>NC_081841.1:212392464-213037790 GCF_963259705.1 Myotis daubentonii | reverse complement strand
TCTTGATTGTTGTAGCTAATTCCAGGGAGGGTTTGACCTCCAGGCCAAGTGGCTATGAGAATCAGCTGTGTCAGCAGTGAGAGAACTTCTGTCCTCTAGGGAGGTGCTAATCTAGCCTTTGCCTGAGGCTATCTGACAAATGCCTCTGTGCAGGGCTTGGGCGGGGCGGGTCGCACAGGATCAACAGGGTGGGCCGGAGAGAGCAGTTATGGCGGCTCTCAGTCCTGTCCTCAGGGGCTCTGCCTCTCTGAGTCCCAGCACCCGCTGCAAAGCTGGGAGAGAAAGCTGCACTCGCTCTGACCGAAGCCAGACAGTCCCGCTTCTCCCGTTTGAGTCTGGGTCCCTAAAGACTCGCCCGGATCTGGAGCTCAGAGTCTGCGACTCCCTCCCGATTGAAAACGCCAACCGCGCCCTCCGCCACCAGCCCGCTCCGCGCACTCTGCACCTCAGAATTTGACTTCAGCACTGCGCCTCCTCTGAGTGTCCTTGTGCGTTTCTCTTTCTTCCTAGTTGTAGGACTTCCACTCAGCCAGCGTTCCTGTGGTTCTGGGTGATGTCCCTTCCGTTTTTTGGTTTCACTTTTGAAGTAGTTGTTTAAAGCAGCAAACTCCGGCGTTAACCTATGCCGCCATCTTGGTTCTCCGGAATTGTGTTATTTAACCTAATAAAATAGTAATGTCCTAATTGGTAAATATGGGTTTAAAACCTTTACTACATGCAATTCTATAATTCTATAATAAAAATGTAGTTCTGCAGTTGTGAAGCATCTGAGTCTTTTTAAGGTGATATTTGCCTTCTTTTGTGATTTCACGCTCAGCCTCAATAGTCTAAGCTTAAATATTAAAGCGTTGCCACTCTGACCTCCTGGGAATGGGTCCATGGCTATGCCCAGGGAGGCACAGGGAATGCAAGAGAAAACACTGCCTCAGCGTTTGTTCTCTCCCTAAGCTTTATGTTGCCACAACCTGGATGCTTCTGTGTTCTACAAAATAGACACAAGCTACTTGTGTCATAGCAGAGCGTGTGGTCATTATGAAATATGGTTGTGCCTGTTACCAGCAGCACAGCTTCCCCAGACCTTTCCCAATTGCAGGGCTGAGCTGAGCTTGGCTGAAGAAGGGACTGCTTCTACATGGCAGTAAACATAGGAAAGTTAGCGGGAAAAATGAGAGCTGATAAAAATGGCAGGGGCATGTGACTGAGCTCCTCATTTATGCCAGTCGTTATTTAACATCTTTACATTCATTGAATCCGTATACTAGTAACAATTTTTTGAGGTAGCAATTATTATTGCCCTTTTATAGATGACAAAATTGAGGCTCAGAGAGAGTCCTTTAGACCAAATCACACAGAGACTGGGTGGCAGGATTCCAACACACATCTGCCTGTCTCTTACCTCACCTTCATGCTATTTTCTGCACACCATCCTGACCATCAGGTATGTTGCCGGGAGCCGGTCCATCCTTGCTGTTTCAAGGGACCTGGCATATATGGCATACGGTTCTTAATATGTTTGCTCACCTTCTTGGCACTGTGTTTTAACCAAAGTCACCTCTCCGAGAAAGGTTGAATCCCCAGGTAGGGATTTTCCCCTGAAGTTAGGGAGGGAATAAAACCCCTCAACTAAGTGCCAGGCGGGTAATTAATCCCTTTAACTACGAACAATCATGCTTAAACTACATAATCTTTTCTCCCTGGAATGGAGATAAGAAACGCCCTAACCTTTGTAATAGAGATTGATAGGATTGAATCAACTGGTATAAATACAATTGTAACAAGACAGAAACACTCAGAACTTAGAACAGAATCAAGAAGACAGAACCTACACGGAGCCTAGAGACAGAAGAACTTCGCTGGAGAGAGCATGCCGGAGGATCCTGGAGAGGGACTGGCCTCGGAGCCTAGAGACAGAGCCTAGCGGGAGAACATGGCAAGGGATCCTGGACTGAACCTGACTACAGAGATTGGCAGGAGAACCTGACTGGAACCTGGACACTGAACCTGACTGGAGAGCCTGGACAGAACCTGGCTGGAGAACCTAGCGAGGGAACATGGCTACAGAACCTCGCTGGAGATCCGAAGCAGAACCTCTCTGGAGATCCAGACCAGAACTTGGCTGGAGATCTGGGCTAGAGATCCTGGCTAGGCTGCTGATCAACTGAACGCTGTCTCCGTGTCCTTCCTTCTTCGCCGACTCCGTCCACGCCTTTGGGGACCCCTGGACCCGCTGGGGTTGGACCCCGGCAGTATGTCCCGGACACCTGAACGCCCTCATTTAGCTTAAGCCATGTTTTTATTTCACAAAATAGTGAACAAACCCTGCCAGCCCTGTAAATTCTCACAAGCCACTTATTTTCAGGAAACAGATTATGGAGACATTTTATGTTAATGATTTCACTGCAAAGTACCAAGATTATATGTTGTTTGTTTGTTTGTTTGTTTGAACGGTGCACTTTGATATAATGGAATCTGTCTTACAGAGACAGGCCGAGATCCTGGAACTGCCACCTTCTGCTCAGCAGGCTCGGGGCCTATGGGGGGTAACCTGCTCCGTGCGGTGTGGACTGGTGGGGAGGACATGTGGTCCATGCCAGTTTGCCTGTGAACACAACAACACGTAACTGAGCATCCGGGAGTCAAGACAGAGGACAGACCTTACACAGCTCCTGATGTGAGCTCTTCATCACAGTCTGCCTTCCAAGAGAAATGAGCTGAGTTCAGGGAGACAAATGTGGGGCGGGGCCTGGCACCAGCTAGCTCTGTCACCTTCTCCTGAGCAATCGCCGTCAGCCTGTATTGACTGAGTTACCAGCTATTCTAGCCACAGGGCAGAACAGAGAGGTAATGGAACATCTAGTTCTGACCTTACGGAATTTACACATTATTGAAAACACATAAATAATTAGAGTACAATGCAATGCAATTTATATAACAACATGTTATGGCACATGGTTCTGAATATAAGCACTGTAGAAATTTAGGGAATAGAGTGATCAATAAAAGAACAAAATTAAGCCCACCTGGCAGGGCTCGGTGGTTGAGCGTCCACCTATGAACCAGGAGGTCACAGTTCGATTCCCAGTCAGAGCACATGCCTAGGTTGCGGGCGGGATCCCCAGTCGGGGGCGTGCAGTAGGCAGCCGATCAATGATTATCTCTCATCATTGATGTTTCTATCTCTCTCTCCCTTTCCCTTCCTCACTGAAATCAATAAAAATATATTTTTTAAAAGAAGAACAAAATTAATTATAAATGTGCAGGGGCTAGATTCAGAAAACCACAAAACTTTATGAATCATCATAAAAATGGGGAGGCAAATATGTTTTCTAATGGGCAAACTAAATATCATTAAAATGTCAATTATTCCTACATTTTCAACAAATTTAATGCTATGAAGTCCAATGTGGAGCTTTTTAAAAAAATTGAAAATATTGTATAGTTCTTTGTCAGTATAGGAGAGTAAATTTTCAGAAAAAAACAAAAGAATAATGATGATAGGAGGCTTTCCATCAGATACTAAAATGAAAAATAAATTCCCTGACTCATGCACAAGGCTACAGATGGCTATTCTAGAAACAGTTTACAATTCATTTATTCATGAATAATAAAGTTGTGAAAATTAATATAGGACCGTTTTTGACTTATCAAGTTTTAAAATACACATACTACCCAAAGTTTTGCAGCTGAATGAAAAAGATAGTCTCCTGTCTTATCAGTGAGCCTATTAATTGGTAGAACCATTCTGGGACAAACTTTGAAAAAATGTTCAAGGGCCTTAAAAATATCTACAACCTTTAACCTGATGTCTTTAGCTCTAGGACTACATCACCAGGAAGCAATTTGAAGACATCCTTATTTAGATTTACATACAATGACACTGCATATTACAATAATGAACATATAGACAAAAAAACCTCAATAATAAAGAAATAATAAATTACACATACCCACATGATTACATTCTAATCATTAAAATTGTGATTTTGAAAATATCTAATAATATGGAAAATATGAATAATGTTAAGTAATAATCAATAAAAAATATATAAAAAAAGAAAAGTATGTAAAAAGTACTACATTCTACCATAGTAAGATCATGTTAGTATAAGAAAAAAAGGTAAACATTGGTTTTTGACAGGACAAAATAATCTTACTCTTTTAATGTGTAAATCACGGGTAAAAAAAGGTACATAAGTTTCACAGTATATTTTTGGAATATTAAAATTCCATAGGTTTGGAATAGTTGGAAATAGAGTATAAAAGGGCCTTGAGCATGGCAATATTGGAAAACACGTCTACAGAAAGGGAGGGGCCTGAAGTAAAAGGGAATGTACAGTTGGAAGTGTCCAAACTCACTTTCATAGGAAATAGGAAAGGTTTTGATAGTGGAGCCCAGGCAGGCTGGGAGGAAGAGGAGTGAACCAGTCACGTGCTCTTGGCCCGGGTGTGGGTGAGGAATGGGTCCCAGGCAATCTCAGTGAGAACACAGGAGGGAGAAGGGTCCTGAAAGAATTAACAGGACAGACCCTCCTAGAACTGGGAATTTCAGCTCCAAACTGTGCAAGACACACTGACCTGTGAAAAAGCTGGAAGTGGCGCTATGAACCCATCTTGAAAGAGTCCAATTCCTGGCTAAGCACTGGCCAGTGCTTCCACCACCCACCTCCCGCAGGGGGACCTTTACTTTTTATTTTGTTAAAATATGTTTTTATTGATTTGTAGAGATAGAGGAAGGGAGAGAGAGAGCAAAACATCGATGCATCAAAATGATCTGCTGCCTCCTGCATGCCTCCCCGCTGGGGATCAGCCTGAAATAAGAGCATGTGCCCTGACTGGGAATCAAACCTGCGACCTCTTGGTATATGGGTCGATGCTCAACCACTGAGTCACACTGGCCAGGTGCAGGGGGACCTGTACTAACTCCCTCCCTTGCTGCAGAAAGCCTGTGGCATGATGGTCCAGGTAGGGTCCCCAAAGCGAGACAACACAATGGGGGTGCCAATAAGTTGTAAATACAGCTAAGAATCGCTGTAAATACTGCTGAAACAAAATTCATGCCAAATATTCAAATGTTAAATATTCAACTCATATCAATATTCAAATGCATAAACAACTTAGAAAAGTGTCCACATAAGTTTGACAGAAGATGCTTTGTCTAGAATAATCCATGAGCCCTAAGTGACAAGGGCCTCTGTCCTCGGTGACTTTTGTTTACCATGAGAGAAGCAGGACTTACAGTCTTGTTCCCCTAAGCACCTCCTCACTGTCCACATTGGGGGTTTTCATTCTCTGTGAGTCCGAAGGGAGAGAAGGCAGCCTCCTGTGTACCGGTGTTTTCTTTGCAGGAGTCTGTAGTCGGCAGGAGTCTGAGATTCGTCCCAGACGGTGGTGGGCCGCAGAAAGGCTACTAGCCCCAACACTCAGTGATTTGTCCTCTTGTTCATTCCTGGGGAAGGGAAATCAAGTTAATTACAATAGAGAGAAAAGATCTAAGTTTCTTATTGTTTATGATCAAACATTATAGCCCATAAGATTAAGAATTCCTGCATTCCCTTTTTCTTTTTTTAAATATAATTTTATTGATTTCAGAGAGGAAGGGAGATGGAGAGAGAGAGAGAGAGAGAGAGAGAGAGAGAGAAACACCAATGATGAGAGAGAATCATTGATCAACTGCCTCCTGCACATTCCCTAATGGGAACGGAGCCCACAACCTGGGCAATGTGCCTTGACCGGGAATAGAACTGTCACCTCTTGGTTCATAGGTCAACGCTCAATCACTGAACCATGCTGTCTGGGCCCCTTTTTCTTATCTGCCCCATCCTAACAGTAATCCTTCTGTGGTCGGTATTTGAATAGCATGTTTCTATCCTCACACACTGGCCGTGACCTGCCCTGAGTGTGATTCTCATTCTCTCACATCCTCCACAGTCCGGGTGTTCATGTGTGTGCAGCACAGGGAGGAGGCTGGGTGGTTATTTCTCATTTGTACTGAGTTCTGTCTGCAAAATAGGTCGGTCTCGGCTGAAGTGGTTTTGCTTGAATTGTCATCACACCATTCAAATCACTATAAAAATTGTTGGAGAAGCGATGGATCTGAGGAAAGTAAAAACAATCAAAATTAAAAAGCATCCATAGCCACTGACACCATGACTGCCTGCTAGGAATCCACAGGAAGCAACGGCACCTTCAGACTGGCTAATGGGAGGAACATTCCATGAAGAAACCAGAGTTTGTAAAGAGGTGGGGAGCGAAATTAACAAGGAACAGCTTAATTCCCCAAGGCTTATCACAGTGAGGACACATGCCCACACTTGGGCCTGGAGCGACAAGGGTTGCTGCCTGGAGAAGTGCCACCAACACACTGTGAGCTGGCAGCCGGGAGAAAAGCAACACCACACCTCATGTTCTCTAACCTCTGAGCGCCCACAGCGGACAGGTTCTGGGCAAGACAGCCAGGGGACGCAGCCTCCAGGGCACCCCAGGGGGAGGCAGGTGCAGAGAGCACCAGGAGAAGCAGAGCAAAGGGGTCCCAGCTCCCGACCGGTCAGCTTGCTCTGGACCTCCCCTCCCTTGTCCTTCACAGCTTCCCCCTCTGCTTCCTGGGAGCAGCATGGTACCTGGAAAACTCCAAGCCCCAGAGCCAAAGACTTAAATTTAAATCCCAGTTCTAACTGCTTCCTGGTTGGTGATCATGGGAAGATTACTGTGGAGTTTTAATTTCCTGATTTCTAAATTGGGAATAATGACACTTACTTCATAGAATTATTATGGGAATGACATTAGACAACATTGGTGAAAGCATGAATTAAGGGCTCAATAATCAATTCTTTATTCCAAATCCTTAATATGTCCAACTAGGATTCAAAATAATATTTAGACCTAGAGGAACCGGGTATCTGACACTAGAATTCTATTCTGGGTCAAGAATAGAACTAGCAACTACAATAACATTTTCCTCATGTTGGATAAATGTACAAAGAAATGTTAGAAGAATAAATGAAGACCTATTGCAATTACCACTAGAATACTTTGGCTATTTCAAATAAGTTCTATTAGTATTTATTTGTACTTTTACCTGTGTTGTCCATGCATTTTCTTTCAGCATTTATCCAGAAAAGAACATCAAAATAGATGTAGAAAATATTTCTTAATACTATTAAAAACCACCAAATATCTGTCAATAATTGCTTAGATATCATCAGGCAAAATAAATAAACTTGAGAAATGGGAACATTTGCGCAATGTTCCTATTTCTCAAGTTTATTTCTTCTGCCTGATGTTTAACGGTTCCATGTTGTTATCCACTGTTTGCTTCTATGTAATCCAGGCTGCATATTTTACTATGCTAAGTGGGAAATGATGTTGAACCTGTCAGAGCAGTTTCAAGAGACCAAAACTTACAACAAACTCATAGCAACTCCAACAACAAAAGCAAATCAGACTTATTGTAAAGCCTGCACACTGGAGAATAAAGCGATCCTGTTAGGTATTCCTGTTCAAACCAGTACTCACCGACCTGTATGCCCTGTTCAGGCCTGTGTCCTTTCAGTCTCACAAAGGCATTCCGTAGACTTGCTCCTGGGCTAGGGCATATTTTTGCCTCTGCCTTGAGTACCCTCCCCTTTCTTTTCAGCTTACCAAATCTTGCCTATTGTTTAAGATTCAGTTCAGGTCTTACTCTACTTCAAGCATGTCAAACTCAAAGGCTATCATGGGCCAAATAAACAAGGTTTACGTTTATGTGGGCTGCAAAAAAAAAAAAAGCTTCCATTTTCATGGAAACGTAGGCTTATGTTGATAAAGACATGCTGAATACAAAGGGCTGAAATAAAAGAGTAATGGTTAACATAAAATAATAGAATATTTATTAAAATTTAATATTTTTTCTTGAACATTAACTTACCAGACACTGAATAACTGCACAAATTAATAAGTGTAATGCAAATAAGCCTATTTTTCTTGTTCTCTGAGAGCAAAATATTTCCTGTTGCACACACCAAACAAGTCAGTACAAGACTAAAGAAGTGGCAATTGGCTGCTATAATATTCGCTGCTAGTATTGGAGAGAAATGGTGTGCTTGCACATAAGGAGCGTAAGGGAAATGAATGCAACACAATTATAGTAATCAGTCATTAGCGAACGCTGTAGTTCATTATTAGTAATTATGTATAACAGAATATTATAAAACTTATGTTATGAAATTTTTATTAAAATGTTTCTTCGATGCCGTTATATTGGCTGGGCTGCAAAAATATTCGTTGTGGGTAGCATGCGGCCCACGGGCCACGAGTTTGACATGCTTGCTCTACTTTGTGAAGGGTATGCTGTTTTTCCTTTGAACCCTACATCATTTATGAGCTAAAGGACATGGAACTATTATAATATAATGAAATGTAATATAACATAATATATGGCATAATACATATAATTAGCATCTGATTACAATAATAGAACTAAAACTTATTGAGTGCCTACTCTATGCCACACAATGTCTTGTCTCCTTTAATTCTCATAGATAACAAAACCAGTTTTGAAGGAAAGCGGCTGATTCAAGATTACAAAGCTAATAAATCATGATGTCAGGCTCCAAACTTGTAGTCTATACCCAAAGCTCAACCTCTCAGTCACTCTACTACCTACTAGTTTGCCTTATCTTGTGTGTGTGCATGTGCGTGTGGCATGGCTGCACACCCACCAACTAAATTATATGTAGCTTGAGACCAGGAGCTCTCTCAAACCCCTTTTCCCTGCTCCCCTCTACACAAGATGGGCTGTGCGACACATAAAATCCCAGCTCCTTAGTACTACCGAAGGTCTCCCATGAATAAGCTTCGCTTTCCACTAGGTCTTTGAGTGAGAATGCAATTCAACAAAAATTTACTAAGACAGTTGCTAGGTTCTGTGTTAGTGACTGTCATATTGACACGATATTGCGCTCACCACAATCCCTTGGACAACATATTATTATCCTCATTCTATAGATTGGGAACCTAAAGTTTAGAAAAGTTCAATCAACACATCCAATATAATCCCCCCTATAGGTCTCTTGATTCCAAATGCTCTGGTCTTGCCACAATGACTCTGTGCGTCCCAGTATCCCATCCTTGAACCCAGTGGTTCTCAACCTTCTGGCCCTTTAAATACAGTTCTTCATGTTGTGACCCAAACATAAAATTATTTTCGTTGCTACTTCATAACTGTAATGTTGCTACTGTTATGATTCATACTGTAAATATCTGATATGCAGGATGGTCTTAGGCAACCCCTGTGAAAGGGTCGTTCGACTGCCAAAGGGGTCGGGACCCACAGGTTGAGAACCGCTGCTCTAACCCGAAGTCCAATCACTGTTCCCTAAACATGCCCCATCTTACATTCCTCCGTGCCTTTGATGGGCCTGAAATGTCCCACGCAGACTTCCTACTCCTTTATTCTCCTAAAACACACTGCTTTTGCACATCATCCGCAGAATGTATTGCATCTGACTTGTTTCATACTTTTTGTTTTACTAGGTCAGGGACTATGCTTTCTTCATCTACATATCTCTTCAAAACACCTAATACAGTTCACTTCACACAAACTCAATAATGTTGGATGAACCCAATGTATACTCACTGACTGATTCTTTTATCACTTTGGTGGGAGGAGATGGGCATATTTGTAACCTGCAAATTGGCTAGAAATATTAGGGCAAGCATTTTTGTCCTCAAAAATATGGAAACAGTGCTACAGCTCAAAGCTGATGGAAAGTTTCAAATCTGAGTGTCCCCACTCTATTAAAGAATACGGTGATTCTATTAAACTCCATAAAATAAGTATTTTAAAAATTAGTCTTATTAACAAACAGACTGGATATCTTGATAATAAAGTTTAATAGAATAGTAATCTTTTTTAAAAAAAAATGTATTTTATTAAATTTTTACAGAGAGGAAGGGAGAGGGATATAGAGTTAGAAACATTGATGAGAGAGAAACATCGATCAGCTGCCCCCTGCACACCTCCTACTGGTGATATGCCTGCCACCAAGGTACATGCCCTTGACCGGAATTGAACCTGGGATTTTTCAGTCCATAGGTCAACACTCTATCCACTGAGCCAAACCAGTTAGGCTAGAATAGTAATCTTGGCAAACTGAAGCCAAAGGTATAAAAACTGAAGGAAAGAGAAAGACTAGGGGAAAACATTACCTGGGGGGATTAAGATCAGAAGCGAGGGAGATGCTTTGAGTTTCAAAACTTCTGGACGGGGGAACAGTCATTAGATCAGTGTTAATACGGGAAATGAGTCCCTGCAGAGATTTAGCCTCAGTGACTTTCAATTTTTCTTTCTCTTTTCTTCTTCCTGTGTCAACAGAAAATACAATATTATTAATAATGTTATTTAATATAGGTACTTAGAATTCACTGTTTATAGAAAATATTTGTTCTTGAGTTACCATGAGCTTGCTATGGCCTTGGACCTTGCTATAGAGAGCAGAGACCCATGGTGCTATGGGCTGACATGATACTTCTCCACACATACATAATGAATGCCTATCATTTCAGTATTAGGCAGAAAAGTAGAGATTATATACTGAAGCAAGAAAAATTCTCAGAATTTTATAATATCAGAACTAATCCGTTTGGTTAAAAAATAATAAATGGATACATATGTAATACCCTTTGTAATACTTTAAGCAATAAAAAAAAAATAAAATAAAAAAAATAATAATATTTAAATTAGCATGATTATTACTCTACTAGAGTCCCGGTGCATGAAAATTCATGCACTGGAGGGGGCTCCCTCAGCCCACCCTGCCCCCTCTCACAGTTCGGGAGTCCTCAGGGGCAGGAGGCGACCTGGCGAACAGGGGGACACAACGCCCCTATCATAGCTCTGCTGCTGCCACTGCCAGCAGCGCAAGCCTCACCCGGCCCTGGTTACCTGAACCTTCGGCAGCCCTGAGTGGCTGGGCAGCCGACAGCCAAGGCTTGCTTGCGCCTTGGGCCAGCCCTGGGTTGCTAGGAGGCTGAGGGGACTGGAGGACTCTGGAGACAGGCACCCCGGTGGGGCTGAAGGGACTGGGCATTGCCATCATGTGGCTGTGGGCGCCACCATTTTGAGGGCGTGGCAGTCAATTAGAATATTCCCTCCTTATTGGCTGTGGGCTCTGCCATCTTTGAGGGTATGGCAGTCAATTAGCATATTCCCTCCTTCTTGGCTATGGGCACCACCACCTTTGAGGGTGAGGCATTCAATTAGCATATTCCCTCCTTATTGCCTGTGGGCGCTGACATCTTTGAGGCTGGGGCAGGCAATTAGCATATACCCTCCTTTTTTTGTCAATTAAATCTTTATTGTTCAGATTATTACAGTTGTTCCTCTTTTTCCCCCCATTTCTCCCCTCCACATGGATCCCACCCCCCCTCCACCCTCCCTCCCCTCTACCCACTGTCCTTATCCATAGCTGCATGGTTTTTGTCCATTCTCTTCCCGCATCCCCCACACCCCTTTCCCCACCAAGATTAGTCAGTCCACTCCCTTTCTATGCCCCTGATTCTATTATAATCACCAGTTTATTCTGTTCATCAGATTATTTATTCACTTGATTTTTAGATTCACTTGTTGATAGATGTGTATTTGTTGTTCATAATTTGTATCTTTACCTTTTTCTTCTTCTTCCTCTTCTTAAAGGATACCTTTCAGTATTTCATATAATACTGGTTTGGTGGTGATGAACTCCTTTAGCTTTTCTTATCTGTGAAACTCTTTATCTGACCTTCAATTCTGAATGATAGCTTTGCTGGATAAAATAATCTTGGTTGTAGGTTCTTGGCATTCATCACTTTGAATATTTCTTGCCACTCCCTTCTGGCCTGCAAAGTTTCTGTTGAAAAATCAGCTGACAGTCGTATGGGTATTCCCTTGTAGGTAACTAACTGTTTTTCTCTTGCTGCTTTTAGGATTCTCTCTTTGTCTTTTGCTCTTGGCATTTTAATTATGAAGTATCTTGGTGTGGTCCTCTTTGGATTCCTTTTGTTTGGGGATCTCTGCACTTCCTGGACTTGTATGTCTATTTCTTTCACAAGGTAGGGGAAGTTTTCTGTAATTATTTCTTCCAATAGGTTTTCAATATCTTGTTCTCTCTCTTCTTCTGGCACCCCTATAATTCGGATGTTGGTATGCTTGAAGCTGTCCCAGAGGCTCTTTACACTATCTTCATATTTTTGAATTCCTTTTTTCATTTTGATTTTCTGTTTGGGTGTTTTTTGCTTCTTCGTATTTCAAATCGTTGACTTGATTCTTGTGATCCTCTAGTCTGCTGTTGGAACTCTGCATAATAGCCTTTATTTCAGTCAGTGTATGCTTAATTTCTAGTTGGTCCTTTTTCATAACCTCGAGGGTCTCACTAGATTTTTTGAGGGTCTCACTACATTTATCGGCAGTCTCACCAGTCTTTTTGAGGGCCTTACTAAATTTATCGGCAGTTTCTAGAAAGTTCTTGAAAAACCTTAAAAGTGTGGTTTTGAACTCTATATCCAGCAGTTTGCTTTCCTCCATCTCTGTCATTTGTGTCCTGTTTCTTGTTTCCACATTTCTTATGCTTCCCTGTGTTGGTAGAGTGGCTTTGTGTGCTAGTTGTCCTATAGGGCCCAGTGGCTCAGCCTCCCCAATTACCTGAGGTAGACACTCTTGGTGCACCCGTTTGTGGGCTTTGTGCACAGTCTTGTTGTAGTTAAGCCTTGATTGTTATAGGTACCACTGGGAGGAATTGACCTCCAGGCCAATTGGCTGTGAGAGTCAGCTGTGTCTACGGTGAGAGAACTTCTGTGCTGAAAGCACCCTTATGAGGCAAGACTTGCTTCAGTGGAGCTTTGGTGCTCACTGAGTCTGCCCCCTTAGTGTGTCCCTTATGGATCTGAGGAGTTGTAATTGGATGGTCCCACTCTGACCACTGGGTACACTGGCTCTTTGATCTAAGGAGGTGCTAATTTAGCCTCTTCCTGAGGCTACCCAGCTGGAGCTACGAGGAGATCTGCAGATTCCCCTTCCTTGTTTGGGGTTTGGAGGTGCCCAGATGAGGCCCAGCTGTGAAGCAGTGCAAGCTGCTGTGGAGCCTTGGGCCTTCTCTTGGAAGTTCTGGGTCTGTCTGGCCCAGTTGCAGTTTGTTAGGTAATTTTAGATCTCAAAGGGCCAGCCCATTCATATGCAAAAGCCTCTGCTGCAGCTTGGGTGGGGCGGGGTTTCAGGGAATCAACAGGGTGGAGCAAGCAGCTATGGCTGATCTTCAGCCCTGCTCTAAGGGGCCTCATGTCTGTGTCCCAGTAATCGCTGGAAGCACCTCCGAGAGAAAGCTGCCCTCGAATTCTGAGTTCTGCCCACTGCCAGACAGCCCAGTTTCTCCCCATATGAATCTAGGTCCCCAGCGACTCACCCGGAACTGGAGTTCAGAGCAGTCAGGGGCTTGTGACTCCCTCCCGATTCAGAAAGACAGCCGCGTCCTCAGTTGCCAGCCCTTGCCACGTGCACCTCCATTCCTCTGCACTTCCGTACCTCCTCTGATTCTTGGTATGCTTTTCTCTTTCCTTTTAGTTGTAGAATTTCCACTCAACCAGCCTTCCTGTGGTTCTGGATGATGTCTGTTTTGTCTTTTAGCTGTATTTTTGAATTTGTTGTGGGAGGCAGCAATTTCCAGTGTTTACCTATGCTGCCATCTTGGTTTCTCCGCATATTCCCTCCTTATTGGCCGTGGGCGCTGCCATCTTGGAGGGCATGGCGGTCAATTAACATATTCCCTCATTGGCTGTGGGCACTGCCAACTTTGCAACCGCATGAGAGTCAATTAGCATATTCCCTCTTTATTAGATAGGATTATACAAATTGATCACATAGCACCATCCACCACTAACATTTCTATGACCAGAGGCCTAGTGCATGAAATTTGTGCACGGGAAGGGGGATGGGGTCCCTCAGCCTGGGCTGCACCCTCTCGCAAATCAGGACCCCTCAGGGTATGTCTGACTGACAGTTTAGGCCTCTCTCGAAACCCAGGATTGCTGGCACCAACCGCTCACCTGCCTGCCTGCCTGATCACCTCTAACTGCTCACCTGACTGCCTGATTTACCCTAACCACTCTGTCTGCCCGCCTGATCACCCCTAACTGCTCTGCCTGCCTGCCTGATTGCCCCTAACCTCTTCTGCCTTGGCCCCCGCTGGCGCAGCTTAGTCCAGAAGGACATCTGGAATTATGTCTGGAAGGTCATTTGGCTGTACATCTAATTAGCATATTACAATTTTTTTATTATTATAGATTTGCTTCTGCTCAGTTTTACCTAATTTAGAAAACATTTTATAAAGTTAAATGAAATGATTATTAAATGATCTATGTTTACATTTTACTTTATAAATAACATCATAAACAATAAAAAGTCAATATCCCATTATTAGAGATTAGTTAAGTAAGGTTTTTGTTTGATTTTTTTACCATAATATATTTTTAAAAATATGACCTCTAGCTTCTTTCTTGTATATTTCTGTGGGTTTTCCCCCCCAGAGTATATGTACAGACAGTCCTCATGTTACGTAGGACTCGAAGTACATCATTTCATGGATAAGTCACCATCTCTCATTTATTTATTAAAAAAAAAACAAGTTCCGTCATTTTGACATATGTACATATGTACTTTATTTTTTTTTATTATTTACCACAAGTAAAGGTCAGGAATTGTTATCTTTCTTTTAAATTTTTTTACTGTTTCACTTCATTACTGCTGTGTATGTGCTCCATGTGAGTGACGTAGGTGCTTACGTAGGTGGTTCTGACTTACAGCGTAAATCGCATTATATCATGCTGTAGGAATGGATCTCCAACATAACCTGAGGACCTACTGTACTAGTATATCATTTTTACAACCCAAAAAGGATAATGTCCTTTTTGAAGTGGTTAAAGATCACTTGTGAATGAAGGCAGAAAATCCCTGTCCCTCTCACCCCAATCATGCCCTATGTAAAGCCAGGCTGGGGTGGGGCACAGCACTGACAAATAAGGCCTCTTTTTCTTTCTTTTTTCTTTAATATATTGTTATTGATTTCAAAGGGGAAGAGAGAGGAAGAGAGAGAGAGAAAAATCAATGATGGAAGAGAATCATTGATCAGCTGCCTCCTGCACGCCCGCTACTGGGGATCGAGCCTGCAACCCAGGCATGCGCCCTTGACCAGAATCAACACTTCAGTCAGCAGGCTGACGCTCTATCTACTGAGCCAAACCATCTAGGGCAAGGGTCTTTTTCTTTCTTTTCATTAGGTCAAGTTCACCAAATAAGTACCTATGAGCGTAACTTCCCAGTTTTTTCTAATCAACTCTTCCAGAATTTCTACCACATTTGTCCAGATGTGATCGAACACTTCTGCGGCCACAGTGTCTTTGATACAGTCATGAGGGGAAATGGGAGGAAGTCCGTGCTTGCGCCGCATCCCACAGTGGTGAGCTGATTTCTGTTCAAGGTGTTCATCGTCACTAAGGAAAAAATCCATCCTAATTACTAAAAGAATCAAGGGTTAAAGGTAAATAATGCTACCTATCTACCTACCACGTATTCATCGATGTATATTATACACATATAAATAAACATCACACTCTTTTTTAAAACAGTGCATTATTTTTTAATATACCAATTTTCCATCACAAGGCAAATTTTTAGTATATAATATATGTAGCTTTTGTTTAAGAACTAAATATGCATTTAGTGCTAAAACTGGACTGTCCCCTTTGCCCTCTGTACAGCCAGCTATAGGATACCAGGAGCTCCTGGGCACCACGTCATGTTCACCATTATGCTAAACATAACTCTTGTTTTCTATCTGTACCATATTGTCAAAAACAGCCTGGCGGCATGGCTCAGTGGTTGAGCGTCTACTTGTGAACCTGGAGGTCATGGTTCAATTCCTGGTTAGGGCACATGCCTGGGTTGCAGGCTCGATCCCCAGAGTGGGGCACGCAGAAGGCAGCCAATCAATGATTCTCTCCCATCATTGCTGTTTCTCTCTCTCTTTCTACCTTTCCCTTCCTCTCTGAAATAAAAAAAAAAAAAATGTATTTTAAAAAAGAAAAGCAAGGGAAGCAGTCTTCTAACATAGACATTTCGTGCCAGGAATCTGAAAGCTTTTGAGAGCACAATACTCTCCAAAGAATGGAAAATCTTTTGGAACGTAAAATATACACTAAATGAGCATGTAATCAAACTAAATACCAAATAAATTAATATTATGAAACCATTAAGTCAGTGCCAAATAAAATTCTACTCACTCTTCTTTTCGGTCAAAAGCAAAATATTCTTCGATTTTTCCATCCACATCATAGATCTCTTCCTGCAGGGATGAACATGCTGCTATGTCAGCTACTTCTATGCAGTCAGGACCTGGCAGGGCCGGGGCTGCAAGTGCTGCTGGGAGTACTTGAGAGCCGGAGATGCACAGCCTACAGGGAAAGCAGATTCTCCATGGGAGCTTGTAGAACGTCAAGAATACAATGTGTGCATGAACATGGTAGGTCTTTAAATGATCCAGAAAGCACAGAGTCCCAAATGTAAAAGTCACTAAATATTACATTTAACAAAAGTCATATCCTTAGAAGCAACATTTTCACACGGGCATCATTAAACATTGTAAGGGATTCTTGGAAGCCAACATTATTCTATGAATTTGCATCCTCTTTGCTACAATGATAGGATGTCATGGCACCGTCCCAAGTACGTGTGACTGGCATGGAGGCATTCACTGAAATCTGCTAGTGAGCACAAGAAAATAGCTGGAGTTTTAGTCCTTCTGCTGCTTCGGCCTTAGGGCTTAGGATCCAATAGTATTGATTTTGTATCTAGCTCACCTTTCAGAAATTCTTTGAAACAAAAATTGAAAAGGTATCTCCCTTGCCCAACCAGTGTGGCACAGTGGTTGAGCATCAACCTATGAACTAAGAGGTCACAGTTAGATTCCCGGTCAGGGCACATGTCCAAGTTGTGGGCTCAGTCTCCAATGTGGGCTGTGCAGGAAGCAGCTGATCAATGACTCTCTCGTCACAGATGTTTCTATCTCTCTCTCCCTCGCCATTCCTCTCTGAAATCAATAAAAATACATTTTAATACCCTTGATATTGGTATTAAACACACACAATCATCATCATCAGCATCATCATATCATCATCATCATCATCACCATCATCATCTGGAATCAGAAGCATCTTATAAAAATAATGCTCTGTAGCTGCCCTTCAGTGAAATTTAAACATATAAAGTGGTGGAGCCAAGGCTCACGGCTGAGACAGACATGAAAAAGTGTAATTAAAATGCCATTAAAACTACCTTTTGGAACCAGTTTGTAAGAACTTACTGCCTGATGTGGCTGCTGTGTTCACGAGCATCCGGGGAGGATTCGTGACCTGCAGAGCGAGGCTCGCTGCCCTGGAAGTGGCGGACCCCTTCACCGGTTGGCAGGATGATCTGTCTTCCTAATACTCGGCAAGGTTTAAAAAAAGAGAAAGCTATTCATATTTTTATTGGCAAAGGTAAAATGTTTTGCAACGTTAAAAGTCATGTAAAATACTATTCTCAGGAACATCCTGGCACATGGGAAGTGTCCTGGCATTACAGAGAACCACAGGCTCTCAGGGAGAGGCCAGACTGTTCTTTCACTGACAGACTTGAGGCCAAGTTCTCAGGCGTCTAAGCCACTGACTCAATATGTTTGATTGTGTAGGCAAGACAGAATGATAACAGTCTCCTGGAGATAAGGTCTATCAGATCCTTACATCTAGGGCACTGGTTTTCAACAGTTTTTGTCTCCTGGCACACGTAAACTAATTACTAAAATTCTGCGGCACATCAAGAAATACATACATATATATTTTTTTTTTCCACATGAATTTTTAAAACATGTCATACCTGCCTGTTTAGCCAGGGGCACTGACTTCTTTTCCCTTTGATTGTGAAATAAAAAAATGACAATAGCCAGCACAACAATAGCCATCGGTTGTGAATGATTCAAAATTACACTTATTTTTGTTGTCATATCAGCAAAAAATATATTTTTGGTGTGCCGCAGAATTTTAGTAATTAGTTTACGTGTGCCATGAGATGGAATAGTGCCGGAGGCTAATTCCAGCATGTCATGAATGCAAGAGTTTCATCAAAATGTTGGTGGCACTTGGGGACCCAGCAAGGGCTGAATCACATTTGTTATTGCCTGTTAGAAATGTCTAAGGACATTTCTCCAAACCTGAAAAGGATGCATAAATGACTGCTTGCTGCCAGACAGCTGAGGGCATTTCAATCTACATGTTACTGCCTCCTACTGGCCAAACACCAGAACAGCCGAAAGCAGTTCCTCCAATCTGACCATTGATTCTGTATACCAAACCTTAACCTTTGATGTGTATTATCTACCTTGCCTTAGGACAAATTGTGTTAATAAAAACCAAGAGGTCCGGGGATTCAGGAGAACTTAGTTCCTTTAGCTAAGTTTTCTCTGGCTCCCCAAAATGCCTTCCAAAATTATGTTTCGTCTCTGGACTCTTGATTAATTTACGCCGCAGCCCTTCTCCAGATTCCTGAACCCTTCTAGATGCTGGAGTAAGACCCCCAGCAGAAAAGATTGAAAACACTGATTGAGAGTAATGCAAGCACACAGAGGTTCTCTATAAATGTTAACTGAGATCTACGTAATGAATAGGAATCTATAAATATGTAGACTTGGCTTATGTTCCTTGCAATCGTTTCTTCTTCTACCCTCCTTTCCATTTTTTATCTTAACGACGTGAGTTAACTGTGACAGGAGCAGGTCTGAGTTCCTGACACATTGGCAGGCTCCCCAGGCCTAGAAAAGTCAGCGCCCACAAGTAATAGCTAAGGGACCGATTGCATTCTCTGAGGCGGAGGCTTATAGAGGACTAAAAAGAAAAGACAAAAACCCACCTAGTCAAGAATTTTTTAAAGGTGCCTAGTGGATGTCACTAGAAGATCTGCTGATATCTGTATGAATATTCTCATTTACCTCCCCGGGCACAGTACAGAGGACCTTCAGAGAACCTATATGGATTTCCGCCTAAGTAGTTTGGCTGAGTAGTTGAAAGAAGAAAGAACTTCCCTTATATCCAATCTAGAGTCTCCATCTTTGCTATAAAAACAACAAGTGATCCCTCCTACATAAGGAATCTTGGTGCAATGGTAAGGTTCATCTATCTATTCATTCAGCAAATAATTACTTTGTCCCTCTTCCACCCCCAAGCTGTGCCCTACTTTCAGTACTGAGGACACACACGTGTTGCTCACATGCTAGTGAACATGGAGGTAAAGGGTGACCTATAATGCCTGTATTTGTTCTGAGGATGAGCTAACTGCTTCTCAGAAATTAAAATGCACTTGAGTATAGGGATGTCTCAGTAGTTCCTCAGCCGCCATCCCAAAAGATGCAATATCTCAATAAAGGGCATATGTTCTAGATACATATTTTGACCAGGCAAGTGTTTTAGTCAAAATGTACTCATTCTGTTAAATAAGTCTGAAGTGGGCAGTTCCAAAACCCACTGTGGTGAGTTACGATGAATTACCCACCTACCTCAGATGGATGGATCGTCTCGCCCACTCACTGCATTCAGCCATGAGGTTCTGGGTCTGTGGGCTCACTTTCCCTTCGAATAACATTTCCTCGACCTCCCAGAATAACTGCTGTACTTTCTGTGCACTGGCTTTGTCAAACTCCTAAAACAGAAATGCACATTTAGTTACAAGACTAAAAGTTGTAGACATAATGGCTTCATAATCCATGATGCTAACATATTTAAAGCACTTATTATGACAAGATAGAAATAAGTGGATTTTGTGGTCAGACACACCAATACTGCAATTTTTACTCTTCTGATAAATTGCATCCCACTCTGACCCACAATTTCTGTAACTATTAAGTAGAGATCATCTACTATATGAGTTATGAGACATATTTCAGATCTTTACATAGATATAGTGATAGGTATAGGTAATAGGTATTCATACTGACACAGATATTAATATAGATACTTACACACACACACACACACACACACATACACACTCACACACACATATGTGTGAGTATATATATATATATATATATATATATATATATATATACACACACACACACTAGAGGCCCAGTGCACGAATTCATGCCTCAGCCTGGCCTGCGCCCTCTTGCAATCTGGGACCTCTCGGGGGATATCAGACTGCTGGTTTTGGCCTGATCCCCACAGGAACCCCTGAGGGATACAGTAGTACACGAAGGAGCAGGCAGGCAGGGAGGAGTCCGAGCCTGGGGTGGGTGCTGTGCCTCTCCCACTCACCCTGGCTCCACTGCATCTGCCGCTGTCTCTGCTTGGTAGCTCTGCCGTAGAGGCAGGAGAGGCTCCAGCCACTGCAGCTGCACTCACCAGCCATGAGCCCAGCATCGGTCACCCATCAGCTGAGCAGCGCTCCCGCTGTGGGAGCACACTTACCACCAGGGGGCAGTTCCTGCATTGAGCATCTGCCTTCTGATGGTCAGTGTGTGTCATAGCAACGAGTTAAATGGTCGACTGGTCAAATGGTCAACCAGTCATATATATATATATATATATATATATATATATATATATATATATACACACACACACACACACATAAATAAATATGCAGACATATGTCTCTCATATGGTGGGGTGAGACCACATCTAAGCACATCTGCAAAGTTCAAAGTATTTCTTTCTCTGATGATACCACTGAAAAGGAAAATGGCTCTTATGGAAAAGGCCATTCACATTCTTTCAACCAATGGAAAAAAATCCTGAGGTGGGATTATCAGGGTGAGGCCAGAGTATTAATTCTTCCTGCTTGACCTAAAGAGGTTCTTGGACTGTGGCTACAGTGAAATGTGGATAAGAAAACCTTTCAGCCTTTCTACGTGTTCTCCACGGTTGGGAGGCAACAGTCCTACAGCCCTCAGGCCCAAGGAGGAGAATGTGAACTTTACCAGAATTAGGAGAACCAACACTGACCAGGCAGCCTCCAGAGCAAACGCCTGGTTATCTTTTCTTCCAGGGATGTGTGCACCTGAAATCTAATCCACAGCTCAGGGCAACAAAGTGCATATTCAGGCTGACATACCTGATCCAAATGGTTTACTATGAAAAATGGTTGATTTTCATAGAATGCTAGTCAATATTTTCTGCTACTTCTTGGGGCGTGAGGTGGGGCTGCTTATCAGAAGTGAGAGCACATCTCTGAAGAGGTCCTGAGTGACTCAGAGCTTGACTCCCTCCCAGCGTCCCCTCCCACACTTTGCAAATCGCTGCTGTAAGACTGTAGGAGGAAGAGGGGCAAGTGGAGAACTGCTTTTAAAGAGAGCAAAGAAAAACAGAAAACAAGAAAGTGCAGGAGATATTTCCCTGCAATTTCCCTCCAATTGATAATAAACTAGATTCCCGGGTTGCAAGGGAGTGGAATGCTCTTTTAAAATGCAAATAAGTAGAAAATCAATAATAACATATGCCTCTTAGGAGGGAATTGCCTGGGTACAGCCTGGGAGAGGGCTTACTTTCCATTTTCTCTCCATTGCATTTGGCTGCTTTTGCAAATATTCTCCATCAAAAAGTAAATAAAAGTGTTTAAAAGCAACTGTAGGTTCTGGAGTAATGTGCATTCTATAAATGGAAGCCATAAGGGTCTCTCTGGATAATTACATGAGAATCCAGAATTTGGACAGTGTGAAGCCATGACTCTCAGCCTTCCTCCCACCTGTACACTCATGAGCAGAGTGCGAGTGGGGGTGGCAGGGAGTGGGCGTGAGGTGGGGCTGCTTATCAGAAGTGAGAGCACATCTCTGAAGAGGTCCTGAGTGACTCAGAGCTGGCTCCCTCCCAGCGTCCCCTCCCACACTTTGCAAATCGCTGCTGTAAGATGGTAGGAGGAAGAGGGGCAAGTGGAGAACTGCTTTTAAAGAGAGCAAAGAAAAACAGAAAACAAGAAAGTGCAGGAGATAGAACACCCACGGGCTACAGTGGAGGCTCCCAGTCTCAAGGGCTTCACAAAAGGCCTTGTCCGGAATGCTCAGGGGCACTTGAGGGGTTACGGGGGCAGGAGGCTGTGCAATCAGCAGAGCACCTAATAGAGCTGTGACTAAAAGCTTGCCTGGCTCTAAACCCCACACCCGAAAATGACAAAGATAAGGTCAAAGTTAACAGTTTCCACAACACTTAGAACGTGAAAGTAAAACATCTGCTTAGAAATCCTCTAACCAGGGCGATTTTTTAGTTTTTACTTCACCCAAATTTTCCACTTGAGTTCCTACTGTTAGCATCTGTCCTGAATTTCCAGCCATAGATACTATATAATAAAGAGGTAGTATGCAAATTAACCCTCACACCCTCACAAGATGGCTGCCTATTACCAGCCCGGCAGGGTGGTTACTAAAGGACAACCAAATGACTAAACAGCAGCTTGCGTGGGGTGACCAGGCCGGCAGGGGGGTTAGTGAGAGACGTCAAAACGACGGAGCACCAGGCTGTGTGGGGCAACCAGGCCGGGGGGTAGGGGGGCGTAAGTGAGGAATGACCAAACGACTGAACAAGCAGGCAGCATGAGGCGACCAGGATGGCAGGGGGGTTAGTGAAGGACAACCAAACACTGAACAGCAGGCTGCGTGGGGTGACCAGGCCAGCTGGGGTGTTAGTGAGGGATGACCAAACAACTGAACTAGCAGGCTGCGTGAGGTGACAAGGTCGGCAGGGGGAGGCAGTTTGGGGCGACCAGGCCAGCAGAGGGGGCATTAAGAGGTGACCAGGCCAGTGGGGGGCAGTTAGGGGCAACCAGGCTGGTGGAGGGGTGCATTTGGGGGTGACTAGGCCAGCAGGGGGGGCAGTAAGGGGTGATGAGGCCAGCATGGGGTTAGTTAGGAGCAACCAGGCTGGCAGGGAGGGGGCAGTTGGCAGCAATGTGGCTGGCAGCGGGGGCAGTTAGGGGTGACCAGGGAGGCAGGCAGGTGAGGGATTAGGAGCCAGTGCTCCAGGATTGTGAGAAGGATGTGTGACTGCTGATTTAGGCCCGATCCCTAGGATCGGGCCTAAACAAGCAGTAGGACATTCCCCGAGGGGTCCCGGATTGGAGAGGGTATAGGCTGGCCTGAGGGGAACCCCCCCCTCCTCCTGTGCACGAATTTTGTGCACCAGGCCTCTAGTCTCATATAAAAAATTAAATGTAACACACCAAGAGGGAGGGGAAGGAAGTAGAAAAAACAAAACTATTAATAGCTGAGACTTTGAGTTATGGGAATATAAGTTATTTTTGTTTTTCTTTATATGTTCTGTATTTTTAAGATTTTATGTGTGACATAGAAATGATTTTATATGTATGGCTATGTATGTGTATAATAGGTAATGCTTTTAAAATTGGTAAAAAGATATTTTTAAAAATAAGGAATCAGCCCTAGCCAGTTTGGCTCACTGGATAGAGCATTGGCCTGCGGACTAAAGGCTCCTGGGTTTGATTCTGGTCAAGGGTACATGCCTAGGTTACGAGCTTGATCCCCAGTGTGGGATGTGCTGGAGGCGGCCGATCAATGATTCTCTATTATCACTGATGTTTATATATCTCTCTCCCTCTCCCTTCCTCTCTGAAATCAAAATATATATATATATTTTTAAAAAATAATAAGAAGAAAGCAGCCCTGGCTGGTCTGGCTGGCTCAGTTGGTTGAGTGTGTCATTCTGTGCACTGGTTCAATTCCCTGTCAGAACACATGCCCTAGTTGCAGGCTCCATCCCCAGTAGGGGGTGTGCAGGTGGTAGACTGTTGGGGACTGGGTGTAAGCTGACAAGGTCCTTGCAACTGAAGGGGCTAGCAAGTCTGGGACCCTTACCCACACAGTTTTCCCAGACTTGTTTGGATGGTGGTTATCAGTAGAATGAGAGCAACCTTTGTAGAATGAGAACAGCCTTTCATGGCTTACCAAGAAGTCTGTAACTATTTACTGAGATTTGCAGTACCGAGAATTTGTCCTTCTGCTGTGTCTCTCTCTTAGAGATTAAGAGGAGCAAAGAATACATTCCTCTTGACATAAATACATTCCTCTTGTGTATAAATAGCATTGTGTGGCTAATAAATTTGCAGTAGTTCCTTGAATGAGCTGCAGTCCTCCCGATCCCGCTTTCCTGTCTCTCTTTCTTTTCTCAATTCCCACCTCCCTACCTCAGCCCAGCTCAACCTGTCAGGCTGGCCCTGACAGTAGACAATCAATTCTCTCTCATGGATGTTTCTCTCTCTCTCCTTCTCTTTTCCTCTCTCTCTCAAATCAATAACAACATGAAAGAGAGAGAGAGAGAGAGAGAGAGAGAGAGAGAGAGAGAGAGAGAGAGAGCCCTAGCCAGTTTTGCTTAGTGGATAGAGCATCAGCCTATAGACTGAAGGGTCCTGGGTTTGATTCCTGTCAAGGCCACATACCAGCGTTGCGCCCCAGTAGGAGGTGTGCAGGAGGCAGCTGATCAATGATTGTCTCTCATCAATGATGTTTCTATCTCCGTCTCCCTCTCCCTTCCTCTCCAGGAATAAATGTATTGTAAAAATAAAATGTATTGTAAAAATAAAAACAATTTTAAAAAATAAGAAAGCCACTGTTTACACATTGTAACCATGCAATTATCCAAAGTATTCTGAGACATACTTCATCTCTCCATGAGCAAATGGAGCTCCTTTCGGTAGATAAACCCGTGGCCGAGGTTGAACTCTGCGTTCCAGACCCGGACCAAGAGCTGTGGGCTTCTGTGGGGGTGGGGCTTCCACTGGATGAAAATGATGACAGGGGCTCACTGCAGGAACAAACAGAGGCAACATAAATAGTATTTCCTGGGAAGAGGTTGGGCTGGAAACTGGCTTTACTTCTCTGAGCCACTTCCTCTTTCTTCCTTTAAATACATTGGTCAAGTTCACAGCACACAGAATTTTAAAATACCGATGCAATGTAACATTTCACTAATTTTAACTTTATCTGAAAATAAAACTGCTTGTTTACTTTTAGAAATTCACGGCCAATCTCCAATTTTGTTTGCCATATTCATTATGGGCATGTTTTGGTTTTGCAATCAGAAATGTTCCATAGGTTAATACTTACCAGGTATATTTATCAATGGCTTTCTGCACATTTCTTGCAAAATGTGTAGGTAAAGGATCTTTGCTTTTTAGAGAAAAATTGTGTTTCCCAGATCCTTCTGACAGTCCTCTTCTGAAAAATAAAATAAAATATTAAAAGTATTTCTAATGTAATAATTTTATTCATTAAGACTTTTAGAATTTCCTTTTGTATAAAGTTGCTCCCTCCCTCCTGCCATGTCCCGCTACACCCACACATGTGCACACATATGCTACATAGCCATCCAATGTGAAGGAATCCACATTGTATTTATTTTATTGTCAGATCAGCGAAAAACATATTTCTTGTTGTGCTGCAGAATTTCAGTATTAGTTTATGTGCCATCAGATGAAAAGGGTTGAAAATTGCTGCACTTTATAGATAGACTAGGGGCCCGGTGCACGAAATTCGTGCACTGGGGGGGGGGAGTGTCCCTCAGCCCAGCCTGCCCCCTCTCACATACTGGGAGCCCTCAGGCGTTGACCCCCATCACCCTCCAATCCCAGGATCGGCCCCTTGCCCAGGCCGGATGCCTCTGGTCTAGGCGTCCGGCCCCGGCAGCGGGGACCTGCAGTGGCAACGTGGGGGCGGGGGGGGGGGTGCCACGATCGCGCGGGCTCCGCCCCTGCCCCTGCAGGACGCCTCTGGCTGAGGCGTCCGGCCCAGGCAGCGGGGACCCGCAGCTGCAGCGGCCCCATGATCGTGGGCTTCGCTTTAGGCCCAGGCAAGGGACCCCTAGCTCCTGGGACTGCCAGCTTCGAGTGTGCCCAGCTCCCATCGCTGGCTCCACCCCTACTTCCTGCTATCACTGGCCAGGGCAGAAAAGGCACCTGCCCCCCAGCTCTTAGCTCCCCCCTGGGTTTCCGATCACTGTCAGTGGCAGGGGGCTTCTTCCTGCTTTCCCTTTCGCCTCCCTGCATTGTGCCTACATATGCAAATTAACCGCCATCTTGTTGGCAGTTAACTGCCAATCTTAGTTGGCAGTTAACTGCCAATCTTAGTTGGCAGTTAATTTGCATATAGCCCTGATTAGCCAATGAAAAGGGTAGCTTGTACACCAATTACCATTTTTCTCTTTTATTAGTGTAGATCAGGCTGACCCTGCTCACGGCTATTATTATTAGCAAATGCTGCCCCAGGAAAACAGTTCCTGTTAACTTGCACCTCCCAGAACATTTCTTAGTATGCATCTCTCTTTTTGTTTGTTTTTATTTCTTTAAACTTTTTAAATTTTTCAATTACAGTTGACTGTCAGTATTATATTAGTTTCAGGTGTACAGTATAGTGGTTAGACATTTATATACCTTACAAAGTGATCCCCTGACATTTCAAGTACCCACCTGGCACCATACCTACTTATTACAATATTATTGACTGTATTCCCTGTGCTGTACCTAACACCCATGAATTTGTACTTCTTAATCCCTTCACCTTCCTCACCCAGCCCTCCAACCCACCTCCCATCTGGCAACCATCAGCTTGTTCTCTGCATCCGTGAGTCTGTTTCTCTTTTGTTTGTTTACTTTGCTCTTTAGATTAAACATATAAATGAAATCATATGGTATTTGTCTTTTTCTCTGACTTATTTCACTTAGCATAATACCCTCTAGGGCCATCCATGTATCTGCAAATGGTAAGAGTTCTCTTTTTTATGGCCAAGTAATCTATCTCCAAGACAGGGGTGCTGGCCAGGTATGGGGGTGGGGGTGGGGATTACAAGAAAATGGATGCCTTGAAACAACTTTCAGACCATTTCTCCAACTTCCTCCTCTGCTCTTCCCCCTGTCTTCAAAGTCTCTGGACATCTGTGGAACTTCTTGAACTTCAGATTCAGTGTAATGGCTTATACATTTGACAACAGAATTCAGGAGAATGACTGCCAAAGGTCACAAGGACAACAGGGATGGAGCTGGTCTTTCAACAAAACACAGGTTACTTGTGGGAAACTGATAATAGGGTTAAGGCTTGGACTGACCTGCTGGCAAAGTCACAAACAAGTCCTAGCTTAGAGGGCACAGTCCTCTTAGCATAATTAGGCTTGACCTTATAACACTCCCTAGATCTTATCTGGGAAGCTAAGGGGCTGAGGAAGTGCAGAAGTATAACCATGGTGTTAAACAAGTGAAACTCACAAGAACAGTGTAACTTTGGTAACCACTGCCTTGTTTACCTCTCACTATAAAAAGCTTGGTGAGGCCTGAGCACAGTGGAAGTCCTTCCTCTTGAGTTGGACTTGCCGCCTGGTCCCCCAATATTCCCAAATTATCTCGTCTTTTTCATTTGTTGTGCGGCTCCTCTTCCAGACCCGAACCCTGAACCACGCAGGACGTGGAGGGAAACACTTAGGACAGTTACTGACATTGTAAACTAAAAACAGAATCTGGCCCTAACCGGTTTGGCTCAGTGGATAGAGCATCAGCCTGTGGACTCAAGGGTCCCAGGTTCGATTCCGGTCGAGGGCATGTACCTTGGTTGCAGACACATCCCCAGGAGGCAGCTGATCGATGTTTCTCTCTCATCGATATTTCTAACTATCTTTCTCCCTTCCTCTCTCTGTAAAAAAAATCAATAAAATATATTTTTTAAAAAATAACAACAGAATCTGTAACATTTACCTTCTGTTTTTCTTTTTATGTCTTGTTTTGCTCGTTGGTTTCTCTGTCTCCCAGTAATGCATTATTGTGCTGTTCTTTCATGCAATATATGGAACATCTTTAATTCCCTGTAAACTATCAACTCCTACATCAGCCCTACAGTCTAGGAAAATGTACACAACTTACAGGATGCGTCCTACAAACCTTAAAGCTTGATGTGGTGGAGCGTTTAAGCTTTAATTACAAACCACCTAGCCACAGAACAGTTCTATGGTAGTTCCTTATATTTAGAGATGAAAAAATTCCGCTCAGTGGGTACATTTAGGGCTGTTCATTTGCAGACAGGACCTACTTTTTGTTGTAAACGGAAATGCAACAACTGAACCACAGCGGATTAATTTGTTGATGTATCAAAGTTAAGGCCGAGTCCCAGTCTCCATGAGTCACTCCATTCTAGTTGTCAAGGAAATGACTGGATCATCTACTTTTACTTTGAAAAAGCTGCCTCCTGATCGCCCACAAACCAGTGCCTGTAGAAATTCAAGTCTTCAACAACCATCGCAGGTTCAATTGTGTATTCCTGTTAAGAAGGGTTGTCTGAAATGAGCCCTGTATGCTGCATGGGCTGAAATGCAGGGAATTTTCTGGAATCAACTGGCCTTCGCGAACCTGCCACTCCCTATAAAACACCCAGGCTGTCCTGACTTAACACAGGACCTGCTAGAGGCAACCTGGGCTGGGGATTGCAGAAGTCAAATCAGATGTCATGGATGCTTCTGAGAGCCAGTGAGCGAGGTCACCTGGGCGGCCCGCGTGCTGTGAGCACGAGAATGTCATGAATGGATGCGGGAACAGAAGAGATGGATTCCAGCTTTGCAGGCAGAAAACAAATCACGCACATTGCACAAACATCACACGCCAGCGTTCAGCCACTTCCCTTCCCAGCTCAGGACTCACCCAATCACGATCAGCCCCAGGCCTGCGCTCGCGTGTCCCGGGCCCGGCCCCGCGCCTCCAGGCCTGGGCGCCCCGGCGCGCCCACACCCCGCGCGGAACCCCTGCAGGCGGCGGGCCCCGCTTCCCGGCGCCCCGGGGACCTCGGCTCCCCGTCCGCCCAGTGCTGCGCCCCCCGCCGGGCTAACCCCGCACAAGCGGCCGAGCCGCGGCCGGGAACCGCGAGCCTCCAGCGGCGCGGCCAGGGGCGCTCCCGGCCGGGGAGGCGCGGCCCGTGGGCGAGGCGGTTCGCCGGGCGCGCAGGACCGCTCCCCCCGCCAGATCCGCAGGCCCCGCCAGGGCCGGATTCCTGTGCGGCGGGGCGACACCTCCGTCCCCTCCGCACACGCCTTTCCCTCCTCCCCGGGTAGCCGAGCTGGAGGTTGCGTTGGGTCCCCAGCGCCCCCTCTTCCCAAACCTGGGCGCCCTCCCCGCCCCCATCCGCTCACTTCCCACCCTTGCCATCTCCCCCTTTCCCAGGACTCTGATCTCCGGGAGAGCACGCGGTTCCCTTCCAGCCGCCAGAGGCCAGATTTCACATTCCCGTGACCTGAGCTTTGGCTGAAGGTCGCTCAGCCTCTTGGCACCAGCTCCAAGGGCCTCTCCTGGCCTCCAGGGAGCAAGGGCCTGGCCTTCCTCCTCCCCGTGCTGACTGGGTGGGAAGGTCTGTCCAGACAAGCGCTAGCCACCTATCTCTCTCTATATATCTATGTAAATCTGTAAGTATGGGTAAAGATGTGCTGTAGACCTGCATATAGATGCATCTTATTGGTTCCAGTTCTCTGGAGAACCCTAATACGTTGGTGAAACTGGAATGAAATAGAGTTCAGTTAATAACAATGCATCATTGTTGGTGCATTAATTGTGACAAATGTACCATAATAGGAAATGTTGATAATAGGAAGCAACTTTTCTATACATTTAAAGCTGTTCTAAAATTAAAAACTTCTATTTTAAAATGTGTCGAACTCCTCTATACATTTAAGTGTATTTTATGAGTAACTACTTTACAAGAAGACCAATAAAACAATGTTATCTTTATTTATTTTAATGTGAATAACATAAGAATCTTAGGAAGTGCTAGTAAATTATGAAGTTCACAGCTTATGTGAAATTATAAATATAGAATCACTATATGATTTAAAATAATAAACGAAAAATATATTACGTAGGTGGCAAGATTTATAAGGGCATTATTTTTAAATAATTACAAGAAATTTCAGGAGATTCAAGATGGCCAGAGTATAGGCAGACACGTCCCAGGTCTTGTCTGGGAGCAAATGGAGTAAGCAGCTGAAACTAATAACACCCACCCCAAATTGGAGAAATTACACAGCTGGTGAGACAGTTTACAGCCGGGAAGGGCAGAGCTCCCCTGGAAAGGTAAAAAACCAGAGATCTGGGCAGGAAAGTTTGCCAGGCCTCTGAGCCCAGAGGGGCAGAGGGAGACCGAGTGGCAGACAGCCGCATCTCTTGGGACAGGCACAGCCCCTGACTGGGGAAAGGAGAGCCCAGGGACTGCTGGCGCGGGGGGATTTGAGATCTGGGTTCTGTAATTACGGAGGACTGAGCCTAAAAGGGGCAGCCTGAAGAGCTGACCAGACCATGCAGTGCCAGTAAGAGAAGGGCTTACAGAGACTCAGCCTTCCCCGTTTCTGTGGCCAGTGTTTGTTTGTTTGTTTTCACTGAACCCTGTTCATAGGACATTTCGGATACAGACACTCACCTGTGCTGAAGAGAGGGAGAAGGTGCGGATGAGTGGAATCTGAGGAGAGGCTGAGGAGAGAAGGGGGCCAGAAGAGGTGGCAGCAAATTGAGTGCTGAGTCACCGTTGAGCCCAGGACTAGGGCAGCCATTTTCTCCGGTGGTTAGGATTCCTCCCCCCAGCCCCCAGGCAAGGAGCACAGCCACACCTAGATTCCGCCCTAAACTAGATGAAGGATTAAAATAATCTGATTAGTCCCTGGGAGTTAACAGGGTCTGGCCTATAGAGGGACTTTCAGTCCTAGCAACTACACAGAGTGGGGTAACGATTAAAGAACCAGCTCTGGGCAGTGGACTTCCCCAAACCAGTTTTAAGTGCAACAGAGAAAATAAACCCAAGCTACTGGATAGAGAGGCCGTATAGCCTCGTAGGTCAATCCAGAAACACTGCCACCCAGAGGCTGAACCACAAACTGACTCTTAGGTAAACACAAATTAAGGCACTCTGGGACACAAATACGGCCTGCTTTAAAATCAGGACTGTGGTTTATAACACGGAGGAACAGTGTATCGCAGGGAAGTTCAACATTCTCCTGAATACCTGGCAGGACTAAGGCGAGCCAGACTGAAGAGTAGAAGAACCGAAGGACCTTCACTACTGCAAATCTTTATTTATTTATTTTTTATTCTTTTTTCACCTTTTAACTAAGAAACCAATTTTTTTTTTCTTTTTCCATCACCTGATTTTACCCTTTTAATTACTACATTTTTATTTTTAACCAGTATTACTACTGCTACCATTTTACCATTTTTTAAGTGGCATTTTATTTTCTCTTTATTTTATTTTGGGATTAGTGTTCTATATTCTATTTTCATTGTTTCTTTAGCATCATTTTTATCTACCTCAATTTTACCTCTATGCTAAAACCCTCTTCCTCACTTTTCCCTTTTGTTGTACTGTTTCTCTTACCCTATTCCTGCTTTAGATTTTCCCTATTCCTTCTTTTTACCCCCAGTCAAAATTTCACCCTACTTTTATATCCTATTTCCAATCCACTGCTCTAAATCCTTATACACCTCTCCCTTATCTTTCTTCACTATCCAAATTTTCTTTTCTTTTCTTTTATCTTTCTATTGTTTTGTTGCTGTTTGCTTGATTGTTGAGAATATTGGGTTTTTTTTTTTTTTAGGATTGGTTGTGAGGTTGTTTTGCTTTTTCTTTTTATTCTTCTGCTGTTTTTTTTTCTCCCTCTCCCCCCCCCCCCCGCCCCAGTTATTCTTGTGCTTCTGTTTTCCCTTGCCTCCAACTTGATATTATTGGTTGTTTGTAGTTTGCATTCATCTCCAGGAATCTGTTGCTGGAATTTGTTGCCATTAGTGGCGGTTCTATCAGAGTTTTCTCCTCATATAAATAGTCTCTTCCCCTCTTCTACTTGATTCTCTCTTTTCGCTTTATTTTTATCTTTTTCTCTTCTTTCTTCCTTATCCCCTAATTCTCTTAACTGGGGTGGTCACGTTTATTTGGGGTTATTAATATTCTGAATACATTTGTGTTCAGTGCCTGGTGCGTTGTGCCTTGTTGTGCTGTATTTTGTGCCTTTAAATCAACGCAGCAGATCCAAGCAACAACAGCCTCCTGATCAGCACACCCTCTGTCTGAGTAACAGCAGCTGTACGTGAAGCCTCCCCGCACCAGCCAGAAGAGCCACCACAGCTGTGAACAGCACCCACCAGTGGAGCTACTGCCAACTGAGGAGCAGCTGCTACCACAACCGCCTGAGGAGCAAGCACAGCCTGAGGAGCTGCCACTGAATGACTCAACGTCTAGATATGTCAGTGAGATCAAACATGGGTAGACAAAGAAACACCCCAAAGGAAAGAAAAGGAGGACTTGCCAGAGAAGTAGCTAAATGATACAGAGACATGCACCATGACAGAAAAAGAATTCAGAGTAAGGGTACTAGAGTGCATAAACCAGATGGAGGAAAAAATCAACAACTTATGCAAGAAGCAAGAAGAAACAGATGAAAAAAATCAATAACTTATGTAAGAACCAAGAAGAAATGAAGAGCGATGTAGCTGCAATAAAAAACACCATTGAAAGTATCAATAGTAGACTAGGAGAAGCGGAGGACAGAATTAGTGAATTAGAAGACAAGGAAGCAAAACACACCCAAACTGAACTGCAATTGGAGAAAAAAATTAAAAGACAGGAGGAGAGCCTAAGGGACCTTTGGGACAACATGAAACAAAACAACATACGAATAATAGGGGTGCCAGAACAACAGAAAGAGGAACAAGGATTAGAAAACCTATTTGAAGAAATATCAGAAAACTTCCCTGAGGTGGGGAAGAAAAAAGTCACACAAGTCCAGAGAGTCCCAAACAAGGTGAACCTGAAAAGACCCACACCAAGACACATCATAATTACCATGGCAAATGTTCAGGACAAAGAGAGAATCTTACAGGCTGCAAGAGAGAGATGGAAAGTTACATACAAGGAATCTCCCATTAGATTATCAAATGATTTCTCAACAGAAACACATCAGGCCAGAAAAGAATAAATGGAAATTTACAAAGTGATGCAAAGCAAAGGACTGAATCCAAGAATACTCTATCCAGCAAGGTTATCATTCAAAATTGAAGGGGAAATAAGAAGCTTCACAGACAAAAAAAGGCTAAGGGAGTTTATCACCACCAAGCCAGCAATGCAAGAAATGCTAAAGGGACTGGTGTAAAAAGGAGAAATAAAAAGCTTAGAAAGAATACAGCCACACAAAAATAGAAATGGCTACAAACAAGTACCTTTCAATAATAACTTTAAACATAAACGGAATAAATGCTCCAACCAAAACACATCGAGTGGCTGAATGGATAAAAAAACATGACCCAAACATTTGCTGTCTACAAGAGACCCACCTCATTAGAAGGGACTCACACAGACTGAAAGTGAAGGGATGGAAAAATATCTTTCAGGCAAATGGAAATGAAAAGAAAGCTGGGGTAGCCATACTTATATCGGACAAAATAGACCTCAAAGTGAAGGCTATAACAAGAGATAAGGAAGGCCACTTCATAATACTAAAGGGATCAATACAACAAGAAGATATAACCCTGATAAATATATATGCACCCAATGCAGGAGCACCCAAATACGTAAAAAAACTCCTGGAAGATATCAAAGGAGAGCTCGACAACAATACAATCATAGTAGGGGACTTTAATATACCACTGATATCACTGGATAAATCCTCTAGACACACAATCAGCAAAGAAACAGCAATCATAAATGACTCACTAGATCAGATGGACTTAATTGACATCTTCAGAACACTTCACCCCAAAGCCATGGAATATACATTCTACTCAAGTGCTCATAGGACAGATTCAAAAATAGACCACATATTGGGTCACAAACAAAGTCTCCCCAAATTCAAGAAGATTGAAATCATAAAAAGCGTCTTCGCAGACCACGATGGCATAATATTAGAAATAAACTACAATAAAAACAACCCAAAATACTCAAACACTTGGAAGCTGAATAGCACATTATTAAATATTGATTGGGTTACCAATGAGATCAAAGAAGAAATTAAAAACATCCTGGAAACTGATGACAATGAAAATACAACAATCCAAAACCTATGGGACACAATGAAAGCAGTCCTGAGAGGGAAGTTTATAGCTCTACAGGCCTATCTCAACAAACAAGAAAAAATGGTAGTAAATCATCTAACTCTACATCTCAAAGAATTGGAAAGAGAGCAACAAGAAAAGCCCAGAGTGAGCAGAAGGAAGGAGATAATAAAGATTAGAGCAGAAATAAATGACATAGAGACCAAAAAAAACAATACATAAAATCAATGAAACGAAGAGCTGGCTCTTTCAAAGGATAAACAAGATTGATGAACCTCTAGCCAGGCTCACCAAGAAGCAGAGAGAGAGGACCCAAATAAACAAAATCAGAAATGATAGAGGCAAAATAACAACAGACCCCACAGAAATACAAATGATTGTTAAAAAATACTATGAACAACTCTACTCCAACAAACTAGACAACCTGGAGGAAATGGACAAATTCCTAGAAAAGTACAGCATTCCAAAACTCAATCAAGAAGAGTCTAAAAATCTCAATAGGCCAATTACTATGAAAGAAATTGAAAATTGAAGCGGTCATCAAAAAGCTTCCAGCAAACAAAAGCCCAGGACCAGACAGCTTCACAGGGGAGTTTTACCAAACATTCAAGGAAGAACTAAAACCTATCCTCCTCAGACTACTACAAAAAATCCAAGAGGAAGGAACACTTCCAAGCTCATTTTATGAAGCCAGCATCACCCTAATACCAAAACCAGGTAAAGACAACACAATGAAAGAGAATTACAGGCCAATATCCCTCATGAACATAGATGCCAAATCCTCAACAAAATCTTAGCAAATCAGATCCAGCAGTACATCAGAAAGGTCATACACCATGACCAAGTAGGATTTATCCCAGGAATGCAAGGATGGTACAATATCCGCAAATCAATAAACGTGATACATCACATAAACAAATTGAAAGAAAAAAACCACATGGTCATATCAATTGATGCAGAAAAAGCATTTGACAAAATCCAACACCCATTTTTGATAAAAACTCTCAGCAAGGTGGGATAGAAGGATCATACCTCAACATAATAAAAGCCATATATGACAGGCCCACAGCCAACATCATACTCAATGGACAAAAACTAACACCATTTCCCCTAAGAACAGGAACAAGACAGGGATGCCCACTCTCACCACTTCTGTTCAACATAGTACTGGAAATATTAGCCATTGCAATTAGACAAGAAGAAGAAGAAAAAGGCATCCAAATTGGAAAAGAGGAAGTAAAACTGTCCTTATTTGCAGACGATATGATATTATACATACAAAACCCTAAAGACTCCATCATAAAACTACTAGACTTAATACATGAATTTGGCAATGTGGCAGGATACAAAATTAACCCCAAGAAATCTAAGGCATTTCTATACACCAATAGTGAACTTTCAGAAAGAGAGACTAAAAAATCAATCCCATTTCCCATCGCACCAAAAAAATTAAGCTACCTAGGAATAAACTTAACTAAAGAGGTAAAAGACCTCTACTCAGAAAACTACAGGACGTTGAAAAAAGCGATAGAGGAAGACATAAACAGATGAAAGAACATGCCTTGTTCCTGCATTGGTATAATCAACATCATTAAAATGTCCATACTACCCAAAGCAATCTATAAATTCAACACACTTCCCATTAAAATACCAACAGCATATTTCACAGATCTAGAACAAACGCTCCAAAAATTCATCTGGAATAAAAAAAGACCCCGAATCGCTGCAGCGATCCTGAGAAAGAACAAAGTAGGTGGGATCTCAATACCAGATATCAAGCTGTATTACAAAGCCACTGTTCTCAAAACTGCCTGGTACTGGCACAAGAACAGACATATAGATCAATGGAATAGAATAGAGAGCCCAGAAATTGGCCCGAACCAATATGTTCAATTAATATTTGACAAAGGAGGCAAGAACATACAATGGAGTCAAGATAATCTCTTCAAGAAATGGTGTTGGGAAAATTGGACAGATACATGCAAGAAAATGAAACTAGACCACCAACTTACACCATACACAAAAATAAACTCAAAATGGATAAAGGACTTAAATGTACGACAAGAAACCATAAAAATTCTAGAAGATTCCAAAGGCAACAAAATCTCAGACATATGCTGAAGCAATTTCTTCACTGATACAGCTCCTAGGGCACTTGAAACTAAAGAGAAAATGAACAAATGGGACTACATCAAAATAAAAAGCTTCTGCACAGCAAAAGAAACCATCAACAAAACAACGAGAAAACCCACTGTGTGGGAAAACATATTTGCCAATGTCATATCTGATAAGGGCCTAATCTCCACAATTTATAGGGAACTCATACAACTTAACAAAAGGAAGATAAACAATCCAATCAAAAAATGGGCAAAGGACCTAAATAGACACCTTTCAAAAGAGGACATTCAGAAAGCCAAGAGACCTATGAAAATATGCTCAAAGTCACTAATCATCCGAGAGATGCAAATCAAAACAACAATGAGGTACCACCTCACACCTGTCAGACTGGCTATCATCAACAAATCAACAAACGACAAGTGCTGGAGAGGATGTGGGGAAAAAGGAACACTCGTGCACTGCTGGTGGGAATGCAGACTGGTGCAGCCACTATGGAAGACAGTATGGAGTTTCCTCAAAAAACTAGAAATGAAACTCCCATTTGACCCTGTGATCCCACTTCTAGGAATATATCCCAAGAAACCAGAAACACCAATCAGAAAGGATATATGCACCCATATGTTCATAGCCGCACAATTCACCATAGCTAAGATCTGGAAACAGCCTAAGTGCCCATCAGTAGATGAATGGATTAGAAAACTGTGGTACATCTACACAATGGAATACTATGCTGCTGTAAAAAAGAAGCAACTCTTACCATTTGCAACGGCATGGATGGAATTGGAGAGCATTATGCTAAGTGAAATAAGCCAGTCAATGAAGGAAAAATAACACATGATCTCACTCATTCATGGATAATAAAGACCATTATAAATTTATGAACAAAAATAGATACAGAGGCAGAGCTGCCCCAAACAGAGTGTCAAACTGCAGTGGGAAGGCCGGGGAAGGTAGGGGGGCAGTAGTGGGGGTGGTAAGAGATCAACCGAAGGACTTATATGCATGTATATAAGCATAACCAATGGACATAAGACACTGGGGGGTAGTGGAGGCCAGGGTATTGTCAAGGGTGGGGGAAGAAAGGAGACATATGTAATACCCTTTGTAATACTTTAAGCAATAAAAAAAGAAATTTCAATAGTTACTAATATATCTTATAAATAATCGCATAAACTTGCTTTATACGAATTTTTTTGAAGACAGCCTATGTAAAGCAAAACACATCTAGAGGGTGTCCCAAAAAATGTACACACACACTTTGAATAATTATAAAAGCAGTGTTTGTTAAGATACATTTCATTTTCAAAATGTAATAGAACCAGCTGCTAAAGTGTGTGTACATTTTTGGGGACAACCTGTATATTAGTATATTTGACTGGATTAACATTTTGTGCGATACTACTGGAACGCCACTAGATGTCAATCTTTCCCATCTTTTGTCACTGAAAACCATGCCAGATGGATTTTAATGTGCTTTTGTTGCTATTTGCAAAATGTAGGATGTAGTGAAGATTCATTTCAGTGCAGATGTAGAATCCTGTTTAGATAGGAAATCACTTTTGCAGCGAGCAATATCTAGTATGCACAGCCAGCAGAAAGCGTCCAGATGCTAACACACACCGTGGATGAATGCTCTCACTCCCGCAGGCAAACAGGGTCCCGAAACTACATACCTTACTTCTCAACTCACAACCGCTGGAAAGGTGGCTACAGTTTTGTCCAGGAGAGCAATATTAAGTTACCAAGGGCAAACTCTTTTATATACATCTGTTCAGTCTGACTTCAAAAGCTTACCCTTTTTAAGATTCATCTCAGATCTTATTTGCAGATTTCTGTTCTCAAGGTCCTTTTTCATAAGATGTTCTATAACCATCTATAGTTGATTTATCAAATATGTTCTATAACATTTCTTTAATACTTGCCACATCCCAGGTCGTTTTAAACACTGACATATCTGTAAGTGCATTCAAGCTTCACAATAATTCTTTGAAGGGGGAAAGACTGTTATTTCCATTCTGCAGATTTGTAAACTGAGGCACAGAGAAGTTGATGGTTTGGCAGAGCCACAGTCTAGTTTAGGCCATTGGTGACACCTTACACCATAATTCTATGTAGGGCACCCCCTGCAAAGCCCCTGCCGAAAATACCAAGAAGCTATAGCTCACTATATTTACCAAAGAATAAAAAATTGTTTTACAATTTAGAGGAATGCTGTAGCTAAAAAGAGATAGCAGAAGGAAAAATTATTAGATTTTTAATATGAAGAGTAAAATACTTAGAGTCCTAAGTAATCTATGAGACCTACAGCTTATATAAAATTGTAGAAGGATAAAGAATTAGTATAATTTTCAAAACAAAGCACCTATATTGATTATTTAGAAATGTAACAACTTCAAAATGAGTGCTGAAATATATCCGAGACAATAATTATTAGGTGAGATCATAAGAAGTTGCCAGTAGTACAGTGGGGCCTTAACTTACGAGTTTAATTCGTTCCCTGACGGAGCTCGTAACTCAAATTACTCGTATGTCAAATCACTGTGACGTTCGCTGTGCCAACTAGCGGTGGGGTATCTGAAGCTGGCATGTATGTAACCCGAATTTTAGCTCGCAACTCAAAGCAAAAAATCAGCCGAGAGACTGCTTGTATCTCGAAAATACTCGTTAGTCTGGACACTCGTAAGTCAAGGCCCCACTGTATACTGTTTTGAACCAGAAAAACAGAAACTTTATGTTACAATCTTATACCTTGGATAAATGGGTTTAATAACATTTGTTAACATTCAATATTTTTTCCTCACTTTGAAGCATTTACTTTAGGATACATTTATCAGTAGAAAGTGAAAGAATATATATCTACACTAATAAAAGACAAAGATGCTAATTGAACACACCTTCGCTAAGCCATAAGCCATGCCCACCAGCCAATCAGAATGACTATATGCAAATTAACCCAACCAAGATGGCGACCAGCAGCCACAGAGCTGGAGCAAGCAGGAGGCTTGGTTGCCCAGGCGATGGAGGAAGCCAAGATCCTGCCTGCCATGAGCCAGCTGTGGCCTCTGCTCATGGCAACAAAGTTTCAATTATAGAAGACAAATAAATCCCAGATACTTGCTTCCAACCAGCCTCCACTGGGAGCTTGGGTGGCTGAAGGTTGTGCCAAGCATGCAAATAGCAATCAGCCCCTCACCCAGGCTGAGCACACCCTCATGGGGTGAGGGTCCCTGCTCGGGGGCTTAGCCAGCCTGAAAACGGCCCTCAGCTCCTCACCCAGACTGGCCAGGCACCCCAGCAGGACCCCCACACCCTGAAGGGGCTGTGGCCAGCCTGAAAATGGCCCTCAGCCCCCAACCCAGGCTGCCCAGGCACCCCAGTGGGGACACCCACCCTGAAGGGGCTATGGCCAGACTGCAAACAGCCATCAGCCCCTCACCCTGGCTGGCCAGGCACTCCCATATAATAAAAGGTTAATATGAAAATTGAACCTAACAGCAGAATGACTGGGAATGACTTGTCACTATGACACCCACTGACCACCAGGGGGCAGATACGCAATGCAGGAGCTGCTCCCTGGTGGTCAGTGCACTCCCATAGGGGGAGCTCTGCTCAGCCACAAGCCAGGCTGATGGCTGCCAGTACAGCGGTGGTGGTGGGAACCTATCCTGCCTCCTCAGCAGCACTAAGGATGTCCGACTGCAGCTTAGGCCTGCTCCCCACTGGCAAGTGGACATCCCCCTAGGGCTGCTGGGCAACCCCCCAGGGAGAGGGCCTAAGCCAGCAGGTGGTCATCCCCCGAGGGGTCCCAGACTGCGAGAGGGCACAGGCCGGGCTGAGGGACCCCCTCCCCCCAAGTGCACAAATTTTTGTGCACCGGGCCTCTAGTCCTACCTAACAAAGAGGGAATATGCTAATTGACCCTCATGCTATCGCAAAGATGGCCGCACCCACAGCCAATAAGGAGAGAATATGCTAATTGAATGCCTCTACCTCAAATATGCCGGCACCCACAGCTAATAAGGAGGGAATATGCTAATTGACTGCCATGTCCTCAAAGATGGCGGCACCCACAGCCACAAGATGGTGGCACCAAGTTTACTCAGCTCAGGTGGGCCCGGCCACTCCGTGTTCCTGTCTCTGGACTCCTCCAGTCCCCTCAGCCCCCAGCCACCCAGGGCTGGCCCGAGTCTCAGGTAACCAGGGTCGGCGAGGCTTGCGGTGCCGGCAGTGGCAGCAGCAGAGGTGTGATGGGGTGTCGCCTTCCCCTGATTGCTGGGTAGCCTCCCATCCCTGAGACCTCCTGGACTCTGAGAGGGGGCAGGCCAGGCTGAGGAACCCCCCTCCAGTGCATGAATTTTCATGCACCAGGCCTCTAGTCTATAATAATAAAACCGTAACATGCTAATTAGACCAGACAGACGAATGACCTTCCATACATCATTCTGGACATCATTTCAGATGAAGCCACAGCAGTGGGGGCCAAGGCAGAGGCAGTTAGGGGCGATAAGTCAGGCAGACAAAGTGGTTAGGGGTGATCAGGAAGACAGAGGCAGTTAGGGGCAATCAGGCAAGCAGGCTAATGGTTAGGGGTGATCAGGTAGGCAAGCAGGTGAGCGGTTAGGAGTCAATGGTCCTAGATTGCGAGAGGGTGCAGGCCAGGCTGAGGGACCCCCTTCTCCTGTGCACAAATTTTGTGCACCAGGCCTATAGTAATTAAATAAAAGCCCACAAACAATCCCAAAACTGTTTTATAAATATTTTGATAAAGAATTTATCAGGCTTTCAAAGTAAAAACAGCCCCTTTATTCTTAAAGAGTTCAGTTTCCCAAACTGCAACATCAAAACAGTCAAATTTTCCCCCAAAAAATGTTTTTCAATATTTGATTTTATTTATTCTTTTAATTAGTAGAGCATAAAACAAAGACCTTGTAATAATTGATAGATCAGTATAATGTGTCAATTTTATTTTATGGGTTAAAGTCTGCTAGGTCTGATATTATAAAAGCTACGCTAGCTTTCTTTTCATTAGGATTTGCACTTCATCCATACATTTATATCCAACCTTTCTGTACTCTTACATTTAAACTGTGTCATTGATAAACAGTATAAATTTGTTGCTTACAGTTTACATTCAGAGGAGATTAAATTTGCCTCTACAGCAGACTGGATTGGGAGCTCTAGCCATCCAAATCACCCTAATCCAATAAAAAATTAAGACGATTTCTATCTGGGGTTAGGTCTCTCTTAGACTGGTCTCTTTCCATCTCATCCTAACTTCTTGTGTGTGGGGGGGTGTGGGTGGGGAAGGGGGGTTCCGTTCATTGTCTAGCTTTTGTAGTTAACACTCAGGTGGTGGTTGGTCTCAAACTATCTAGTCTGTTATTGCTGAAAATAAAACTAATGAAAGTTTTGTAGTGAAATATTGTAGATTGTGTGATATAAATCGTGATCCATCTCCCAAGAAAATCTTTAATAAAATATATATTTCCCCCCTAATTCTTTTAATGCAAGAGTAATTCACTAATGCTTTCTGGTGAAAATAGGATTGCATCCTGCTTCATGGTCAGCCTGAAACAAAAACAGGTTTCCAACAGGAACAAGTGTATGGATTAAGAGTGTATTTGGAATGGGAGTAGAGAAACACACACAAGACGCTCAACTCAAAATGTCTTATACTTTTAGCTAGCTAGTTCAGACAACAAATTCTAAAAAATAGAACTTAACGTTGAGCAAGGTCAGCTACTGTCACTGATAAACAGTGTCTGGAACCCCAGGCTTTCCCTGTTTTCTTCTTCCTTCCTTTTCCTGCACTATGCTCCTAACTGAATTCCTTATATGACACATCGTATTGTAACTACATGCATTTGCTCACAGAGCTTTGGTCTCCTCGAATGTCCTCCCAAACCCCAAGTACCTATTTACGCCCATCGACACATTCTTTACAACTCATCCTTACCCCCCTTCTTCCCTAACCTATGGACTCCTTCTCTCTGAACTAGGTGCTCATGGCAATTTGTCTGAAGCTCTCCTGGTTCACTCATCTTATTTTCCTTGTTGTTTGCTGATAAGATTCATTTCCAACTGTTTCTCCAGATTACTCAAAAAGTCCAGCTCCCTCTAGGTTTTAGATGGAATAAATATTTTATAAATACAGGTTGACAATTAATGTTTGGAAAACAATTATTTTACCTTTCCTGTAGGTTCTAGCAATAAACTATACTTTGTAAAAAGGATGCTGATTGTGGGTGATAAATAAAAATATATTTTAAATAATGAGAATTATAACTAATAGCAGTTGTTATTTATTGTTAGGCTTATGCACCAGCCATGATAGAGATTTTTTTTTTTGCATTTTATTTTTTCCCAACTATTTTTTTTCCTCTTTTTATTGTTTAAAGTATTAAAAATAGTAGTACATATGTCTCCTCTTTTTCCCCCCAATTGATCTTCCCCTAGCCTTCCCTACCCACCGGCACATGCCCTCACCCCCTTCCCAGTGTCTTGTGTCCATTGGTTATGCTTATATGCATGCGTACAAGTCCTTCGGTTGATCTCTTACCTCCCTCTGCCCCCCAACTCTCCCCCCTTCCTGCTGTCATTTGACAGTCGGTCCGATGCTTCTCTGCCTCTGTATCTATTTTTGTTCATCAGTTTATAATAGTCTTTATAATCCATGAATGAGTGAGATTATGTGGTATTTTTCTTTCACTCACTGGCTTATTTCACTTAGCATAATGTTCTCCAGTTCCATCCATGCTGTTGCAAATGGTAAGAATCCCTTTTTTTTTTTATAACAGCATAATATTCCATTGTGTAGATATACCACAGTTTTCTAATCCATTCATCTGCTGATGGGCATTTAGGCTATTTCCAAATCTTAGCTACTGTAAATTGTGCTGCTATGAACATAGGGGTGCACATATCCTTTCTGATTGGTGTTTCTATTTTCTTGGGATATATTCCCAGAAGTGGGATCACTGGGTCAAATGGCAGTTCCATTTTTAATATTTTGAGGAAACTCCATAATGTTCTCCACAGTGGCTGCACCAGTCTGCATTCCCACCAGCAGTGCAGGAGGGTTCCTTTTTCTCCACATCCTCTCCAGCACTTGTCTTTTGTTGATGATAGCCAGTCTGACCGGTGTGAGATGGTACCTCATTGTTGTTTTGATTTGCATCTCTCGGATGAGTAGTGACTTTGAGCATGTTTTCATAGGTCTCTTGGCTTTCCGAATGTTCTCTTTTGAAAAGTGCCTATTTAGGTCATTTGCCCATTTTTTGATTGGGTTGTTTATTTTCCTTTTGTTAACTTGTATGAGTTCCTTGTAAATATTGGAGATTAAACCCTTATAGGAGATAACATTGGCAAATATGTTCTCCTATGCAGTGGGCTTTCTTGTTGTTTTGTTGATGGTTTCTTTTGCTGTGCAGAAGCTTTTTATTTTGATGTAGTCACATTTGTTCATTTTTCTCCTGAGTTCCATTGCCCTAGAAGCTGTACCCTTAAATATATTGCTACGACAAGTGTCTGCTACTTCTCTGCCCATGGCTTCTTCTAAGATTTTTATGGTTTTCCATCTTACATTTAAGTCTTTTATCCATTTTGAGTTTATTTTTGTGTATGGTGTAAGTTGGTGGTCTGGTTTCATTTTTTTGCAAGTATCTGTCCAGGTTTCCCAGCACCATTTATTGAAGAAACTGTCTTGACTCTATTGTATGATCTTGCCTCCTTTGTCAAATATTAATTGTGCATAATGGCTTGTGTCAATTTCTGGGTTCTCTCTTCTGTTCCACTGGTCTATATGTCTGTTCTTGTGCCAGTACCAGGCAGTTTTAAGAACAGTGGCTTTGTAGTATAGCTTGATATCTGGTATTGTGATCCCTCCAACATTGTTCTTTCTCAAGATTGCTGCAGCTATTTGGGGTCTTTTTTTTTATTCCAGGTGAATTTTTGGAGAATTTGTTCTAGGTCTTTGAAGTTTGCTGTTGGTATTTTAATGGGTATTGCATTGATTTTATAGATTGCTTTGGGTAGTATGGACATTTTAATGATGTTATTGATGTTGATTCTACTAATCCATGAACATGGTATATCCTTCCATTTGTTCGTGTCTTCCTCTATCTATTTTTTCAGCGTTCTGAAATTTTCTGAATACAGGTCCTTTATATCCTTGGTTAATATTATTCCTAGGTAACTTATTTTTTTTTTCTTGCAATGATAAATGGGATTGCTTTTTAAATTTCTCTTTCTTTGAGTTCATTATTGGTATATAGAAAGCCCACAGACTTCTGGGTATTAATTTTGTATTCTGCTACATTGCCGAATTCATTTATTAAGTATAGATTTTTTTATGGAGTCTTTGGGGGTTTTTTATGTATAATATCATGTCATTTGTGAATAAGGACAGTTTTACTTCTTTTTTTTCCAATTTGGATGCCTTTTATATCTTCTTCTTGTCTGATTGCAATGACTAGTACTTCAGTACTATGTTGAACAGGAGTGGTGAGAGTGGGCATCTCTGTCTTGTTCCTGTTCTTAGTGGAAATGGTTTTAGTTTTTGCCCATTGAGTATGATGTCGGCTGCGAGTTTGTCATATATGGCTTTTATTATGTTGAGGTATGATCCTTCTATTCCCACCTTGCTGCGGGTTTTTATCAAGAAAGGGTGTTGGATTTTGTCAAATGCTTTTTCTGCATCAATGGATATGATTATATGGTTTTTATCTCTCAGTTTGTTTATATGGTGTATCACATTTATTGATTTGCAGATATTGTACCATCCTTGCATCCCCGGAATAAATTCCACTTGGTCATGGTGTATGATCTTTCTAATGTATTGCTGGGTTTGATTTGCTAGAATTTTGTTGAAGATTTTGGCATCTATGTTCATGAGGGATATTGGCCTGTAATTCTCTTTCTTTGTATTGTCTTTATCTGATTTTGGGATAATGCTGGCTTCATACAAAGGGCTCAGAAGTGTTCCTTCCTCTTGAATTTTTTGGAATAGTCTGAGGAAGATATGTTTTATTTCTTTTTTGAATGTTTTATAAAACTCCCCTGTGAAGCCATCTTGTCCAGGGCTTTTGTTTGTTGGAAGATTTTTGATTACTGCTTCAATTTCCTCCATAGTTATCGGCCTATTCAGAAATTTTGATTCCTCCTGGCTGAATTTTAGAAGCTCATATTTTTTAGGAATATGTCCATTTCTTCTAGGTTGACCAGTTTATTATGGTAGAGCTGCTCATAGTATTTTTTTTTTTTTAATGATTCTTCGTATTTCTGTGGGGTCTGTTGTTATTTCACCTCTTTCATTTCTGATTTTGTTTGTTTGGGTCTTCTCTCTGCTTCTTGGTGAACTGGCTAGAAGTTCATCAATCTTGTTTATCCTTTCAAAGAACCAGCTCTTGATTTCATTGATCTTTTGTATTTTTTTTATCTCTATGTTATTTATTTCTGCTCTGATCTTTGTTATTTCCTCCCTTCTGCTTACTCTGGACTTTTCTTGTTGCTCTCTTTCTAATTCTTCAAATTGCAGAGTTAGATGGTTTATTATCAATTTTTCTTGTATTTTGAGGTAGGCCTCTAATGCTATGAACTCCCCTCTCAGTACTGCTTTCATTATGTCCCAAAGATTTTGGAATGTTGTGTTTTCATTGTTGTTTGTTTCCAGCATGTATTTTATTTCTTCTTTGATCTCTTTGGTAACCCACTCATTGTTTAATAGTATGCTATTCAGCCTCCAAGTGTTTACATTTTTGTGATTGTTTTTACTGTAGTTAATTTTTAATTTTATGCCATTGTGATCTGAAAAGATGCTTTATATGATTTCAGTTCTCTTGATTTGGAGAGGCTTTGCCTATGTCCCAATATGTGGTCTATCTTTGAGAATGTCCCATATGCGCTTGAGAAGAATATATATTCTGTAGTTTTGGGGTGGAATGTTCTAAATATGTCAATTAAGTACATTTGATATAGTGAGTCATTTAGAATTGAAATTTCTTTGCTAATTTTTTGTCTAGAGGATTTATGCAGTGATGTTAATGGGGTATTTAAGTCTCCAACTATGATAGTGTTGCTGACAATCTCACCCCTGATATGTTCCAGAAGTTTTTTATGTATTTGGGTGCCCCTGCATTGGGTGCATAAATGTTGACCAGAGTTGTATCTTCTTCTTATACCATTCCCTTTAGTATTATGAAGTGTCATTTCTTGTCTCTTCACTTTGAGGTCTATTTTGACAGATATAAGTATGGCTACCCCAGCTTTTTATTTATTTCCATTTGCCTAATAGATAATTTTCCAACCCTTCACTTTCGGTCTGTGTGAGTCCCTTGTTCGGAGGTGGGTCTCCTGTAGACAGCATATATATGGGTCATGTTTGGTTTTGGTTTTACAGAGAGGAAGGGAGAGGGATAGAGAGTTAGAAACATCAACAAGAGAGAAACATCAGTCAGCCACCTCCTGCACACCCTGCAGTGGAGATGTGCCTGCAACCAAGGTACATGCTCCTCACCAGAATCGAACCCGGGACCCTTCAGTCTGCAGGCTGATGCTCTATCCACTGAGTCAAGCTGGTTAGGGCTGGTAACCGTTGTTTTGTTCTCTGTTTCTACGAGTCTGTTTTTGTGGGGTTTTTTGTTGTTGTTTTTGTTGTTTGTTTGTTTTTAAATGTCACATATAAGTAAGACCATATGGTATTTGCCTGTGTCTATCTGACTTATTTCACTTAGCGTAAAACTCTCCAGGTTCATCCATACCCCAAAATTTATGTGGAACTACAAAAAGTCCACAATAGTCAAAGCAATCTTGAGACAGAAGAACATAATTGGAGGTGTCACGCACCTACTTATACTTTGACCACCTCCCCTCTCCAGGTCTCTGGGCTTTAGAAAACTAAATATACCATTTCAACATTAAGCAAGCTAATAATTAGTTGCAACTATCTGCAAACTGGCAGTCAAGGTGTCAGTAGTATAATTTAAATCCATTGTTGAATGATATTTGTTTATTCAATGTTATAAATAGCCACCCCAGAAATCCAAGAGGGAAAAATATACTTCAGGATGCAAAAGTATTCCCCGTTTGTATACTTTCTAATTAAAAAAGGAATGAGGTATGAAAGAAAGGGAATATGGCTATCTGTGCATGTAAATAAAAACAACAACAACAACCTGATGTATTCAGGGGGCTGGTTAATGTCCTACAGAGAGTACAAGTTCATTACCAGAAAAATTCTTGAATGTACATATCTGGGTATATTACTTCTCACAGCAATTACCTGCCATTCATTGTCTACATTTTTAGTAAAATTAATACATTTGCTAATGCAAAGTAGTGATTTCTATCCATAATGCCAAATACAGTGGTATTTAAAAGTATCTATTAAAAGTGTGTAGATAATACAAACAGGGATTGAAATGCCCAACTATGGACACTGACCCCAGTTCTCTCACTGGTCACACTGATGTGTTTCAGGACCTCTTTGTAAAAAGCACTAAGACTAGAGTTTAAGATTGTGAATGCTGCATCCATTTGAGGTGAGGGTTCAGGATCTGAAGAAAGGACTGCACACAAATGAATACACTAGAGAAGAAATATGAATTTAGAAGGCATTGGGGGGCCAGGTGGAAACCTTTCTCTGGTGGAGAGGCTCTTTGACTTCTGGATCACCATTGCTTTTATTCACTTGAATACACATTTGCCCTTTAGAAATGCAAACAGGCATATCAAAGGTGAAGTTTGGTACACAGTAAAAGGATTATCAGGTTAGGGAATTGGCCAACAGTAGGGCAATATTATGCTGATTTTCATCCCTGCTGAATATCACATTCATATGGTACTTGTTGGTCTTAGCTTCTGGCACAAGATCAGTGAGTAGATCTGTTTGCTCATAAATCTTTAATTGCATAAATGTTAAGGACTAGTAGCCAATAACAAAAATCTAATTCCTCACCCATATGTATCCTAGCCACTTATCCAAATGCAATTGATTTTCCTTAAGAAAAAAATTCAGTCGATTCATGTATTTCATTCTGCAATATTTTAAATGAAAAGAAAAAATGTATTTAACTGCTTATTTTAGAACTGAGGTGAATGTCATGCAGTTTTATAAAAATGTAATTATTTAAATTGTGAATGGGTTAGAATCAGTCTTAATGCAAAAGTTCACCAGTTAATTTATTTTTGGTGGAGGTGGGCGTGGATGTGTGTGGGAGGAGTCAGGGATGGTGGGGGTTGGGGTGAGGGAGGGTTCTTTGCTAGCAGGTCTGACTCTTCTTCCTTCACCAGATTATACGTCAGAAATCTCCATTCAGGAATGGGCCCTGGTGGTCTGCCTTTCACCATTTCTTCTCTTGTAGGATTCAGATACTGAATATTTTTGCACCCACTTAGCTGCTCATTAAAAAATAAAATTCACCTGAACTCTAAAATGCACTTTATAAGAAGAATGTTTTCATTACTGCTCATGATGAAATAATGTGTGTGTTTGTGTGTATGTGTTTGTGTGTGTGTGTGTGTGTGTGTGTGTGTGTGTTGAGGGAAATGTCCTTCAGTTCCCAGTGAAAGGGTTGTCAGCGTTTCTGGGGCACCTGAGGGCACTTTGAAAGCCTCAGGAGCTCTAAGGTAGACATCAGAGGTGTCCTGGGCATTGCCAGTGGCCTGGTGTCAGATGATGGTATACTTATGTAAATTAACCGGATGTCGCAGGGAGAAAACCCCTCCCACTTGGATAAGAATTGGGGCTGGTCCTTGAAAAGTAGGGAGGCATCATTTCTTAAAATTGTAGCTGCCCTGCACGTCTGCCATATTCTGCATTACAGTCAGGGGCCTGAGCTCCCTTCAGAGTCCTGAAGAAAAGCAGGCTGTCAGACAACCCGTCAAGGCTGAGAAGTGAACCAAATTCTCCCCTTTCCCTTCAAGCCCCGCTTCAGCTCCACTCCCGCCAGGCTGGTGAACAGCTGTGGGTTATCTCAGAGAGAGTGGAGCAAAAGCCTGACTCAGGGCCTTAAAAAGAACAGAAAGGCACACAATCAGGACCCAGGAAATGGGCAAGGAGGCTGCCCAGGGGAGTTGGTGGGAGTCCTTGCAAATAGCACAGGGCTCTAAGCACGCCCAGCAAGGGGGCTGCTGCAGACGCAGGGGTAGGGGTCTCATGGAGAGACGGCCGGCCCTGCTGCTACTCACACGCATCCGGCCTCCATCCACCCCTGCTCGCAAGGATCCAGAGGAGGTGGCCCTGGGCAGGGCAGGAATCCTGGGGTTCCCATCTGCCCGGGTCCCCCCAGGGGGCCTCTAGTACACTCCCACACAGAGGACCATCTCCAGGCGCTCAGCCTGAAAGCCCTGGAGACCACCTTTCCGACGCCTGGATGGCTCTCGGGGCTGAGGCTGTAGGGACAGCGGCGCCCTCTGTCCCTCTCTGTCCTGGTGCCCTGAGACCCTGAGCGCCCAGGTGCACAGCTGCCAGCGCCACCGCGGCTGGGGGTGCGGATGGGGCCTCCGGTGCTGGTGCCAGGGTTTCCCCCATGGGCCTCCAGGATGCGTGGGCGGTTGATAAGCTAAACAAAACCCTGCCTGGCTCCCTGCTAATTGAGCCCTGACTGTAGCTCCTACAGCTCAGAGCTATGTCCACAATAGGTACCTGCTGCAACCAAGGATTCAGGATCTGGAGAAGGGGCTTCGACATAAATGGATACACTAGGCAAGAAATATAAATTTAGAAGACATGGGAACCAGGAGGAGACCTTTCTCTAGGGAATGGCTCTCTGAATGTCCGGACCCATTGCTTTTTATTTACTAGAATATACATTTGCCCTTTAGCAAAGCAAACAGATATCAATGGTAAGGTTTGGTAAACAAGAAAGGATTATTAGCTTTATGGGATTGCCTTCAGCCATTCAGCCAACAGCAGGTAATAATATGCTGATTCTCAGCTTTTGCTCAATATCAGAGTCCATCAGCCTTCTGGCAGACTTCTCACATCTACATGCTAAACCACTTTTTGGTCCTTGCCTCTAGCCGTACCCAGGCTCCCCTCCTGGATACCTGCCTTAAAGGAACACTGTCCAATTTCTCCATCACCCTTTGAGCTTCACCTGACTGGCCAGGCTCTGGGCTGAGGGTGAGAAATTTGAATAGAGGGAGATGACCCTGCTTCCAAAAGAGCTGGAACTTATTTAGTCTGACAAAACCAACTGTGCCAGGGCCGGGGGCGGCCAGCTCTCTGGCAGCAGGGAAGGCTGGTAAACAAACAAACAAACCCCAAACACCTGTATTCCAGTGAGGAGACTTGAAACAGCAGTGCCCACTCCTCCCCACCCCTCTTCAAGGCCAGGTTCAAACTATGCCACTAAAAATGACACAGCGGGTGCCTCACCCAAGAACTTGTGAATAAGGTGGGGCCCTGAAAGCTGAACTAGTAACATCCACATACAGTGTATGTGGCTAAACCCCATCTAAGTGGACCAAGAGATTTAACAACTACAATGTTTCAGAACCCAAACTATAATCAGATCTATTCCATACAAACCCCAAGGCAGATATGAGAGGTAAGAGCTTCTTATTAAGGGGAGTACATTTTGTTTTGCTAAATCTGAGGACTTTTTTTGTGAAAGATAGAGTGTGTGAGTGTGATGATCCACAAAAGTGTGGGGTCAGTTCTCAGCGAGATTACAAAATAAGATATTGACAGGTTTATCCATTAATGTTCAGGAGATACATTTTCTGATTTGGGGCAGGGAAAGGAAATGGATAAATTAACTGACATTCATGAGTATATACTTTAGTCGTGTGGCTAGTTACCAAACAGGATTCTGAGCCACAGTTAATTTCCATTGGTAATGCCATGTTTTGTATTTCCTTGTAGAGACCTAACCAACCTTCTACCTATGACATCTACATTCTGCCAGGATCCCTTTTCTCAATCCAACCCCCACAAACAAGCATGTCTTGGACACTTTTCTACTTCAAGGATCTAAGCACTGAGATGTAAGAGAAAGGATGTTCTTTTCCTGTCGAGTGTTTCCTTCCACGACCCGCGTGGAGTAGGGTTCTGTACCTGAAAGAGGAGCCGCACAACAAATGAGAGAAAAAGACACGAGATAATTTTGCAATATTGGAGGTCCAGGCGGGCAAGCCCAACTCAAGGAGAGGGACTTCCACCCATGCTCAGGCTGCTCCAATCTTTTATTGATCAGGAGTAGCCCTTAGGGTAAGGAAGTTTCAATGACACACAGATCAGCAAACAATTTCCAGGAATAGACAAAAGTATCTGATTAACTCATCAATAGATTTCCTAGTGTAGGCAGAGTAACTGATTAGCTCATCAATAGATTTCCGAGTGTAGGCAGAGTAGGCAGAGTAACTGATTAGCTCATCAATAGATTTCCGAGTGTATCTGATTAACAATAATCAACAAGGATCTACATAAGGTAGAAGTAGTATTTGAGCAATTCTTTGTCCTGGAGTAATTTGCATAATATGATTGCATTCCAATATAACTTTAATCTCTCCCTCATAATTTGAATCTATGACTCCAGGCAAAACAGTTAATCCTTCCAGAGTGTTTCCACTTCTCCCTAAAATTAATCCTAAAGTTCCTGATGGCACAGGTCCCCAGATTCCTGTAGGAACAGCTTGCCGAGCCATATCAGGGGTCAAAGTGACCGCTATAGTACTGTTAAGATCTAGGCTTGCACTTCCTGGAGTGGCCCAAATCAGAGATTCCACTGTGGGCTTTGCAGGGCAGATCTCCCCTTTTATTGACGGGGCTGGGGGTTGCCCCGTTGGCCGTTTCCCTGCGGTTGGCCATACCCTGTGTCTTGATTTAATGGCTGCCCATTTTTGTGGAATCTGGATTTACAATGGCCGGCCCAATGGTAGCCCTTCTGGCATAAAGGACACAGAGAGGTTGGATCTGTTTTGATCGGCTCACGAGGCGAAACGTTAGCGCCTTTCCTGGAGCGCCTCCTTGTGTCCTTCTTGGTTGTCTACATTCTTTTCTAAAATGTCCTAAGTTTCCACAGTTATGACACCTTTTATTTACAGTAGCAGCGGCAGTGAGTAAATTCACTTGAAAAGTGCCTGACCCCACACTCTGACATGCTCGAATCATTCCTGTAATGGTACTACCTTTTCTCAGAGGCATCAGGCATTTCTTACAATCATCATTGGCATTTTCATAGGCTAATTGTTGAATTAAAATGTCTCCTGCTGCCTCATGTTGAATCTGTCGTCTCACTGCTCGAGTGAGACGAGCCACAAAATCAGAAAATGATTCTAAAGGCCCCTGTAAACATTTACTAAAAGCTCCCTCAGAGTCCCCTTTTGCTGGTAAAGTCCACCACGCTTTCCTTCCACAAGCTCTAATTTGCTCATATGCCAGTTGCACATAATCTAACTGGGTTCGCACATCGTTGTATTGTCCCAGTCCTGCTAGCATTTCATAAGTGATTTGAGCATTCAGCCCGCGGTTTATTTGGGCTTGCTCCTGGCATCTCTCCAAGAATTCTCCTTTCCATAGTAAATAATCTCCTCCATCCAGAGTTGCACGTGCTAGAGAATACCAATCATGAGGGATTAGGAAAGCTTCAGAAATACTATGCATAATTTCTCCTGTAAAAGGAGCTGTTGGACCATTTTGGACTACACTTTCACGTAAGGCCTTTATCATTTTAAAGTCAATTTTTACGTGCTGTCTGATTATCTGATTTGGTAGCTGTGGATCAGGTACCTCTATGGTAGGGAAAGCAAGCCTTTCTGCCGCCGGTATTTCCCTCAATCCTTCTCTGATGGATTTTTGCACAGGTGATTCAAATAACAGAGAATTAAGCATATCAGAATTAGGACGTGCATGCGGAGGTGGAGAGGACCGTGAAGGCCATTCCTCTAACGTGTCTTCCCACTCCTCACTAGGAGGAGCGGAGGGAACCAGTTGAGGAGATTCATCCTCAGCCTCTGGAAAAGGCTTTAGCAAATGCTATATTATGTTCCCCATGGAAAAAGTTTTTTGAGATGAGGTTTTTCTTGCTGCTAACCTTTTTTCAAGTTCTAACTAACTTTTTTGGCAACCTTTTAAGATCTAATGTACCTTCTTCAAGAAAAGCAAAGGTTATGTTCTATAATAACATGCAAAAACTGTAAAAGATTACCTTCTAAAATTTTAACACTTTTAAACATGCAAATCAAAAGCACATAATACAGTTTCTTAGTTTTTAAAAGCCAAATATACCTTTTTAAAGCCGAATCTACTTTTTTAAAGCCAAATCCTGCCCTGTTTGTTAGCCTGGTTAAGAAAACGTTCCCAGTGTACTTACAGACCCGGGCTTCTGTAGTTGATCCTGGGCATTGCGTGCGGTGGAATCCCCCTCACCTTTTTTCGGTGAGTTTTCCACACCTTTTCGGTGAAAACTTCCTTTTCTCGCTCCAGCGAGGCCTGCACTTCCAGATTACCCGTCGGGCGCCAGATGTCGAGTGTTTCCTTCCACGACCCGCGTGGAGTAGGGTTCGGTACCTGAAAGAGGAGCCGCACAACAAATGAGAGAAAAAGACACGAGATAATTTTGCAATATTGGAGGTCCAGGCGGGCAAGCCCAACTCAAGGAGAGGGACTTCCACCCATGCTCAGGCTGCTCCAATCTTTTATTGATCAGGAGTAGCCCTTAGGGTAAGGAAGTTTCAATGACACACAGATCAGCAAACAATTTCCAGGAATAGACAAAAGTATCTGATTAACTCATCAATAGATTTCAGAGTGTAGGCAGAGTAACTGATTAGCTCATCAATAGATTTCCGAGTGTAGGCAGAGTAGGCAGAGTAACTGATTAGCTCATCAATAGATTTCCGAGTGTATCTGATTAACAATAATCAACAAGGATCTACATAAGTATCTAAGGAATTAAGGGAACTAAGGTGGGGATGCTTCAACTATTATTACCTAAATTAACTGAGTGGTTCCTAGATTAACTGGGTGGTGCACAGCCCTGACCTTTGCTAGGACTTTCATGCCCTGACCTTTACTAGGACTTTCAAGGGCTACTAGCTTTTGGGGGGTCTCTGTCTAAACTCAGCTAGTGAAGACAATGAATGGACTTCGGCATTTTCCCACAGTGAGGAATAATCTGCTTCCTATCACACTAGGTGTCAGGTGAGGGCCCCAGGACACAAGCACAGCAGATAGCGGCCACCCCACTCAGCACTAACTGGGGGAAAGAACACTCATGTGGTTAAGGGAGATGAGATGCGAGGCTGATAAGACTAGCCAAGGCCTTGGATGTTGGAAGAGGAAAGAGCACACAGTTGTCGGCGTGCAACACACCAGCACACAGTGAAGAGCCAAAACGAAGGAAACATCTGTGAGCAGCGAGGGAAACTAGAGGCAGAAGTCTCAGGGTCAGAGCAGGGAAGCTGGGCTAACTTTGTCATGATGCAAGGACACCAGAACCTTCCATGTTTCTCATATTTTCATTGTTCCTCTTCCTTAGCAACTAATCTGGTAGCCGTAGAGGGGTATGAAGTCAGAACATTGAACTATTTTCATAGAGTACCAGTCAGGATTGCAAAACTGTGTCCTAAAGAGTGTTTCTTTCATAAGGATCTTGCTTTTAATTCATAGAATAGTTAAATCCTCAGTACATTAGGTTACTCTCAATGCAAGTAGAATCATTTCTAGAATATACACTTTCAGTGTTTAAACTGCTAATTATCGGATTGGTTCTGGGCTCTTATAGCTGACCAGCCTCTCAGGGTGGAGCCCCACTAACCTGATTCATAAAATCTTCGGTGCTCTCTTTGTCATCCATGAATTACCTTCAAAATAAAGATACATTTTCTTAGACTGGGAGTCAAGATCATTCAAGATGGCGCCATGCTACTTGTGAACATTTTCTTGTCCTGGTCACCCTGAGCCACCCTGTGCTCCAAGCAGGGGTCCCCTACACACTTTCTTGAACCCATCATACCCTTCTCTGCTTTGGAGCACTTCCTGCTCATGTTGGCTGCCTGAAGTACTCCCCCTTCCCCCTTCTCCATTTCTTGAGGGTAGTGATTATATATTCCTTGTTTTGTCCACTGAGATGAGCAGAGAGTCAGATAGAGAGAAATCCCATAGTTCCATAGCTGTGATAGACTTTTAGAGAGATGAGATCCTTAGAGAAAATAATATTTTAAAGTGTTAAACAGATGAAACAATATCAAAGTGAATAAAATAAAGAATGTAAATTCTTCTTCTCTGTGGACATCCCATAAGGTTGACCAGTGTTTTTCCTCCCACACAGATGCAGAGAACTAAAGCATTTTTCTCCCTAAAGATGGCATTATATTATGTACTCTGTTCTGCAACTTTAAAAGGTTATCTTTCACTTACTATTTCCTGATCCTTTTTCCATGTCAGGACAGATAGATGACTTGAAAAGCCTTAAGCATGTTTCTCCCTGCACAGGAAACGCCCTGCAACCTGTACCAGAGCTGCCAGTAAAACGGAGGGAATTGAGCAAAGTAGGACCCAGGGCATTTCTCAATGTAGGTCATCTTCCTTGGCGCCTTTCCGATCACTATGGACCTGCTACTAGAGAGGGACGCTCCTAGCCCAGCGCCTCTGTGGGAAGGATCACCTGTAGAAAAGAGAACCAGAGTCAGGACTGGGGTCCCGCTACCTGAAGAAGGAAAATTCCTAGTCAGTGAACACAGCCATGGGCAGAATTGGGGTTTCTTTCTCACCATCATTCCCTTTCCCTTCCTTCCTTCCATAGGCTCAGTGGTTTGTCTTTTGAGAGTTGCTTCATAATTACTGTTCCTTTATCCAATCCCTGCTCTGCCAGCATCTCTTATCTCTCCCACTTCCAGAGGCCTTGCCCTTCATCCTCTCCACCCGCCCCCATGTTCTCTTGGTCCCGAGGATAATTTGGAAACCATTGGGATCACAGGAACATGATTCAGCTCTCCCGTGACCTGGTGACGAACTTTACCTGCTCCCTCAGGTTGGAGTCCCAGGTCAGAGTAGGGAGCTGCCCTGAATGTCCCTGATGCACAGCCAGGATGCACCCACCTCCCGCGCGCAGCCAGTCCCAGGAGAGAGGACATTCCTGGTTGCGCAAGGGAGCATCATGAGGCCAGGGGCCCAGCCAGGGAAAAACTCACCCCAAACCGAACCTCCAACCCGGCGCCCTTTATTTCCATTCTAAAACGTACCGCCCACTCCTGTAACAGAAGTCAGCCCACCCCAGCCCCAGTGCGCCTCTCCATCCTGAGTTGCCCCTAAATTGCACCCATTCTCCTCCCCACGCCACTCAAGGGCCTCCGTGTCTTCTCAGCGCTCTCTGCCTTCAGACTCGGGGTCCGGGCTTTCGTTTCTGCTGGAACCAAACAGAGGCCCGAGCGCGTTACTAGGCGTCTGTCTGCACAGCAACCCCGCGGTGCTTTCCTCCGAGACCGGGAGGCTCCAGGCCCGTCCCCAGGGGGCAGAGCGGTCCCTGCACGGGAAGGCCCGCTTCTGGGCGCCTGGGCTGCTGCCTACGGGTTGCGGGAGGAGGGAGAGGCGATTGGGCCGGGCGCAACCTCTTCCCCCGCCCTCCCGGCCCGCTGCGCCCGCCCCCGGGAATGTCGGGACTCCTCCCAGGCCCCGCACTTGAAAGGCAGGGGCTGGTACAGGCCTGGGCTCAACTCCCGCCCCCAAAGTTCTGGGTCTCTCTCGCGCGGAGCCGACCGCTGGCGCGATGGTGGCCGTCTGGCTGGTGCACGTCGGGCAGAAGCTGCTGCTCTGGGGCGCGCTCAGCGCCGTCTCCCTGGCGGGCGTCACCCTCATCCTGAGATTCTTGCAGATGATGGCGAGCTACGCGCATAAGTGGCTGCAAATGAGGCCCATCCCCACCATTCCGGGCGCCTACCCCTTGGTGGGACACTCCCTGATCCTGGAAAAAGGAGCTAAAGGTAAGGGACTGCGCGCCGGGAAAGCTGCATCCCCGCCACGGGCTGTTGGGCCCCTTACCCGCCTGGGGCACCAGGACTGGAGCTGCAGGCTGCTGGGTGAGGCGCGACTCTATCACCCCCTGGATAATGGGTTCCCAGTTCTCTCCAGTTTTCATTACACATAAGCGCAGTGTTTCTAAACTCCCGTCCTTCTGCCTTTTCTCTTCTTATTTTCCCAACTGCTGGCTGCTGCTATCTGAAAACACCGCCTAGCGGGCTTGTCTCAGTGGATAAAGCTTGGCCTGTGGACTGAAGGGCCGCAGGTTTGATTCAGGTCAAGGGCATATGCCTGGGTTTCAGGCTCTATCCAGTGGGGGTGGGGGTGGGCATGCAGGAGGTAGCTGATCAATGATTCTCTCTCATCATTGATGTTTCTCTCTCTCTCTCTCTCCCTCTCCCTTCCTCTCTGAAATCAATAAAAATATATTTAATAAGAAAAACAACAAAAAACACCGCCTTTTTTCTTTTGTCTTTACTGTTTAAGTCCTAAAGGTAGACACAACTTATCTCTCTCTCTCTCTCTCTCTCTCTCTCTCTCTCTCTCTCTCTCTCTCTCTCTCTCTCCAAAATTAGAGAAGAGAAATGCACTTGATACCAGAGCCTCTCCCTCCAGAAATCACAACACTTCACCACAACTTTCATTCCTCCTTGGCCCTTTTAGGAGGTTGCATAACAACATGAATTATGATGTTATTCACCAAGGCCTGCCCCATAAGTCATACAGCAAGTTTCAGAAGTCTTATTTGTTAAGGAGTGAATTGGTTTTTTATTGAAATCATCTTTTGAAGCTGATAGCCTTTATGTTATGTTATGATAGGGGTAAAGGGGTCACTTTAAGTTAGAAAGCTCCTAAAAGTCCCTGGTGTTTGGATGCCCCATGAGGGAGGGTGAGTTAGATCTTAGCCCTTCATCTTCATGGCTGGATAAGTTGAGATGCCCAGAACTGAAAAGATTTGCCCCAAATGACATATTTTAAAATGAGCCCAGAACTAGAATCCAATCAGCCCTCAGTTTAACTGAAGACGTTTTATAGACTGAACATCAATTCCAAAGCTTAAAGGTTTATTTCTTTTCCACTTTCCTTTCTCCAAGTAAAAATAATGCTGTCATTTCAACTTCACAGGAATACATGAGGCCTCATGGGAGAGTGTTACCAAAATACAGAAAGTGTTTCTGGCAGAAGAAATCCCAGTAAACTTTTAACCAACCAGAGATCAATGCGACTAATGCTGCAAGTGATGCAGCAGATTTTGATATATGAAAACTACATTTGTAAACATCACCATGGCAAACACTAAAGGCAGAGCTAATCTTCCCTTCTACCCAAAGGCTTTATAATATTAAAAAATTATGGTGTAGAAATATAGACCCCCTCCTCCTCAACAGGAAACCATATACTTAAGAAATCTCATCATAGTCTTTTGGGGGAATTTCTCTAAGAATTGAAATCTCTAGTGAAAAAGATCCATTTCAAAACAAACTGTGAGTTATTGGATTATTTAAAGTAATTCTCCTTATAGTTACTTCTGGAGAGAAGAGAATGGTAACACATTATCTTTCTCAAGGGGACTTTTTAATGCATCAACAACTACTGGATCTGGGCATGAGACCAACCTTTGCTCCCTCTCTGCTTGTAACCAAAGTGCTTGACTTTGAAAAGTTGTTTAAAACTCTCTTAGAGGTCGTTACCCTTTACATGTAAACATCACTATGTTACAGTTACTTTGAGGATTACATTTAATGCGTGCATTTTCTAGACCGTTGTCCACAACTTGGTTTGAGTCCATTTTTTCATTGTCAGTCATGCACTTATTTGAGGCCCTCCTTTGTGCCCAGCATTGAGCTCAGCAAAATTGGGCATAGCACAACATTTAAAGGTATAGTCCCCATCCTCAATACCCTTTTGTCTTATACAAGAGGCTGCTTTGATTGATTACCAAATTTCCCTATGTAATCCCTACATTTTCCTCAGTGCTTCTCAGTAATTCTTTTTAGCTTAATGATTCTTTCTTATATTCACTATGACATTTCTTCCACATTTTTGTCACATTCTCAAACCAATTTTTTTCCTATATCGAAGGAAATGTAGACATAGCCTATTATTTATATACTAGAGGCCCAGTGACAAAATACGTGTATGGATAGGGTCCCTAGAAGCTGCTGGCCACCAGCCTGGGCCTTCCTTCATTCTGCACCACCCTCTGGTGGTCAGCACATGTGATAGCAAGCGATGGAACTTCCAGTTGGTATATTAGGCATTTATATATATTGATATTGTGTGTATGTGTTTCTCTTCTACTAACAAAATATTTTCAAATCTTCTCCCAGCTTATTTTTTATTATTCAGCTTCAGAATGATAAAAATCCCCTTCTTTATAAACATTTATTTATTCAAATAATATTAAAACTACAGGAAAGTTGTAAAATAATATAGAGTTCTGCATATGCCATATACCAGCAAGCCTCCTCTGATGATGTTATTTCACAGAATTAGTATCATTATCAAAACTAGAAAATTATTATTTGTCCAATGTTCTTAACAATACTACAGCCCTTATTTGAATTTTACAACACTTCCTAGAGTTCTTTTTCTGTTCCATGACTCAATTGCAAATCTCACCTGGCATATAGGAGTTGTGCTTCCTTGTGTTATGTTCTTCAATATCAATATTTTCTAATCTGTGATCGTTTATCAGTCTTCCCACACACATCAAGACCTTGACACATTTTCTGAGACAGGTATTTTGTAGAATCACTCTCAGTTTGGATTTGTCTGTAGTTTTTTCAGAGTTTCATTGAGGTTATGCATTTTTGGCAAGAACACCATGTGTGATGTTAAAAGCTTTCCCTCTAAAATCAGGAAGACAAGGATGCTCACTCTCACCATTTTATCCAACATAGTATTATAGCTCCCAGTCAGAACATTTAGGCAAGAAAAAGAATGCAGACGACATGATTGTTCATATAGGAAACCCTAGATACTCCACCCCCAAAAATGTTAGAATTAATGAATAAATTTAGTAAAGTTGCAGGATACAAAATCAATATACAAAAATCACTTGCATTTCTTTATGCTAACAAAGGACTACCAGGAAGAGGAATTAAGGAGACAGTCCCATTTACAATTGAATCAAAAGGAATAATATACCTAGGAATAAATTCAACCACGGAGGTGAAAGTCCTGTACACTGAAAACTATAAGATAGTGACTGGAGAAGTGACACAAACTAATTCTATCATTACTTATTCTGTTGCACAAATTCTTTCAGTTTGGAGTATTAGGAGCTTTTCAGGTTGGCTGTTTGGTGTTTCAACATGACCCACCATTTTTTGAGCACTTCCTTATTTTCTGGGACCATAATATATTCCACTCTTCTTGTATTTTTCTCTGCCTCCGCCCTAAACTCAATGACTTCTCCAAGGGGAATTGGTTTATTTTATTGTAGGACAGTATTTAGAAATACTGAGATCTGGTGCCTGTACTAGACATGGGAGCCAACCTGGGAAGTTATATGACCAGAAATCTTGTTTAAAATATCAGAGAAGACTTTGCAGCAAAATCACATTTAAGATGACACTTGAAGAATAAGTGAGTGTTATTAGACAAAAAGCACTATGAATAAGAGGTTCCTACAAAGAGAAGAGGTTCTATAGAGCCCCTGAGAACAACCTCAGTGTTCTTAGGGAAGGCATGTCATAAGGTCATTTGAGAAGTTGAAGGAATTGTAAAACAGAAGAGTTTTTTAAAATTATTTTTTTCTTGAGGTAACATTGGTTAATAACATTATCTAGATACCAGATGTACAATAGTATAATTTGATGTCTGTACACTCTTTTGGGTGCTCACAACCAAAAGTCTAGTTTCCATCTATTACCATTTGTTTAACCCCGTTTACCTACTTTGCCCTCTCTCCATTCTCCTTCTCCTCTGTAACCACTATTCTGTTCTCTGTATCCTTGAATTTTTTTTATTTCATTATATTTGTTCATTTGTTACTTTTTTCTTTTATATTTTACATATGAGTTAAATCAGACTGTTTTGTCCTTGTATGTCTGACTTATTTCACTTAGCATAATACCTGTAAGGTCCATTCATGTTATCACAGATGACAATATTTTTATCTTTTAAGAAATATATATTCTTTATTGATTTCAGAGAGGAAGGGAGAAGGAGAGAGAGAGAGAGACAGAGAGAGAGAGAAACATCAGTGATGAGAGAGAATCGTCAATTGGCTGCCTTCTGCATGCCCCACACTGGGGGTCAAGTCTGCAATGTGGGCATATGTCATGACTGGGTCAATGCTCAACTACAGAGTCATGCCAGCTGGGCCAATATGATCACATCTTCTTTATCCATTCATCCACTGATGGACACCTAAGGTTGCTTCCATATCCTGGCTATTGTAAGTTATGCTGCAGTTAACATTGGGGTGCATATATCCTTTTGAATTAGTGTTTTCATGTTCTTCAGGTAAATCCCCAGGAGAGGAATTGCTGGATCATATCTTAGCTCTAATCTCAGTTTGCTGAGGAACTGCAATACTGTTTTAGAGAGGGTGAAAGGGAGCATCTATCTACCAGGGCTGTGGAGTTGGGACAGGTATCCCTTTCTACAGAAGAGTAGCCAAAAGCAAGGTCAGAAGAAACTGAACAACCTCAGTGTCCTTGGGGAAGGCATGTCATAAGGTCACCACAAACATCCACAGTGCTTGGCATTTCTCAGTTAACCAGGTTGTTGCATATATACCATTCATAATTAAATTAGCCTCATAATTCATTCATTAATAATTTAGTAATGACAACTGTGTGGTTTAGCTTCAAGATGTGAAAGATATGGGAGACATTGTGTGAATAGCCCAAAGAAAAAAGAGTAAAAAACCCAAAAAGACACAGTAAGGAACTAATTTATAATTAAATATTTTAAAGAGTTTTTCCAGCAGCTGATGAATTACACTGAAGAGAACAGACATGTACCAATGATAATACTCTGGCTTGGCACAGTACCAGTAATACTCATGTATAAAGCCGAAACTATAGAGGTGAGTTGATAGTGACTATGATCAATGTTTCACTGTATATTTGATGGTGTGAGAATCTCATCAGAATAAACAGCAAATATATGTCCTTATATTTAATTGAATTCAATACAATGGATTCCATTAAATATCTAAGGCTTTAAGATGCCATTAAATGCTTTCCAGATATAGTCTGAGTTCTGGGAAGAGTAGCAGCTTCTACATGTCTATACACATTTGGTATCAAGTAATATATTTGTCCTTTTTGGGGGGGAAGTCTTCAATTGAACAGAACCATAAATAGATTATTCTACATGGTGAGCTCATATCATCTACCAGGCACTGTTTTAAGATTGCAAAAATATAAGACTAATAAAATTTAAGTGTTTCCCTTAAGATGCTCAGAGTATCCATTAAAGTTTTATGATTTCAAGTTAATTTTTAAAAAGAGAACACTAATCTGGTATTGATGGGGAAGATGTTGTTAATTCACACTATTGAAATTACTCCTAAAAATTATTTATCTTTTTTTTACTTACTATCATGACATTGTGGGTATTATCTTATGGTTTGATGACAAAGGCTTTGTGTTAGGGTGTAAAGATAAGATAAAAATACCTTCAAAATTAACAGCAGAATTTTCTAGGGTCGCTGGGCTTGCATACATCTTTCTTACTCATTGTGGTAAAACTCTTGGAGTTTCTCTGGTACCCCACTGCCCAATGTACTGGCCCAGAGGAGATAGCGAGAGGCCACATGTGGGATGTCAGCCATTGCTGGCCTAGTGTAAGTGGGCTTAGTACATGTGGATAGACATCTGTCCAAAGTAGGGAACTGCAGCAAGATCCTGAGAAGCATTTTTGCATATGCTCATCCCTTCTGCTTTACTTTGGCTCCAGGCAACCTAATTATACCCATGGTTCCCAGTGCTACTTATATCCTGGAGACATTCAAATGTGTACCTAGTATAAGCCTTAATCCTGAGCTTCATACCTGCTTTCAGACTATGCAACTTGAATGACTCCAAATCACCATACCTGATAAAGAACTTGTGATTTCCATCTCCCTAAATGTGCTCGTCCTTTGCTTCACCCACATCTCTTTCCTCACTCCTACCCTCAGAATAAACAACTCCACTTGGCTCCTAATTCATGGCAGGAGTCAGGGAATTATTTTGGACATTTTCCTTTCAGTCAACTCCAGCTAGTCTCTAAGAGTGAGTGACAGTTGTATGCTCCAAACTCTATTTGAATTTCTTTGAGTCATAGTAATGAAAATGAGCCACAAAGAAGTAATTTTTATGAAATGTCACTTTAGAAAGTATTGTATTCTAGCCCAGTATTCTTATAATTAAGGTTGCTTTCATAGCTCTGTCTCTCATTATTCTTTTCTCTCTTTCTAAGGTAATTTTAACTAGCTCAAAGGTAATTGACAAGTCTCATCTGTACAGGTTCCTAGAACCGTGGCTTGGCCTAGGACTTCTTACAAGGTAAGTCAGTGTAAATCGGTAAAGCTGTCTTGTGTGTAACTTATGTCAGGCATTGACACGGGGTAGTTTTCCTGTAGCAAGAATGTGCTGTTGGGTAGTAGGGAGAAGCTGAAAAAGTTGGATGATAATGGGCCTCTGAGAGACAGGAACCCAGGGTGTAGAGTAATCTCCAGCCATGGTATTCAATAATGCTGATCACCAGTGTTCCAAGGAGAGTTAGAAAATGCCAATGTAGAAATGGAGTATGCCACAGGGGAGTTTTGAGCAGGGAAATCTTGAAAATTCAATGAAACAGGCAGTCATCCTCAGAGAAGTAACTGGAGCACAGTAACCTCAGTCCTTGAGCTGCCATCCAGCAACAGGACCCCATCAACTGAGAAAGAGGAAGCAGGACTTCGGTGGGGACTTTGGAGACTTTGAAGATGTTAGAGATCCAAGTAGACTCATGGAGCTCCTTGACCTTCAGAGGGTTAAGGTTGGATAAAGGGGGAAATTTCTCATTTTTAGAAACTCAGAACTTAGAAATTTAGTGAAATTCTTAAAATTTTCAATTTTGATGAGTGCTCTTTTAAATATTAGTAATATAGAAGGATATCTAAAATATGCCCATCCTGTAACTGTATATGAATCTCCCCTTGTCATTCTGACCAAAGCATTTGGGAATCTGTAGATTAAGAAGAATTTGTTGTCTTGACTATGCGTTACTTGCTTTGGATGTTGCTTTTCTCTTCTTTGTAACCATGTCTTGTATTTCTAGTACTGGAAACAAATGGCGCTCCAGGAGAAAAATGTTAACACCCAGTTTCCATTTTACCATTCTGGAAGACTTCTTAGATGTCATGAATGAACAAGCCAACATATTGGTTAATAAGCTTGAAAAACATGTTGACAGAGAAAAATTTAACTGCTTTTCTTACATCACTCTTTGTGCCTTAGATATAATCTGTGGTAAGTCTCATGGATTTGTTTCTAGAGCTATGGTGTAAACATACAATGGCCCAAATAGAAAATAACATTTCACTGGGAAGGCAAATGAAGGGGTTAGAAAGGATATTGGCTTCTTTGGGGCGGTCCTTCTGCTAAATTAGGCTCCTGAGAAGCAGTACCCACTGCCAGGGTTTCGAGCAGGGCCAACCTGCCAGGAAGGTCGGAGGGAAGAAGGAGCATGAACAGGGAGTAGGAGGAACAAAAGGTGCAAGAGTGAAAGGGGAAAGGAACAATTCTAAAATACATAAGAATTTATGTCTTTTTTGAAGTGTTTGCCACTGGAAAATAAACACAAGGCATGCGCATGAATTGAATGGTTGCTTCTCACCCATATTTTGCAGAAACAGCTATGGGCAAGAATATTGATGCTCAGACTAATGATGATTCTGAGTATGTCCGTGCAGTTTATAGGTAAACGGAGCCCTTCTAATTATTTTTAAAGTTGTTATTTATTCAGGCTTTAAAAAATATCGCTAATAATATTTTGCCTGTGTTGTATCTTTTTGAATGTTTAACAATGAAATATGCACTAAAAATCAACCTAATCATTTCAGCCTGTATTTTAACAGTAGAGGGTTTATTGTATAAATTAAGACACACCTAGGCTCTGGTATAATTTTACATGATTATTTTGTGATATATTGGGAAATTACATTATGATGCTTAGTGATAAAGAAAAAAAAAGATAAAAACAATATTTTAGCATGATAACCACTAGGTATAAAAAATTATTCATTAAAAAAAACTTGTAGATATTATTCCAGAATGTTAGCTGTGATTATTGTTTTGTGTTAGGTGCTTTGCTTTCTTGTTTGTATTGGTATTAATTCTCTTTTCCCATATTTCCTGCATCGAGTGTGTATTATTTTTTAATTGAAATGGTCATATTTATTTGAAAAATTGCTTGAGATTATTCAACTATGAAAAGGCAGGGCTAGGGTTTGATTTGAGGAATTCTGTCTTTAAGACCACTGCTCGTTTCATTTTAATACATATTAGCATATATAATCTGCTATTTTTACACAAGATTGTGAGTTGTTTTATAGTGGTCCACAGATCAGAATAACAGGGAGACAAGCATCAAAATAAATAAGTATAAACTTATAAACTGTAATAATTGCTTAGAAAGAAAGAATAAAGTTGATATTCAAGAAGAAAACAGCAATAGGGCCCACAGATTGAGTGACCAGGAAAGGCTACTCTGCAGAACTGGCCTATAAGCTGTTCCCTAAGGAGGAGATCATGTCAAGGTCTATGTGCTCTATCACTGAAAATGTTGAGGGAAGGACCCAGGACAGGAATTTGACCGAGAGGCACTTTACTGGAGAAGAGGATAGCCAGCGGAGTAATAAGCAAATGTGTGCACATTAAACAGGCAGATTTCATACCACCCTGTGGTATGAGAGATACAGGCAGCTCGGGGATGTCCGCAACTCTTCCTGGAGAAATAGAAGGAGAGATCAGATGGCCATCTAGTAAGGTGTTTTATAATGGACTAGAGGGCCAGCGCACAAAAATTTGTGCATTGGAGGGGCAGTCCCTCAGCCCAGCTTGCCCCCTATCACATACTGCAAGCCCTCAGGGGATGTCCTACTCCCTGCTCCCTGCTCCCCTTGGAGAGCAGGCCTAAGCCACTGACTGGCCTCCCTTTGTGGGAGGCGACCGGGCTAATCAGGGGAAGGCACCAGCCCCATCTACCCTGTTGCAGCCACTGCCAGTCACCACAGCCACCAAGGTGTTTTCATCAACAAGGACTCCAGTCCCTTTACCAGGAAAAAATGACAACTTTCTTTAGGCATTTTCAAGATGTTTCTTTCATAGGATATGACATTTCTTTCTTTTATTATCCTCACCTGAGGATATGTTTCTATTGATTTTTAGAGAATGTGGAAGAGAAAGAGAAAGACAGAGAGAAATATCAAAGTGAGAGGAACACTTTGATTGGTTGCCTCCTTCATGAGCCCTGACCTGGGCCCAGGCCAGGGAGGAGCCTGCAACCTAGGTACATGCCCTTAGTCAGAATTGAACCCAGACCCAGCAGTGGGCAGGCCGAGGCATTATTCATTGAGCAAAACCAGCTAGGACAGGATATGACATTTCTTAACCCTCCAGCAGCAGACCTTCCTTTCGTTCTCCAGAAGTGTGGTAAAAAACCCTAGATCATCTACTTGGACTCTTATTACCCAAGTTACTAAGAATATTACCAGTGGCATACAGGGAGCTAAGTCAACGAACAGTCAGAAAAGGTGTTTCCTCTGTAGTTCACACCAATTGCTGGCTTGGCCCCTGCTCAGGCCTAACGCCTCTGGCTGAGTCATTTAGCCCTGGGAAGGGGACGTCCAGCTCCCTCAATCGTCGGCTCAGCCCCTGCCCAGGCCTAATGCCTCTTGACCAGAGACATCAGGCCTGGGCAGGGGACCAATCGCCCCCTGTGATTGCTGGCTCTGCCCCTGCCCAGGCCTAATGCCTCTGACCAAGGCATTAGGCCTGGGCAGAGGACCCCCAGCTCCCACTATTGCTGACTCTGACCCTGCTACCCAGGATCGCTGGCACTGCCCTTGCCCAGACCTAATGCCTCTGGCCAAGGTGTTCGGCCTGGGCAGGGGACCCCCAGCTCCCACCATCAACACAATGGCTGGCTCTGCCCCTGCCCAGGCCTAATGACCAATGTGTTAGGCCTGGGCAGGGGACCTCAAGCTCCCTGCCACAAACACGATAACTGGCTCTGCCCCTGCCCAGGCCTAATGCCTCTGACTTAGGCCTCGGCAGGGGACCCCCAGCTCCGTTGCTTGGTGCCTACGTATACAAATTAACCACCATCTTTCTTGGCAGTTAATTTGCATATCGCCCTGATTAGCCAATGGGAAGCATAGTGAAGGTACGGTCAATTACCCTTTTTGTCTTTTATTAGATAGGATTCTTAATTCCTCTAAAGGACCCATTTAATTTTTCAGCTTCCTAGGATGTGTACTAGCCCATGCCTTCATTGTTGAGCATAAAGCATAGAGCTCTTGGTGGCTGCTAAGACGAGTTATCATTGTTGCCAAATGTTACCCTCACTGACACCAGGCACCAAATAGGTACTCAAGCAATGCACGTTTTTGATATATCAGCTGATACATTTGCAACCTGTTTATAGGATGAGTGATTTGCTACATCGAAGAATGAGGACGTTTTGGCTCTGGCATGACGTTTTGTACCTTTTGTTTAAAGATGGAAGGGACCACAGAAGGAAACTAAAGATCTTACATAATTTTACCACCAATGTAAGTCCTCACTTTTTTTTTTATTGTGATCAAACATACATAACATAAATTTATCATAATAGCCATTTTAAGTGTACCATTCAGTGGCATTAGGGGAATTAACAATGTTGTGCAACCTCTACCACTATCACTTTCTAGAACTTTTATAAGTGCATGACTCCATGTTTGTTAACATACCCAGTCATTAATGTTCCTTACTTGGGGAGGTTAATCTACTGGGGGAGGTTGTCTATAAATAAATAATTACAAAATGCGATATGTGCAATGATAGTTTATTAACAAACTGGGTGCTATGCTAAGATAATAAAGACACAGGGATCTGTGTTATAAGAATCTTCTGAAAAATGTTTGGATTAGGCAATGGTTTTCCAAGACAAAGGGCATTTACAGCAGTATCTTAAACTGGAAAAGATAAAAATTAACTAGATATTACAGTGGGGCCTTGACTTATGAGTTTAATTCGTTCTGAGACCGAGCTCGTTAAGGAGCTCGTTAATTCAAATTACTCTGTCAACTCAAAGCAAAATATCGGCCGAGAGACAGCTGGTATCAAAAAACTTGTTAGTTGGGACACGTATAAGTCAAGGTCCCACTGTACTATTTAATTTTTAATGATAAGGAAATAGTAATGTTCTGGATATAGTCTGTCTTTGTGTTAAAAGTATGTTTATTAAAGGCAAACTTTAATTGAAAACATGTATTATAATTTAAATGTACAGATAAAAGTGCTTAAGTAATTATATTTATCCTTTACTGTAAATTATAGTTTAAAATATGATGGCATTGCTTTCTGACAATGAGGTGCTGCCTCTACAAACAGATCAAGTGGTTAGAGTCCCTAGGAGTTGTATGACTGAGATGTTGGAGTTAGCTGCTGTCAGTGGAGTATATCATAATTGCCTGGCAATAGGTGAACGGTGAACAGTTTGTATTTTATAGGTATAATTACCCTTGTCTTCAAATTTCATGCATTAATATCAGTATCAATAATTAATGAATTCCAAATGGGATGGATAATATCAAAAGTTGCATACTGAGTGCCAGGCACTAGGGATTCCACCAAGAATCAAAGAGAGGACATGGTGCTTGCCATTATGGAACTTGGGATCTGTTCATGCAAAGCAGAAGCAGGTTTGGACAATTGCCTGAAAGGAGGAGAAAGTTGAAATGTGTAACCAAATTAAGCTCAGGGGCTTTCATTCTTTAATTCATTCAACACATAACTGATTAACATGTTTAAAATGCCAAGCAGTGCTCTAAAGGTTGGAAGTATATCAATGAATAAAAGACAAATTTTCTGGTACATTAAAGTTGGAGGACAAAGTCATTAAATAACAATACAATGCCAGGTGGTAAGTGAAATAGAAAAAAATGTAAAGCAGGCTTAGGAAGAGAGTGAGTGCTAGGGACTAGGGCAGCAGTGACCCTGACAGTGTGACAATGGGCAGTGGAGATCTAAAACTAGGGAGGAAGCTAGTCATGCTGGCTTCTGAGGCAAGAGCTTTCTAGGCAGAAGGAGCGGCAAGCATATGTTATGATTCTTTTCTCCAATACAACACGTAATTAGAGTGATCTACAACTAGTTTTTCATATAATGATTGTGTTCTCTCCACCACCCAAATTTTTCTCATGAGTTCTTTCAACTCGCTGCAGCCCTATTCAGGAGACTACTACTCTATTCCCATGTTGGAAAGGCTGCAAACATAGTCCTTGTAAATGATGTATTTGTCTGACATTAAATTTGTTTTTAAAAATCTTATCAAATAACGCCCTAAACATGTTCACAGAAAGCTTTACTATGTTTTCACAAAGACCTAAGTTCCTGTTGAGTGAGACAGAACAGGAAAGGCTTAGGAAAAAATCAGTTAAATAAGCTAGTATATTTTCACAGGACAATTATTATTAGGCCATATTAAATTCCACACAAAAGCATGTGATCATTTAAATCATACAGGTCATCAATGAACGGGCCAATGAAGTAAAGAGAGATGAAGAACGTAAAAGTGATGACAAGGTCACAACCCTCTCCAACAGAAAACGCAAGGCTTTTCTTGACCTGCTTTTAAATGTGATGGATGATGAAGGGAACAAGCTAAGCCATGAGGCAATTCGAGAAGAAGTGGACACTTTCATGTTTGAGGTATTTTGTGTTGTTATGTTAGTCTCAGGTATCACCATTAAACAAATTATAGTTCCTGGTACATAACAAGAAAACTCTTTTTTTTTAATTTTGGGAGTTGGAAATGCTAAGGATGAAGAAATAGCCAGCACTAATACTTAGACATGTTTAAGCATTTAATAGTAAAATTAGAAATAACATGAAATAGAAAGAATTATTTGTAGCCACCTTTTAAAATATGTTGGGATGCTTGGTATAAGGGATGATCTATTCTCAATTTCTTTTTAACTTAAAAAAATAAAAAATTTATAGGAGTTCTTTAAAAATGTTTTTAGCATTTTTTAAAATTCTGATCACATTTTGAAGTAGCTTGTTATAACTGATGAAGAGTCATTATATTGTAGTTAGAAATTACAAAGTTTAACACCCTAATTAAATACCAGACCAACTTTCTTTTTCAGAAAAAGCTATCGACTTGTATGGTTTTTTTTCTTCCCAACATCAGGTCAGTTTTCTGTCATTATTTCTTCAAACAGGTTCTCTATCCATTGCTCCGCTTTCTCTCCTTCTGGCACTCCTATTATCTGGGTGTTATTTCCTTTTTTGTTTTCCCAAAGCTCCCTTAGGCTCTCCTCCTGCTTTTTAAGTTTTCTTTCCAATTGCTGCATTTGTGTGTTTTTTCCTACCTTGTCTTCTAATTTGCTGAGTTGGTCCTCAGTCTCTTATAATCTGCTGTTGAAGCCTTCCATTATGTTTTTTATTTCAGCTAGGTCATTCCTCATTTCCTCTTGATTCCTTTTCATGTTGGTGACATTGTTATTCAGCTTCTTATAATTCTCATTGAGTTGTGTGTATTTGTCATCCAGACCTTTGACCATCCTTACAACCAATACTCTGAATTCTTTCTCTGATAAGTTACTTGCCTCCATCTCATTTAATTCTTTTTTGTGGTGATTCCTTTTTGTCTTTCCTTTTGGGATTGTTTTTATGTCTCCCCATTTTTTTTCATTTTTGTAAAATTAAATCTTTATTGTTCAGATTATTACAGTTGTTCCTCTTTTTTCCCCTCATAGCTCCCCTCCACCCAGTTCCCACCCTACCCTCTGCCCTTACCGCCCCCACCACTGTCCTCATCCTTAGTAGTATGATTTTTGTCCAGTCTCTTCCCACACACGCACACCTCTCCCCCCCCCCCAAGAATTGTCATTCTGCTCCCTTTCTAAGCCCCTGATTCTATTATATTCACCAGTTTATTCTGTTCATCAGATTATTTATTCACTTGATTTTTAGATTCACTTGTTGATAGATGTGTATTTGTTGTTCATAATTTGTATCTTTACCATTTTCTTCTTCTTCCTCTTCTTAAAGGATACCTTTCAGTATTTCATACAATACTGGTTGGTGGTGATGAACTCCTTTAGCTTTTTCTTATCTGTGAAGCTCTTTATCTGACCTTCAATTCTGAATGATAGCTTTTCTGGGTAAAGTAATCTTGGGTGTAGGTTCTTGGCATTCATCACTTTGAATATTTCTTGCCACTCCCTTCTGGCCTGCATAGTTTCTGTTGAGAAATCAGCTGACAGTCATATGGGTACTCCCTTGTAGGTAACTGACTTTCTTTCCCTTGCTGCTTTTAAGATTCTCTCTTTGTCTTTTGCTCTTGGCATTTTAATTATGATATGTCTTGGTATGGTCCTCTTTGGATTCCTTTTGTTTGGGGTTCTCTGCACTTCCAGGACTTGTAAGTCTATTTCTTTCACCAGGTAGGAGAAGTTTTCTGTCATTATTTCTTCAAATAGGTTTGCAATATCTTGCTCTCTCTCTTATTCTGGCACCCCCATAATTCAGCTGTTGGTACGGTTGAAGTTAACCCAGAGGCTCCTCACACTATCTTCGTATTTTTGGATTCTTTTTTCTTTTTGCTTTTCTGGATGGGTGTTTTTTGCTTCTTCGTATTTCAAATCTTTGATTTCATTCTTGGGATCTTCTAGTCTGCTGTTGTGCCGGGAGCCGGTCCATCCTTGCTGTTTCAAGGGACCTGGCATATATGGCATACGGTTCTTAATATGTTTGCTCACCTTCTTGGCGCTGTGTTTTAACCAAGGTCACCTCTCTGAGAAAGGTTGAATCCCCAGGTAGGGATTTTCCCCTGAAGTTAGGGAGGGAATAAAACCCCTCAACTAAGTGCCAGGCGGGTAATTAATCCCTTTAATTACGAACAATCATGCTTAAACTACATAATCTTTTCTCCCTGGAATGGAGATAAGAAACGCCCTAACCTTTGTAATAGAGATTGATAGGATTGAATCAACTGGTATAAATACAGTTGTAACAAGACAGAAACACACAGAAAAAAGACTCAGAACTTATAACAGAATCAAGAAGACAGAACTTATAAGACAGAACTAAGGACACAGGGCTTGGAAGACAGGACCAAGAGAGACAGAGCCTAAGCACAGAACCTACACAGAACGTTCTCTAGAGACAGAAGAACTTCACTGGCAAGAGCATGCCGGAGGATCCTGGACAGGGACTGGCATCGGAGCCTGGAGGCGGAGCCTGGCGAGAGAGCATGGCAGGGGATCCTGGACTGAACCTGACTGCGGAGATTGGCAGGAGAGCCTGACTAGAACCTGGTGACTGGACCTGCCTGGAGAACCTGGACAGAACCTGGCTGGAGATCCTAAGCAGAACCTCTCTGGAGATCGAGACCAGAACTTGGCTGGAGATCCTGGCTAGGCTGCTGATCAACTGAATGCTGTCTCCGTGTCATTCCTTCTTCGCCACTCCGTCCACACCTTTGGGGACCCCTGGACCCGCTGGGGCTGGACCCCGGCATATGGCGCCCGAACAGGGACCCCTAGGTAAGCGCCCTGCACTCGGGACGGATCGGACTCCACCGTAGGAAGAGGGTGGATAGTCTTCGCCGACTCCGTCCACACCTTTGGGAACCCCTGGAACAGGATTCCCTTAGGTAAGCCCCCCCATTGAGAACCCCACATTCGGGACGGATAGGACTCCACCGTAGGAAGAGGGTGGATAGTCTTCGCCGACTCCATCCACACCTTTGGGAACCCCTGGAACAGGATTCCCCTAGGTAAGCCCCCCCCATTGAGAACCCCCACACTCGGGACGGATAGGACTCCACCAGGGTACTGCAGACCCCCCTACAGAGGATAAGTAGGGTAAGAAGGTGGATAGTACAGAACTTAGATTGACAAGATGTGCCATACTGAGTCCAAAGAAAGAAGACTCTGTATTGATTCTTAGATTGAGAAGATGTGCCATACTGAGTCCAAAGAAAGAAGACTCTGTATTGATCTTTAGATTAAGAAGATGTGCCATACTGAGTCTAAAGAAAAAAGACTCCGTATTGATCTTTTAGCATATATGCTTGTTAGCAGAGGAATTAAGGTTACTCCCAGTCAGACAGAACATTTTATTCAAGAAATACGTCCATGCTTTTCTGAGGGAGGAAAGGTGCCAGAAAGGTAAATGTAGAGGCATGGGAGAAGGTAGGCCCAAGGAGCCTTATCCTTAACCCCACTGCAGCCTTTCCACCCCAGGAAAGTGCAGGATTGGCAAGCTCTCCCTGGGGTGATAGATCAGGACTCAGGTAATAGCAGAAAGCGCCAATCCTACTCTTAAAATGGATACAAGAGAGCGTTTGAGGTTTTTCTTTTTAATGCCTGCTTTTAAAAAATAAAAAAGGGGGAATTTGCCGGGAGCCGGTCCATCCTTGCTGTTTCAAGGGACCTGGCATATATGGCATACAGTTCTTAATATGTTTGCTCACCTTCTTGGCGCTGTGTTTTAACCAAGGTCACCTCTCTGAGAAAGGTTGAATCCCCAGGTAGGGATTTTCCCCTGAAGTTAGGGAGGGAATAAAACCCCTCAACTAAGTGCCAGGCGGGTAATTAATCCCTTTAATTACGAACAATCATGCTTAAACTACATAATCTTTTCTCCCTGGAATGGAGATAAGAAACGCCCTAACCTTTGTAATAGAGATTGATAGGATTGAATCAACTGGTATAAATACAGTTGTAACAAGACAGAAACACACAGAAAAAAGACTCAGAACTTATAACAGAATCAAGAAGACAGAACTTATAAGACAGAACTAAGGACACAGGGCTTGGAAGACAGGACCAAGAGAGACAGAGCCTAAGCACAGAACCTACACAGAACGTTCTCTAGAGACAGAAGAACTTCACTGGCAAGAGCATGCCGGAGGATCCTGGACAGGGACTGGCATCGGAGCCTGGAGGCGGAGCCTGGCGAGAGAGCATGGCAGGGGATCCTGGACTGAACCTGACTGCGGAGATTGGCAGGAGAGCCTGACTAGAACCTGGTGACTGGACCTGCCTGGAGAACCTGGACAGAACCTGGCTGGAGATCCTAAGCAGAACCTCTCTGGAGATCGAGACCAGAACTTGGCTGGAGATCCTGGCTAGGCTGCTGATCAACTGAACGCTGTCTCCGTGTCATTCCTTCTTCGCCGACTCCGTCCACACCTTTGGGGACCCCTGGACCCGCTGGGGCTGGACCCCGGCACTGTTGGAACTCTGTATAATATTCTTTATTTCAGTCAGTGTATGCTTAATTTCTAGTTGGTCCTTTTTCATAACCTCAAGGGTCTCACTAGATTTCTTGAGGGTCTCACTAAATTTATCAGTGGTTTCTAGAAAATTCTTGAAAAACCTTTTAACTGTGGTTTTGAACTCTACATCCAGTAGTTTGCTTTCTTCCATTTCTGTCATTTGTGACCTGTTTATTTATCTTTGCATTTTTTATGCTTCCCTGTGTTGATAGAGTGGCTTTCCGTGCTAGGTGTCCTATAGGGCCCAGTGGCTCAGCCTCCCCAATTACCTGAGGTGGACACTCTTGGTGCACCCGTTTGTGGGCTTTGTGCACAGTCTTGTTCTAGTTAAGCCTTGATTGTTGTAGGTATCACTGGGAGGAATTGACCTCCAGGCCAATTGGCTGTGAGAGTCAGCTGTGTCTACGGTGGGAGAACTTCTGTGCTGGAGACACCCTTATGGGGCAAGACTTGCTTCAGCGGGGCTTGGGGGATCACTAAGTCTGCCTCCTGACTATGTCCCTTATGGATCTGAGGAGTTGTAATCTGGATAGTCCCACTCTGACCACTGTGTACACTGGCTCTTGGATCTCTAAGGAGGTGCTAATTTAGCCTCTGCCCGAGGCTACCTGAGAGGAGCTATGGAGAGATCTGCAGATTCCTCTTCTTTGTTTGGGGTTTGCAGGTGCCCAGATGAGGCCCAGCTGTGAAGCAATGCAAGCTGTTGTGGGGCCTTGGGCCTTCTTTTGGAAGTTCTGAGTCTCTCTGACCCAGCTGCAGTTTGTTAGGTAATTTTCAGATTGCAAAGGGCCAGGCCTTGCATATGCAAAAACCTCTGTGCACAGCTTGGGTGGGGCGGGGTCTCAGGGAATCAACAGGGCAGAGCAAGCAGCTATGGAGCTCCTCAGTCCTACCCTAAGTGGCCCCACATCTCAGTGTCCCAGTAATTGCTGCAAGCACCTCTGAGAGAGAGCCGCTCTCAAGTTCCGACCAATGTCAGACAGTCCAGTTTCTCCTGGTATGAATCTGGGTCCCCAGAGACTCACCCGGAACTGGAGTTCATAGCAGTTGGGAGCTTGAGACTCCCTCCAGATTGAAAAAGACAACCGTGCCCTAACCGGTTTGGCTCAGTGGGTAGAGCGTCAGCCTGCGGACTGAAAGGTCCCAGGTTTGATTCCGTTCAAGGGCATGTACCTTGGTTGTGGGCACATCCCCAGTAGGAGGTGTGCAGGAGGCATCTGATCAATGTTTCTCTCTCATCGGTGTTTCTACCTCTCTATCCCTCTCCTTTCCTCTCTGTAAAAAATCAATAAAATATATTAAAAAAAAGAAAAAAAAGACGAAGACAACCGTGTCCTCAGCTGCCAGCCCTTTCCGCGTGTGCTGTGTCCTCAGCTGCCAGCCCTTTCCACATGCACTGAGTCCTCAGCTGTCCGCCCTTTCTACTTGTGCCTCTGTACCTCTGCACTTTACTTCCACACCTTCTCTGCCTTCCTGTGGTTCTGGGTGGTGTCCTTTTGTCTTTTAGTTGTATTTTTGAAGTGGTTGTGTGAGGCAGCAATTTCCGGTGTTTACCTATGCCACCATTTTATTTTCTCTCCCCATTTTTTTGCTGTTTTAATTGTTTCTATGTCTTAGATCCAACTGATTTGCTACCCAGGTTCTTTTGGATGTGGTGCTATGTAATTGGTGACTTTGGGGACCCACTGGTGCAGTATCTCAAATCTCCTGCATTTGGTGATCTAGCAGAGCCCCCTACTTGAGCTATTTGGGTTCTATTGATGTAGTTCGGTCTTGAATATTAGTTTCTTAATCGTGGATGAAGTCTTGTCACAGATTGGTAATGTGACTCACCCTCAGCTTCGTTTTATAAGCTGTTGTGGATGTGATAGTGGTTCCAGCTCTTGTGGAAAGGGTTAATTGAGGTATCACTGGTATGTGCTCACTGTGAGTTCCAGGAGTCCACCTGCTTGGGAGGAAGGGGTCTTGGGGCCTGAGGCTCAGGTACTTTGACTTTGGCTGGTGTTGTGTGACTCTTGCTGGGGTCGCGTCACTCTGTAACTCACTACGAGGTTCCTGGAGCCCGGGACGGTGGGAGACGGCTGTCCCATAGTCTGTGGTTGAGGCAGTGGGACTCTGGCCAAAGTGATTTCCCTCTCTGAATGACAAGGGGGTTCGGGAGCCAGCAGCTGGGGTTGTAGGATTCTTGGAGCCTGTGACTGAAACAATGTGACCTTGTCTAGGGAGGCGGGTCCTCAGTAACTCACCAAGGTGTCCAGAGGTAAGCAGCCAGGAGGGGATGTCATAGATCCTGTTGAGGGAGCCGTGCGCCCTTGGTTGGAGAGGCACACGCCCAATGGCAGCTCACTAGGGGCCCAGGAGCCATCTGCTGGGGCTGTGTGCTTGTGAGACCCACATGCTGGCGGTGCAGGATTGTGGTGTGCTGCCAGCCTGGGGAAGGAAGAAGTCCCCATTTCTGCTTCCGGAGCTGTGCATTCTTGGTTAGATATGTGCACCCCATGGTGGCTTACAGAGATACCCAGGAGCTGTCTGCTGGGGCAGTGGGCTCACAGGGCCTATGTGCTGGAGCAGTGCTACCATGGGGATTGGGTGCTGGTACCCAGGGTTGTGCCTTGCGGTGGCTCAGAGAGGTACCTGGGAGCCGCCTTCCAGGGGCAGCAGGGTCAGAGGACCTGTGTCCTGGTTCGTTGCAACTGCAGTGACCAGAGGTCGGCAGTCGAGGACAGTGAAGACTGAATTTCTGCAGCCAAGGTCTTCAGATCTTGCTTGGATACAAGTGGGCCCAGCGGCTGCTCACAGAGGCACCTGGGAGCTGCCTGCTGGGGCAGCGGACTAGGGGACCTGTGCTGAAACCACGTGACCACTGGGTCTATGGGCAGGCAGCTGGGAAGTGGGAAGTCTGAGTTTCTACTGCCGGGCCTGTGCATCCTTGTTTGGATACGAGTGCACCCAGCAGTGGCTCACAGAGGCACCAGAGAGCCCTTTGCCAGGGCAGGGGACTCAGGGTGTCCGTGACCACAGTGTCCGTAGGTCAGCAGCTGGCGAGGGGGAAGTTGCACTTACTGCTGCGGGATCTGTGCGCCCTTGGAGGGAGATGTCCTAGGGTCTGCAGGTCTGCGGACAAGGCAGCAGGCCTTCGTCGGGTGTGGATGCAGCGTCGCGGGCGGTGTCCAAGGCCAGTCTGGGCGGTGGTACTGATGAGTTCCTAGAGGAGGCCCCTCTCTCCTTCAAGATGGCATGGGCTCCCTGCCTGAGCCCCACAGCCGGGGGAGTGCCCGCAGTGGTGACAGGGGCTCCCTGTCCAGGAGAGCCTGGTCTGCCAGCCTCTGATACTCCTGCCGGTTTTAACTGTCCCTCACTCATTCCCACACACTCTACACACACCACACACTCTCCTGTCACTTCCTCACTCACTCACACCCTCTCCCTCACCTCTGTCCTGTCAGCCACCATCTTCCCAGCTCCTTCTAGTAGAGCATTTAACCCGTTTGTACTTCTAAGGAGATTTCTGGTCTTTACATAAAAAAAGACAAATTTTTAAAAATATATAGTTTTATTGATTTTTTTTTAGGAAGAGAGAGGGATAGGGATATAGAAATAGAAACATCAATGATGAGAGAGAATCATTGATTGTCTGCCTCCTGCATGTGCCCTGGCCAGGAATTGAACCATGACCTCCTGGTTCATAGGTTAACACTCAACCACTGATCAACACTGGCTGGGCAAAAAGACGAAATTTTTGCGAAGATAATTTTAACTTCATTAAATATTATAAAGAGAAAACCTCTTAACATGTGGTTTACCAAATACAGATTAAGAAATGGTTTTAAAAGGCAGCAGGTAGAATATCCTGGAAATGGAAGAAAGGGAAATCCTTCAGGTTTTGATGGCGGACTGCATGCATTATCTTTGTTTGGCCTGCAGCCGCCTGGGTGCATTGCCTCCCCAGGGCGGTGGCTCTGCTCCCTGTAGCAGAAAGCAAGCAGTGTGAAGGGTCCACAGACCTGACCTCTCCCAGGTCTGTGCTGACTGGCCAGATGAGACAGGCCCAGTCATTGCAGATCTCTGCCACAGCCCTGCCCCCCCCACCCCCCCGCCCTCATGTGGAAAGTGGAAAGATGGACTATATCAACGGTTTTAAACTTCTATTTTAAGCAGATCACTTTATTGAAAAGAAACATTATGCAGAAAATGGACATCTAATTCACTGAAAAGTGGGCTGTGGGGCCAAATCCCAGCTCTGACCTATACTAAAAGTGTGACCTCGGCACCTCCTCTCCCTTTCGGGACTTCTGTGTCCTCGCTGTAATAACACGGGCCTCACAGAACAGCTCTGAGGACTAGGTGCATAGTTTTCTAATGTGCACCAACCATCATCCCTGGCACATTCTTGTGCAACACACATTGGCTGGTGTCTGATGTTGAAGTGGCCCCTGCACCCACACATGCATACACACACTCACACATGCACTTACACACACACTCACACCTGCACATACACATCCTTCTCCCACCAGTAACCTCTCACTCCCACAAAAACAACCAGAGTAATTATCTCTTTCTTGCAGTTCTAACATTCTTTGAAGTTCTAATTTTTCCCTTCGTCCCATGAAACAGTAGGTATAGCATGTATAATTACAATATTCTGACCTCCTCCGTAAGAAGATGCAGGCGGTTGCTGCATCCTTTTATTTTATTTTATTTACTTTTAAATTTTATTTCATTTATTTTTTAAATCTTTATTGTTAAAAGTATTACATATGTTCCATGTTTTCCCCCATTGACCCCTTATAGCCTGCTCCTGCCCCGCAACCCAGGCCGTCACCACACTATTGTCTGTGTCCATGGGTTATGCATATATGCATACAAGTTCTTTGGTTGATCTGTTCCCACCCCCTCTCACACCCACCCCCTCCTTCCCTCTGATATGGAACAGACAATCTGTTCCATGCTTCTATATCTATGCCAGGACTTTTATGCTCCTGGATTGGCTGATCCTTGCCCTGCGCAGTTCTCCCAATGCACTTGTTGGCTCAGTGCTTTATGTTTGCTCCCTTTAGCTCTCAGACAAAAATAAAACAAGAAATTTATTTTCAAATTCAAGAGAAGCTATTAAAATTGTTTAGCAAGAGCACTTCCTCTATGACTTTGCTAAACATTTCAGTGACATGGTCCAGCTTTTGTCTAGAGTTCAGAGTCATTTCTGTAAAGAAATTGCAAGTGTGAGAAACTACAATCATACTAATATCAGAGACTTATAAACTTATTTTTTAAAATTGCAGAAAAGTCCTCAACAATTGCACTTAGGAGCTAAAATAAGCCCTTCAGAGACTTCTGCCCAGGAGATGAAATATTACAATGGTCACTTGCGTTGCATAGGGTAAATGGACCAGTAAGAGTTATAATATTATTTTTTATTTTTCAAATACATTTTTTTTCTGAAGAACTTACCATTTTGCATGTGGACTGTCCTGCTGAGATGAGGACAGGAAATAAGGGGCTGATGCCTACAGACACTGAACGGACAGAGAATAAGGTCGCCCAGGGTGTGAGCATCAGTATTGGAGCTGGACTCTCCTCACCCGGATCCCCCACGCTCCCCGAGGTGAAGAGTGTGGGCTCTGCTTTGTCATCAGAAACTCCGAGGGTCCTACTCTTGCCTCCACCTCCTATGAAGCTGCCGGGCCCTGGGAAAGTCATGTAGCATCTTTTGGGGGCTCAGTTTGTCATCTCTAAAATGGGAATAGCAGCATCATGTATCCCATGGAGATTTAAAGAAATAAATATTTTTATTGATTTCAGAGAAATATATTTTTATTGAAGGGAGAAGGAGAGACAGAAACATCAATGAGGAGAGAGAATCATTGATTGGCTGCCTCCTGCATGCCCCCTGTTGGGGATTGAGCCCACAACCCGAGCATGTGTCGTGACCAGGAATCGAACCATGACCTCCTGGTTCATAGGCTGATGCTCAAGCACTGAGCCACACTGGCCGGGCTCCCATGGATTTTCTGTGAAGAATAATTGAGTTCGTTTCTACAAAATGTTTGGAATTTTGCCTCAAACTCTGCAGGGTTTAAACAGGGAATTTATTAACTTCTTGATGTGGAGATTGTTGCTCAGAACCAGCCATGTGCTCCCTGGAGTCTGGGTGAAGTTGACCATACAAATGGGGGACAGTGGACAAGTGCAGATCTGGCCACTTGGCTCAGGAAAATCACACTTTTATTTCCCCAAAAACAGTCCAGCACACGGAGTTCCCTCAGCATGCCTCCTGTTAGCCCAGGCCAGCCACTCTCACCAAGTATGTGACTCTGTCGTATTGAATGTCCCTGTACCCAGAGCCATCCCCTTTGAAGGGATTGTTTCATTGGTTTGTTCCCCACCGAGGTAACATACTGTATAAAATTAACTTGTTCTGTCTGGGGTCACGTCACAGCTGTCAAATCCAGAGACAGTTCAAAATCTCTAATAGAACTCTGCTTTCTAAGCTGTTGTTTTTTCCTCTTACATTTGTAGGGCCATGATACAACTGCAGCTGGAATGAACTGGGCATTGTACCTTCTGGGTTGCTATCCAGAAGTCCAGAAAAAATTGGACAATGAACTGGATGAAGTGTTTGGTAGGTATGGACCTTTCACTACTTACACGGAAGGTCCCAAGTCACTGAAGTGAATGGCATTCTTCCTCATTAAGAATGTGCAGTCGGGCCTGTTCTAAAGACACTGTAATAAGCAGGATGGCTGCCATATGAGACCCCTTCCAGGCCGAATGTCCTTTGCAAGACCTTATCCATTTGTTTATGGGCGTTTGCTGATTGCTTGGCATGAGACTACACCAGGCTAGATGCGGGGGCTACACAGATAAATGTCACTGTCCTCAAGGACCTCACGCTTCATAGGTGAAGCAGACACTGTGTATAAAGTATCAAGTCATGGCTATGTGCTTGAGCGATATGAGCAAGGGGCTAGCAGAGAGCAGAGAGGGGTCAAGGAGAGCTGTTTCATATAGGATTGCTGTGGGTTAAGCTGATGGGACATACATTTCTTTTGTACAACCAGTAACCTGTAGGTAAGGGGTCCTAGGCTGATGCCAATAGGGATGTTGTGAGAATCCGGGGCTTGCACTTTTTTCTTTCTGTCATTTTCATCATCATGGATTTTGTTTTCTTGATTGTTGTTCTGGGTCTCATGTTTATCTCTAAAGCAAGAAGAAAGGGGAGGGTAGATAAAGGATAATAATAGTTTCTTTTGACTGCTGTCACCGATTCTGCAAACTCGGTGGCTGAGCACAATAGAAATTTGTCTTCTTATAGTTCTGGACACCAGAAGGCCCAGATCAGTGTGTCTGAGTTAAATCAATGTGTTGGCAGGGCTGCACTTTTGGGAAGCCTGAGGGGAGAATCCATTCCTTCTGGTGACTGCCAACATACCTTGGCTTATGGCCACATCATTCACATCTCTGTCTCCATCTTCACATGACCTTCTCTTCTGTGGGTGTGTGTCAAATATCCCTCTGCTCTCTCATAGCATGACATTCATGATGGCATTCATGGCCCACATGGATAATCCAAAATCATTTCTCCATTATAACATCCTTCATAAAATCTTCAAAAGCACCTTTTCCCCCAAAATAATATTTAAAAGGTTCTAGAGATTAGGGCCTGATATATTTGTGGGTCATGATCAGCCTAAGACAAAACAATCAACTTAATTCCTGTGCATTTTGCCATCAACTTAATCCTTTGTTTAATCAGATGTCATATGTCGTCCCATGGCTGGGAAGAGAAAGGTAAAGGTTGGGTTGGCCAACCAACAAAGTGGTATCTGGTAGATTTTCCTAGTGCAAAGTGGGCAAGGAATAATAAAGGAGAAGAGGAGGAGGTGGAAGACATTCTGGAAAGAGAGGCTCCAGTTGCACAATTGCAGAGTGGAGAAGTGGGAAGATAACAGTAAGCAATGAAGGACAGGTGGAACTCAGAACATTTGTTAGAACCCATTAAGAGGTGACGTTGGAAAAGGAATTTCATGTCCAGATGGTGTGAGGACTGGATTTTCATACCAAGAGGGAGGACTTTGTTTTGTAGAATGGAGACGATCTAAACTTCTGGGCTCTGTTTCTGTCGTCATTTAATTTTTCCTGTATCAAGTTAAATTTCTCTCAAACTGCCTCTGGTGGGTAAATTGGGTGTTATAGAAACCCAGGTTCTTTTGGAATATGTTCCTATGTTTGTGTTTTTTACAATTTCTAGCCCAATGCAGGTGTCACAAATGCTTTTGGATCTCACATAATTAGTGACGCCATTTTTTTACTAGAATTTTTCTTCTGCTTTTTCTCATGCTTTTTGCTAATTGTGCCTCACTTCTCTTCTATCCCCAGTATTAGTTCTAAAATTTTTTTGAGCAACTGATCTTTGGATATTAAGATATAGGTATTCATTCCTTTTTAAACTGAGGTAAACTTCACATTTAGTCTCATTATAATAAGCAACTGGAACACTTTTAATGTTTAAAATTGAGCATTATCTTTTTTCCCAGTGAAACAAACACACAGAAATTAAATAAACAGGAACAAAATTACAGTAGAGAATGATGGTTCCAAATAAGATTCTGCAGGTCTGCTAGTCTCCCATTTGTGGCAGAGCCCAGGCCATTATTAGGAGAGAATTTTATTTATTTTTAATATATTTTATTGATTTTTTTAGAGAGGAAGGGAGAGGGATAGAGAGTTAGAAATATCGATGAGAGAGAAACATCAATCAGCTGCCTCCTGCACACTCCCCACTAGGGATGTGCCCACAACCAAGGTACATGCCCTTGACCGGAATCGAACCTGGGACCCTTGAGTCCGCAGGCTGACACTCTATCCACTGAGCCAAACCGGTAAGGGCGAGAATTTTATTTTAAAAGTATCATCTTAAACTGCAAGGAAGTCCATTAAACATAACAATTAAACATATCAAAGGGGAAAGCCTTTTTGTCAAAATGCCCACTTAACTAACAAAACATCTCCTATATACCCTTTGGCCTTGTGTAAACTTTTTTTTTTATTTTTCCAGTTTAAAAAATGTCCCATAGAAGAGAAAGTAGACAGGTATATGCTGGTAAATGCTAACTGTCCACATTCACAGAGACACAGTGTAATCTGTGTGCTCAGTGTACAGAGAAAGGAGGAAAAAAGCTGGAATTCTGTGTGCTACTGCGCGGGCTGAGCCTCCAGCCTCCAGCAGAGCAAAATAAGCAGAAGATTTTTCTTTCCCACGGAGCACAGGGGCATTGATTCTACATAGTGCTTGTTGAGTCAGGAAGGGATAAAAGTGAATTTGGACTTGTGTGCATGCATATAAGCCTAACCTATGGACACAGACACCAGGGGCTGAGGGCATGAGGGAAGACATAGGGGGGGATTGGGGGGATAAGAACACATATGTAATACCCTAATGAATAAAGAAAAAAATAAATAAAATCAATGGAAAAAAATAAAAATACTTTTAAACGTTAAAAAAGGTGAATTTGGAAGAGAAAGCCTTAGAGATTCTTTTCCCACTGTATTCAGCTCAAGGTATTTCCCCCAAAATAAGTTGAGAACCAGGATGTAAGGGAGAGAAAAGACTTCAAGGGCAGAACAACTGAGCTGAAGAGTAAAACAAAACAAAACAAACCCCAGACTGTAACTTGCTCCCAGTGACTAGAGGAAACTTTAAAAAAGAAGGTTGGAATCCATCAGTGTTCCTTAGTCACTGTCTCCTTCATCCTCATCAGCTTCTTCCTTGGTAGCTTTCAATCCTCTCCATCTCCCCCTCCATCATCATCTTCTTCTCTTCTCCTTCCCCGTCTTCATCTTCCATATCAGGAAGCAAGTAGTAATGAATTGGATTTTGGCAAATACCACTTTCAATGATCTCTCCCAACTTATCTGCACCTGCATCAGAATGGCCATAAGCCAGATTTTTGTGTCTCAGCCTCTTCCTGCTGGCGTTATCCTGCATTGAATATGAACTTTTCATCATATCCTTTCCAGATATCTCAGTGGACTTTGAAAATGCATCACAGCTTGCACTCAGATGAAATTCTTTGGGTGCAATTATTTTCCAAGGAAGGGTTTTCATCAAAATGAAAAATCTGTTCTGTGACCTGATTTATTATTTTTCAATTCTGTCACTTAAACTCTGATTAAATAACACAGTGCCTTTCCATGTGTCTCCCCGAGCAGTGCAGGCATAGAGATGGTTGCAAATGTTGTTGCTCAAAAATGTGGGATTTGTGCCATCAATTCCTACCTCTTCTGAGAAACAGTGGTTGGAGAATTTGCTATATGTCCGCCTTCAGAATCTTCTCACTGGCTTGTTCATTGAGTTGGTCTGTCTCATTTTTTGCTTTCTCAGTTTGTTCAGTTACTTCCTGCTGTGTTTTTTTCTCCTGTTGGCAAGTCCAATAAGCCATTTGGATTTCTCTTTGAGGTGGGAATGGAGGGCGTTTGGGGGCCAGGCTATGGGGAGAGTCCAAGAAGCTGACCTAGGAGAAGATACACTTCTGGAGGAGGCTCTGAGAATTCAAAATTAAATGTTTTAAACTTATAGTTTCATGCATTCACAATGTTATATAACTGTCACCTCTATCTAATTCCAACCCATTTCAGCAGCCAAAAGGAAACCCTGCACCATTAATCAGCCACTCCCCATTTTCTCTTCCTCCAGCCGCTGGCAGCACCTCATTTACACTCTGTCTCTATGGATTTATCTTCCTTGAGTACTTCCTCCAAATTTAATGATACAACGTGACCTTTTGCATCTGGTTTTTTTACTTAGCATTATTGTCTCATTTTATTTTATTATCTATACTATTAAGAATTTTACTCTAGCTGTTGGTATTTAAAATTCAGTGTATTGATGTTAAAATATATTCTTTTTTGATGTCTTATCTGCCAAGCCCAAATAGTTCATTTATTTTATTCCATGTATTTACTTTGATCAGGGAATTCTGATCGCCCTGTTACCTTAGAAGACCTGAAGAAACTTAAATATCTGGAGTGTGTTATTAAGGAGACCCTTCGTATTTTTCCTTCTGTGCCTTTAATTGCCCGTGATCTTAATGAAGATTGTGATGTTGGTGAGAATTCTTCCATGAAAGTAGTGGGGAGAGTGGACTTTTCTGTGTCTGTCTTGCTCTGTTCTCATGACATATCGACTGCCTCATGACAGGGGGATACAACGTCGTGAAAGGCTCTCAAATACTCATCATTCCCTACGCACTGCATAGAGACCCACGGTACTTCCCAGAGCCTGAGGAGTTCAAGCCAGAGCGGTTCTTTCCCGAGAATTCGATGGGACGCCATCCATACACATATGTGCCCTTCTCTGCAGGACCCAGAAACTGTATAGGTTTGTATCCATCAGAATCGACTTGACCTTTCAGGTCCACAGGGCAGGGGATTTCTCACAACAGTGTCTTTGAGATGTAGTGTCTCAGATACACGTCTATTAAAAAACTAGCTGTTTTATTTTTTCCCCACTTGACTATGACTGTCATAAAGTATATCAGTTTTCTAGGGCTGCTGTAACAGAGCACCACAGATTGGGTGGCTTAAATGACAGAATTTTATTTCCTCAGAATTTTGGAGGCCAGAAGTCTTAAGATCAAGGTGTCTGCAGGGCTGGTTTCTTCTGAGGCCTCTCTCCTTGGCTTATCGATAGATCAATTCTCCCTGTGTCTTCACATAGTTTATTCGTGTGTGTGTGTGTGTGTGTGTGTGTGTGTGTGTGTGTGTGTGTGTGTTTAATTAATCCGCACTCAAGGATATGTTTTTATTGATTTTTAGAAAGAGAGGGAATCATTGATGTGAGAGAAACATTGTTCAGTTGCCTCCCATACGTGCCCCAACCAGGAATCTAACCCGCAACCTAAGTATATGCCCTGATGGAACTGAACTCACAACCTCATGGTGAATGGGATGACATACCAACCAACTGAGCCACCCAGCCAGGGCTTGATCTCTTTTTGTAAAGATACCAGTCAGATTGGATTAGGGCCCATCCATAGGACCTCATTTTATTTCAATCACCTCTTTAAGGGCCCTATCCCCAAATGCAGTCACATTGTGAGGTACTGACGGTTATGAATTCAGCAGATGAATTTGGGGGGAATACCATTCAGCCCATAACATAAAGCATAACCAGTTTCATGGTAGAGTTTTAAAGTGTAGATCTTTGGATTGAAGTAGAATATACTTTATATGGTAGAAAGCTTATTTATAACAATTAGTTTATTTAACCTGTTTTCATTGCTTTTAAGAATTACTTTTTTCAAAACCAAAACAGATAATGCTCACCATAGGACCAGTGGATGTACTCAAACAAAAGGAATGCACCTTACCATGCATTATACACACTTTTGGCTTTAGTATCTCTGGGGTTTTACTGTTTATGTAAGTCCAGGCATTGTTGAAATGAGGCCTGGTAACTCTATAGTAAACTACAGGAAAGGCCCAGTAGGAAAACATTCTAGAGCAGTGGTTCTCATGCTTCAATGAGCCCAGGATTCACATGTGTGCTGCGTAGGCTAGATTCCTTGTCTTCAGAGCTATTCAGATGCACTGGGTGGGAGCAGGGAAAGGCACTCAAGAGTCATTATTAGGAAGCATCGTCAGTGATACTGGTTCTCCCAGGGCCTACTGTGAAAATCTAACATCACTTGCTTCCTCTAATAGAACCTGCTCTATCTCCCATTTGAAATATATCTGTAATTAAGATCATATTATTTACATTAATTTGAAGGTCAAAGGTTTGCCATGATGGAAGAAAAGGTTGTTCTCTCATCCATCCTGAGGCATTTTTGGGTAGAATCCACCCAGAAAAGAGAAGAACTTGGTGTGGCAGGAGAGCTGATTCTTCGTCCTACTAATGGCATCTGGATCAAGTTGAAGAGGAGAAAAGCAAATGCATCCTAACTCTGTTATTGGGCTGTGCCTTAGTAGGAATAAGATCTTTCTTTAAGAGAAACTTTGCATTTACAATGTGTGAATCATGAGTTAAATACTCTTAATCCCTACACCTAATTTTTTTCTTATCACCACTTAGCTTGGAGTCAAGTCTTCCAAAGAGAGGATTTTTATATTTTCATTACCATCATTATCTTATCCTTGTTCTTGATCCCAAAAGGCGAGTTAACTAATGTCCATACCCAAATAAACATATACATTTCTCAACAGAGGGATCCAGAGGCCAATTCAATTTCAATTGACAGACCCAAAGGATATAAGTTAATTGAAGTTCCAGAATTTTTTAAGATATTCTTGTTGAACACAAATATACATATATACATATACATTTAATTTGAAAAGGTTAATAAAATACTTAGGCTGGGGCATAGGTTTTAAAAATTATATCAGTGGCATCAGTTATGAGAATAATTATGATAATGATACTTTTCAGGTTTTATTAAGGAGAGCAGATCATTTATAAGTTGACTCATAGGTTCTGTTCCTATTTCTCTTTTAACTTTGTACTTATGGCCTTCATTTCACTTCATTCTACATAACATCAAAATTACCTTCACATATCAAATATTACCGGGAGAGATTCCTCTTGGTGATCTCCAGTCCCTCATAATGGCATTTGGAACTGGAAGCACCTTAGACCTTATCAGGTTATATCCCTTTTCATTCCAAGGGGATAAGATCAATCAGAGGTAAGTTTCTATCCAAAGTCATACCACTAGGGGGTGACAGAGCTGGAAATAGATGTCTAAACTCTAAATCTCTACTACAATATGCTATTGCTTTATGAAACTCAGATCTAGAGCTGGGTGTATCATTAGAACACAGATCTTCTAGAATTCTCCCCTCATTAAGGAGAAGAGAAGCCGCACATGTATAGTAATCCAGCACTTAGTTTAGGGTTAACCTACTGGGAAATTCAATCCTCCAGAACATATCTGTCAAGCTAACAACTGACACTAATTCCCTGAATTTGAATTCCATTGACAATTGTTCTACTCCCTCACTCAGTGACTTAAAAAAACTTATTTTAATAAATAATTTTAATGAGATTGTTTCTGTTTCTAAATTGATTTTAGAGTGTGAGGAATGGAGAGAGAGAGAGAAAAACATCAATGTGATGTGAGAGAGGTACCTTGATCCATTCCTTCCTGTTAACCTCCCGACTGGGGATTGAACTCACACCTAGGTATGTGCCCTGACTGGGAATTGAACTCGTGACCTTCTGGTGCATACACAGAGATTGTATCTTTAGTTTTCTCAAGGCAAATGCAGGTGGAAGCAACAAACTAAGAGAATGGAATATGTATTCTTTAATGGATATCAAAGGAAGAGCTGACCCAACCAAAGTCATTGGGCAAGTATTATGGGCTCGGGCATTCAGGGCAGGGTCAACAGCTCTACGCACTTTACCATCCCAAAGACCCTCAGTGCAGACAAGTCAGTCCGTATGTTGCGGAGAAAATGTCAAGGACATATATGATGCAGTTGAAAATGATTTCCAATTTATGGTAAATTGTGTTATCTAGAAAGTAGATATATGTAGAAAATTCCCCAGATGATTTTGGATAATTGAAGTTTTATTCTTGGAAATTGGTATTATTTTATGCACTTTTATGCACTTACTTTAAACCTTGCCTTTAAAAAATGTAGTGACCCTACACTAGACATGAAATTAAATTTAAAGCAAAGTGTTGCTTTGTGTTCCCTTTTGGCTTAAGATCTTCATTTGTCCCCAGAAAAATTTATTTTTCATATTTTAATTGGAAAATCATTTAAACTGTGTCAGTTAAACTGAGTTGCAATGGAGAAAGTATGTCATGGTCTGCTGTATGAACATGAAAATGCTGACTTTTTTTTAAAAAATAAGAAGATTAAATATCTGTGTCCCTATTACCTATCATGCTCCTGCTTGAATGAAGTATCTTAAGAATAATAAACTACATTTAGACATGGGTGCTACATTTTATTCTAAGAATTGATGTGAGTTTGAATTATAGATAACTTTAAAAGATAAATTAGTGGGTGAGTGCTTTATAATAAGTAATAAAAGAAATGGCTCCTTTGAGTTAATGTCCTCAGTGTCACTCAGACTCCCTAACAAAATGTCCCTGTGCAGTTATCACAGACTGATCTTGAGTTTCCCTGACTCTGAAAAATAAGTGGAAAGACCAACATATTTTGCTTAATCGAAAGGAGAAAGTGAAATCTCTCAAGACTACCTTGGAATCAGCAAAAGCCCCAAGCATCCACTGGGTACCCAGAGATTTATCATCTAGAAATCTCTGCAGGTGATGGACTACTGAATTGATGGTCTGTTCATTGTCACAGACAACTGTGGAACATGTTTCTGGCCCAACTACTGACAAGTCTCAAAAATAAAGAGATTCTTGGACTATATCTAGAAGATCAAATGTATTTCTAGCACCTCATGATATGCTTGTGTGTGTGTGTGTGTGTGTGTGTGTGTGTGTGTGTTACAAGCCATTAGCAACCCTATGAATGAGTGATGTTCACAATATCATGTTTTCAGCTGCCCTGCTCAGCACTTTTACTAGTCATCTCCTACCTACTACTACTTTTATGGGCTCAATCCATATCATATTTGATCTTCCTCTTTCTTGTTGCCTTTGATTTTTCCCAGCATTATTGTCTCTTCAAAATAACTCTGCCCTCTCATGATGTGCCTGAAGTAACACAGCTTCAGTTTTGTCTTTTATTTTGTTTTCTTTGCCCCCAGTAATGTTTCAGGCTGAACGTGCCCTTGGACCCACTTGTCTGTCTTTCTGGCGGTCCAGGTTATCTGTAGAGCCTTCCTCCAACACCATACTTCAAATAAGACAATCATGTCTAAACACCATGACAAATGCTCTTTTGAAGAAAAGAAAATATTAGTACCAGGTTTCTATATAGAAATGTGATTTTTAGCACAGCCATTATTCACATGAAGCATAAGTTGACTAAGATCAGGAAAGGTAGGACTCAGTAAATGTGAAGTACAATAAAAAGGAATTGCTGGTGTCTTGATTGATGCCCTCAATCTAAAAGGCATCACAGCTTGTATATTTGAAATATGCTACTGCATTTCAACCAGAAATTATTTTATTGGTCTTGTTATCCTCCATTTTTAATGAGCAAGAGTTCTGCAGTGCAGAAATATGCATTAAATATTTACTTAAGCATCAACTCCCTGAAAATCTAATTTTCTAACCAAACAGATATAATGCAATTTTGAAGAATAGTTAGAAAACAAAGGAGATTTAGTGGGAAATTGGTTATGTCTTTAAATATTTTTAAAAGTACAAAAAGGAGAATAAATTATTTTGTGTGGATGGAGTAGAAAAATCTAAGATGGAAGGATAGAAGTTGCAAAGAGGTGTATTTCCATGTATAGGGATACTATTTCTAAAAAATATTAAAATAAGGGAGAAACCAAGATGGCGGCATAGGTAAACATCTGAAATTGCTGCCTCACACAACCACTTCAAAACTACAACTAAAAGACAAAATGGACATCATCCAGAACTACCGGAAGGCTGGCTGAGGTGAAATTCTACAACTACAAGGAAAGAGAAAAGCACACTGAGAACCAGAGGAGGTGCGGAAGTGAAGTGCAGAGGTACAGAGGCGCACATGGAAAGGGCTGGCAAATGGGGACATGGTTGTCTTTTTCAATCAGGAGGGAGACACAAGCTCCCGGTTCCGGGAAGTCTCTGGGGACCCAGACTCATACGGGGAGAAACTGGACTGTCTGGCATAGGGTGGAACTCGAGGGCGGCTTTCTCTCAGAGGTGCTTGCAGAGATTACCCTGGGACAATGAGACCCAGGGCCTCTTAGGGCAGGGCTGAGGATCAGCCATAGCTGTTTGCTCCACCCTGTTGAGGCTTTTGCATATGAATGGCCTGGCCCTTTGCAATCTGAAAATTACCTAACAAACTGCAGCTGGGCCAGAGAGACTCAGACCTTCCAAAAGAAGGCCCAAGGCCCCAAAGCAGCTTGCATTGCTTCACAGCTGGGCCTCATCTGGGCACCTCCAAACCTCAAACAAAGAAGAGGAATCTGCAGATATCTCCATAGCTCCTGCTGGGTAGCCTCAGGCAGAGGCTAAATTAGCACCTCCTTAGAGATCCAAGAGCCAGTGTACACAGTGGTCAGAGTGGGACTATCCAGATTACAACTCCTCAGATCCATAAGGGACATAGTCAGGAGGCAGACTTAGTGATCCCCCAAGCCCCGCTGAAGCAAGTCTTGCCCCATAAGGGTGTCTCCAGCACAGAAGTTCTCCCACCGTAGACACAGCTGACTCTCACAGCCAATTGGCCTGGAGGTCAATTCCTCCCAGTGATCCTACAACAATCAAGGCTTAACTAGAACAAGACTGTGCACAAAGCCCACAAAAGGGTGCACCAAGAGTGTCCACCTCAGGTAACTGGGGAGGCTGAGCTACTGGGCCCTATAGGACACCTAGCACAGAAAGCCACTCTATCAACACAGGGAAGCATAAAAAATGCAAAGATAAATAAACAGGTCACAAATGACAGAAATGGAAGAAAGCAAACTACTGGATATAGAGTTCAAAACCACAGTTATAAGGTTTTTCAAGAATTTTCTAGAAACCACTGATAAATTTAGTGAGACCTTCAAGAAATCTAGTGAGACCCTTGAGGTTATGAAAAAGGACCAACTAGAAATTAAGCATACACTGACTGAAATAAAGAATATTATACAGAGATCCAACAGCAGATTAGAGGATCACAAGAATGAAATCAAAGATTTGAAATATGAAGAAGCAAAAAACACCCAACCAGAAAAACAAAAAGAAAAAAGAATCCAAAAGTATGAAGATAGTGTAAGGAGCCTCTGGGTTATCTTCAAACGTACCAACATCCAAATTATGGGGGTGCCAGAATAAGAGAGAGAGCAAGATATTGCAAACCTATTAGAAGAAATAATGACAGAAAACTTCCCCTACCTGGTCAAAGAAATAGACTTACAAGTCCTGCAAGTGCAGAGAACCCCAAACAAAAGGAATCCAAAGAGGACCACACCAAGACACATCATAATTAAAATGCCAAGAGCAAAAGACAAAGAGAGAATCTTAAAAGCAGCAAGAGAAAGAAAGTCAGTTACCTACAAGGGAGTACCCATATGACTGTCAGCTGATTTCTCAACAGAAACTATGCAGGCCAGAAGGGAGTGGCAAGAAATATTCAAAGTGATGAATAGCAAGAACCTACAACTAAGATTACTTTACCTAGCAATGCTATCATTCAGAATTGAAGGTCAGATAAAGAGCTTCACAGATAAGAAAAAGCTAAAGGAGTTCATCATCACCAAACCAGTATTATATGAAATGCTAAAATGCTGGGGTCCAACCCCAGCAGGTTCAGAGGTCCCCAAAGGTGTGGACGGAGTCGGCGAAGAAGGAATGACACGGAGACAGCGTTCAGTTGATCAGCAGCCTAGCCAGGATCTCTAGCCTGGATCTCCAGCCAAGTTCTGGTCTGGATCTCCAGCGAAGTTCTGGTTCGGATCTCCAGCCGGGTTCTGTGTCCATGTTCTCTTGCTAGGTTCTCCAGGTTCTCCAGCCAGGTTCTGTAGTCATGTTCCCTCGCTAGGTTCTCCAGCCAGGTTCTGTCTGAGATCTCCAGGCAGGTTTGGTCACCAGGTTCTAGTCAGGTTCTCTTGTCAATTTCTGTAGTCAGGTTCAGTCCAGGATCTTTTGCCATGTTCTCTCGCTAGGTTCTGTCTCTAGGTTCTGAGGCCAGTTTCTGTCCAGGATCTTTTGCCATGTTCTCTCCAGCGAAGTTCTTCTGTCTCTAGAGAACGTTCTTCGTAGGTTCTGTGTTCTGAGTTCTGTCTCCTAAGTTCTGTGTTCTAAGTTCTGTCTCTTTCTGTCTTGTTACATCTGTATTTATACCAGTTGATTCAATCCTATCAATCTCTATTACAAAGGTTAGGGCGTTTCTTATCTCCATTCCAGGGAGTAAAGATTATGTAGCTTAAGCATGATTGTTCGTAGTTAAAGTGATTAATTACCCGCCTGGCACTTAGTTGAGGGGTTTTATTCCCTCCCTAACTTCAGGGGAAAATCCCTATCTGGGGAAACAACCTTTCTCAGAGAGGAGACCTTGGTTAAAACACATAGTGCCAAGAAGGTGAGCAAACATTTTAAGAACAGTCTGCCATATATGCCAGGTCCTTTGAAACAGCAAGGATGGACCGGCTCCCGGCAAATTCCCCCTTTTTTAACCGTAGGAAGAGGGTGGATAGTCTTCGCTGACTCTGTCCACACCTTTGGGAATCCCTGGAACAGGATTCCCCTAGGTAAGCCCCCCCCCCCCTTGAAAACCCCCACACTCGGGATGGATAGGACTCCACCAGGGTGCTACAGACCCCCCTATAGAGGATAAATAGGGTAAGAAGGTGGATAGTACAGAACTTAGATTGAGAAGATGTGCCATACTGAGTCCAAAGAAAGAAGACTCTGTATTGATCTTTAGATTAAGAAGATGTGCCATACTGAGTCTAAAGAAAAAAGACTCTGTATTGATCTTTTAACATATATGCTTGCTAGCAGAGGAATTAAGGTTACTCCCAGTCAGACAGAACGTTTTATACAAGAAATATGTCCATGCTTTTCTGAGGAAGGAAAGGTAAATGTAATGGCATGGGAGAAGGTAGGCCCAAGGAGCCTTATCCTTAATCCCACTGCAGCCTTTCTACCCTGGGAAAGTGCAGGATTGGCAAGCTCTCCCTGGGATGATAGATCAGGACTCAGGTAATAGCGGAAAGCGCCAATACTACTCTTAAAATGGATATAAGAGAGCATTTGAGGTTTTTCTTTTTAATGCCTGCCTTTAAAAAATAAAAAAGGGGGAATTTGCCGGGAGCCGGTCCATCCTTGCTGTTTCAAAGGACCTGGCATATATGGCAGACTGTTCTTAAAATGTTTGCTCACCTTCTTGGCACTATGTGTTTTAACCAAGGTCTCCTCTCTGAGAAAGGTTGTTTCCCCAGATAGGGATTTTCCCCTGAAGTTAGGGAGGGAATAAAACCCCTCAACTAAGTGCCAGGTGGGTAATTAATCACTTTAACTACGAACAATCATGCTTAAGCTACATAATCTTTACTCCCTGGAATGGAGATAAGAAACGCCCTAACCTTTGTAATAGAGATTGATAGGATTGAATCAACTGGTATAAATACAGATGTAACAAGACAGAAAGAGACAGAACTTAGAACACAGAACTTAGGAGACAGAACTCAGAACACAGAACCTACGAAGAACGTTCTCTAGAGACAGAAGAACTTCGCTGGAGAGAACATGGCAAAAGATCCTGGACTGAACCTGACTACAGAAATTGACAAGAGAACCTGACTAGAACCTGGTGACCAAACCTGCCTGGAGATCTCAGACAGAACCTGGCTGGAGAACCTAGCGAGGGAACATGACTACAGAACCTGGCTAGAGATCCTGGCTAGGCTGCTGATCAACTGAACGCTGTCTCCATGTCATTCCTTCTTCGCCAACTCCGTCCACACCTTTGGGGACCCCTGGACCCGCTGGGGTTGGACCCCAGCACTAAAAGGTATCCTTTAAGAAGAGGGAGAGGAAGAAAATGGTAAAGATACAAATTATGAACAAAAAAATACACATCTATCAACAAGTGAATCTAAAAATCAAGTGAATAAATAATCTGATGAACAGAATAAACTGGTGAATATAATAGAATCAGGGACATAGAAAGGGAGTTGACTGACAATTCTTGGGGAGGAAAGGGGTGTGGGTGTGCAGGAAGAGACTGGACAAAAAATCATACAACTATGGATGAGGACAGTGGGGGAGATAAGGGCAGAGGGTGGGGTGGGAACTGGGTGGAGGAGAGCTATGGGGGGAAAAAGAGGAACAACTGTAATAATCTGAACAATAAAGATTTAATTTAAAAAGTTAAAATAAGATAGAACTTTCTGAGCAGAAATGGGCTCCTCAGAAACCAATGTTTTTATGCAGTCAAGTTATCCTGACAGAGAAGTCCAAAGACTATGCCACGAGTGCTAAAGGCGTTTCCAACCTCTTTTTTTTTTTAAGTTCACACCCAAGGATATTTATTGATTTTAGAGATTGAGGGAGAGGGAGAAAGAGGGAGAGAGAAACAGAAGTGAAAGGGAAACGTTGATCATTTGCCACCTGTATGTGCCCTGACCAGAGATCAAACCACAACCCAGGTATGTGACCTAACAGGGATCTGAACCCACAACCTTTTGGTGTAAGGAGGATGCTCCAGCCAACTGAGCCACTTAGGCAGGGCCAGATAACAAATCTTTTCAGCTGTGTGGGCCTTACTGTCTCTGTCACCACTGCTTCACTGTAGTTGTAGAGTGAAAGCAAGCCTCCATAATATATGATTAAGTGTACATTGGCTGTGTACCAATAAGACTTTATTTGCAAAAAGAAGTACTGGGCCAGATTTTTTCTGGGAATTGTAGCTTGTCAGCCATGTTACATCTTATTTTCTGAATTAGGAGGGAGCAGGACCTAGACATCAACCAACTCCCTTCAGTACTTAAATTTCAGTGTTATTAGATTCTTTGCTCGTGGCAGAGGTACCATTTGCCAGAAGATCCTTTCAGGTTCAGCTATCCACACCCACCTGTTATTCAGTTGTGCAGCTAGGCAATTACAATGGGAAAAGTCCCATTAAATGAGATCTAAGCTTCATTTGACCCCAAAGAATGAGGAATGTGACAAACATTTTTCAAAAAGGAAACCTGGGTACGAATTGTATGGCCCCAACGTGAAACGGTTAATATATTCAGTAGCTGAACACAGGAATGGCATGTTCATGGACCATGTGGACAGGACAAAACGCTGAAACCGTTGGCAGAAAGCTAAAGTCAATAGCGAAGGCAAGTGAACACGGCCGGCAGAGCCCAGCAGGGAGGCTGCAGACTGGTGGCCCTTCGTCAGAGGCAGGAGACCCTCGGCCCAGAAGCTCGGAAGCAGCTGTGCCTTCAGGTAGAGACTTTCTATTATTCCCATTGCTTCCAAATGAAGCAGGTTTTTTGAAAAATTAAGTCTAGTTTTTATGTTATGAAGAAGCCACTAGTTTGTTTTAATTACTTGCTTATTTTAAAAGTGTTGAAGAAACTGGTGTTCTTATATGTGGAAATACTTACGTGTTAGCTATTTTAAACTCAAAGAATATTGACTGATTTAAAAATTAACAAATGCGCTTCAATATTTTGAGAGCTTTACTTGGGGAATCTGGAACGATATTATTGCCATTACGTACAATAATTTTCTTTCTGCTCAACTCAAGAGGATTCACAACTGTTGAGTTCCCTTCTACCAGCTTCCTCTCCATAATTATGAACAACACCGGTGACAAATGAGTAATGAACACAAGTATTCCTCTGGATGTCTCAATTTGCATCTTGTGTCGAGTCTGGGGCACAAAATGTGTAGTAAACCTATGTTCTCTATATGGTAATTGTGTGCTTCGATTCATCATCCACACATTGAGGAGAAACTCTACGTCACTTAGATTAAGGCTCATGTTCAATAGCCCTCACCCAGCAGAGTCACACATGTGCTGCTTTCTCTTTTAGGATGGTTCCCTTCACACAAGCAGCTTATTTCATTTGCTTGTTTGCTACAGTCTCCTGTGGTGAGTGGATTATCTACAAGACGTCCAGTTAAGGGTGTGGGAGGGAAGTTAGGAAGGACCGGGCACCACTGGAAAAAGCTACTGAACAGAGAGCTTTGGGGAAGGAGCCAGGCCCTAATAAGTCAGGACATGTCCTTTGCATGCTCAGTATTTCCCAGGTACCTCAGGGCAAGGAGCCCAGGAGTGGGAGTGCCTCTGGGTATGTGTTGGCAGAAACTTCTGTGTGGAAAGGACTCCCTGCAAAGCAGCTCAAAAACAATCAGCCTTCTATCAACATTAGTTAAAAATCAACTCTGTCTGAATGTTCCAGAGTGCCCGGCATTTTAAAGTGCCTGCGTCCAAGCTGAGTATCCTAATAGGTACACAGTACATACTTTGATTCTTATAGGCAACCTGCAAACCATTTCAAAATTGAAAGTTCCTGATTTAAATTCAATTCAGTAAGCCATCCATTTGAATAGCTCTAGTTTCAACAAACCAGTGGTTTTGACCTTATTTCTCTCTCTCTATTCCATGAAATTTTCAGGGAATTAGGATGAGTATGGACACTGTTTCCCATGAATCCTGCTAGAGCGGTGTTTTGTCTGTGCTGCCCTTAGGGGTGGATTTGGAATCAATGTTGACTTAGGATGACGACACCACAGTGCTGTTTACTTATTTCTCAGATGTATGGCTAAGACAAACACCTCTTGGGTAAAGGTTGCATTTCTAAAGAGAGATAATTTCTTCAGGAAGAAGCTATGATTTTCTAAACCACAACTCCCCTCTATCTGTCCCCTCACTCTTCATTGTTCTGAGCCATAATCATCACCACGTACAAATCCACTGATGCTGAGGATTAGAAGCCACAGATGCCCTGGACCATGGCCACCACAATTTTCTCTTTTTGGAAAAAAATTATATATATATTCATGCTAGGAAAATAAAGGTGCAAGTAAGGAAAAAATGAGAAACTACATATTGTCTATAATCTCATCATTCAGAAATGGCTATTTTTAAAGGTGTTTTGTTGAATCTTTCATTTATTTTTCTACACATGTCTACTTACACATTTAACAAAGATGTTATTAATCATAGATATTTCTATTACTCACATTTCCTATTCATAGCTATCTTCTCACATGAGTTCGTATGTCATATTATTTGCATTTTAGTATTCCCCCATTCATGTTATTTTTGTATGCAGGTTTCTGCACACATATTCAGTTATTTTGGTAGAATAACCTTTTAGAAATAAGGTAGAAAGGTGTGGATCTTTTGGAAGGTTTCATGCTCTACATTGTGAAATTCACTTCCAGAAAGGCTATTCTTACTCTGACTTTCTCCCTAGCACATGGGAGGGATCATTTCTCCACTTAGGCTGGCTGGAATATTCATCAGTTGTTCCTCTCCTGGCACCTCCTCACCTCTCTGGAGCAGTCGCCTAACTCATCTCTGGGAAACTGCGGCCTCCCAGGTAGGGTCCATGCGGTTGTGGCTGTGACCCAGGCAGGCCTGACCCAGTAAGTGCACACAGCCGGCGGCCTGAGGTGACCTGCTCAGAGCCACTGCCTGGCAACAACACTATTGTTTGCACTTCTAGAGATAATACTGATTTTTTTTCCCTTCAAACTGGACTTGAGCTATGGGAGCACACAGAGGCCTAGGGTCTGACACGGTCTTGCCATTATGTAGAGCAAAGGCGACACTGAAACAGAGCAATTGTCTGCCAACAAATGGTATTGTGATAGGGTCAGCTGAGCCCCACGCCCAGGTCTGCCTGAATCCAGTGTGATATAACATAACTTTATGTTATGAGATAACTTGTGTAACATTGTTTTACAGGCACTCTAAAATACAATTCATAAAGCCTCTCATCAAGTTGTCATCATCATCATCATCATCAACAACTTGTGAGGATAAATAAGAACACTCACTAGAACTTTCTTTCTGCTTCTCTCCAAAGTTAGTGTATTTCTAGCTGCGTTACCCTCGGCCAACTCACCTGGCAGTTGACAAAGGCTCAGGCCCCGAATGGGGGCTCTCAGCTAACACCACTCATTGTGTGCACCCTTTCTGAGCATTGAGATGGGGAAGGTGGTAGCTTAGTAATTATGAATCAGCCAAAAACACCAGTTGCCTAAGAAGCAGGCCACTCCTGCATACTTGGCACTTGTATTCCCAGAAGCTCCCGCCTAAAGAGATCTCTGCTCTTCCTAAATATAAACCTTACCCAAAGGCAAGTCATCTTCGCCACACCTCTGAGAGGGAGAGAAGCAATTTTGTTAGGTTGGGTGTCATAATAGAGCCCAGGGCTAGAATCCTCAGAGGGTTGGACAGTGCAGAGGAAATTTAAACTTGAGTGTCAATGAAATGCATGTGTCTAAGCTGTCCATTCCCTGAAAGACAATACAAAAATAGACATGGTTAAAGCTGAAGCGTGACTGCTGCCCTAAGCCATGGACAAGGTTGTTACGGGAATATCCTGTGGGTAACGGGCAGTTGACCAGCCAGAGGGAACGCACTACTGGGGTTGGAAAAGCTTATTAAGCAGACTTTGAAGTGGGCCTTTCCAGGAAAACCCAAGAGTATAAGAGTAAAGATAACAACAATAATATGTGGGATGCAGGGTACTTTAGAACTATGAACAATTCCAAACAGAAAACACTTCCAAATATATTCTCAGCTTGGCATATACATGCACTTGCTTAAATTATCTAAAAACAGAGCTTGTAGAAACATAGCCAACACTGCCTTGCCCTCATGCCTAAAGTAATAACTGCCCAATAGCGGTTAATTTGCTTTATTATACTGAGATGAGGAAGAACATTTAATATTGGAGAATAAAAGGGAACAAGACGGGAAGTCAGAAGGGCCGGGTTTAAGTCCCAGACACTTATTAGCCCTGTGGATCATGGATAAGTCGGTGCTGCCCCCAAACCCAGTTACTTAACTGCTTTCTTAAAACAAGAGAAAGTCAGATGCATCTGATCAAGCCTGTCTCCAGCTTCCCCTACAGAACTTTTGTGAGAATCTAGGGGGATGTTTGTTAAGAAAGTGTTTTAAAAAGAGACCATACATCATTATTTTTAAGACATAGTATTTTCGTAGCATGTCAGGCAACAGGGAGAAGCCAAGCTAGGGATGAGTTTTCTTGGCAATAAGTTATGTGCAAATTATTATATGATTTAACAAAAAATCACCCCCCATATTTTTTTCATAAAGAAGTACTCATAAAATGCCTTTGCATCATACCTTGTTCAAATAGTGGCTTTAATATGTTTTATTCTGCCTTTATACTTAAGGTCATGTTGCACAGATCTTTGGGAATTCCATTGGGGAATTAAAAAGCATCAGGACACAGATACATTTCTATTAAAAGCATTATTTGCATTTGTTCCAAATTGATGTGTGTTTTTTCAATGATAATATCACAGGATGCCTACCTCAACTATATGAGAATGTCTTCTTCAGAGGCGGGGATGTGACGGCCATGTACACCCCGAGCGCCCATCACTGCCAGGTCATGTGCACCTTTCACCCTAGGTGTTTGCTATTCAGTTTTCTCCCTGCAAGTTTAACTAACGGCACAGATAAAAGGTAAGAGGTGATATTTCCTTATTGAGGAAGCCAGTCATTTTTCAAAATGGAAGCAATTGTGTGCAAAGTGGTGCAGCATCTCACAGGGGTATGCTTCTCAAATGGGGTTCAAGGAATCACCTAGAGTGGATCTTACAAAAGTAATTTCTTAGGCTGAAGCCCAGACTTACTGAACCAAAGTCTCGTTGGCCTGGAAATCTGCATTTTAAATAAGTGCTGCATTCACTTAAAGTAGTAGAACCTAGTCATTTTCTATCAAAGGTTTATAAGGAAAATGCTTGTGAATCGTCAGGTGAAGCAATTGTTTCAAGAAAGGATTTAATAACAGGTGTACATTTCACCTGCACAAGGACTCATGGTCACAACTGTAGAGAGCACAGTCCTAAGAAAATAGAATGGAAAGCAAGCATTTGTTGAGAATATAATTGAATAAGATCCAGAACTTGTGACCTTGGGAGGGGCCAAGTTTGAATGGTGCTTATAGTAAGACAGTTGGGTCATCTAGGGTACATATGGGGAGTGAATATATATTTTTAACTGGTAATTTGGAAAAGCAAGAGCACTGAAAAAATATGACCTAATAACATTAAAAATGTTAATAGGTCATAAAGTTGCCTAAATACAGCCATAGTTTCATTGTATTTTTCTTTAATTTTGATCAATGTCCAGAATGAATGTATCTTCATCATCCCCATTTCCACATTTATAATACTTTTTAAATCTTCACTCTATTTGAATTTAAAAAAAATAGGAATTAGACAATCATACTTTGAGTCTAAGTGTTAAACTTGTACAGAAAAATCCAGATTTGATGTGAGAGGCATTAACTTTTTAAATACTGTAAAAAGTTGAGGTAGGTTCTATAATCCTTCTGAATAATGAAATTACCATTAAGATTGACATTAAAGATGGAAAAAAGTCTTTCATCAGGTGTGGACTAGAAGGAGTTATAAGCAAGATAAACACCATATGTAGATTCAACTCTCATGACTGACATAATTTCTTTTGTTGTTGTTGTTAATTCTCACCCAAGGTTATTTTTCCTTTGATTTTTTTTAGAGAGACTGGAAGAGATAGAGAAAGACAGGGAGAAATATCGATGTGAGAGAAACACATCGATTGGTTGCCTCCTATACGTGCTCCCACCAGGGCCCGGGTATGCAACCAAGGTACGTGCCCTTGACTAGAATTGAACCCAGGACCCTTTGGTCCACAGGCCTACACTCTATCCACTGAGCCAAACTGGCGAGGGCTATAATTTATTTTTTGTTTAATTTATTTCAGAGAGAGAAAGAGAGAGGGAGAGGGATAGAAACATTAATGATGAGAATCATTGATTGGCTGCCTCCTGCACACCCCCAAGTGGGGATCAAACCTGTAACTGGGTTATGTGTCCTTACCTGGAATCCAACTGTGACCTCCTGAGCCACACAGATGAGGAGGAAATAATTTCTTAAGTAAATGAAAGCATACATAAAAATAATTACTAGATAGGAACATAATTCCCCAAAAGTTTTGGACCTCAGGAACAGCTGTTAACTCTTTAATATGATTGACTTTCTTTACTTAAAAATGTGAATGTAAAGGAAAACAAGGCTGAAGTTAGGTATTACAAATACCATTAAATATTATTGTATTGCCTCTAAGAATGTTCTTCCCAGCAAGTGTCAGGGAAGCTGCCCTGTTTTTCTTATTGCCGACTCTACTTATTAGTGTACAAATATGCTAGACATTTCCTCAATGTGTGTTTATTACTCTACTTCCTAAGTGACGCTGCTTTTAAAAACAGGTTTGGTTGCTTCTTGAAAGACAGTGTTACAGGAGTTCTGCCAAGAGTGCCACGGAGAAGTGCAATTTCTGGACATTCCTTAAAGCAATGTGGTCATCGAATAAGTGGTAAGGTGTGGATTTCTCAGCTCAATTTGCATGAATAATGAGTCTCCCTAAGAGTAGCTTCTGCTTCAAGTCCATATTCCCGCAGATATGTGGAAGGGAGCGCTGAGAAAGATGACAGAGAGGAGCAGTGCTCTGGACGTATCTTCTTGTCTTTAGCCCACACATGCTCAGCGAGCCTCTGTTATTTATGAGGTTAGCACTACAGGGTAAGAGTTGCAGAAAGGAAACACACACCCAGATAGTGGTCATCCCTTGATTCGGATTTAAAGAGAACACAGGGGGGGTCATCCCAGTGGTGCTTCCTGATTCTCACCCAGGGCGATGTTGTCATTTTTCCAGCGGGCATTTGACAATGTTTGGAGACTTTTTTTTTCAGTTGTTACAACTTGGGGATGATGCTATTAGCATCCAGTGAGTAGATATCAGAGATACTGCTCAACATTCCACAGGCACAAGGAAGACCTCCAGCAAAGAGACTCTGCCCCAAATATCAACACTGTGGAGGTTAAGAAGCCCTGCTAACCCCTCACCCTGAAGGGCTGGTTTCTGACATTCTTGCTAAAAATAACACTGCTTAGAAGAAATGTGAGGACTAGGAGGCCAGGAAACTGCAATGCTGATGCTTATTGCTACTAATGTCTTGGGAAACAATTCCCAACCCGATCCTCATAAATTTAAGGCAAATGACCTATAACTCTCACATGACCGATCAGAAAACAAAAAAGTACTGAAAAGATTCTCTTAACTGACAGGTTGGCAGAAACTAAAAGTAATCATGTCGGATCCTTCACCTTTGCTATTCTATGTTTCCTATCTATAGTTGACCTCATAGTTTCAAATTTCAGATGTTTACAAACTTTCCTCCCCGATTAACACCACTCCCTCAGCACACAACATTTTGTGCCTGCAGTTTGTAAAGTAAGCGGCCCTTAGTTATAAACATGGTGGCCTGACTCAGCCAATAGGAGGAGTACATTTCCTAATTTATAAGCTCACATTTATATCTTAATATAATTTAGTGTACATTATACAACTAAGCATTATTTTTAATTATGGTATCATAGTGAAATTTAAAGAAAAATAATATTGTGCCTTTTCAATTCTCCTTATTGCCCGCCCGACCCCCGCCATTAGTCTACTCACAGTTACCTTTGTTTATGTTACCTTTTAACTCTCCCCAAATAACTTTTAAAAAAAATAAAGTGAAAAATGATTCCAGGCACATGAAGATTCTAAACTCAGGACCAATTTTAGTTTAAACCATTTAGAAGTAGGTTTATAGCTTTAAACTAACCATAAAGAAAAGTTTTGGTCTGGAAGTATCCCATCCCAAGCCTTAGCCTGTTTCTTTTCTCATGTGCAGCAGAATTGTAAGGTATTCTATTTCTACAATCTGCAAACTCCTGTGTGTGTGAAGCACCGTGAATAGTCCACGGTTCTGCCCACCTCAATATATTGTTTTTCTAATCCTTTGCGTGTTTTCTGTCATTCCCACCATTAAGTCTAGTTTTAGGACTTTTTCAACCTTACCTCTTAGGAGTGGAACAATACATATAATAGATATTTTTTCTTTAAGGAAAAACAGAACCTAACTCATAAATTTGGTTCACTGTCTGTAAAAAAAAATTATCTATCTTTTGTTTTATATAAGATACATTTTAATTGGAAGGGTGGTTAAGTGGAATTTAAGAAAATTAAAAGCAAGGAGGGAAATGGTTTCACTATGCTTGTAAAGAACTCTCCACATTTTATGATAATGATGTGACATACAGATGTCAATCACAGGGCTTACAGATGCAATTTGCAACCAGACAGGAGTATTTGAAAAGCAAGGGATAGGCAAAGAGATAAGATGCTCCTTCACTCAACGCAAGAGGTCAAGGCTTTCCTGAGGCACTGCCTAGCACACAGTAGCAGGGCCTCACTGCTACTGCCTCATCTCCCACGGCTCATTGACCATTTCAGGGAAGTATTACCTATCTTGCTGCACACACCTTGCAGTTTTAGAAGGAAAGTAACCCCTCTCTATGCTAGTACTCTAACACATATTGGAATGTGTTTATTTCAAGCAGTTTGATCTTTTAATCATGTAATAAAAATTCAAAATCCCCTAATGAATAGGGCAGTTGCCACAACCAGAATATCACCCTTGAAAACTACACTGTCCAATTTGATGATCTGCTTCTAGAAGGGAAACTGAATTTTCTCTATGCATCTTATTTGTACAGCTTGCCACAGAGACATTTATGAAGGAATTGATATGAGAGGAGCCAATTTTAATGTGTCTAAAGTTGAAAGTGTTGAAGAATGCCAAAAAATGTGCACCAATAACATTCACTGCAAATTTTTCACCTACGCCAAGCAAACATTTCACAGTGTGGAGTACCGGTGAGCAAAATTCAGTGTTTGTTCTTTACCAGAGTGATTTTATGATTGAACTAGAGGCCCAATGCATGAAATTCCTGCACTCGGGGGAGAGGAGGTCCTTCAACCCGGCCTGTGTCCTCTTGCAGTTAGGGAGCCCTCGGGGGATGTCTGACCACTGGCTTAGACTCACTCCCCTGGGGAGCGGGCTGGCAATCGGACACCCTTAGTGATGCCGTGGAGGTGGGAGAGGCTCCTGCCACTGCTGCTGCCCTCACCAGCTGTGAGCCCGGCTCAAGGCTTCTGGCTGAATGGTGCTCCCACTATGGGAGCACACTGACCACCAGGGAGCAGCTCCTGCATTGAGCGTCTGCCCCCTCGTGGTCAGTGCACATCATAGTGACCAGTCGTTCCATCGTTCAGTTGGTTTGCATATTAGCTTTTTATTATATAGGATTGCATGCTTCTTAACCTTTTTTATTTTCCAACTGAAAACTAAACAGGGCTTTTAGACCTAAGCACTCTCCTTATACACTTACTTTTGGTGTCATTTTTCCCTGAAGAGAGTAATTTTCATTTGGTTCACAGATAGCCGTGCTTGTGGAATGAAGGTTCAGTAGAAAATGTCTTATAGAATAAGGTCTCTCACCCCATTCTCACCTTAACCTTTCTTCTGCAGAGGAGGAAGATGTCTATTTCATTAGCAGTCATTGTTTAGATTGTTTTGTTTATTTTTCACAAACCATGGAGCATTTCAACATGAAATGGATGGCTGTGTGGACCTTGCAGTGTAGGAAGCAAAGTAACCTATTTCTCCACCTTCAGGAACAGCTGCCTATTAAAGCACAGTTCAACTGGAACACCGACCAGTATAAAGGTGCTGAAAAACGTGGCATCTGGATTCTCCCTGAAGTCCTGTGCACTCTCAGAAATTGGTAATCCCATGGCTACTCTTTCACTAAGTAATTGTAGTAGGCAGAATAAGAGCTCTCCAAATGAATTCACAACCTATGATTATGTGACCTGATAGGGCAAAAGGGGCTTTGTAGATGTGACTAAGTTCAGGACTTAGACATTGGAAATGAATCTGGATTATGTGGATGGGCCCAGTGAAGTGACAAGCTTCCTTATAAGAGAAATAGGGAGGCAGAAGGATCAGTCAGAGAGAAGAAAGAGAGATTTGAAGTTGGAGGAAGGGTCCATGAGCCAAGGAATGCAGTGGCCTCTAAAAGGACAAGGCTAGGGAAGCCCTGACAACATGCTGATTGTAGCTCTGTAAGACCCATTTCAGACTTCTCCTCTCCAGAACTGTGAGATAATAGATGTGTTGTTCTAAATCACTAAGCTGATAGTCATCTGTTACAGCAACAATGGGAGGCTAGTGCAATGATACGTCAGAGAAAGCTAGAGGGTCATTTCTTGGTGGTGTCCATTGTCTATTCAAGTGACTCTAGCATAAGGAATCCATGAAACCCTGTGGTTTCAGATATACAAGTAATTTCAATTTGAATTATTCAGGAAATTGCCATGACATTCTACCTTATTTAGCCTATCATGGTGGAAATGATAAGTTGTGATTGAAATCAAATCATTGATAGCCAATCCTACAAAGTATCCAGTGACAACTCTGTGCCAAGCCTTGTGGTGGGTGCTGGGCTAGGACCCCTCCAGGAAAGATTGGGAAGTCAGCAACAATGCATTTCTCTTCTTTTTTTTAAAATATATTTTATTGATTTTTTACAGAGAGGAAGGGAGAGGGATAGAGAGTTAGAAACATCGATGAGAGAGAAACACCGATTAGCTGCCTCCTGCACACCCCCTACTGGGGATGTGCCTGCAACCTAGGTACATGCCCTTGACCGGAATCGAACCCAGGACCCTTCAGTCCGCAGGCCGATGCTCTATCCACTGAGCCAAACCAGTCAGGGCTCATTTCTCTTCTTATTTGTTCCTTCTCTTCTCCAGAACCACCCTCCCCTCTCCCCTGATGTGTACCAGATCTATTGGTTCAAATGGTACTGATTTTTAATTTTTAATAGGAATATCTTTTCCTGTTTCTTCAAGAGTAATATTTTAATATAGTATATATTTTTCATAGTTTTTAGAATTTGATATATAATTTACATAATATAAATTTAACCCTGTTAAGATCTATGATTCAGTGGTTTTCACTGTATTCACAAAATTGTTCAACACTGACCACTATGCAGTCCCAGAACATTTTCATTATCCCCGAAGAAGCACTGATTCCAATAGCAGTCATTCTCCATTCAGGGTGTGACTGGAAATTTATATTGCCACTTCAAAAGAGGATAACCAGGAGGGTAAAGTATCTAGAAGTGATGGGCAATTTAAAAACTGGTTAAAGGAGTAAGCTAAAGATATCTCACCTGGAAAAGAGCCAGATGACTGTCTTAATTTTTTCTGTGTTTTAATGATTGCCATTGGGAAAGGGATTAGTTTAATTTGTGCGGTTTTTTAAGAGAGATCTAGGTAAATGATATCATGAAGAAAATAAGAAAAGTTTCTAATACTAAGAGTGGTTCAGAAAGAAATGGCGTTTGTCATTAGGTAGTGAGCTCCTTATCAATGTAAATGTCTAAGTAAAACTTAGACAATTTGTTGGGGATACCTTTGAAAGGATGTAATAATAGCATGGATGATCCATAAGTTCTCTCCCAGCTTCGAGAGTCTATTAAAGATTTCAATAGTTGAGGTCTAATTTCCGAGCCTGCCTCTTTGAAGATAATTATGTTATGAAGGGTACGCTCTCCTGATCTAATTTAGTGCATTTAAATTAAATGTTTTTTTCTCTCCAATAATTGCTATCATTGTTATTTAACTTCTATAAGTTTAATAGAATTTATGTGCTATCAAACTGAGTACAATAATATAAACACAAAATGTAATTCAAAATAAGATTAAATAAGAATAATGAAAGTGGATTTTCTTCTGTTCTAATTTCATTGGGCACATGGCATTTTTGTTAGCTAACTGATACTTTTCTTTCTTTTTTTTTTTTTAAATGTGTTTTTATTGATTTCAGAGAGGAAGGAAGAGGGAAAGAGAGAGAGAAACATTAATGATGAGAGACAATCATTGATCGGCTGCTTCCTGCATGCCCCCTACTGGAGATTGAACCGACAACCTGGGCATGTGCCCTCATAGAGAATGGAACCTTGACCTCCTGGTTCATGAGTTGACATCAACCACTAGACCACACTGGCAGGGGCTGATATTTTTCTTAATCTGTTTTTATTAAAATCTTTTGCACAGTACTCAAGACAATATAACACAAAACCTCATGTTTCAAAGGCCTGGAATTCAGGGTCAAGGTAATATAAAGAAAATATGAACCAATGCTGAGTAACCTATATATTTTGCATTGGTTAGAATAGAGCTAGGAGCATAGGTTGAGCTATTTTATTTCTCTGACATAGGAATCTGTCTTATATGAGAGTTAGACCAATTTTCCCTTCTTCCAAATGGCAAACAAGGTTGGGGAGATGTTGACATTTTTTTACTTAAGATGTTTAGTGCTGTGAATAGCCATAATTTCCTTAGTTGTGATGACCAAGTTCATGTACATTTAGCGTTGCATCATTTCCTGAGTAGCGCCTTCCCTCTGTGAGTTCACAGGCTGCCACATGAACATGTTCCAACATACGGCATTTTCGGATGTGGACGTTGCCAGAGTCATCACTCCAGATGCTTTTGTCTGTCGAACCATTTGCACCTATCACCCCAACTGCCTCTTCTTCACTTTCTATACCAATGCCTGGAATGTAGAATCGCAAAGGTGAGTTGGAATGTGTAGCGTTTGCTGCTGCCCAGTCATCGCTTTTATTTTATAGTTTTGAGTTTTTAAAAGTTTGGTTCATTGCCCTCAGCATGCTGGACACCCAGCACTGAAGTAGATACTTTTCTGCGAGGCGCAAATTAGTTAGGAGATTAGCAGACTTCTGTACCCACCTCCTCTCACTCATCATACCATGGAGTCCAGGGACCAGCCACGGAAAAAGAAGGATGGGATCCCTTTCTTACTGATCTTATTGTTTTGTATCAGCTTAATGTTTTGTATCGCTCACCGGGAGCATAGTCTTCAAACACCTCATTCTAACTCCTCTGTTTCAGAAACCAGAGCCCTGCTTATCCTGACCAAGGTTCTGGTTGACCTGTTTACCCTCAGATAACCCACCCTTTTCTTTGTATACAATAGGAAGCTAAGAGAACAGTATCTAGGCCTGACCGGTATGGCTCACTGGGTTGGGCATTGTGCGTCCAGGGCACTAATGATTGCGGGTTCAATTCCCAGTCAGGGCACGTGCTGAGTTGTGGGCTCAATCCCCAGTGGGGGACGTGCGGGAGGCAGCCAATTGATGTTCTGCTCTCACATCGATGTTTCTCTTTTTTAAAAAATAAAAAAAGTATCTAGTTATATAATAGTGTCAGCAGCATAAATGCCCAGAATGTGTTCTTTGTTCTCTCTTTTTCAACCAGTTCTGCAGTCTGAATTAGTTTGAAGAGACTTTCTTAGAAGAATAAAATTGGCAAGGTGCTGTTTTTTTAATTGGGTGCGATTTTCTTTCCCTTGCATTTTTTTTTTTAATAGAAATGTGTGTTTACTTAAGACTTCCAAAAGTGGGACACCAAGTTCCCCGACTCCTCAGGAAGACACCGTGTCTGGATATAGCCTTCTAACCTGCAAACGAACTTTGCCTGGTAATGTTTCAGTCATCTTACATATAATGTGACCGATTTTATTGTCTTCAAGTAACAGTGATGAAACAATCCTCAGTGTACCTGAAACTTGGTGTAAATGTGGTTTATTGCTTTTTGCATTTTATACCTTCTTATGTTTATATTCACCACAGAGCCCTGCCATTCAAAAATTTATGCAGGAGTTGATTTTGGAGGGGAAGAATTGAGTGTGTCCCTCGTTAAAGGAGCCAAAGGTTGCCAGGAGACCTGTACGAAGATGGTGCGCTGTCAGTTTTTCACGTACTCTTTACTCCCAGAAGACTGTCAAGGAGACAAGTTAGTGAGAGTTTATTTTTCCAAGATAGTCGGCAAGACAATTGCATGAAATGTCCCCATCTGTGTGGGCTTACCCTTTGTTCTGATCATTTCATGCAGGTGTAAGTGTTCCTTACGATTATCTTTGGATGGTTCTCCGACTAGAATCACATATGGGATGCAAGCAAGCTCTGGCTATTCTTTGAGGTTGTGTCGAAGTGGGGATAGCTCCGGTGAGTGCACCCATTTTCCCATCGAGCTGTGAAGGGCCGTCCGCGTTGTCCTCATAGCGTGCAGAGCCTTAATCTGATGGAATTCTGTATCTTTCTCTCTGGGCTGAGGAGGACTCCCACTCACCTCTGATTCCAGCCTTTAACTTCAACACCCTCTTTCCAGTATGCACGACAAAACCCAGTGGACGCATCGTAGGAGGAACCAATTCCTCTTGGGGAGAGTGGCCCTGGCAGGTCAGCCTTCACGTGAAGTTGCCAGCCCAGAGCCACGTGTGTGGAGGGTCCATCATTGGAGACCGGTGGGTCCTCACTGCTGCCCATTGCTTTGATGGGTAAGTTTTGGCTTCTTGTTATCCAGGGTCCTATCTTGCTTTTTTGTTTTGAAAGAGTCTCTAATTGATTTCTCAATCATCATGTCAGTTTCCGAATGGAAGATTATTCTTATTTAATAAAAAAATATTTTAAAGCAGAGAAGATATTAGAAATGTTGAACAAGTAGTAGGAGCTGAGCACTGACCAGTCTGAACCATGAGACCAAAGTGAGGTGTGATTGCAGTCTTCTTCAAAGACGGTTTTTTCAGGCCCATGGATTCACAGATGTACTAAATAATATTAATAGTAAGTAGAAAAACAAAAATGCAATAGTTTGTTACCCTATTTTAAGAAATATATTCTGATACACTATTTCTTACGTTATCAGGCAAATAGTAGACTTGACAGGATTTTAAAGTTTTAAAACACTTAGACTTTGTTGTTAGAAGAGGGCTTGACTCCCAGCTCTGCCACTTGGCAGAGGTATGACTGGCAATGGGGAATTGTAATTCTCTCTTACTTTCTTTTTTCTACCTGTAAAATATGAATAACAATAGTGTCTAATTCATAAGGTTACTGGAAGGATTGAGTGACACACTTGAAATGCCTAGAAGATAAAGTTACTCAAATATAAGCTCTGAATAAAAAAGTGTACAAAGGACAAAGCATGTGAATGAGCAAAAGAGATACTAGTAGCCCTAAAATAAAAGGCTCTTGATATCTTTCAAAAAGTGTTATTGTTTTCATAGAATTCCACACCCCACCTCCCTTCCCCATTATAAAATTACTGTGAGCCCGGCTGGTGTGGTTCAGTTGGTTGAGCGTTGCCCATGCACCAATCCGTCACTGAATGATTCCTGGTCAGGGCACATGCGGGTTCGACCCCTTGTAGGGGACATGCAAGAGGTAGCCGATTCATGTTTCTTTCTTTTTGTAAAAAAATATATTTTTACTGATTTCAGAGAGGGAGAGAGGGAGAACCATTGATGAAGACAGAATCATTGATTGGCTACTTCCTGCACGCCCCCTACTGGGGATCAGGTCCACAGCCCCGGGCATGTGCCCTTCCCTGGAATTGAAACCGGGTCCCTTTAGTCCATAGGCCAACACTCTATCCACTGAGTCAAACCAGCTAGGGCCGATTGATGTTTTTTATGGATGTTTCTATCTCTTTCCCTCTTACTCTCTCTCTCTCTCTCTAATCAATAAAAACATATTCAAAAAAATTTTTAAAAAAGTTACTGTGAACCAGGGTTCAGGATACTGCTGCTGAAATATAACAGGCTCCCGCAGTCCCCACAGCAGCATGAGTCTCAGGTAGGGCTCTACTCCCAGGGCGTTGCTAGGGGAAGGCTGCTGGCCTGGCTGGAAAGATTCTGTAAACAGAAGTAGTTGTTCCCCTTTTTACTAAATTAACCCAATTTGGGACCAAGAATTTTCATCCTTTCTTTTTTTTCCAGCTTTATTGAGACATAATTGACAAGTAACATTGTGTAAATTTAAGGTGTACAGTATCATGATTTATGTATATAACACATTATCACCTCACATAGTTACAATTTTTTGTGAGTGATGAGACCTTTTAAGATTTATTCTTAGTAATTTTCAAGTATATAATACAGTGCTGTTAACCAATACAGTATAGTCACCTTGCTGTACATTACATTCCCAGATTTTATTTGTCCTATAACTGAAAGTTTGTACCCTTTGACCTACCCCTCCCTTAACCCCTCAGGCAACCACCAATCTGCTCTGTCTCTCTGAGTTAAGGATTTTAGATTCCACATGTAAGTGAGATCACACAGTATTTGTCTTTCTCTGTATGATTTATATCACTTAGTGTGATGCCCTCAAGTTTCAGCCATGTGGTTGCAAATGGCAGGATGCCCTTCTTTTTAAGGCTGAATAATTTGCTGTATACACCACATGTTCTTTATCCACTCATCTGTGGATGGACACTTAGGTTGTTGACATTTCTTGGCTGTTGAAAATAATGCTGCAGTGAACACAGAGGTGCAGATGTCTCTGAGAGATGGCGATTTTGTTTCCTTCTGATACATACCCAGAAGTGGGATTGCTGGACCATACGGTTCCATTTCTATTTTCTTGTGGAACCTCAGAGTGTTTTTCATAGTAGCTGCACCAGTTTACGTCAAGAATTTTCATTTTGAAGGCTCAGTGTTGTGTCTGTCTATAAGAGCTAGAGTTTTTGTGCATGTCTTGCACCACTCATAATAAAAATTGCCATATCTTTACACAAAGTAAGACTGCTATAATAATTTTAGGTTTACTTTGTATATGTTCAGATTTAAAGAATTGATTTAAGTGTTCATACTTCCCAAAATAAAATAGATAGATTGTGAATGGCACTGAAGTCCTGCTTCATTTGCCCTCTTACAGGGGCTTGTGAAACTCAGCCTGCCTCCCCGGCAGCTCTGAGTGTCCCTGAGCAGTTGCTCTCAGGACTGTGAGCTGACCAGGACTTTCCATGATCAACTCCTGTCGTGTCTCCCGACCAGTTTCTCCCAGAATGGGACAGTAACTTTCACTCACGCCAACATGAAATCATTACAGAAATGTGTGTTTTCAGTGTTATTAACTAAATCTTCAAAGATCCAGGATTGCTTTGTGGGCCATGATAAATAGCCAGAGGGGGGGTTGGGTAAGTAGAAACACGTCACATGTAGCATTCTCTTCCTAGTTTTTTGTTGTGTTTTTGTTTTTGTTAAAGGAAAAGGGAAGGAAAAAAGACCAGTAGCCACTACCAGCCTTTCTAGTTTCAAACAGATGTTTATTTTTCTCCCCTAGGCTCACCTTTGCGGATATTTGGCGCATTTATGGAGGCATTTTAGATTTGAAAGAGATTACATATGAAACACCTTTCTCACAGATAAAAGAGATTATTGTTCACCACAATTATAGCATCTCAGAAAATACTAATGATATTGCCTTGATAAAGCTCAAGGCTCCTTTGAATTATACTGGTACGTAGTGCACTCAAGGAGACATCCAGTTGAATGGCATTGGTTTACGTTTTCACATCGATTTGAGTGAGAGGGCAGAATCTCCAGAGACTATCCTCATTTTCTGGTTGGTGGAGTTGGGGAAAAGGTGAAGCTTGCCAGGGAAGATAAGACCTGTGGCTTGACATAAAAGTCTCCTCTATGTAGGGAGCAAAAAATGTTCATTAGTTCCCACAGGTAGGGATACAACTGCTCAGACATTATGGAAATAATAGACATAGCAGTGTCTTTGCCATCTGGGAAGCATGGCTTCCTTTGATGAGGGGAGAAGAATTAGCATTGCTCTGGGCTGAGGCTTATTGAGTCTAGGGGGGCAAGTGGGGAATTAATAAATTTCCAGGTGTATCTTGAGCAGAGGAGAAACTGCTGGAGGAGGCAGCTCTGGGAAGTCAGTCCACGGTTGTGGGAGGTGCTGCCTTTCAGGTACAAGCAATGCCGCACAGTTGCTGAAGGTGTGCTGTGTCCATGAGCAATTCCGCAACCTTGAGCAAGTTGCTTTTACTTCTAAGCACCTCAGTTTTCTCATTTATGAAATGGGCATGATAATTACCCCATGGTACTGTTAGAATAATTAAGTCAGCTCATAAGTTAAAGCATTTAACTTGGTGCCTGAAACAGTGTTAGACACTCTATTCCCATTAAAAGTATCATATACGGAATAAGAGGCAGAACTTTTAAATGCTTTTGACTGTAAATTTGAATTCTGAGGTTCTTCATTTAATACAGAAAATTTAGTAAGGAAAATGTCCTGTGAAAATGACTTTGATGGTGAGAAATTTTCTTGAATCATTGACCTTAGAAATTGAGCAGGACAAAAAAGGGTTATTCTTCATAGTGCTACTCCATAGTAAGAGAATATGGGGGAAAGAGTGTACTTTTAAAGTATCTATATCTTTAACTAAACTCTAATTTTAAAATTACTTTTCAGAATTCCAAAAGCCAATATGCCTCCCTGCCAAACATGATAGAAATACAATTTATACCAACTGTTGGATAACGGGATGGGGCTACACAAAGGAACGAGGTACAGTGTGACATTTTAAATATTGTTCCTAAAGCAAGTCTCATATGTTAAAGCACAGGGCATGTATCAGTTCCATCTGCGCCTAAAATTATATCCAAACTCATGGTCTTTCCAATTGATTGATTCTCAAGTATTTGTTCAGTGGCTCTTGAGAAGATGTATTTTTGCCTGGACCTGGAAGAATTAATCAGATAAACTTTTGAGCACCTTACTCTATAACAGCGGTTCTCAACCTGTGGGTCGTGACCTCTTTGGGGGTCGAACGACCCTTTCACAGGGGTCGTCTAAGACCATCGGAAAAAACATATATAATTACACTAGAGGCCCGGTGCACAAAAATTTGTGCACTCGGGGGGAAGGGGGGTCCTTCAGCCCGGCCTGTGCCCTCTCGCAGTCTGGGACCCCTTGGGAGATAACGACCTGCTGGCTTAGGCCTGCTCCCAGGTGGCAGAGGGCAGGCTCAATCCCTAGGTGCAGTCCCTGCTCGGGCTCAGAACAGGGCTGATTGGAGAGTTGAGACGCTGCCCCCTGTCATGCACAGAGCAGGGCAGATGGGGAGGTTGTGATGCCACCCTCAGTCACGCTCAGGGTAGGGCCGATTGGGGGGTTGGGGCACCGCCCCCTGTCACACTCAAGGCAGGGTCGATGGGGAGGTTGCGGCGCCACCCCCTGTCACTCACAGAACAGGGCCCATCAGGGGGGTTGGGGCTCCGTACCCTATCATGCACAGAGCAGGGTAGGTCAGGGGGTTGGGGAGCTCCCCCCTGTCATGCACAGAGCAGGGCCGATCAGGGGGTTGAGGAGCTCCCCACTGTCACTCACAGAGTAGGGCCGATAGGGTAGTTGGGGCACCACCCCCTGTCACACACAGAGCAGGGCAGATCAGGGGGTTGGGGCACTGCACCCTGTCACACTCAGGGCAGGGCCGATGGGGGAGGTTATGGCTCTACTCCGTCACACACAGAACAGGGCCTGTGGTGGGGGGGGAGGGGTTGGGTCGCTGCACCCTGTCACACACAGAGCAGGGCCGATCAGGGGATTGGGGCACCACACCCTGTCACACACAGAGCTGTAGGGTGATCAGGGGGTTGGGGAGCTCCCCCCTATCAGGCACAGAGCAGGGCTGATCAGGAGGTTGGGGCGCTTTCCCCTGTCACGAACAGAGCAGGGTGGATAGGGAGGTTGTGGCTCCACCCCCTGTCACACACAGAGCTGCAGGGTGATCAGGGGGTTTGGGCACTGCCCCCTGTCACGCTGATCCCGGTGCTGGGAGGCCTCACAGCTCCGCTGATCCCGGTGCTGGGAGGCATATTACCCTTTTACTATATAGGATAGAGGCCTGGTGCACGGGTGGGGGCCGGCTGGTTTGCCCTGAAGGGTGTCCTGGATCAGGGTGGGGGTCCCCACTGGGGTACCTGGCCAGCCTGGATGAGGGGATGATGGCTGTTTGCAGCTGGTCACACCCCCTTCAGGGTGGGGGTCCCCACTGGGGTGCCTGGCCAGTCTGGGTGAGGGGCTGAGGGCTGTTTTCAGGCTGGCAGGTGACTGAAGCTCCCAACAGCTCCTTTTCTTCTTCTTCTTTTTTTTTTATTTTGGGCCAGCTTTAGCTCTGAGGCTTGGCTCCAGCTCTCAGGCCTCAGCTGCTGAAAGTAGGTATCTGGTTTGTTTGAGTTCTATAATCGAAACACTGTTTCAACTCCAGCTCTGAGATCCCGGCTGGCTGAAAGCAGGTTTCTGGGGTTTTGTTTAGCTCCTATATTTGTAACAATGTTTCAAACTGCAAGCTCAGAGGCCGGCAAGGCAGGCGGGGAACGTTGGAGTCCTCCGTCACTGAAGCAAGCAAGCCTCATGTTCACTTCAAGCTGCCTGGCTGCCAGCCGCCATCTTGGCTGGCAGTTAATTTGCATATTGCCCTGATTAGCCAATGGGAAGGGTAGAGGAGGTATGGCTAATTACCATGTTTCTCTTTTATTAGATTGGATATTGTTTTTGTGATTAATCACTATGCTTTAATTATGTTCAATTTGTAACAATGAAAATACATCCTGCATATCAGATATTTATATTAAGATTCATAACAGTAGCAAAATTAAAGTTATGAAGTAGCACCAAAAATAATTTCATGGTTGGGGGTCACCACAGCATGAGGAACAGTATTAAAGGGTCGCAGCATTAGGAAGGTTGAGAACCACTGCTCTATAATGAAGATCATTTGTTTGACTTCACATAAAGGATTGGTCCCACAAAGGACTAACAATCCCACTGAAGCCCATCCTGCTAGTAGTATTAATAATGTTCCTATCTCCCAATGACACTGTTTCCTCTTGATATGCATGACCAGGGATCTAGGCAGGCACACCATCTCTCTGAATGGTAGGCTTTTAATCTATTTTTTTATGCATCTCTCCTGCAATCTTGATAAAGCCTATGGACCACTTTCAGAGTGATGTTTTTAAATGCTTAGATAAAAACATATAGGATTACAAAAGCAAGCAATGAAATTGCGAGACAGTTATCAAAAGTACTTTTTAAAAGATGTAACATAGTCACACATGTGTTTCTTTATTAATATATTAAATAGCGAGTTGTTCTAATAACTACCACAATTTGAAATTGTGATGAGCACAAATGATCATTTCAGTTATCTGTCGCAAGTGCAATGTGACGGGAACATTTTTGCAATTTGGAGTGATGGGAAAGGCAGAGGTACGGCTAATACTCCTGAGAGAGTTGCCTACACTCATAATTGAAGGGAGTGTTAGACTTCAGTTAGAGGTTGGTGGAAAGAAGAATGTATTTTTCCCCAATCCAAGTTTATGGACAATGTGAATTCTTTCTATGGTCCCTAGGTTAAGAACACCAGCTTATGAATACTTGGGGCATTTCAATTGCTCTTGAAAATTTCAGGAAGCCAGTCATTCTTTCCTTCCAAAATGATGTTCCTGATAGATGTAATAAGGAACACTATATATAATCACTTTTTGTAAAAAGAGGTAGCTTGCTAAGCTCTCTCCATCTTTCCTAATTTAGTCCTTCATTCAACTAATTCAAATTTTTCAGATTTTTGACTAGTCAAGATAGGAAGATTTAAAAGTAACTTTAACTGGACACTGGTAGAAAATATCCTATCTAATAAAGAGGGGATATGCAAATTGACTGCCATGCAATCACAAAGATGGCGGTGCCCACAGTGGAGGCTGGGTTTCTGTAACACAAGATGGCTGCACCCACAGCAGAGGCCAAGTTCCTATAACGAGTCTTAATGACCAATCAGCAGGAACGTGAGGCTGCGAGGTGCTGGGCCAGGGCAGTGGACTTGAGGCTGTGCCCCCTGCCCAGGGGGGCTTGACAGGGGACCTCATGGCTTGCCCCCAACCCCTGGGGGACCTCAGGCTGCTCCCTCCACCCAGCGGGGCTTGAAGGGGGACCTGAGGCTGCGCCCCCCACCTGGAGGGGCTTGATGGGGGACCGACCTCAAGATGTGCCAAAACCTCCCCTGGCCCAGACTGGGGGTCCTCAGGCCATGCCCCCCCGCCCTGGTGCTGGGCCAGGGGACCTCAAGGTGCACCCCTGCCCTGGTGCTGGGCCGGGGGACCTCAGACTGCACTGCCCGCCCTGGCGTAGGGCTGAGGGACCTCAGGCCATGCCCCCCACCCCAGCATCAGGCTGGGAGACCTGAGGGTGTGCTGGGGGACCTGAGGTTGCACCCCCCACCCAGCAGGGCTTGACAAGAGTGGGACCAGCCAAGATTGGATCTCACCCAATGGGGGTGGGGCCAGCTGGGTCTGGGTCTCATGTGATTTTGAAGCGCCAAGGGTGGGCAGGGACTTGACTTGACTTTGGTTCCCACGGCGCGCCCCAGACTCTGACAGGAGGAAGATTTTCATATACATTTTATTAATTTTCTTTCATCTCTGACACTTTTATTATAGAGAAGGGGCAAATAGCAATATTAAAATATTGCCTCTAATTAATCCCCTTTTAATGGGCACGAATTTTGCGCACTGGGCCACGAGTTTGTAAATAAACTGTTCTTCATAGAAAATGCTGACTTGCTTTTACTTGAAGAACAAAATGCGCCTCTATTGCCAGAGATTTGGTTTATTTTTTTAGTTATATATTTAAAGATTATCATTTTTAATATATAAAACAAAACTACAAGGTAAGAGCTTCAGGTTTTTGGATTGTAGGCAAGAGGAGGGAATTTCTGAGAAACTTCTATTGGATGAGAGAATGGCAGAGAATATGGAAGCAAAATCTCTGGTTAGTCTTGCATCTGGAGTTGTTCTAACACAGCATCAGAGGCCAATAAAGGGTACAGTCCCCCTTCTCTTTCTGTGTGTGTGTGTGTGTGTGTGTGTGTGTGTGTGTGTGCTGTAACTCTCCCTTCTCACCTTTAATATGTCTATCCAAAGGAATGGCCGTAATGCAAAGCTCATCATTCTGATTGATTTGCTTTAAGACTTCATTCTTATTTTCACATTTATTGTATTTCCTCCTTCTGAAGTTATATATTGGTTACTTCATAGGTGAAGTCCAAAATATCCTTCAAAAGGCAAATATTCCTTTGGTTACAAATGAAGAATGCCAGAAAAGATATAGAGATTATGCAATAACCAAACAGATGATCTGTGCTGGCCTTAAAGAAGGGGGAAAAGATGCTTGTAAGGTAATGTCTTCTGTTATAATAATTATGCAAACTTGAGAAAATCCATTTCAAAATATATTTTCTAATAGAATATGTCATTATAGTTTTTTAAATCAGAGTTAAATGAAATGATCTTATAATTTCATACATAACCTCTAAAATTATATATATATAATTTATATAACATATGTTACAATCTGTGCAGGAACATGCTATATTTAAAGGAGAACAATTGTACGTACAATAATTGTACTAAAATGTAAGAATATTAAGCTTATTTTTAAAAATGTTTTTATTGCTTTCAGAAAGAGGAAGGGAGAGGGAGAGAGGGATAGAAGCATCAATGATGAGAGATAATCACTGATTGGCTGAATATTAGGCTTATTTGACAGTGGAATGAAGATGTCAACATTTCTTCATTGGAAATACATTATTGAATTGCATAATTTTCACCACATTCAACAGCTAATGAGCCATATGAGATGCCTGAAAATCTATAAGAAATCAGACTTGTGTGGTGTGTGTGGTGTGACTACAGAATGTTAAAGGCACGTTTGTCATAACCTTCTCTCATCTTCTTTTTCTGCCCACTGTGACACAGGGAGATTCAGGTGGCCCTTTGGTTTGTAAACACCATGGAATATGGCAGTTGGTTGGCATCACCAGTTGGGGTGAAGGCTGTGGCCGCAGGGAACAACCAGGTGTCTACACCAAAGTTGCTGAGTATGTGGACTGGATTTTAGAAAAAACACAGGGAAGTGAGTGATGGACAGTCTCTGATGAAGTCACCGGCGTGAGGAAGCTACTTAGAGGTGGAGAGGAGCCCAGTCTGAAGTGTAAGTTTTGCAACGTGGGTTTCATTCAAACACTGAGCCTTGGGGCTCTGACCTGCAGAACCATGAGAGTGGTATCTACCTCGAGTGGTATCTACCTCGCGTCCCTGCCATGGGGATAAAAAGTGACACAGCATACAATGGGGATAAGGCTGATGGCTCACAGAGGCATGGTTCCAGTATTTGCTAATCCCACAAAAAATGGAGATAACACCTGAATGTCTCCACAGTTGTTCAGTGTGAAATAAAATGGTGAAAGAGTGTGATTAAAGAGTGTTTTTTCTGCGATTGTGAAACAGAACCAAAGAAAACAGTTCAGAATCTAGCACAATGCACGGTGCCATTCTAACTTCCCTGCTTGTCTGGAACTCAGTATATCTCAGAGATAACAATTTTATGTGCATCACCCACGGGGTCGTTAACCCTACCACTTCCCCCCTTACTAGGGGTGAAGTGCCAGTTAGCTTGGGGTTTCCTGGACAAGTGCAAGGGAAGAAACCTGTGTAACATCTGTTTTTCTAAGAAAGAGGTGAGATATTTGAACTTGGGAGAATGGTGGTGCATCTCTTTGTTTTGACCTCTTGCTTTGATGACCCTGGCGTGGACACAGGCTCCAGGTTGGCTGTGCCGGGCAACCGGTGGGGTCGCAGGTGTCTGGTTGCAGCTCCTGCCCTGGGCTCATCGCACTGCCTTTGTGGAGGACAAGGAATCTGCTTGACTGCAGGATCAGTGGACATTGGGATTGATGATAGCAATTTGGAAGTATTATTAGGTACAAAAACTCTCATAGCGCACATGGTAGTAGCAAGTAGCCCTGGAATGGATGATGTAAATCTATGTAATGTGTCCAGCCAGCATGGCTCAGTGGTTGAGTGTCCACCTATGAACCAGGAGGTCACAGTTTGATTCCCGGTCAGGGCACATGCCCGGGTTGGAGACTCGATCCCCAGTGTGGGGCATTCAAGAGGCAGCCAAGCAATGATTCTCTCTCATCATTGATGTTTCTATCTCTTTCTCCCTCTCTCTTCCTCTCTGGGAAATGTAACACAAATTTCCAAGTTGCCCATGATAACCATACTGATACCAGGTGTGCTACATTAAGCTGACATATGTTCACACATAAGTGACCATTTATAAAATATTGTGTAGGTTAAGTAGAAAAATAGAAAAGTTGCTAAGAGAGATCGAGTTTTTCTTTCCACACTCAGAGACTCTCAGTGGTAGGAAGGGCTAAAGATGGAGGAAGGGGCGCGGGCTGAAAAACACCCACGAGGTCTGGGTTCTTCACAAACCACACAATAGGCCACTGAAGAGTTAAATTTCCTCTGGAGGGAAAAACATCCAGATTTCATCAAATCTGGCTGGGTTCCAGGAAATGATTACAAATATACACAACCTCATCTTTTACTTGGGTATGTAATAAAGATATTGGTCTCTGTTCTGTGTGGATGCTGCTTTATGTTGAAACAGGAGAAAACGGTTGGCAATAAAAGTCTTTTATCTGCGGCCCTTTGGTATTGATAATCCTATGGGGCCTTTGAACAGTGCTGGCAGGATCACCGCTGGCCTTTGTAGGGCAGGGCAGGACCTTGTTTGGGCAGAATTGAGAGGAGAGTTTTGAAATGTGACCTCCCCTGGGGTATGAAGGATGGGTTTAATGTTGCCAGTGGAAGCCAGTAGTACTGGACCGATCTCTTTATTACTAACAATGTCTTCGTGTACAGGGGTGAACAGAGGAGCCCTTCCCACAGTCAGAGCCTTTGGGACTGAGAAGTGGGTAAGAGGCTAAGAAGGCGAGAGACTGCCATGGCTTCCACTCTCACGAGGGAGACTGAGTACAGAGAAGGAATAGGCCACGGGCAGTGCTGCAGTCTTTTTGCAGCAAGGGTTCAGGAATTTGGAGAAGGGGCTGTGACATTAATGGATATACTAGACAAGAAATACAAATTTAGAAGGCATTGGGGGTGGGGGGCCAGACACATACCCACTCTCTAGTGGAGTGGTTCTCTGAATGTCTGGACCCAGGGCTTTTTATTTACACACTTTGCCCTTTAGCAAAGCAAACACGCATATCAAAGGTAAGGCTTGGTAAACAGTAAAATATTATCAGGTTAGGGGATTGCCTAGAGTCATTCATTGTCTTGACAGAACAATTGGTGCATAGCCTTAGTTCTTGCTAAAAGCCCACGGACCATCAGCCTTCTGATGACCTCTTGCATAATTATGACCTGCTGGTCTTAGCCTCCAGCAGGGCAGGGCTACCAGTAGCAAGAAGGCAACAGAACATGGACTTGGGTAATGGACTTCACAGGCACACATCTGATAGGAGGACAACCAAGGAATCCAAGGTCTGTCTCCCTTTTCACCACGGTGTGGGAAACCTCTAGGTGGAACTTAAAGCTCCTATTTTAATTACTGTTGATCTCTAGCTCCTCACTAAACTGTGAACAACTTTGAAGGAGGCCCCCTTTCATATTGCATGTCCATGGGCATTGAGTACATGTATAATGAATGAATACATCTTTATTCTAAAACGGAGGCTCAAAGAAATACAAGTATTAGCTCGAGGGCATGGCAAGTTCAGAACCGGACCAAGGTTGGCATTTGTACCCCAGGTGATGGCCCATGCCATGTATCCTCAGACTGTGAGAAGGACAAAAGATGGCAGGGCATTTGTCACCACCATTAATCATTTCCTTATCGACTAAGGCAGTGGTTCTCAACCAGAGACAGTGTTGGCCCCCAACCCCACCCAGGGGACATTTGACTAGAGCCATTTTTGGTTGGCTCACCTGGGTGAGGGGGTGCTACCAGCATCTAGTGGGTAAAGGCCTGTTGTTGCTAAGCATCCCAGCAGGCACAAACAGGGCCTCACCACAAAGAATTATCTGGCCCAAATACCAGCAATGCCATGGTTGAGAAACCCTGCTCTAAGGTCAGTATTAAAACCTTATAAGGAAAAGGGGGTAGTTCAGGGACAGCAAGAAAGGGGTTGTAGGACATGGGAGGCTGTGCCCTTGTTCACAGTAAGACTTGATGAGAGAGAAGGAGCTCTCTGTGCTGGGACAGAGGGGTCTCTGGCAGCAGAATCCCTATGTGGTGTCCCCTGCCCCAGACAGAAAACTTTGGGTCACCAATGACCATAACTTGTGACTTGCACTTGGGTCTCTGTAGACTAAATTCTGGATTCTTCCAGAGATTTTGTCTGGCAATTTGCCATCTTCATTGGGCTTCAACAACATTTTATTTCACTGGTGGGGTGTGGTATGGAACCTTTATCTACACTAATAAAAGAAAAACATGGTAATTGGCATACGACCGCTACCCTTCCCATTGGCTAATCAGCGAGATATGCAAATTAACTGACAGCCTAGATGGCGGCCGGCAGCCAGGCAACTTGAAACTAACATGAGGCTTGCTTGCCTCAGTGACGGAGGAAACCAACGTTCCCCGCCTGCGGCTGCAGGCCTCTGAGCGGGCAGTTTAAGAAACTATGTAACAAATACCGCCGGACTTCAGCCAGCGGGATCGCAACATTGTAAGCAAAGGCCAGAAACCTACTTTCAGCAGCTGAGGCCTAAGAGCTGGAGCCAAGCCTCAAGTTAAAGCTGGCCCAGAATAAAAAAAAAAAAAAAAAAAGGAAAAAAGGAGCGGTTGGGAGCTTCAGTCACCCCCAGCCTGAAAACAGCCCTCAGCCCCTCACCCAGACTTGCCAGGCACCCCAGTGGGGACCCCCACCCTGAAGGGGGTGTGACTAGCTGCAAACAGCCATCATCCCCTCACCCAGGCTGGCTAGGCACCCCAGTGGGGACCCCCACCCTGAAGGGTGTGTTACCAGCTGCAAACAGCCATCATCACCTCACCCAGGCTGGCCAGGCACCCCAGTGGGGACCCCCACCCTGATCCAGGACACCCTTCAGGGCAAACCAGCCAGCCCCCACCCGTGCACCAGGCCTCTATTCTATATAGTAAAAGGGTAATATGCCTTCCAGCACCGGGATCAGCGTGACAGGGGGCAGCACCAAAACCCCCTGATCGGCCCTGCTCTGTGTGTGACGGGGTAGAGCCATAACCTCCCCATCGGCCCTGCCCTGAGTGTGAGAGTGGCGGCGCCCCAACCCCCTGATTGGCCCTGCTCTGTGGGTGATAGAGGGCGGCGCCCCAACCCACTGATCCGCCCTGCTCTGTGTGTAACAGGGGATGGTGCCCCAACTCCCCTATCGGCCCTACTCTGTGAATGACGGGGGGGAGCTCCTCAACCCCCTGAAGGGTCCTGCTCTGTGCATGACAGGGTACGGAGCCCCAACCCCCCTGATGGGCCCTGCTGTGTGCGTGACAGGGGGCAGCGCCCCAACCCCCTGATTGGCCCTGCTCTGTGCGTGACAGGGGGTGGCGCCGCAACCTCCCCATTGACCCTGCCTTGAGTGTGACAGGGGGCGGCGCCGCAACCTCCCCATTGACCCTGCCTTGAGTGTGACAGGGGGCGGCGCCCCAACTCCCCAATCAGCCCTGCTCTGAGCCTGAGCAGGGGCTGCACCTAGGGATTGGGCCTGCCCTCTGCCACCCGGGAGCAGGCCTAAGCCAGCAGGTCGTTATCTCCCGAGGGGTCCCAGACTGCAAGAGGGCACAGGCTGGGCTGAGGGACCCCCTCTTCCTACCCGAGTGCACAAATTTTTGTGCACCGGACCTCTAGTCTTTACATAACAGTAGTCAACATGAGGATTCCAAACTGCAATGGTATTCATTGAAAAAAATTTTAGAATACTTACTGTCAGTTTGAGAGGAAGGTCTACTTAATCTCAGAGAATTTCTATGCAATTAAGACTCATCCACTTTTATTTAAACAGAGAAAAATATTTTTGGAATCTTTATATTATTTCAATGGGTTTAGAGATTTCACTAAGTAGCTAAACCAAATTTAGGAAAATGTTATTGTTTCCCAAGGAAATATTTCTCTCATTCGAGTCTTTTTGCTTCTCTCAATAGGTTTGGAGAGTTATCATTATAGCCTTTTTATTTGGGCTTTAGGATAGAGATGGGGTTTCATGGTTAAATAATACAAGGATATAAGGAACTTATATAATTTCACATATCAGTTTTCCGTGAAAACCTACCTTGGCATAAATTTGCCATTCCACATTGAGCTTCGTAAAAAGCAGAGCATCATAAATATGTGCTTTTTGTGTAGCTGGAATGTACTTAATTTTAAATTGGAAACTCAAGAAAGCAACTAAGGACTCTTTATACCCAGATAGGCAATAAAATCTTAGCAACAGATCAAATAAAAATATCTGAATAACTGCCTGCCAGATAGAATGTCACAATAGTTCCTTAGCATTTTACATAACGACCTCTTCCAAGTTTAAATACCTCTTAACTTTCTGTTCAAAGAGAATAACAACAACAAAAATGCTGGCTTATTTCTTCTCTAAAAGTCTCAAATGAGTTTATATGGGGCTAAGCTTCAAATTTACCTTTACTAACTAGTCTCTCACTGTCACCTTCAGTTTGTTCTTCCCCCCCCACCCCCCGACCCACACACACACCATGTTTTTCTTTGTGTAAGAGTACTGAACGAGCCATCTGTAGTTCTAATCTTAGGTCATCTTTCATTCTTTATTCCCTCATTAAACTTTGTTTTAAATGGGTCTCAAAATTCTGTGACAGATTTTTGGTCAAGTTATTACCATGAAGAAGTACTGATTTTAAAAACTAGTAACTTAAAACTCTCTCTCTCTCTCTCTCTCTCACACACACACACACACACACACACACACACACACACACACACATAACCACCACCACCACCACCACCAAATGGTCCACAAAACATTCTCCTTTCTTTCTGAAGATTAAACCTAAATGTCCAATAGATAAAAATGGTTCTGAGCCCATTCTTCCATCCCTGATTAAGATGGGAGTGGCAAGAATTGGGGATAATATTAATTTAACCTTCTGGGCTTTCTGAGCAGATGTGGTGACTGACAGTTCTAGCTGCCTTCTTGTCCACTGCTTTGATGACACCCACAATAACTGTCTGTCTCATGTCACAAACAGCAAAATGGCCCAGAGGATAATCAGAGAAACTCTGAACACACAGGGGCTTTCTGGGAATTATATCGACAGATTTATATCAGAATCACCATGGAACGCTAATGATCTTGCGGGAGCCTTTGTTTCCAATAAACATGGAGTTTGGACAGAGAGAAGCAAGGAGCAAAGGGAAAAGCAGGAGGCCCTTTTAGACTTGGATGGGATCCTAAAGAGCATCTTTTGTTAATAAAGATCTGAGAAATGATTCAAGTGCCCACAAAGCACCCACGTCTCTGAGACTATCACTCATAAACACAGATCCATTGAGGCAAATGTGTTATATTGTGGTTTTCTTTTCTATCTGAGGCTGCTCATCTAAGAAACTAATGTAAAGGTGTTGATTGCCCTGATTTCCAAGTTCAGGCCTATTTAGTTAAGTCAGTCTCCTTTGCTTGCCTCTGTAGATGATTGCCTAATTAGACATGGGTCTAAAATCCCAAATAACACCTGCCATGATTGCATCACAGAATGCGTGGCTGAGCTGTTCAAAGACCTGCTTTCAAGGAGGTGACATTACTACTGTTTCTACACCAAGCGCCGAGCACTGCCAAGTCATCTGCACCCTTCACCCAAGGTGTTTGCTCTTCACATTTATGGCTGAGTCATCAGCTAAAGATCCTACCAGGTGGTAGGTGTTTGCATTTCTACATAGAGAAACTAGATTTTACAGAATTACCTGCTAATAAAACTCCATCTGCCATTTAATGAAATTTAATGTTAATCAAAAAGTATATTTTCCTTCAAATGAAATAAGAAATATGACATAATAATATGGTGTTCAGGTCCTAGCCAGTTTGGCTCAGTGGATAGAGTGTCAGCCTACATACCAAAGGGTCTCAGGTTTGATTCTGATCTATGGCACGTACCTTAGTTGCAGGCTCCTTCCCTACCCGGGCCTTGATCTGGTCTCATGCAGAGGCAATCAATTGATGTGTTTCTCTCACATCGATGTTTCCCTTTGTCTTTCCCTCTTTCTTCCACTTTCCATAAAAATCAATGGAAAAATAATAATAATATGGTGTTTAGGCAGATCAGGGAGAAATAGACATAACTCTCAGGATGGACTGTCCAAACTCCCTTGTGTCCTCAATATTAATGGTACGCTTCCTATTTCTCTTTACCTTTATGTGCCAGGTGTTTCTCAGCATCTAGAAGGGTTCAGGAATCTGGAGAAGGGCGGCATGTAATTTAATGAAGAGACTAGACATGAAATATGAATTTGGAAGTTATTTTGGGGGAGTCAGAGGAGGGCTTAGCTTCAGTAACCATGTTCTCTCTCTCTCTCTGGACCCCTCGGTTTTTTATTAACACAAATTTCCCTAAGGCAAAGCAGATATACATATCAAAGGTTAAGGTTTGGTATACAGAAGGCGTTGTCAGGTTGGGGGGAACTGCCCTCACCTGTCAGGCAGCAGGCAATAATAGATGCAAATCTTTAGGTTTGGGTAAATGCCTACAGCTGTTCGCTGTTTGGCCAGCTGCAGGTAATAACATGTAGATTTTCTGGTTTAGGGAAATGCTTTTCAGCTATTCCAGCAGGCAATAACATGATTCAGCCCTACTGAATATAGAAGCCCATCAACCCTTTGAGGACTTCTTGCATTTTATTATGCCCTGCTGGACTTAGCTTCCAGCATTTATGCCTGTAAATCATTTCTAATAATTTTATTAGAAAAAAAAATAAATTTTATAAGGTGATGAAAGAATGTAGTGATCCCCTGTCACCACCAATACTTTTTGACATTATATTTTATTTATCTACTAGAGGCCAGTGCACGAAATTCGTGCACGGGGGGTGGGGGTGTGTGTCCCTCAACCCAGCCAACACCGTCTCCAAACTGGGCATCCCTCTCACAATCCAGGACTGCTGGCTCCCAACCTCTCGCCTGCCTGCCTGCCTGATTGCCCCCTAACCACTCCCCAGCCAGCCAGATGGCTGCCTAACTGCTCCCTTGCCAGCCTGATTGCCCCTACTGTCCTCCCCTGACAGCCTGGTCACCCCTAACTGTCCTCCCCTGCAGGCGTGGTTGCCCCTAACTGCCCTCCCCTGCTGGCCTGGTCATCCCTAACTGCCTTCCCTTGCCAGCCTGGTCCCCCCCAACTGCCCTCCCCTGCAGGCCTGGTCCCCCTCAACTGCCCTCCCCTACAGGATTCCCCCACAACTGCCCTCTCCTGCTGGCCATCTTGTGTCAACATGGGGGCAGCCATCTTGTGTGTTGGAGTAATGGTCAATTTGCATATTACCGCTTTATTATAAAGGATATTGAACATGTGTTTAACAATATGAAATAGTTTGAAAACATAATGCTTCACCCACAACTATTTCAACATACATTATCCTACACAAAAGACATAAAAATTTAAAAAGATTCCTTTATATCATCTGAATTGTCCCCCAAAGGTAATGTATAGTTATTAATCAAAATCTTATCAAGATTCACAAATTGTATTGGTAGTTTTGTCTCTATAGTAAAATTTTAGAACATTCAACCCACCATTTTTGTTTCCACGTTGAACTAGAAAATTTTGGTGGTTTTGCTAATCTTCACCCAAGGGTATTTTTTCCACTGATTTTTAGAGACGGTGATAGACAGAGAGAGAAACATCGATATGAGAGACACACATGGACTGGTTGCCTCCCACATGAGCCCCAACCAGGCTGGGGATCGAGCCTGCAACCAAGGTACGTGTCCTGGGCAGGAATCAAGCCCGAGACCCTTTGCAGGCCGACACTCTGTCCACTGGGCCAAACTGGTGAGGGGGACCTTGAGAATTTAATAAGAAAGCTTTACTGCCATGTTAAGTGATCAACATTTTTGTGTGTTATTGCTGCATTCCCAGATAATTCCATAGCACCATGAAGATATAAAATTCACTGTTCTGTACTCTACAACAAGAGTGGGCAATCTTTTTCTTGATAAGGCAGAGAATAAATATTTTAAGCTTTATAGGTCTGGAGACAAAGTCATGGACATTATATAAGTTTGTATATATAACCGTTTAAAATGTAGCCATTAAAATATGGAAAGCATTCTTAGCTCGTGAGCTATACAAAAACAGGCAGTTGGCTGCGTGAACCTGCAGGCCATAGCTTGCCCACACCCTTTCCTGTTAGGAAGCAGTATTATTACATGTGATCTTTTAAATGTGGGGATGTTGGGCTGAAAACAACCAAACTCACAGTCTTGCTAAGAAAGTATTTCTTTTGGCATGAGATACAGTAGTTTACTTCCTTCTCTTTGACTTTCAGTATGCTGACATTACAGTGTGGTGATTGTGGGGTATAGGTGGATGGAAGTGGAAGAGGGTGTAGAGGGGAATAAATGGTGATGGAAATAAGTGAAAAAATCCTGAGATGCATTATTTTAAAATATAAATATCCACCCAGAAATATCCATCGATATTTCTCTCTCTCTCCCTTCCTCCCTGTCTAAAGTAAAAAAAAAAAAGACACAAAACATGCAAGTTTTTAAATAAATAAATACATACCTATATATATATACTAATTATTGTGATGTATATGTATGGTCATATGATCTTATGGCTATAAAAGAAAACCATGACATATGGAAATAAAGTCTCCTAATGAAGTTCTTTCTCTGTCGAGTCAAAGTTAGCATGCAGGCATGTCTGCCCCTTAGCCCCACCACAGCTTACCAAAATGTATCTCATAGGACCTATCTCATGACATCAGTACTCACCATTCATTTCCCCCTCCTTCGCAGTTTAAAATGTTATAGGAAAGTCCTTATTAAACATATGAATTCAAACCAAAGGCAGCAAGTGTTGAGATGTCACTTGTCTTAATAGTGATGTAGATACTTGAATAGTTTCATTAGTAAATCAGCCAATCACTGGTGTTAAGGAAACAAGCGAGGCTGGGTCAGCAAATTGCAGAAAGAATTTACAAGTGTAATATTGTGTCCCTGTAAGAAGGACATCGGCATTCTTTTTCTGTTTCCACGCGAGAGTAGGAATGAAGTAGATGAAAATTAAAATGACGTCTGAGGAAAGTGGGTGAGCGAGTTGCAAGGGTAAGTCAGGAGGGACAGTTGCTACAGGAAAAAGTCTCCAAGTGGCCCCAGAGTGTGAACGATAAGCATATTTTCTGCTTTTATTTCCAGCCTGTGACACAGAAGTTGATGAGGGCCTGGACATGGAGGGCGTGAACTATGATAGCTCTGTCACCAAGGATGCAGAGGAGAGCCAGGGCAGATGCACAGATGACGTCTGCTGTCACTTTGTCCCCTAGGCAATGGGCAGTTTCCAAGCCCAGACCACCAGTGAGTGAGCCCATAGACATGACATTATCTGACGGGGAGCAATAGGGGGATTCCTTAAAATTAGTTTCATCCATTTGATGCCAACATTTCTTTTTAACCCATGAAATATTTCTATAATAAATATTTATAGTTTTCTTCATGCAAAGTCCCACCTTTTTAAACTGGCAATTTTGAAACAGTTAACATTGTCCTGACTGTTCCATTCCCAGCCTAAAGGAGGCTATAGTCTTACCCCATATTTAAAACAAAGCAGGAGAAACTAAGATGGCGGCATAGGGAAACACCGAAATTGCTGCCTCCTACAACAACTTCAAAATACAACAAAAAGACAAAAGGGACATCACCCAGAACTACAGGAAGGCTGGCTGAGTGGAAATTCTACAACTAGAAGGAAAGAGAAAAGCACACTGAGGGTTAGGAGCTGCGGAAGTAAAGTTCAAAGGTACGGAGGCTCGAGCGCACGTGGAAAGGGGCTGGTACCTGAGGAAGCGGCTGTCTTTTTGAATCGGGAGGGAGTCATAAGCTCCCGACTGCTCTGAACTCCAGTTCTGGGAAATCTCTGGGGACCCAGGACTCATACGGGGAGAAACTGGACTGTCTGGCAGCAGGCAGAACTCGGAACTCAAGGGCAGCTTTCCCTCAGAGGTGCTTGCAGCAATTAAATTACCGGGACACTGAGACGTGCGCAGCCCCTTAGGGCAGGGCCGAGGACCAGCCATAGCTGCTTGCTCCGCCCTTTGATTCCCTGAGGCCCCGCCCCACCCAGGCTTCAGGAGACGCTTTTGCATATGAATGCCCTGGCCCTTTGCAACCTGAAAATTACCTAACAAATTGCAGCTGGGCCAGACAGACCCAGAACTTCCAAGAGAAGGCCCAAGGCCCCACAGCAGCTTGCATTGCTTCACAGCTGGGCCTCATCAGGGTACCTCCAAACTCCAAAAAAGGAAGGGGAATCTGCAGTTCTCTTCATAGCTCCTGCTGGGTAACCTCAGGCAGAGGCTAAATTAGCAACTCCTTAGATCCAACAGCCAGTGTACCCAGTTGTCAGAGGGGGACCATCTGGATTACAACTCCTCAGATCCATAAGGGACACACTCAGGGGGCAGACTCAGTGAGCACCAAAGCCCCACTGAAGGGAGTCTTGCCCCAGAAGGGTGTCTTCAGCACAGAAGTTCTCCCACTGCAGACACAGCTGATTCTCACTGCCAATTGGCCTGGAGGTCAATTCCTCCCAGTGATCCTACAACAATCAAGGCATAACTACAACAAGACTGTGCACAAAGCCCACAAGGGGGTGCACCAAGAGTGTCGACCTCAGGTAACTGGGGAGACTGAGCCACTGGGCCCTACAGGACACCTAGCACACAAAACCACTTTACCAACACAGGGAAGCATAAAAAATGTGGAGACAAAGAAACAGGTCACAAATGACAGAAATGGAGGAAAGCAAACGACTGGATCTAGAGTTCAAAACCACGTTTATAAGGTTTTTCAAGAATTTTATGTAAACCGCTGATAAATTTAGTGAGACCCTGGAGGATATGAAAAAAGACCAACTAGAAATTAAGCATACACTGACTGAAATAAAGAATAATACACAGAGATCCAACAGCAGACAAGAGGATCCCAAGAATCAACTCAAAGATTTGAAATACAAAGAAACAAAAAATACCCAACCAAAAAAGAAAAAAGAAAAAAGATTCCAAAAATATGAAGAAAGTTTAAGGAGCCTCTGGGACAACTTCAAGCATACCAACATCAGAATTATAGGGGTACCAGAAGAAGAGAGAGGGGAAGATATTGAAAACCTATTTGAAGAAATAATGACAGAAAACTTCCCCTACCTGGTCAAAGAAATAGACTTACAAGTCCAGGAAGCGCAGAGAACCCCAAACAAAAGGAACCCAAAGAGGACCACACCAAGACACATCATAATTAAAATGCCAAGAGCAAAAGACAAAGAGAGAATCTTAAAAGCAGCAAGAGAAAGACAGTCAGTTACCTACAAGGGAGTACCCATACGACTGTCAGCTGATTTCTCAACAGAAACCATGCAGGCCAGAAGAGAGTGGCAAGAAATATTCAAAGTGATGAATAGCAAGAACCTACAACCAAGATTACTTTACCCAGCAAAGCTATCATTCAGAATAGAAGGTCAGATAAAGAGCTTCACGGATAAGAAAAAGCTAAAGGAGTTCATCACCACCAAACCAGCATTATATGAAATGCTGAAAGGTATTCTGTAAGAAGAGGAAGAAGAAAAAGGAACTCTTACCATTTGCCACAGCATGGATGGAACTGGAGAGCAGATAAATACCACATGATCTCACTCATTTGTGGAATATAATGAACAACATAAACTGATGAACAAGGACTGATCCAGAGATGGAGAGGCATGGATTGGACTGTTGGGCCTTGGAGGGAAGGTAGTGGAGGGTGGGGTAAGGGGGGAAAGATCAACCAAAGGACTTATATGCAAGCATATAGGCCTAACCAATGGACACGGACAACGGGGGGGGGGGGGTGAGGGCATGAGCGGGGAGGGGGGGTTGGGGTAACGTGGGGATAAGGACACATATGTAATATCTTAATCAATAAAAAATATATTTTAAAAAAAAGCAAAACTGCTTGTAGTTCTCCAAATAACAGTTTCCTACCGAAGACAAAATAACCAAAGCCCATGTGGAATGTGTTAACCCGCCTCTTACTGGATTTTGAAATAGTTTAGGGATAAATCTATTACATTAGAATGTAAAATAATTTGATCTCTAATTATTAATCTGTGTTCTCTTTTTTAAAAAAAGGTAGGAGAAATATGACTTTTATATTTAGAAATAAGTTGAGATGTTCTAGATTTGTATAATCAACTATAACTATATAAAATCCAATGGAAATGGGGAAATAAGTTCAAATGACTAGCATTTGGATTTTAACTTTCTGCTCTCTCCATTCACAAAAAGCAGAATAGTGGAAACCAAACAAAGTATCAAAGATTTATTTCAAAAACAATGACAAAACAAAACAACCCCTCCCAAATTAATCATTAAGTGTTCATGTTTAATATTTAAGTGTTTTTGTCTTTAGCTTACCTGAAACTACATCTTCTTACATATTTTACATCCAAAACTTAACACAGTGTGAATAAGCAAGGAAATTGGGAGTTGCTAGACATTACAAAAAGAGACGTCATTAATTCCTACATCCCCATTATCGTCTCACCCCTCTCTCACGTTGTCATTTTACTGATGATAAATCATGTTGGCAAAACTCACCGAACCACCAGGTCTTGGCAGAGTGGGGATGCCTCCCAGCTGTCCAGCCTGCAGATCAGCGCTTTGCAGAGTAATTCCTTCGCTGACGGGCTCAGGCAGTCTCCAAGCGGGAACGCCTCATCCTCTGATGGTTCTCTTACTTGCATTTGGAAGAATAAAATATTTTCCCATTTTTGTTTTATTTTCAGTAACATCTGCCTTTTGAAGAATACCCAAACAGGGACACCAACCAGAATAATGAAGCTCAGTGAAGTGGTGTCTGGATTTTCACTGAAATCCTGTGTACTTTCTCACCTGGCTAAACTATGATTTTCTTAACGAGGTAACTGCACCATTAAATAAGAGTTGCAGGGGATTCTCAAAGGTGTGTGTGTTGTGGGGGGGGGGGGGCGGGGAAGGAGACATATGTAATACCCTTTGTAATACTTTAAGCAGTAAAACTAAAAAAATAAAAACAACAACAACAAAAAAAGAGTTGCGGATGGTAGGTCTGATGGGCACCCATTTTATGTTCACTGATGAAATGGACCAATGACATGTCTTCTTCATGTGAAAATTTTTATTATGTCCTATATAATTAGAGTTTATATTTGAATTTAAGCTTAAAAGATAATCACTTTGGTGTTCCTAATATAAAAATTTTTGAAAGATTTTGAGACAAATGAACTTTAAAAAATTATTATTAAGACATTATTTCTTTAGAGTGATCTTAGGTTCACAGCAAAATTGAGGGTAAGGTGTAGAGGTTTCCCATATACTCTCTACCCCCCCATACCCACAGACTCCCCATTATCAACATCTCCCACCAGAGCAGTGCATTTGTTACAATTGATCAACCTGCACTGACACATCATAATCACGCAAAGTCCATAGTTTACATTATGATTCGTTCTTGGGGCTGTACATTCGGTGGGCTTGAACAAATGTATAAGGACATGCCTCCTTCACTATAGTGTCATACAGAGCATTTTACTTCCCTAAAACTCTTCTGTGTTCCACCTATTCATTTCTTCCTCATACCCCAGCAAACTATTTTATATGGAATTTACAAATACTACGACTGATATTTTACAGATTCTACTGGTGAATTGATTCCCTAAATATGGTTTCTTCTGCTATACAGCTTGTATTCAGGACATTTTCCTCAGTACAGGTTTGCAGACAGTAACATCGACAGTGTCATGGCTCCTGATGCCTTCGGCTGTCTCAGCATTTGTACTCACCATCCCAGTTGTTTGTTTCTTACCTTCTTTTCTCAAGAATCGCCAAAGGAATCGGAAAGGTAAGGAGTTATGAGTAAGGCTCATGTGTGACTTTTTAAAAACAACTGATCAAAATGCACCATTAAAAATTCTGAGCAACTACAAATCTAGTCAAAATATCTGGAAAGGTAGATAAATCTTGCATAGAATTCCTCACCCCTCTCCCTTTCTGTTCCCTAGCTACTGCCCACAAACCCACTACTACCAAGGATCCTTGGTTTTCTTTAGCTTAGGGAGGTCTCTATCTTTGACAAAGGGAGAGCTGCCTAGTTCTGAATGGAAAGAAGAACATAAGGATGGCCACTCAGAGGCAGCTTAGTCCAAGGCCTGGTTTAAGATCATTGAGCCTGGAGCAAAAAGACCTGGAAATATCAGTGAAATGTCAAATCCAAAGTGGAGAGAGGTGGAAATGATGGCCTATATCAATGGGAGTGGGGATGGAGGTGTAGGGAGGGTTGAGAACATTCCCCGTACTGAGGGATATTAACATGGGAAGCCATAATGAAGTGTGGGAAATTTCTTTGATCCTTAAAGGAACCCTTGCTGAGGTCTTGCCCCTCATTGACAAGATTCACTAAAAAAAAAAATGATAATAACCTTAAGATGAAATCTGTTTCAAAATCCGAAATGTATGTATTATCTACATTAGAATTCTCAGGGCCCTTAACATTCGTTTGACTCTGCTGCTCGTTTTGGGGGAGAGTGCTCCCCAGAGCACTCCAGCTAAGGGAAGCCCTAGAGTTCCTTGTCCATCAAGCAAGTTGGTTTTCCATTGAGTGAGGCTGTAATTTCAGAAGTGCTTGTTCTATCACATGAAAATATATCTGTGACTTTCACTGACTTAACAAACTTAATACAATTTATTTGGTGCCTACTATATACCAGGCACTGTTCTCGACACCAGGGAACTAAATAGATAAAAACAAACAAACAAAAACCCCTCCCTATTGGGACCAGAGTGGAAATGATAGGGAAGTAATCAGATTGGGGTATATTGTCAAAGAAAATGTCAGTGATAGCTTCAAGATTTGGGCCCACAGAATTGAAAGGATGGAGATGCCAATGACTGAGATGTGGAAGATGTTTCCAGGATCTGATTTAAAGAGAGGAGAGATATCTGCTAGATGCTCAATGAGAAATGTTGAATTGGAATTAGAAAGGGAATTCTGAGATTAAGAAGATACGTTTACACTCTAGATCTGTGTTTGGGTGACACCAGCAAACAGCTGGTAGAGAAGAAAGGAGGTTCAAAGAGCAAGTCTTGGAACATAATAAGTTTCAAAATTTAGAGAGATACCTTTGCAGTGTGTTATTTTGTGTAATCACTGGTCCTTTTAAAATTTTATTTATAAAATTCCCAATCAATACCTATGAGAGAAGTAACACATTTGACCCTCAAAACAGGGTATCAGAGAATTGTGGGTGCTACAAGCCAAGACTTGGCTGTTTACATTTAAATTAATTAAGATGAAATAAAACTAAGTACGTATTCATTTTCTCAGCTGTACTAGCCACATTTTCAGTGGTCAATAGTCATAGGTGGTTGGTGACTGTTGTATTGGGTGGCATCAATGAAGAAAATGTTATTGGACAGCACTGTTCTGGACTGTGATTTTGTGCTAATTAGGAAAAGTTACTCCTTTCAGGGAGGTGCTGCTTAGATGTGAAGCCGGCGGTGGGTTCCACGCTTCCCTGTCTAAGCTGTCAGCAGCTCAGGGCGGCAGATTTCTAGGTAGCATGAAAATTCTTGCGTCTTTGAGGTAGGCTGGGAGCATTGAAGGAAAGGAAAGAAAGAAGGAAGATGCTAGGAACACTGACAAGAGAACAAGCTCAAACATTTTTTATGGAGGCAGGTGGTTCTGTTTTGGAAACTCATCTCCAACCTATGGCTCCTGGGGTCTGACTCAGTGATTCATGAAGAGTACTTTCAAAACAGGAAATGTTCTCGACTAAATGTCAACATGAATTGACTCACCTATGCGCTGTGAAAATGTTATTTTTCTTGAATAAGTTTTATATGATTCATGTATATTTCCCTTTTGGACTGTTAGAAATCGTTGTCTCCTTCAAACATCTAAAAGTGGGTTACCAAGTACATGCACTAAAAAGAACAGAGCTATTTCTGGTTTCAGTCCGCAAAGCCGCAGGCACAGCATCCCAGGTAAACAATGAAAACACTTTCTTCTGGTTGAGATCACTTTTTTCTGAGGAGACTGATGGGAGCTAAGGTTGTGTGTCTCTGATGTGTGATTTGCTGTCCAGTGTTCTGCCACACTCCATTTTACCGTGACACTGATTTCTTGGGAGAAGAACTGGATGCTATTGATGTGAAAGGACATAGAGCCTGCCAGAGAATGTGTACCAACACCATCTGCTGCCAAATTTTTTTTTACCTATTTTCCACCTCAAGAATCTGACCATGGAGGGAAGTAAGACACAAGCAGGTACCATCATTGCTCCATCCCATCTCTTCGAGAGGAGCATCACGTTTATACCATTTTGTGTCCAACCTGCAGGGGTAAATGTTACTTAAAAGTTTCTTCAAATGGATCTCCAACTAAAATACTTCATAGGACAGGAGGCATCTCTGGATATACATTAAGGTTATGTAAGATTGGTAATGGTGAGTTTCACATCACTTGAAAAAATACATCTGAAGGAGCTATTCTATGCTTACTATATCATGACAAAGAGAGTCAATAACAGTCGCAGGGGGATTAAAATTAGTAAGAAAAACACCAATTTACAATGACCTGTTATTTTCACTTCTATCACCCATGCTGACCATGTTTGAACCGTAAACAATGGGCCTTGACTAACTTGCATTGCCTAGTAGTAATTGGATACATTGCCTAGTAGTAATTGGATATGTGTTTTAATTTGCTGCATTTATGCAACTGGTATTTCATGGTGAGACTCGTAATAGGCCAACACTTTCATGTCTGATTTTTTGTTATTGAGGCCAATTATCTTTCTTATTATCCTTTTTAATTGAAATATCAGCCAGCATCTTGGTTAATCAAATTATTCATTTTCTTTCCATTGGCCATTACTTGATCTTTAATTGAAACATAAACAATCATCACATGTTTGAAAAATTAGGAATCTATTCAAGAAATGCTCAAGTAGCTCCCTTTCAGGGGCTTTCATTATTTCAGGTTCTGCATACTTATGAATACTCACAAAAATTACTGGAAAAACATTAATTTGTCATAGGGAGTGGAAATAAAAGAATTGTCTAGATTAAACAAGACTTATAATATAAAAATTAGAGTAAAAATCTGATCAGCAGTGTTTCCAGCCCAGTGGCCAATTCTGAGAATAGTAGCAAGAAATGGTTTGTAGGCAAACAGAATTATCTAAGCCAGTGATTGTGAGCCTTTTCCATCTCATGGCACACATAAACGAATTACTAAAATTCTGCCCCACACCAAAAAAAAAAAAAAAAAAAAAAATTTTTTTTTTTTGCTGATTTGACAAAAAATAGGTACAATTTTGATTCATTCACAACGGGTGTTGTTGTGTTGACTGTTATCATTTTTTTATAATCTAAGGAAAAAGAGATCAGTACCTCTGACTAAATAGTCAGCTCTTGCATGTTTTAAAAGTTCTTGCAGCACATTAATTAAAAATTGCTAACCTAAAAGATAAAATCGCCAACAGGAAAAAGTGTAACACACACACTCCTTAAAATACCATCGCACCCTATTATACCTTTAGGATTTATTGATTTACATAAAATCACGTGATTTAAGGCATTTATTATTTAACTAGAGGCCCGGTGCACAAAAATTTGTGCACTCGGGGGGGGGGCAGGGGGGATCCCTCAGCCCGGCCTGTGCCCTCTCGCAGTCTGGGACCTCTCAGGAGATAATGCCCTGCTGACTTAGGCCTGCTCCCGGGTGGCAGAGGGCAGGCCCAATCCCTAGGTGCAGCCCCTGGTCAGGCTCAGAGCAGGGCCAATTGGGGAGTTGGGGCGCCGCCCCCTGTCACACTGAAGGCAGGGTCTATGGGGAGGTTGCGGCGCCACCCCCTGTCACGCACAGAGCAGGGCCCATCAGGGGGGTTGGGGCTCCGTACCCTGTCACGCATAGAGCAGGGTCGATCAGGGGGTTGGGGAGCTCCCCCCTGTCATGCACAGAGCAGAGCCCATCAGGGGGTTGGGGAGCTCCCCCCTGTCACTCACAGAGTAGGGCCGATAGGGGAGTTGGGGCACCGTCCCCTGTCACACACAGAGCCGCAGGGCGATCAGGGGGTTGAGGAGCTCCCCCCTGTCACGCTGATCCCGGTGCTGGGAGGCATATTACCCTTTTACTATATAGGATAGAGGCCTGGTGCATGGGTGGGGCTGGCTGGTTTGCCCTGAAGGGTGTCCTGGATCAGGGTGGGGGTCCCCACTGGGATGCCTGGCCAGCCTACGTGAGGGGATGATGACTGTTTTCAGCTGGTCACACACCCTTCAGGGTGGGGTCCCCACTGGGGTGCCTGGCCAGTCTGGGTGAGGGGCTGAGGGCTGTTTTCAGGCTGGTGGGTGACGGAAGCTCCCAACCGCTCTTTTTTTTCTTTTTTTCTTTTTATTCTGGGCCAGCTTTAGCTCTGAGGCTCCAGCTCTTAGGCCTCCACTCCTGAAAGCAGGTATCTGGTTTGTTTCAGTTCTATAATTGAAACAATGTATAACTCCAGCTCTGAGATCCTGGCTCACTGAAAGCAGGTTTCTGGGGTTTTGTTTAGCTTCTATATTCGTTACAATGTTTCTTAAACTGCAAGCTCAGAGGCCGGCAAGGCAGGCGGGGAACGTTGGAGTCCTCCGTCACTGAAGCAAGCAAGCCTCATGTTAGTTTCAAGCTGCCTGGCTGCCGGCCGCCATCTTGGCTGTCAGTTAATTTGCATATCTCGCTGATTAGCCAATGGGAAGGGTAGCGGTCGTATGCCAATTACCATGTTTCTCTTTTATTAGATAGGATGTCCAGGGGCTCTGATGGGATCTTTGGATGGCTCCTTCTTCTTTACAGTCAGTCAAGGCAGTTATATCTCATACATCCCCTGTTTTCCTCACAATAAGTTTACCAAAGACAAGAAGGAGTATTTATAGGTCTGTTATCTTAGTTTAACCAAGCATTAAAAGGGACATAGCAAATTTTGTTGTTAGTGAAGTCGACATAGTTTATAAAATAGGAACCAGCACTTATGCCTTAAATTGTAGAATCCATTCTGCACCCTCCTTCCTTCATTATGTTCTTCTCTGCTGACAATATGAACTCTATTCTGTAAAGGTTACAGAATGTATCAGGTGTAATTGATAGCGAAAGCAGAAAATGTAAGATAAGGGAAAATAAAACTTTATGTCTTTTTAATGGACCTTCTGAATGAAGTGGCACAAGATAATTAGATTTTGCTGCACTCTATTAGATGAAATAGTATCCTAATATGAACGGAAATGTCTAATCGAGATATTTATTATGTCTTGTAGTGTCATTGATCTATAATACAACTAAACTTTCTGAAGATACAGAAAAATTGCCATCCAAGGAAATATTTCTTAACACAAAATATAATGCTAGACACAGAATCGAGATCTGCATTTAAAAAACAACAACAACCAGGTGACCCATATACCCACTGAGACAAAAAGCACTGCTCTAGAAAAATGTTGTTTATGAGGTCCTCACTCCCATTCTATGTAGGTTATTGGAGCAGATTTGCCCAAGCCTACAACCAGGAGGGTAGGGTCTGGTGTTTGGCATCTCAGGACGTAGAAATCAAATGGACTCTCCTGCTTGAGGCATCCAAGACAGGAAAGAAACACAGGGGATAACTCTGAATCAAAGTCCCTGAAAGGTATCAAGAGTTGCATCAGAGATCCCCAAACTGTCAACAAGGCCAAAGGGCAGAAGCAGCTCACAAACAGAAAAGCATCCCAGGTTGGAATAGGAGTGATGGACCAAAGGTCAGCCCAAGGGGGAGAGAATGGGGGAGAACTGGACATACTGAGTGGGGGCTGCTCAACTTTTTATTATAGCAGTGGTTCTCAAACTTTGGCAGAGCTGATTAAAAGTCAGATTACTGGGTTCCACCACCAGAAATTCTGATCACTGGGTCTGGGTTGGGGCTCAAGAAATTGCATTTCTAACAAATTCCCAGGTGATGTTATTGATCTGGGAGGGACACGTGACAAACAACTGATTAATTTAAAAGAATTGACATGGCTCAGTGGTTCATGAGCATCGATCTATGAACCAGAAAGCCAGGATTTGATTGGAATGTGGGCTCCATCCACAGTAAGGTGCATGTAGGAGGCATTCAGTCAATGATTCTCTCTCATTGCTGATGTTTCTATCTCTCTCTCTCCTTTCCTCTATCCTATATAATAAAAGGCCAGCCACCATAAGCATAATGACTGGAATGACCAGAGACCAGAACCACCACAGCCACTCCTGGGCTGGCCCCGCCCCCAAACAAGCAGTTAGGGGCAATCAGGCAGTCAGGCAGAGTGGTTGGGGTGATCAGGTAGGCAGACCAGTGGTTAGGGGTGATCAGGTAGGCAGGCAAGTGGTTACAGGCAATCGGGTAGGCAGGCCAGCATTTAAGGGCAATCAGGTATGCAGATGACACCTCGCCCTGCCCCCAAGCAAGTATTTAGGGGCAGGCAGACAGAGTGGTTAGGGGTGATCAGGCAGGCAGCCAGCAGTTAGGGGTGATCAGTAGGCAGGCCAGCAGTTAGGGGAGATCAGGTAGGCAGACAGCCCCTTTCCAGGATGACCACGCCCCCAAGCAAAGAAAGAGGGAGGCCCAGGCTAGCCAAGCCATCACACCCCTTGCCTGTTGCCTGCAAAGGGAGGCCACCGGTAGCAGGGGGGAAGCAGCATTGCACAGATGGCAAGCCGTGGCAGCAGTGGGGTTGGGGCCAGCTGCCTGCAACCCAGGGAAGGAAAGTCCTGATAGGCCCTGATCTCAGGCCAGGACTAGGGACCCTACCCAAGGGGTCCCAGATTGTGAGAGGGAGCAGGCTGGGTTGAGGGACCCCTTCTTCCCCCCGAGTGCATGAATTTTCATGCACTGGGCCTCTAGTGAAATCAATAAAAATATATTTTAAAAAACAAGAACAATTGGGGATATCATTTGAGGGAGGATAAGATTGCCTCATAGTAGCAGATGATGGATTCCTTAGGGGCTTATAATGACCAGGTGACTTATTCATTTTTTTATGTGCATGTTTTACTTTGCCAACTTGATGATAACATTTCTTCAGTGTCATGGTAAATGACTGGATAGAGGGAAAGTTTCTTCCCTTTGTGCCTGAAGGACCATAACTACTGCTAGAAAATGAAGATTTAGGAAGCTACTCATTGCAATCCTTCTGTTGTAGAATGCACAACCAAAATCAGGGTCAGCATTTCTGGAGGAACGGAGTCTACTCATGGTGAGTGGCCCTGGCAGGTAACTCTGCACATCTCCGCACCCACCCAGAGACACCTGTGTGGAGGCTCCATCACTGGGCCCCAGTGGATATTAACAGCTGCTCACTGTTTCAAGGAGTCAGTACTGTTACTGTGTTCACTGGTTCACCATGCTCACACATGTATGAAATCTACCACTAATATTTCAGCACATTTTTTAAAAATGTAAACTATTCTACTTGCTAACTTAATTTTCTATCTTTAGTGGGGGAAAAGCGAAAAGGAAGAGCCACTCATGGTCTACCAGCATCAGAATAGATGTAGAAACAAAGTTGTCTGTGTACTATCCCACGTTCCCATTTAAATACACACACTTCCCAGAGAAGTTTTTATTATTTCTCATAAGAGCTCATCATCTCTGTGTATGGCCCTGGGCACTGAGTCCAGAACTAAACTCAAAGAAAACACTCTCTCTCTCTTTCTCTTCTCTCTCTCTCTCTCTCTCTCTCTCTCTCTCTCTCTCTCTCTCTCTCCCCCCCTTCCCTCTGGCTTACTGTGTGTGTGTGTGTGTGTGTGTGTGTTCCCAGATACTGAAGAAGAGTTTCTCATGCATCCTCAGATTGGGTTCCCTACTTAGGTCACTGTCAGTATTGGCCAAATGTAAAAAGCTCTGTTGAGAGCGTATGTGTATCCAAGGGACCTTTAGTTGGCCACTATCCTCTTTGCATTTCAGGATCCTCTGAGTTGTTTACAAACATGATTTGGGGCTTTTTTTGTTTTATAAATATACAGATTATACTCACATAATCTGTACAGATAGCTCAAAGATACATTTGAGGACAATCGTCTTCTTTACCTTTTACATATGGGAAATGGGGTGAATTTCTCAGGGTCACAGCTAGTCAATAGCAGGATTGAGACTAAAACTCAGAACGCTTTGTGGTGTGTGTGTGTGTGTGTGTGTGTGTAAGGATAAAAAGAGAATTCATTCACTTTTCATGTTTAAAATAAGTAATTGCCACCCAGGGCCCTCTAGATCAGTGATGGTGAACCTTTTGAGCTCGGCGTGTCAGCATTCTGAAAAACCCTAACTTAACTCTGGTGCTGTGTCACATATAGACATTTTTTGATATTTGCAACCATAGTAAAACAAAGACTTACATTTTTGATATTTATTTTATATATTTAAATGCCATTTAACAAAGAAAAATCAACCAAAAAAATGAGTTCTTAACACAAAGTATAATGACACTCTATTTTTTGTAAAATAGAGCCTAAATTGTGCAGAAGTGTAAGTGGAGTTTTTTAAGCATTGTTTTATGAAGTTATTGTAAGTAGAAGAAAGCCACATAGACTTGTATAATCTAAATATATCAAAGGAGAAATTTAACTCATTGTTCAAGAGAATTTACCTTGTGAGAAAAGTTAAAGTACTTTTTTCCTATTTATAGTTCTAGTGGCAACCTGGAAGTTACATATTTCTCCAAAGATTATGTTGACCAGTATATCAAATCAGAATGTAAACATGAACTCTTACGTATATTTAAAATTGTGTAGAAATATCCAAACATGATATTTTGGGGTACTTATTTAAGAAATTGAGTTAGATTATCATGTCGGGAGAATGCAATGCAATTTTATGCTAATAAAATATAATTTAACTGCCCACATATTGTTGAATACTCAACAATAAGGAAAGCTTTTCATCTGACTAAAGTTTTATGCTTTGATATTTTTTTTTTCATTTTGTTTTGTTTTCCCAGGTACTAATTTTAATTTTTATTGGGAGAGAGCAGTGTAAATCTTACTTTGTGTTTGCAAAGCTAGTCTTTCCTCCTGTTAAGACTGCAGGCTGACACTCATTCCCAATTATTGAATCTTATTCAGGGGTTTGGGTAAAATGATATGCTTTCTGCAGGCTTCTTCAGATGCACAAAATGGCATAATTTTAATAACATTGGGATATCGAGGATGGTATATAGCTTCCTTTTAGGAACAGAAGGATTGCAGGTCAGAGCAATAAAGCAACTTCCAGGGCACAGTCCAGTTGGTGTGCTGGATGGTGGGGGAGGCCATGGCTTGTCTCTCTTCCTTCATCCTGGACTGTGCAAACATGAGGGGTGGAAGAGTATGACAATGAGTGAAAATGAATGGATTAAATAAAGAAGATACTAAATTATGCAAACAGAAGGCAAAGCCTCCTGGGAAAGAAGGTATCTTTTTCGTCTATAAACATAACTAAATTTTATGTTTTAAAATTTAGTTTTTCAATGACCCATATGCCTACCTTCCAAAGCAGATAGAGATGTAATATATACTGATTTCTGGGGGACTGGATGGGGACACAGATAAATAAGAGGTAAAAAAAATGTTTCTCTCCATGCCCCATTTTACAGGTAAAAACCACAATTTAATCATAACCTTTTCTGCTATATCACCTCTTCCAGCTAAAATGAAAGTAAAATAGTAACAGTATGTACTACAGAAAGCATGGTGAAAAAGAGGGAAAGACAAAACCCCCCAAGTGAGGAGGATACATCTGTTTGACTGGGAATTTTAAATACGACATTTGTTTTAGAGACAAATTATTTTTAATAAAGTTCAATGTGAAACCTAGCTCTTTTCTGTAAATGTTCTAGCCTGTTATCCAATTATTTTCTGTGGCAAGTTATTTCAGTTAGATCCTTCAGTAATTTCTTAACTTATTAATGTTAACAAAATAGTACAAAAGTGATAATAATGTCTCCCTTACACTTTGTTTGGGACTCTCTGTGTTTGTGTGACTTTTTTCTTCCCCACCTTAGAGAAGTTTTCTGATACTGTTTTTTCAAATAGGTTTTCTAAGTCTTGTTCCACTTTCTGTTGTTCTGGCACCCCTATTATTCATATGTTTTTTCGTTTCTTGTTGTCCCATAGCTCCCTTAGGCTCTCCTCCTGTCTTTTAATTTTTTTCTCCAATTGCTGTTCAGTTTGGGTGTGTTTTGTTTCCCTGTCTTCTTATTCGCTAATTCGGTCCTCCGCCTCTCCTAGTCTACTGTTGAAACTTTCAATGGTGTTTTTTATTGCAGCTATATCACTCTTCATTTCTTCTTGGTTCTTACATAATTTATTGATTTTTTCATCTGTTTCTTCTTGCTTCTTGCATAGGTAGTTTATTTTTTCATCTGTTTCTTCTTGCTTCTTGCATAAGTTGTTGATTTTTTCCTCCATCCGGTTTAGGTTCTCTAGGACCCTTAATCTGAATTCTTTTTCTGTCATGCTGCATGCCTCGGTTTCACTTAGCTGCTTTTCTGGTGAGTCCTCCTTTTCTTTCCTTTGGGGGTTTCTTTGTCTACCCATGTTTGATCTCACCGACATATCTAGATATGGAGTCATTCAGTGGCTGCTCCCTGGGTGGCAGTGGCTCCTCAGGCTGTGGTTGCTTCTTGGGCGGTTGTAGTATCAGCTGCTCCTCAGTTGGCAGCAGCTCCTGTGGTGGGTGCTGTTCACTGCTGTGGTGGCTCCTCTGGCTGGTGGGGCTGAGCCTTCACGTACAGCTGCTGTTCCTCAGACAGAGGGTGTGGTGATCAGGAGGCTGCTGTTCCTTAGATGGGGGCGAGCTAAGAGAACTGAATCTCTTGACCTCACACAGCAATGTGGTGGTTGCCAGAGGGAAGGGGGCTGGGTTTGGGGGATGGAGGGGACCTAATATATGGTGACAGATGATTTGACTTTGGGTGGTGGGCACACAGTGCAATGCACTGATCTTGTAACATGGAAACACACACCTAAAACCTATGTGATCTTGTTGACCAATGTTAATACAAAATAAATTAATTTTTGAAAAAATCAGTCTCTTGCCAATGAGCAGGGAACCAGGTGTATTTATTGGTTTTGCACTGGAGTTTATTAAAGGGCCATGGAAGAATTTGAGGTGAAATCACTCTGAGCCAAATACGTTTCTAATGAGAAGCACCTGAGCTGATCTGTATCCCTTTCCTCTTCTCCCCTTGTCCTAAGGAGAACCGGGGACCCCCTGTCCTGTAAACACAACGAGGGCCTGGTATCTGGTGGGCATCACAAGTTGGGGTGATGGCTGTGCTGAAAAGGAGCAACCAGGCATCTACACCAATGTGGTCAAGTGTGTGGACTGGATTTTGGAGAAAACTCAGCAGCCCCAGAGTCCCCAGATGGCATTTGGCTCCCTGCAGGGGCCAAGCAGATCACTCCCTGGGAGACAGTCTTGATTTCGCTGGAGGAGGCACTGTGCCCCCATTGTCCTCCACAGGTTACAACACCGAGACAGTAACAGATTGAATGGGCTTGGTATTTGTAAGAAGACACCCAAAGGAAAAAGCCATTTTCAAAATCCCCATCCATGACAATCACACAGCCTCTTGCTTTTGGATCATTCTGTTGATGAGCCAAAGAAACACCCTCAGATGCTATTTTTGAAGATTAAAATATGGCCAGAAGGACTAGGGGAGAATCAAGTGGCCAAAAGGTGATGCAGAACAGTGAAGAGAAACTGTCAGAAAGAGATATGCTCAACCAAAAATGGGAACCAGAGAAAATGGGGACAAAGACAGTCACCCCAATGTGCAAGAATCAATACTCTATATATGGGAACACATACTCTATATATGGGAACATAGTAAAGAAAGAACTTGACTCAATGGCATGTTTTCATCATAGTCAGGACTTCTTGTTATTTCAATTTTTTTCTGAATTTGTTTGGGTAGACACAAACTTCTCATGGCTATGAATGTGACTCCAGAATTTCTGTGTGAGAAAGGGTTAGAGGCAGCATGTCCCTTGGAAGTGGTACCTTAGGGGACAAATATGGTCTTGTCCAGACCCACTTCTCTTTCCATCCTCTGGCTTCCACATTGTCCTCTGATGTCACTTTGTCACTTGCTTTTCCTCATCCTGCACCAGCCAGGGGCAGAACTTGCCTTTCCCTGTCCTGTGTGAGAGAATTTTCAGCATTCCAGTCAGCAGCATCCCCAAGTTCATTTAGAGAATTTACCCACTGGATTGATGCTCAAGTAGCAGTTAACAGTGGTCACGGATGTCACAATGGTTTTCCTTCAGCAAGCCTTTCCATGGCATGTCTTTGAGGCCACCTAGTTGCCCTAGGGAGGGCACGGGGCCAGGAAGAGGTGGTGGCCTGTGGACTCCAGCCAGCTCTCCCATCACCCCCTCGTGTTGTGTGCATGCATGAGTGAACATTTTTGGGTAAACATTCCTGCTTTTCCAGGGCCATTCAACAAGTTAAAGATAAACTCTTCAGAGCAATTCTCTCTTTTTTAAAATATATTTTTAATGATTTCAGAGAGTAAAAGAGAGGGATAGGGAGATAGAAACATCAATGATGAGAGAGAATCATTGATTGGCTGCCCTGCATCCCCCACACTGGAGATCAAGCCTGAAACCTGGGCATGTGCCCTGACCAGGAATCGAACCATGACCTCCTGGTTCATAGGTCGATGCTCAACCACTGAGCTATGCTGGCCGGATGCAGAGGAATTCTTTAATTAGGAACATGCCTCTGTGTGTGGTGTGTGTGTGTGTGTGTGTGTGTGTGTGTGTGTGTGTGTGTGTGTGTGAGAGAGAGAGAGAGAGAGAGAGAGAGAGAGATGTGCCGGAGGCTAAAACCAATAAGTAGTTAGCATATCAATGTGATATTCAGCAGGACTGAAAATCAGCATAATATTGCCCTACTGTTGGCCAAATGGCTCAAGGCAATCCCCTAACCTGATAATCCTTTTAGTGTTTACCAAACTTTACCTTTGATGTGCCTGTTTGCATTCCTAAAGGGCAAATGTGTATTCAAGTGAATCAAAGCAAACAGGACCCAGGAGTCAGAGAGCCTCTCCACCACAGAGAAAGGTTTTCCACCTTAGAAGGCCCCCCATGCCTTCTAAATTCATATTTCTTGTCTATTGCATCCGTTTGCTCGCAGCCCCTTTTCCAGATCCTGAATCCTTGCTGCAAAAGTTTGTGGGGGTGGGGGGGGGGGGAATAAACAAATGTCTCATAATGTCAACACTTCACTTAGTGCCTCTGTGTCTCTGGGTCTCTGTGGTTCCTCACCTCAGGCTTGGTTGCCCAGGGCTTCCATAGCAAATTACCAGGAAGGGAGTGTTTCTGCTCTCGTGGTTACCAAGGCTAGCCGTCCAAAACAAGTTGTCAGCAGGCACACTTCCTCTGGGGCTTCCAGGGAAGAGTCCTTCCTGCCTCTTTCAGCCTCAGGTGTGCCCAGGTGTCCTTGGCTTGTGGCACTATCCTTCTGATGTCTGCCTACATCTTAGTTTCCTCTCCCGTGTCTCTTCCCTCTTCTTATAAGGACACTGGTGCTATCGGATAAAGAGCCCATCCAACTGTAGAGTATGTCATTTAGTCATTATCCATTTAACCCAAATCTTATGGGAGGAGATTACATTCAAAACGCCTGGCACAAAGCCAATATTCTATAAATGGATTCCTTCCTGTTTGCCTCTGGGAATCAGGCAGTGCCATTGCAAAGGCAGTATGTGGTGTGGGGTTCCCAGGTGGGGGTGTAATTGTGTGCAGGTGTTTGTTTCACCTGCTCTACCTACAGGGTGTCAACCTTTATCTTTTATCTCCTTCCCCCCTCCCCCACCCCCCCATTCCCAACCCCCCCCCCCCCCCACGAGGAGGCAGCTTTCTTCTTGCACCATACACTTCCCCAGGGAACTGGGTATACTTCCTAACCTCCAGAGCCCTTGAGAGGACACTGTGCTGGGCAGAGGCAGGGGTTTCCCTGCCCAGAGGATTGGTAGATAATATCATTGCTCATATGTTATCAAAAGAACAGTCCAGGTGGTTCTCATGGCTTTGGTCTGGAGGGCACCTTCCCAAGGTAGACAGAATACAGCCCCTTTGTCGTTGCCTGGGACACAGTATCAAGCACCAAGTACAGGGTTTTCTAAGTCTCTGCTGCCACCATTTTAAACCAATTATTATCCTCATTATAGGAATGGAAAAGCAGGAAAGAGAAATTAAGACAAAAGTTCCTTCCTCAGATATATCCTGTAATTAAACAAATCAATATTTGGCTTGGGAAGCTGCATGTATTTCTTAGACCATTACTTTGCTCATTTGGGAGAAGGATTAATAAGGATGTTTCAAAATATTTATCCATCATATATATTTCAACATGGCCAAATGGCAGCCATCAAGAGAGGGTAGGGACCACTCTTTCTTGGACAGGCCACTGTGTTCTGTTCCAGCTATTTGCTTGGGGTTGGGGGTGAAGTGGATGGAGAAAGGGCTAACAATGTTCACTATCATAACTATGGTGATGGTTTTGTGGGTGCATGCATGTGGAGTTTGGGGACGATGAGTTTTGATTCATTTAAATATCAAATGTTTAGCCCTAACTGGTTTAGCTCAGTGGATAAAGCATGGGCCTGTGGACTGAAGGCTCCTGGGTTTGATTCCCAATAAGTGCACATGTCCGGGTTGTGGGCTCAATCCCAGGAAGGGGCATACAGGAGGCAGCCAATCAATGATTCTTTCTCATCATTGATATTTCTATCTCTCTCTCCCTCTCCCTTCCTCTCTAAAATCAATAAAAAATATTTTAAAAAATAAAAAGCAAAAAATAAATATCAAATATTTTACTATTTAATAAATATTAAATATTTTCAAAAAAATAAAAAGAAAGGACTATGTTTCTGACTTGAAAGTTAAATAATCTTTATTGAGGTTCTACTTGGTAAGTGGGAAATGAAATGAGGGGCTGAAATGTGATGGGCAGCCTTCAACGCTCCCTCCGACCATTGGTCCGTGAGGTCAGCAACTTGTTGATGGCTGTGCCGCAGTCGGAAGGATCGCGTCCAGCTACATCGCAGGCTTGGCGCTCCGCTTGCTCAGTGCTCTCACTTAGCTGAGGTCCAGCATCATGCATCTATATCCAAGGTTTCCTTTCCTTCCTGTCACTCAGAAGGGAATAAAACTCAGACACAGTCATCTCAGCTACCCTGGAGGATCAGAATATCAAACTCCAAGCTGCTCCAGTATCTAATCAACCATTTTTTTTTTTTTGCCTTGACCAATTGCACTTTGATGAGACCAATGGGAGGCGCCATTTGACACATGAATTATTGAGAAGAGACCTTAGTGATCGTATCCACAGAGATGAAGCTGGGCTGTGGAGGGACCTCTCCCAGCTCATACGGCGAGTTAGGAGAAGAGCTGAACCTGGAAAACCCAGGTCTAACCACAGAGCCCCGTTTCAGGTGCTGGTGTAAACGTGAGGGGAGTCGCATGGGAGAGCTAGGCTGCCCCTTGGTCAGGGCAGATATCTCTTTTGCTGCCACGTACGTATTAGAACGAGACAAGATTCTAAGACGCCCCACTTATGACTGAAAGGCCTTTACGTTCATTTGCTGTGCCATCTGCATGGGTGGCATTGACATTGAGGGTGGGCTCAGCTCTCATTCAGGATCTGCATGTCCTCCCTGTTCAGCCTCAACTCCAGCAGCTGCCGGTACAGTGTCTGGGATGTTGCAGTAAACTAGGAGGTTCTTGAGCAGCCTTTGAAACAATCCCATGGAGGACGTGGCCGTAGGGTTATCATCTATATCATTATCATTTCATTCCATCCAGAAAAGAGTTAAAGTGCACATTCCAGAGTTAAGTGAAGAGCTTGTCCAAAGGATGTCATAGACCTAAAATTCAGGAGGCCCAACCACCAGTGATCAGTCCTGTTAATAATAATAGCAGTGTCATCTTGATTAAAAAGAATAAGACAAGGGGTCTGCGATGCACTCGGAACCGCCACCACGGCCGCCTACACGCTGGTGCTGACCCGGCATGGCGAGAGCGCGTGGAGCCCGGAGAACCGCTTCAGCAGCTGGTACCACGTAGGTCTAAGCCCAGCAGGGCACAAGGAGGCAAAGCGTGGCAGGCAGGCACTGTGAGATGCCGGCTATGAGTTTGACATCTGCTTCACCTCAGGGCAGAAGAGAGCGATTCGGACCCCCTGGACAGTGCTGGGTGCCACTGACCACCTGTGGCTGCCTGTCGTGAGGACTTGGCATCTCAATGAGTGGCACTGTGGGGGTTCTAACTGGCCTTAACAAAGCAGAAACTGCTGCCAAGCATGGCAAGGCCCAGGTAAAGATCTGGAGGCACTCCTGTGATATCCCACCGTTGCCGATGGAGCCTGACCATCCCTTCTACAGCAACATCAGCAAGGATCGCAGGTATGCAGACCTCACTGAAGATCAGCCACCCCCCTGTGAGAGTCTGAAGGACACTATTGCCAGAGCTCTGCCCTTTTGGAATGAAGAAAGAGTGCCCCCCACTGAGTAGGGCACACGGGTACTCATTGCAGCCCATGGCAGCAGCCTTCCAGGCCCTGTCAAACATCTGGAGGGGCTTTCTGAAGAAGCCGTCATGGAGCTGAGCCTGCTGACTGGGATCCCCATTGCCTATGAATTGGACAAGAACTTGAAGCCCATCAAGCCCATGCAGTTCCTGGGGGTTGAAGAGACTGTGTGTACAGCCATGGAGGCTGTGGCTGCCCAGGGCAAGGCCACGAAGTGAAGGCGAGCAGGCAGAGGCTTTCCCCAGGACACCCTCCCTCCCATCGCATTCCTCTGCATCTCTCCTGTGCACATGCCACACTGACCACATCTGTAGGCATCTTAGGTCGTAGCTGCAGATGGAAGTGAGTGGCTCCCAATTTTGGTTTAGCCATTTTGTCTCCTGCACCCACTCCCTTCATGCAACCTAGTCAGAATGGCATCTCTGGGGCCTGGGGCCTCAATCCAAGCTGAGGGGGACTCTTATCTAAGTGAGTCCAGAGGTAATAACTCCGTTTTTTTGCTAGTGTTTTGTTTATTACTAAGGACCTGCTTGAGAGCAGGGGGACAGGAAAGAGCCACGTTAAGGTGTGACCCATGATGAGAGGCCAGAGTGCCTGCCTGTGTTCCCCAGAGCAGTCCTGTGCTATTCTGTAGTCAGGTGAACTGACGGGGGCTCTAGTCATTCCAGTGGAAGATGAGTGCATGGTGATTCAAACAAAGATTTCCTCCCTGACCCCAGAAAAGTCAGCTCCAGAAGATTGGGATCAATCCTGAATGTTTACGTGTTGCATTTACTTTTACAAAAAAAAAAAAAAAAAAAAAAAAAAAGTATCCTATATAATAAAAGGCTAATATGCAAATTGACCGAACAGAGGAATGACTGGTCGCTACGATGTGCATTGACCACCAGGGGGCAGACACTCAATGCAGGAGCTGCCCCTTGGTGCTTAGTACGCTCCCACAGGGGGAGCGCTGCTCAGCCACAAGCCTGGCTGATGGCCGGTGAGCACTACGGCAGTGGGGGGAGCCTCTCCTGCCTCACTGGCAGCCCTAAGGCTGTCTGACTGCTGCTTAGGCCCACTCCCCATGGGTGTGGGCTCAGTCAGACATCCCCCGAGAACTCTCGGACTGTGAGAGGGCATCGGCCAGGCTGAGGGACCCCCCTGAGTGCATGAATTTTCATGCACTGGGCCTCTAGTATCTATATAAAATAATACAAAACAAAAACCCTTTGGGGGTTTTTCGTGGCGGTTGAACTATTCCCACATGTGGTCATCACAAAAGAAGCCCTTCCTCACACCAAGGTGGGATGAGCTCCTTGACTGTAGGAGTCATCCTGCCCTGTTAGAAGCCCTCCACGGCCATATTGTCTCGTGGGAGGGAAAAGCCTCTTGATCACGTGCTGGGGTGTCTCTCACTGTGCGTGAGCTCTGAATCCTGTTCCCGTGGCTTGGCCCGGCCACGTGGGCCCAGTAAGCATTTTGAGCATAACTACTAAATCTTTTTCAGATCAGTCTAATAAAGGCGAGATGCGCAATAAGGAAAAACGACAACATGGAATAAGACAAGGAATACAAGTGAGAAGGTGACAATGTCTAGCCCCGATGGCGTGTCTGCTGCGTGCTGCACACTGGGCTGTGTGCTTTGCTCCGTGCTGCGCCACATACCCCTTGTCACGCCATGTAAGAGAAGGTATGATCACTCCCATCGTAATGTAACACAATGTCGTTGTTTTTACAGGAGGAAGAAAGGAAAACCAGCTTGTCAACATTTTCAACTCAATTCTCCACCTTCCCACTAGATGTCACTTTTAACCTACATTTCAAACCACAGCATCTGGACAGCATGCACTTAATTTATAATGTGATTAAGCACATTTCGAGGGCAGGTCATACCTGAAAATATGAAATCAACTCGACTGCTTCTGCCGGGGTTCTTGTCCCAGCATCAAGAAGGGTTCAGGAATCTGGAGAAGGCTGTGCATAGATTCAACAGGAATCCAGAGACTAATGAGGAGTCCTGAGAAGAGTTATAATTTTGAAAGGCATTGGGGGTCAGAGGAGCTTAGCTAAAGGAGCTAAGATCTAAGTTCTTAAGTCTAAGGCCTTAGGTTCTCTCGTCCCCAGGACCCCATGCTTTTTATTAACACAACTTGTCCTGAGGCAAGGTGGAGATATACACTTCAAAGGATCAGGGTTTGGTACAGCCTACAGCTGTTTAAGTGTTTGTCCAGTAGGAGGCAATAACATGTAGATTAAGATGCCCTTTAACTGTCTGGCAGCAGCAAACAGTTCAATGTACTATCCTATTCAGGTTTGGGGAAATGCCTTTAGCCATTCTCAACAGGTGACTACCTGTGTGACTCAACCCTGTTGAGTCCCCAAGTCTCATCAACCTTTTGATGAAACTCTTGAAATTATGACATGCTGGAATTGGTCGCCGGCAGCTTCAATTTGATTCTGTTTGACTTGTCAAATATGATTGTTGTAAATATCGATCTAGTCCCCCAGCTTTGGGATGTCACTTCCCTGTGGTGACTAGCTATTGAGAGCCCCCAACAGTGGGTTCGCAGTGGGGGCTGTGTACCAAGGTGACCTCCCCAGACACCCTGAGGACTGCGGAGGACTGCAGTGGACTGCTTACCTGCATGCCTCTAACCCATCCTTGTCACTTGCCATCTTGCTGAGTCACGTGGATTGGGACTCCTGCTTGCCATGTCTTTGTGGTTTCCTCTAAGTGTTGCAGCCCTCCCCACCTTTTCACCACCCCCACCCTCCAGCCTTCAGGTCACTCCCCGCCCCCACACCTGCCCTGCTGGACGTGTGAACTGAACCTTCTCTCTTGATTACTCAGAATATTGCTAAGATCACGTTGCAGTATTTAAAACAAACCAACAAGCAAATGCCTTTGACTATGGAAGAAAAGAAGAAGAAGAAGAATACACTCCCACTCTACACACACACACACACACACACACACACACACACACACACACACACACGGATATGGACACATCACTCCCGGTCGCCAGGGGCAGGTGCCTCCGCAGGCTTCCCTATGAGCTGTGACTCCCCAGCCCTCGCCTGCAGGGACAGCTTCGGCGCTCTCCAACCACAGACCCACAGGAGCAAAACCAGGCTCGGTGGGGCCCAAACTCGTGCTATTTTGTGACTACGACCTAGAAGGCTCTTTAAAAGTAAAACTTTGGTTTGTCCCTTCATGTGGACAAGAGAAAGGCCCAAAGATACGAATATGCCCTGACTGTGCATAGCGTCTAAGTTGGCCAGTAGGCTAGGGACATGGGGGGGGGGGGGGGGGGGCGGGGGGAGAAATGAAATAAAACTGGTGGAAGGGCTATGTGCAATCGTCATAGCTTCCAGGTATGGCCACGAGAGGGCGCAGCTATGCTATGAATTGAATATCAACTCCAGACTGCTCAGAGTTTAGAGAAATGGAGAAATTACTTGAAGCCTTAATTTGTCTTAATTCCCCTCCCAGTCCTTATGCTTTCTTCCGTTTTTTAGCCCTCATGTTGTCACAACTTACTGGAGCCCAGTCTCAGCTTGAGCACCTTATAACCAAATTATGATTCAACCCTGCTAACCAGGCCTACTTAGGTATCTGGGGTGTCTGAAAGGAGCAGATGCTATGCATCCTCACCTGGCCCCCAGGAAGCACTTAGAGACTCTGCCGTGCCTGCCTGGACAATGCCAGACCGGCGGGAATCGCCTCCCCAGTTCCACCACTACACCAAGAAGCTAAAATCACATTCTATGGAATAAACAATTTTTAAAAAAATTAAAAACCAAGAAAACAACAACAACAAGCAAACAAAACCTTCAGAAAGTGAATTTGGAAGATGATTGGCAGCAGTGCCTGATGGGCATTTTTTTTTTTTTGAGTGCCACATATTTTGTGGGGGTGGAGGGATGAGAGGGTGGGAGGGTGGGGAATGAAGCCTTAGAAAGTCATATTTTATTCACATTAAGCCATTGAGCTGTTTATCTAAGAAGACAGCACGGTCTCTTTTAGAATCCAGAGCAAAGTTGTACACGGAAGTATTTGGGGGAATGAATTTCAGTTCAAGAGTCCCTTTTAAACTTACTGCAGGGAACTCGAGATGCAAATTATCAAAAATACTCAAAACTCCCAGAGACAAACTAATGAGATTAACTGTATTAACCATTATCCAGCTCATCCAAGAATAAGTATTACAATTGATTCTGAGGCCTATAACTGCCGTGTTTTATGACTGAAGGTACGAGATAGGAAAGAAACTTAAAATATAAGTCGTAATTATATAAATGAAAATTGTTAAATGAAGGAGAACTTATTTAAAATGTTGTATTTCATATATTTCTTTGCAAAACAAAGGGAAAGTCATATCCCTGTCAAACACATACATTGCGTTGGTGAAATAACTAGTTTCATTCCCAAAAAAGGAAGGAAGAGGGATCTAGATATACCTGATTCATGCATTTTAAAATAAATGTCAATTTTCAAAAAAATTTCTTTGTTGATGTTGTAGGTCTAAAAAAGTAGTTATCTGTCTTTCCATGAATCAAGGCATAAAATTTCTGTTAAATATTTTATTATGTGCTTAGATGCTGAAAAGCTTCTCTTTTTAACTAATGAAAATTTTCCGCTAGGTTTGTGTTCAAATGATCAAATGTCATTATTTAAGTCTTTTAAATGTTTAAGAATGTTTAATGGTATTTTATGAATATGAATACAATAAATATCTTGAAGAAAATTTGTAAAATACATCAAGATACAGAGATTAGAATAAAAATCACCCATGATCCCAATGCACTGCCCATACCTTGACTCAATTCTTTCCGGTCACTTTTATATTTCTAGAACCTAAGAAAGGCAGTTTAAATGGGAAACTTCAGAGCAATGCCGTATTTGAATATAAACAGAAACATTATAACGTGGAACACAGCACATAGAATCCAAATTTGGCTTAAAAATGAGATAGATCACATTAATAGATGTGAGTGGGAGCTGAGTCGATTTGACCTCTCAGTAAAGGTCAGGTTCTTTTGGTAAATAGTCTTTTATGGTGATAGGAAGGTTGGCCACTGTACATCCCCTGTCCCCACTAGCTGCCTGTAAGATGGTATGTGACAAAGAAAGCAAGTCTGAGACCCAGTTCTGCCCAGCACGCCAATATTGATTAGCAAGCAGGTACAAAAACAGTCACACAAGCTATTCTTATAGCTCCTGGATGTCCTGCCCTCAGCCCTCAGGCATCCTGCCTTACATATGACATGAAAGGTTTACTGAGAGACACAAAATTCTGAGGGAAGGACCAGTGAGCCCTGGGTGGTGTTTGGTAGAAAAATCTAGGATCAGCCCTAGCCAGTTTGGCTCAGTGGATAGAGCATCGGTCTGTAGAGCGAAGGGTCCTGGATTGGATTTTGGTCAAGGGCATGTACCTCGGTTTCATGGCCATCCCCGGCTCGGGCCCTGTTTCTCTCACATTGATATTTCTCTCTGTCTTTCCCTCTCTTCCACTCTCCCTAAAAATCAATGGAAAAATATCCTCAGATGAGGATTAAAAAAAAAAAAAGAAAGAAAGAAAAATCCAGGATCAGTAGGGCTTGAACTCTAGATCTTAAACTTAATACAGCAGACCCAAGGGTGGGACTTACAGACATTTCACAGATGGTGAGGCCTGTGCCAACGTTTCCAGCTAGCCTCCAGCCAACCTGGACATCACTGTAGGTTTTGACAGCATCCTTTGAAATATTGAGTAGCCACATCTGCATCGCTGATTCTGGAATAGGGCACATCGAATGCCAACTAGTCACTCTTCCGTTACGGTTTAGGGTAGCACACATATATGACACTGTTTATACTAGTGCCCTGGCTTGCATCCTTCCCTCCCTTCATCTAGTTTCAACCCAGCAGTCCAAGTGGTCCTACTGAAATATAAGTCTAACTAGAGGCCCAGCACATGAAATCGTGCACAGGTAGGGTCCCTAGGCCTAGCCTGTGATCAAGGCCATCTTCCGCCCACTCGCCAGTCCCCAGTCCTGCCCCACCGTCACCCACCCCAGTTCCCCCACGGGTCCCTGTTGGCCATTCAGCGATTGGAGTCTGCGGCTGGGGTAAGAGACCAAAATGTGGTCAATGCACCTCATAGCGACTGGTCGATCCATTGTTCTGGTTGTTACGCCATATGGTCACTGGCCTTTTATTATATAGGATTATATTGCTCTTTGCTCTTTTGCTTTGGTGGCTCAATGTCACACTCAGAGCAAAAGGCAACATTCACACAATGGCCCATCAGGCACAATATCTGCCAGGCAGACACAGAGGAGAGACTCCGCACATATTTTTGCATGAATAACTGAATAAAAGAACCAATGAATACAAAAATGTTTTAAAAGTAAATTGTCGTATGAGCAACATAATAAATTGTGTGTTGTATTTCCAATGAGGTTTTTAAACACCCTCACTTTAATATTCTTAATTCTCCAGCTACTATACAATCTCAGAATGAAAAGGTGCTCTACTGCCTGAAGGAGCTCCCGAATTAATCGAAAGATCATTTAAATACCAGAAGGAACTTTTGTTTATTGCGAATTTTATTTTTAGCACCAACATACTTCACAGTGAAACGTCAAAGCCCCAGGCTGTCAGCTAGATGTCTATTTTCATTAGTGTTCACATCTGATACTCTATGTATGAGGGCATCACAGATAATCATTATCTGCTACCTTCTCAATCATTTTATTTTTTTCTGAGTTTTAAAGTAATATTGCCCCCATGGATATTTTTAACAGATAAGAAGACCACACTAAAACGTATAGCACCCAAGGCTGCCAAAATTACATTGATGACAGGAATGAGATTGCACAAATTGATAGCATCTTTTTAATTTTCTTATTTATTAATTTTTTAACTGCTCTTATAAGATATTTTTTAAGTCTTCAGCTTCCAGGGGGCATCTGCTGCCCTCGGGGAGTTCCGCATCTTGCAGACACTAGGATGTGAAGTGGGTATGGTAGGCTGATCGGCGCCACCCCAAAAAACGTCCCTGTCCGCCTCCTCAGAACCTGTGACTAGGTGACCTTAAGTAGCAAAGGGACTGTGCGGGTGATTAAGTTAAGTGTTTTGTGCTGGGGAGACTATCCTGCGTGGTCCCACTCGGCCCAATGCTACCACTAGGGCCATTAGAAGAGGGAGACAAGAAGGTCAGAGTCAGCAATAGATGTGACCACAGATGCAAGAGGTTGGTGTGATGCAGGGAGGAGCTCCCGGCCAAGGAATGCCTGTGGTCTCTGGAAGCCCTACCAGACAAGGAAAGGGGTTTCCCCTCAGAGCCTCCTGGAGGATCACAGCCCAGCCAACACCTTGACCTTATTTCAACGAGATGGAATTTATACTTCTTACCCCCAGAACTGCAAGATGATAAATCTGTGTTGTTTCAAGCCACACACTGTGTGCTAATCTGTTAGCACAGCAGCGACATGGAGGCAATTGAAATGGCTTTCAGACCTTCTTCTAGATCAGCGGTTCTCAACTTGTGGGTCGAGACCCCTTTGGGGGTCGAATGACCCTTTCACAAGGGTCGCCTAAGGCCATCGGAAAACACATATATAATTACATATTGTTTTGTGATTAATCACTATGCTTTAATTATGTTCAATTTGTAACAATGAAATTGGGGGTCACCACAACATGAGGAACTGTATTAAAGGGTCGCGGCATTAGGAAGGTTGAGAACCACTGCTCTAGATGGAGATCACTTCTTTATTACGTAAGATGATTAAAAGTACAAATGCATATGTTAAATCACTTGTCTTGTTGTTGCTAAAAGTCTGCCGTAAATGCAAACTGGGATTATTCAAGATGAGCATCTGTGTCAGTGAATTTACCCCGAAGCGCCACGAGACTACCGATCTCGTCATGACTGTGTGAAGCTCCACTCTGTGCAGGATTGGATGGGGACAGGCTGAGCCCCCAGAAGTTGCCACTGCGACAGAGTGAAAGTCCACCACACAGTCGGACATTGCTCCCACCACACACACACCTATCGCACTGTTCATGCGCCCAGGGGAGTGGAGAGCTGATTTTGCTCATCTCTGGGAAAACAGGACTAGGAACGCCAGACAGATTTGGCTTTGATGTCTCCCCATTTACCATATTCATAAGTGTACAGCGCCGGAGAAAAACTCACCTCTCTCAAACAAAGCATCTTCCTTCCCTTCATGTAAGAAAAATATGGCAGACATTTAGTAAAGTGAAACATAACTGCAGATTTACCTTTTTGGGGACTCAGACATCTGGGCTGTGCGATCCTACATCACCATCTGTGTGGCCACCCCACTTCTGATATTTTCTGTACTTTCGGCTAAATAAACTGGAATCTGACAGGGTGCCTGGACTCACGATCATATTGAATTGATCGGCAAAGGCTTTGCTTCCAACTTCAATCACCCTCCATATGTCCACCCATCTTCTCTGCAGTCAATCACCACCAACTGCCACTCATGTCGGTCTCCTCACAGGTCTCTTTGCCTTCTCCTTTTTGCTTTGTTTCAATTCCTTTCAAATAAGTAACAGTTTTCAGTATAGAAAGTAGATTAGGGACTTTAGATTAAATCCTTCGAAGTCTGTGATTTTTATTGAAAATCAGACTCCTTACTCCAAGATGTTCACTGCCTCAGTTACCTAGTGCCTGTGTGCCTCTCTGACCTCACCTCCGTTATCTGCATCTTCTACCAGCTTGCTTTTCTTAGGCATTTTTTTTTCCTCTTCCTGGAAGTGCCATTCTTGTTCCTTCAGTGGAGTGGATCTCTCTCTCTCTCTCTCTCTCTCTCTCTCTCTCTCTCTCTCTCTCTCTCTTTCTCTCTCTCTTCAAATGCCACATCTGTAGAGAAGGCTTTCTCATCTACAGTAACTTACTAGCAGACCCTGTCATCAGCTCTTACTAACACATGACCCTTTTTAATGACCTCATCACAATAAAACATATCCTACGTGTTTTTGTCTATTTTCTCTCTATCATCTTATCAGAATAGAAGTCCTACTTGCTTCTAAAATAGAGCCGGTTTCCAACAACCATGTCTTGATTGAATGAATACACAGTATAATACAGCATTGTTAACTGCAATTATGATGCTGTGTATTAGATCTCCAGAGCTTATTCATCTTCTAACTGCAAGCTTATGCCTTTGACCAACATCTCCTCATCCTCCCAACCCCCCTGCCCCTGCAACCCCCCACTTTACTTCTGAACTTCTTGCGGGCAGGGATTGCACCCTGCTCTACCTAGTCCCACTTCCACAGTGTTTGGCTCCCCATAAGCTTTGCTGAGTATCACGTACAAACATGCATACAAAAGTCTGCAGCCTCAGGTATTATTGCAATCACACCAGAACAGTGAGCGCTTGGCTGTTTTGCAGAGTCCAGTGATAGGTGTGTAATAATATAAATATTTTTAGTTAGCCTTATTTTAGCTTCTGTCTTCCACAGCTCTGAGAGCCAGGGGAAAGCAACATCCCTAGAATTTTATTGACTCCACTTGTTTTATATATTGAGGCAGGTATGTACATATCCCAAGGAATAATGGGTGTTTACGATCAGAAGTTCCCTCAGGCAGCCCCCAGGAAGCTAAATAGCAGAAAAGCAGCCTTGTAAGATGAAATCACCTTTGCAGTACATTTAGATGGCCTTTGATTTCATGGCTCCTAGCAATATATTTGGCACTCCATAAACCAGACATTGGCACCTGCGCTAGGCCCTTTATATGATCTCGGACAATATTGTTTTATTCCTTCTGGGGCAAGAATGTCCAGTAGAACTCTCGGCAGTGATGGAAATAGCTCTGCACGGTGTGTAGCTGAAACGTCCGGTGGAGTAGCCATCGGTCTCCTGCGGCTCCTGAGCACTTGAAATGTGACTGATGCACCTCAGGAGCTGAGTTTTAATTATGTGAGCCTGAACTTTAATTTGAAGGAGCCCCATGTGTGACGGGGCTGCCATATTGAACAGCACGGCCCTAGAGGGTTATGAACATTATGCCATCTTATCTATGTGTTATCTATGTGCACTAGACATCGTTGACTGAAGGTATTTACAATGTAATGAACTGGGTTCTGCAAATTGAAACTATTTTTGACCTGGAAGTAGCATTTGATTAAGTGCACTTATAGCCAGGTCTATAATATGCATATGTATATATGTATATATGTATATGTATATAATTGTATATAATACAAGAGGCCCGGTGCACAAAATTTGTGCACGGGGGAGGGGGGTCCCTCAGCCTGGCCTGCACCCTCTCCAATATGGGACCCCTTGGGGGATATTTGACTGCTGGTTTAGGCCCGATCCCTCTCACAATCTGGGACTGCTGGCTCCTAACGGCTCACCTGACTGCTTGCCTGATTGCCCCTAACCACTTCTGCCTGCCACCCTGATTGCTCCCTAACTGCTCACTTGCTGGCCCAATTACCCCCAACTGCCCTCCCCTGCCAGCCCAATCACCCCAACTGCCCTCCCTTGCCAGCCCAGTTGCCCCCAACTTCCCCCCCCCCCCTGCCGGCCTGGTAACCCCACGCAGCCTGCCATTTAGTGGTTTGGTCATCCCTCACTAATCCCCCTGCTGGCCATGTCAACCCAAGCAAACTGCTGTTTGGTCGTTACTGTTACTGTGACAGCGTCCCAGACAATTTGCATATTCCTCTATTATTAGTATAGATTATCTCAGATTACCATAACAAAATACTTTAGACTGGGTGGCTAAAACAACAGAATGCAAATTAAAAAATATAATATGTATATAAGGTATGAAGTTTAACTAATCATACTTTGAAGAAAACCTATTTCTTTTAAAGAGATGACTGATTATTTCGTTGAGAAACTATTTTTATTTTAGGAATTGTATACTGGACTTCTGGTTTTCAGTCCAGTGTGTAAGGAGCTTGAAGTGTTGGGACAACTGGACATTCACATGCAAAAAAATGAAATTTGACCTTTATCTTACACCACTCATAAAAGTTAACTTGAAATGGATTAAAGGCTTAAATGTCAGATTTTTGAAACTATTAAACTCCTAGAAGAAAACATAGGGAAAATGCTCCTTGATATTGGTCTTGGCAATGATTTTTTTGCATATAAAACTACAGCATAAGCAACAAATGCAAAAATAAACAAATGGGACCACATCAAATTTAAAAACTTCTGTAGCGCAAATGAAATAATCAACAAATGAAAAGGCAACATTTGGAATGGGAGAAAATACTTGTAAACCATAGATCTGATAATAGGTTAGTATCTAAAATATACAAGGACATCACACAGCTTGATAGCAAAAAAGCCAAATAATTTTATTTAAAAATGGGTAAGAAACCTGAACAGATAAATTTTTCCAAAGAAAAAATGCAGATGGCTATCAGGTACAAGAAAAGGTGCTCAACATCACTCATCCGCAGGGAAATGCAAATCAAAATCACAATGAGATATCCCTTCACACTTCCTAGAATGGCTTTTATTAAAAAGATCAGCAATTAACTGTTGGTGAGAATGTGAAAAAACGGGAACCCTAGTGCACTGTTGGGAATGGGACTTGGTATAGCTACTACCTTGAAGATATATCTGCACACCCATGTTCATTGCAGCATTATTTACAATAGTCAAGACATGGAAACCACCTACGTGTCCAACAATGGATGAATAGAAAAAGGAAATGTGGAATTTACTTATAAATATTATGTAGCCATAAAAGCAGGAAATCCTATCATTTTGACAACATGGATGAAACCTGAAAACATCCATGAAGTGAGTCAGAGGAAAGACAATTACTGAATGGTCTCACTTGTATGTAGAGTCTGAAAAGGCCAAACTGGTAGAAATGGAGTGTATGGTGGTTGCCAAGGGGTGGGGGATATGGGGAGATGTTGGCCAAAGGGCATGAGTAAGTGTACACTGGTTTGGAAATAAGTCCTACCAGGTAGAGCTTGTTTAGTGTAAAGCTGAGCTCTGGATCCAGACGCCAGAGGGACCTGGAGCGGTGATGTGTGAAGGTGTGCAGTGATGCTGCCTACGTGTTAGGCCGGTTTGAGGATCAGATTAAATCATTTGCAGGGAGCATGCAGCCTGAGTGCCTCTGCCTGGTTGTTCACATCATTTTTAGACAGAATCCTTCTGAGGAAATTTCTACTAATCCGAAACTCTCAAAATGGAATTGGGTTCCCTTGTCAAATAGTTTAAGGTCATTTGAATATTTAAGTATAGACTGTACCTTTAGTACTGATTTTGAAAACAACAACAACACATCTTTGAAAGGTTGGCCAGATAGCATGCTGTCTAGTATCCCGATAAAGAGTGAAATTTTAAGAACTTATGAAAGCAGACGATGCATGTAAAACCACGTAGGAAACTGTGAGAGCCAAACATAAAAAACATTGCTGGCAATAGCTTCCGTTCTTACTGCACAGTTCAGCTCATCGTCAACAACATTTCTCCACAGCCTTGGAATTGTGCAGTGTCAGAGTTGGGGAAAACGTCAGTGCTCATAAATTCAACTACGTTTTATAGATGTGGGATACAAAGTTCAAGAGATGGAGTGATTTCCCATGATCACAAAGCTAATTAGTGATAGAGCTGAGTTTAAATTATGGATCTAAAATGCAGTTTAGGGTGTTTATTATATGCGCTGCCATCTTTATTTCCAACTGCGGTAACATTGTAGAAAGCCTAAAGACTCCATACTTATATTAGAACAAAGGTACCTTTGTTCTTTCTTTTTGAAGTGTCTTCTTGAAGCTCCATAATCTTCACCATCCATGGGAGAGCATTTGCAGCAGCCATGCTGTGCAGAAGTCACTCCATGTTCTGTTCCTTCTATGAATGCAATACTGCAACCCCAAATTTTTCCCTAACATGGGGGCAATGTTGTTCACTTACCAACATAATAATAGCACCTACACACTAAGCAATTTTCAATCACTGTGATATTACCTCTTTTCATTTTTATTTATTTATTTTTAAATTGAACTTGTATGATTTTGACTGGATTTGGATAAAATCTAGATTAACTGGGAGAGTGAATACTATTGACTATACTACTTGGAGCTTCATGATACTGAGTTTTTCTATCCGTGAACATAGACTCTCTTCATTGCTTTTTTTCTTATTATTGTCTTTCAATTCAGTTTTTCTGTTTATTTGTTTTCTCCACACCATTTTAAAACATATCTCCATACTATTTTTTAAACAAATGCTCACATTTCTGAGCATTTGGCTTTTGCAGAACATTTTACTTGTAAAACCATTTGAGCCCACTGGTTTCTCTGTGCAAAGAATTATGATGATAAATTTAATGGCAAAAAAAAAAATTTTCTTTACTTTAATGTTTGAAGAGCCCGAGTGATTAAAATGTTTTTGTCTAGAGAGGAAATGCATTTTCTTCTGCTGGGAGCCAGGGAACATTCTGACCTGGAAACGCGTGCACCCCTTCTGGAGAGAGTGTGGTCCTGGGATTCTACTCACCTTTCCTAAGGCACTGGGGCTCTGGATTGTTGTACTGGCTCCAGAAATGCAGAGAAACTTTGCTTTTATGTAATCAACACTTAGTACGTATGGCTCTGAAAGATGCTTTATGCAAGATGTAGGTATTTTCCAGTGAAAGCTTCCCTTCCAATAGCTAGTCTGACATTCTGCCAAAAATTAATGTTTCAAGGTTGGCTTTCAGGAAAGTCACTTAGTATCATTAACAACCTCAAGTTTCTACAAAAAAAAAGTAGTTTAGGGGTGCTGAGCTCCATGGAAGGTGGCTTCTCAGCATTCTTCTTACTTAGAGAGTGTGCTTAGGTGAGGTAGGCAGTGATTCAGCCTTTTCTTGGTACTATGACCACCATCTCTGGTTTTCCACACACCTACCATCAGAGAGTGGTGAAATAGGAATATTTCAACCCAACAACAACGCCTTTGGGGAAGACCTACCACATGGAGGCACCATGCAAAGTCATGTGATTCCTAATGTTTATTCACTTTTGCTGAAACTTTGTAACTGGTTATTGGGTTCTAGTGGTGTCTGCATGTGACAGGCATGACCCTGAAATGACCAGCTATGTTATCATTTGTGATCATGCTCCAACTTTCCAAATCATCTGCTCTCCTCTGCATATGTGGGCCTGAGCCCTTGACGTGGCTCTCCAACTCTGTTTCTAAGAGTTCCTGTCGCCCACCACCCATGAAATTAAGAACTGTGCCTTCTCCATCACTATGCCAACCACCTAGGCTGGCAAAGGTTTGGGGTCCTGAATTCATCAAAGGGGGTGGGAATAAAGAGTACAACTTGTCCCCTTTATGCATAATTTTGGTTAATACTTTATTAACCAATATCCTCACAAGGCTGTTGTACGTTTCATTGAGATATAATGCAGATATAACATGATCCTATCTACTCATTTGTAACTTGGTTTATATATATATATATATATATATATATATATATATATATATATATATATATATATATTAGGGGCCCAGTGCACGAAATTCGTGCACTGGGAGGGGGGAGTGTCCCTCAGCCCAGCCTGCCCCCTCTCACATACTGGGAGCCCTCAGGGGATGTCCTATTGACGGCTTAGGCCCGCTCCCAGCTCCCCTTGGGGAGCGGGCCTAAGCTGCAATCTGGCCTCCCTTTGTGGGAGGTGACCGGGCTGATCAGGGGAAGGCACCAGCCCCATCACCCCGCTGCTGCAGCCACTGCCAGTCACCACATCCAGCAAGGTATTTTCATCAATACGGACTCCAGTCCCATCACCATGAAAAAATGACAACTTTTTTTTAGGCATTTTCAAGATGTGTCTTTCATATAATAAAAATTTCTTTATTATTTCTTTATCCTTACCTGAGGATAAGTTTCCATTGATTCTTAGAGAATGTGAAAGAGAAAGGGAAAGACAGAGATAAACATCAAAATGAGAGGAACACTTTGATTGGTTGCCACCTGCATGGGCCCTGACCTGGGCCCCGGCCAGGGAGGAGCCTGCAACCTAGATACATGCCCTTGGTCAGAATTGAACCCAGACCCCTGCCATCGGCAGGCCAAGGCATTATCCACTGAGCCAAAGTGGCTAGAGCAGGATATGACATTTCTTAGCCCTCCAGCAGCGGACCTTCGTTGTTTTTATCAGGAGTGTGGTGAAAAACCCTAGATCACCGTTTTGGATTCTTATTACCCAAGTTACTAAGAATATTACCAGTGGCACAGAGAGCTTAACCAATGAGCGGTCAGAAAAGGTGCTTCCTCTGTAGTTCACACCAATCTGCGGCTTGGCACCCCACCCACCCCCACCCCAGGCTTGACGCCTCTGGCCCAGGCTTCAGGCCTGGGCAGGGGAACCCCATCTCCCCCGATCACAGGCTCCACCCTTGCCCAGGCCTGACCCCTTTGCCAGAGGCGTTGACCCCCATCACCCTCCGATTGCCAGATTGGCCCCTTGCCCAGGCCTGATGCCTCCGCCAGAGGTGTAAGGCCTGGGCAGGGGACCCCCATCTCCCTCCCATAGCTGGCTCTGCCCCCCGCCCAGGCCTGAGGCCTCTGGCCCAGGTATCAGGCCTGAGCAGGGGACCCACACACCCCTCTGATTGACGGCTCCACCCCCCTCCCAGGCCTGACGCCTGGGCCAAAGGCGTTGACCCCCATAAACCTCCAATTGCAGGATCGGCCACTTGCCAAGGCCTGATACCTCTGCCAGAGGCGTCAGGCCTGGGCAGGGGACCCTCAGCCCACTCCGTTGCTGGCTCCCCCCCGCCCCCACCCAGGCCTGATGCCTCAGCCAGAGGAGTTGACCCTCATCACCCTCCGATCCCCTGATCGGCTCCTTGCCCAGGCCTGAGGCCTCCAGCAGAAGTGTCAGGCCTGGGCAGGGGACCCCCAGCTCCCACCATCCCCGGCTCCACCCCTGCTACCAACGATCTCTGGTACCGCCCCTGCCCAGACCTAAGGCCTCTGGTGGAGGCATTAGTCCTGGGCAGGAGACCCCCAGCTCGCCGCAATCTCCTGCTCTGCCCCGGCCTAGACCTAATGCCTCTGGCCAAGGCATTAGGCCTGGGCAGGGGACCCCCAGCTGCTCACGATTGCTGACTCCGCCACTGCCCAGGCCTAACGCCTCTGATGGAGGCGTTAGGTTTGGGCAGGGGACCCCCAGCTCCCCACGGTTGCAGGCTCTGCCCCCAGCTCCCTGCAGTTGCAGGCTCCGCCCCTGCCCAGGCCTAACGCCTCTGATGGAGGCATTAGGCCTGGGCAGGGGACCCCCAGCTGCTAACGATTGCTGACACTGCCCCCAGCTCCCTGCAGTTGCAGGCTCCGCCCCTGCCCAGGCCTAACGCCTCTGGCCGAGGCATTAGGCCTGGGAAGGGGACCCCCAGCTGCTCACAATTGCTGACTCCGCCCCTGTCCAGGCCTAACGCCTCTGGCCAAGGCATTAGGCCTGGGCAGGGGACCCCCAGCTCCCCGCGGTTGCAGGCTCTGCCCCTGCCCAGCTCCCATTGCGGGCTCCACCCCTGCTTCCTGCGATCACTGGTCGGGGTGGCAAAAGTGCCCGGTTCTCTGATCACGGCTGGGGGGCAGGGCAAAGGTGGCCCCCAGCGCCGCCTTTGCCCTGCCCTCGGCTCTTAGCTCCCCGCTGGGTTTCGGATCACAGTCAGTGGCAGGGGGGCTTCTTCCGTCCTTTCCCTTTCGCCTCCCAGCATTGTGCCTACATATGCAAATTAACCGCCATCTTTGTTGGCGGTTAACCACCATCTTAGTTGGGAGTTAATTTGCATATCTCCCTGATTAGCCAATGGGAAGGGTAGCGGTCGTACGCCAATTACCATGTTTCTCTTTTATTAGATAGGATATATAACCTTATATTGAATACAACAAATATGTTGAAGCATCCAATGAATATTTTTAAGAGCATCACCCACAGGAATGCGTGGACTTGACAAGCAGATGTTTGATTGCATCTCATTTTAAATGCCAGAAACATGGCTGAAAATTACTCAACAGCCTCGTTCAAGAGTGAGCTCCTCTGGACAATGCAGCTTAATTAGCACTCGAGCTCACATTCTTCCTGATTTTATACTTCATGCACCTACAGTCTGGATTCTACCCTTTCTAACTGTGAGAGCTTTCACCATTTATTCTTTCAAGTAACCAACGCTGATTGTGATTTTACTAAGGCTACATGAGGCTGGATATTGGGAACACAATAAAAGGAAAGAAACCAGGTACTTCCCCATAGGATCTCAGAGCTTCCTGGGAGAGACACAGAAGCAGTTGCAGGTGTGTAAAAGTACATTGAAAGAGGGAGATACAAAATATCTGGGAAAATAACTGTAAGTCACCAGTTCTGCCTGACAGTCAAGAAAGACTCAACAGATGGAATTATATTTGAGTCAGATGGCAAATGAATGTGCAGAGTTTTCCAGGAGGAACACAACAGGAAGAGGTCAGGCAGAGGGAACGCCGTGATGTGCCACCATGAGTACAGGAATCGCAGTGAGAGAAGCAAGGGTTCCCGTTCTGACCCATGATTTCTTGGCTTTTAGTTGACAATCAATTTACTCTAAATGAATCATTTCTTCTTTGCAAACTAAGCATAATTACCTACCCTCACAAGGCTGTTGTAGGTTTCATTGAGATAAATTAAAAAGTATTTATCATAGCAAATTGGCTCATAAAAATTAATCAAAAAGTGCCATCTTTAACTTGCAGAGGCAAATAAGTCATGATAAATTATGATCAAGCAATGAAGAGTAGGTCAATAATTGTTTTTAATATTTTCCAATGAAGTCCAAAGAGACCCATTTCTCATTGCTTACTTCCCATCACTACTCAATCTGATTCTGGAGGATCTTTAAATGAATACAGGAATTTGAAGATGGTAAAAGAAAAAATGTTCAGCCCAATTTTACTTTTTGTTTCTTTGTTTCTTTTAATCAACCTTTTTATTTTGACATAATGGTAGATTAACATGCAGGGTTTTTTTTGTTTGTTTGTTTTTGTAAAAAATACATTTCTATTGACTTCAGCGAGGAAGGGAGAGGGAGAGAGAGAGAGACAGAAACATCAATGATGAGATTCATTGATTGGCTGCCTCCTGCATGCCCCACCCTGGGGATAGAGCCCAAAACTCAGGCATGTGCCCTGACTGGGAATTGAACCATGGCCTCCTTATTAATAGGTTGATGCTCAACCACTGAGCCATGCCAGCCAGGCTTCACATGCAATTTTAAGAAATAATCCAGGGATCCTATGTACTCTTTATCAGTTTCTTCCAATGGTAATACCCTTTCAAAACTATATTATAACCAGGATATCAGTAATCATACAGTTAAGATTCAGACCAGCCCCAGCCTGTGTTTTTCAGTGGTTAGAGCATTGGCCCAGCTACCAAAGGGTCTCAGGTTTGATTCCCAGTCAAGGGCACATACCTGGATGCATGTTCGATCCCTGGCCCCGGTCCCAGTGCATGTGGGAGGCAACCAATTGATGTGTCTCTCACACTGATGTCTCTCTTTTCCTCTCTCCCTTCCACTCTCTTTAAAAAGCAATGGGGAGCCCTAGCTGGTTTGGCTCAGTGGATGGAGCGTCAGTCTGCAGACTCAAGGGTCCCAGGTTCGATTGCGGTCAAGGGTATATGCCCAGGTTGCAGGCTCGATCCCCAGTAGGGGGTGTGCAGGAGACAGCCAATCAATGATTCCCTCTCATCATTGATGTTTCTCTCTCTTCCTCTCTCTTCCTCTCTGGAATCAATAAAAATATATTTTAAAAAAGCAATGGGGAAAAATATCCTCAGGTGAGGATTAACTAACTAACTAAATAGTGTCCATTCTGTCACTGAGTCTTTAAATGAAGGCAGTCTTTCTGATCAGTGAGCACTGAAAGCCTTTGAGAGCCACAGTGGCAGCTCACCTGGGCTGTCTTCCATGGGTTCCTGGGAGCTTTGTGTCTCCGGCCTTTTATTTCTGGGCTTTCAAAGCCCACCAGTTTTGGAGATGCATGTGAACACAGTGAGCTCACTAACCTCAGCTTCTACTTAAACCTTTAATGCTATTGTAGGTTAGTTTAGTGGTCTCAAAAACAGTGAGGTCACGAAGTTTGCCAAAAGCTCACATTTATTGTGATCAAATGCATAGATATTGATTATGGCATATAGATCTACCAAGAGTGGTGTAGGCAGTCCAAGATGGTGTGGCTCAGTGGTTGAGCATTGACCTATGAACTAGGAGGTCATGGTTCAATTCCTGGTCAGGACATATGCCCAGGTTGCAGGCTCGATCCCCAGTATGGGGCAAGCAGAATGTAGCTTATCAATGATTCTTTCTCATCACTGATGTTTTTATCTCTCTCTCCCTCTCCTTTCCTCTCTGAAATCAGTATATATATATATATATCCTATATAATAAAAGGCGAATATGCAAATTGACCGAACAGTGGAACGACCAGTCACTATGACACACACTGACCACCAGGGGGCAGACACTCAATGCAGGAGCTACCCCCTGGTGCTCAGTGGGCTCCCACAGGGGGGATGTGGGACTGCTGGCTTAGGCCTGCTCCCAAGGGCTCCGAGACTGCAAGAGGGCACAGGCCAGGCTGAGGGACCCACCCCCCAAGTGCACAAATTTTGTGCACCAGGCTCCTAGTATATACATATATATATATATATATATATATATATATATATATATATATATATATATATTTAGAGAGAGAGAGAGAGAGAGAGAGAGAGAGAGAGAGAGAGAGAGAGAGAACTATAGGCAGAAAATTCTCATGGTCTAAAACCCTACTCAGAAGGGTATCAGGCTCCCAGGAGCTTGGTTAGTGGCTCGGTTAACAAATGGGTCTCACTAAATCTTAAGGGTCATTTTAGCAAGAGGAATCTTCCTATTTTTAGTTCATTATAGCCACTACTTTTAATTTTTGCTACTAATAATTCTCATAAGTATTTTCTAAAAAGTTGAAGTCAGACACATGAAAAAAGTCATAATTGTGTGACTCATCTATGTAGGTAATTAGCCATTCAAATTGGTTCCTTCTTAAAAATTAATCTTCAGGTATTTCCTAGTTAGCATTTCATTTTACCCCCTTGATTGTGATAACCCCAAACTAAGAAATATGTGTGTACATTTTCCAGCAGCTCATCATCTTATGAAAATTTCATTGTCTTCCCAGCATATTCTCCTGAACAGTGAGAAAGATTTAAACAAGTGGGCTAGCAGGGCACCCAGATTGGAAATTCCTGAAACCCTTTCCAGACTTTTCTTTTTCATACTTTCTCTTCACAGAGGAGTGAGACTACCTGGCACTGCAGAAACACATATGCCATTGCCCTTGCTCTTTCTTCTACAGATAATGCTATTCCCTACCCTTCCATTTATGCTTGGGAAACTTCTAATCATCACTCTTAACCCAGCACAAATCTTACCACATCCATTCAAATTTCCTCTGGGCACAATGGTGCATTAGTTTCTCTGTCTTCTACATTTACACATAATATAGTGTAGGATTGATTTCACGGCTTATACTTACCTTCTTAGAGTCCTAACTCCCCAGAAGATGTGGGTTGCATGTAGAAGGGACTTGATGATCATTTTTGTTCGGCCCAGTAACAAACACATCAAAAGTCTTTTAAAGTATTGAAAGACTAAACATAGGACATATAGTCCTTTCTTTGTATTTCCCCAGCATCCCATCCAAAAACAGGTTCAAAAGCACTCACATATTCCCCTGATTTACTAACAGTATGTATGAACAGGGTAGAGTAAATTTAGCAAAGTGTCCATTGTAAGGATGTGGCTGAGTATTTGCAAAACTCATTACCCCCCTCCTTCCCTGTGCACTGGCTTGGTTGTCAGTTTTCCCCCTCTTCTAAGAAATAAAACTGGAGATGTCAAAAGGTCCATGGCCATCCTGTCTCTGATGCATAAACAACTTGGGCCAAAGCACATTAAAATGAGCAAAATACAGCCCTGACCGGTTTGGCTCAGTGGCTAGAGCGTCGCCCTGCGGGCTGAAGGGTCCTGGATTTGATTCCAGCCAAGGGCATGTACCTTGGTTGCGGGCACATCCCCAGTCGGGGGTATGCAAGAGGCAGCTGATCGATGTTTCTCTCTCATCGATGTTTCTAACTCTCTATCCCTCTCCCTTCCTCTCTGTGAAAAATCAATAAAATATATTTTTTTTTAAAAAAATAAGCAAAATACAAATATGGAAAGCCATACCCATTTTTCTTATTCCCAATGTGTGTTTTTATGACTATAAAAATTGAACATTGTTTTGGTTATGAGATTTTTATCTATCATAGCCAATATTTGTAAGCTTGTGTTATTTTTAAGATCATAGCACTATTTAATAATAGTATTACCTTTTACCCAATAAATCAGTACAATAATAGAAAATTGCTATAAAATGAGTACATTATATGAGAAATGTGGTTAATCAACTGTCCTTTCTGATACTCATGTCTAAAGTATGCTCTCTGTAGGTAAACATTCCAATATGACAAATATTCACAACAGGCTATATTTTATAGAAATTGTTTTTCTCTCAAGGAATAAAGTTGAGTTAAAAGATAATCACACTGGAAAATGTAACCTTTTCTCTTAAATAACTATCATGAAGACTTTTTTAAAAATTTACCTTGTTTTTGATTCATTGTGATATCAAGCAATGGTGATTTTAATACTCTGTTGTGTTCAGGTTAAGACGGCAGTAACTTGAGCCGTTGACCCTTGAGAGCCCTTGATGTTCTGGTAACAGCTGGCTGTCGGTTTACATTCTGTCTGTCTTCCCTTTGTTCTTAGCAAGGAAAGAGTTAGCACAGGTGTGCAAACCATTTCTCCCTCCTCTGCACACCAACAGCCGACTTGGCCCTGAGCAGAACCCCTAGCAAATGTGAACTGTGACATCAAGGTCACTCAGGAGTTGCCATGTAGCAATGACTCACCCAGAAATGCTTTTAGCGAGACATTCCTGGTCTGCCTAGAACAGATTGCGGACTGTCAATAAGCCTGCCACTTGTGGGCTGCAGCGGCGTTGAAGAATGAATGTTGGGAACCAGAAAGAACTACATGACATGGGAGGTAAACAAGCTGAGAGACCCTGAACTCAGTGGCAGCTTTGTGCTAACCTGGCCCCACACAGTCCTCTCTCAGAAACCAACATCCTCCTGGCTGAGGTGGGGACGCAGGAAGCTGGATCTCAGAGGTCTGCACCTCCTAGAGACCGGTGCTGTGCATGCTGGTACCTTTATCAGACACACTTTTCCTAACCATCCGTAACAGTCTGTGCTGGGGAGGACATGTGCTTCGTGCGAGTCTGATGGACAATTAGACTTTGTGTTCATTTTGACTTAAAAATCAAACAGAAATTCAACCTCAAGTTATCTTCACACAAAGGAATTATGTATTTGACTGAAAAAGTGTAACATTAGGGTAATATACTATTACTGTTGTTTGGACCCAGGAGTCCTCTGCTCGGCTGTTTCCTGCCCCGCCACCCCCCCCCCTTAAATTCATTTTTATTGTTGAAGATATTACAGATGCCCCTCATTTCCTCCTCCCTTTGCCCCCCTCCACCCAGCCACCCCACCACAGGCCTTCACTGCACTATTGTCTGTGTCCATTCTGTTTAGTCACTAAGCATGTCAAACATTCTCCTGGAACAAGTACTTTACATTTACTGGTAAAGATATCTGCTCAGACTTGGACTTTTCTGACAACAGTAACGATCTCATTCATTATTTTAATAGTTTAAATAGTGCCTTGGAGAGTAGGAAGATCTGCCATTAAGGGAAGAGAAAGCACATTAATGAATTGAGCCGCTCATTAGCTAATCTTTCTCAAAATCTCTAATGATGTCCTGGTTAATGGCCACTAGAAATACAGAAGTATTTCAACAGAGGGTTCTCAATCTAAGACCTTTGTAGCTGTAACATTGATTATTTTTATACATAACTAGAGGCCCGGTGCACAAAAATTTGTGCACTCGGGTGTGGGGGGGTCCCTCAGCCCAGCCTGTGCCCTCTCCCAGTCTGGGACCCCTTGGGGGATGACCACTTGCTGGCTTAGGCCTGCTCCCTGGGGGATTGGGCCTAAGATGGCAATCAGACATCCCTCTGGCAGCCTGGCAGCCCTAGGGGGATGTCCACTTGCCAGCGGGGAGCAGACCTAAGCTGCAGCCAGACGTCCTTAGCGCTGCTGAGGAGGTGGGAGAGGCTCCCACCACCACCGCTGTACTGGCAGCCATCAGCCTGGCTTGTGGCTGAGCAGAGCTCCCCCATGTGGGAGCGCACTGACCACCAGAGGGCAGCTCCTGCATTGAGCGTCTGCCCCCTGGTGGTCAGTGTGTGTCATAGTGACCAGTCATTCCCAGTCTTTGTGCTGTTAGGGTCAGTTTGCATATTACCCTTTTACTATATAGGATAGAGGCCTGGTGCATGGGTGGGGGCTGGCTGGTTTGCCTTGAAGGGTGTCCCGTATCAGGGTGGGGGTCCCACTTGGGTGCCTGGCCAGCCTGGATGAGGGGCTGATGGCTGTTTTCAGGCTGGCCACACCCCCTTTAGGGTGGGGGTCCCCACTGGGGTGCCTGGCCAGTATGGGTGAGGGGCTGAGGGCCATTTTCAGGCTGGCCAATGACTGAAGCTCCCAGCCTCTCCTTTTTTTCTTTTCTTTTTTTTATTCTGAGATTTATTTACCTTCTATAATTGAAACATTGTGTCACTGGAGCTGAGAGCGGGCTCCAGCTCTGAGGCCACGGCCTGCTGAAAGCAGGTATCTCGGGTTTGTTTAGCTTCTATAATTGAAACTCTGTTGCTTTCAGAGCTCAGAGCCGGGCCGCGGCAGGCAGGAAACCTTGGTTTCCTCCATCACTGGAGCAAGCAAGCCTCATATGAACTTGCTTCAGCTGCATGGCTGCTGGCCGCCATCTTAGTTGGTGGTTAATTTGCATATCGCCCCGATTAGCCCATGGGAAGCTTAGAGGAGGTACGGTTAATTATCCTTCTTGTCTTTTATTAGACAGGATAGTAACACACATAAGGGCAGCCTACTTTTATTGAGCACTTACTACATGCCAGGCACATGGGAAGAGAGAACACTAAAAAGACACAATTAATTCATTTGGGTAGCCACTGTGTGTCTAACTCAAGTTATACATACATTTATTAAATTGGGTCAACTGACATATTGGGCCAACTGTTCCAAATTGTACAGATGACCAGTCTAGCAGATCTCGAAGGTTCATGATTTATGAGAAGATGCATGTGGCATCTTGCCTCTGCGAAGAACATTTTTCTCCCCGGCAGCTAGACCTCCATCCTGGGTTAGCAGAGGAGACGGTTCCGTTGTTGCTGTTCTATCCCGAGTCTCTCTAACTTGGATGCAAAAGCAACCCACAAGTGAACAATGACCATTCACCAACTGGATGGAAGTCCCTGTGGCTACGTGGGGGGTGAAAGAGAATGTCCCTTAAAGGCTCTGACTCCTCCAGCAGTTGATTCACACAATCTAGTTCCTTATCGGGTCCTAAGTAGGACAGAGTTTGTCTGAGACCCTGACCCCTATGGTGCCTGGTACCAGCCAAGCTCCTTGGGTGTGGGGAGTTAGAAAGCCTGCACTCTAATTCCACCTCTGCTTGTTACTAACTGTATGACTTTGCCCCATTGATACTAGTAAGTCTTCCCATATTTCACTTTCCTAATCTCTAAAAATGGAGACACTGGTAACAATATCACTGGGCTGCTGTAAGCATTACATTCCAATGAGATGATGTATAATATACCAGCACCCACGAAGTATTCAATATTTGTCAGCTGTTATTCCTTTTATGCTTATTGATAATAATGGAAGTTCACTTGGGCAGTTCATCTCAGTGATATTATGCCTCAGTTCCCCCTGATTAAGATTTCCAGACCTCTCCTGCCAACCTTAACTTGAACCCCACCCCAAATCTCTGGTTATCTGCCTGAAGCTTCCTTCCCAGAGGCCAGACCCTACTTCCTTTTCACTCTTCCCACTCATACATTACCTCCTCCTTCCTCCCCAACCTCTAGTCCATTGGCTGTGTTTTTGCCATGAATTAAATAGTCAAAATGATGCCTGATGCCCACTTGTTTTTGAGTATGAGCTGACACAATGCCTTCCTTGTGTATCCCTGCCCTACTTAACAGCTGGACACCCTTAGATATCAAAAATAGCTTCAACCAGGGCTAAGCTTGCCTTTTGTACAGTGAATCACTGGGATGCTATAGTTGGGGGCAGGCATTGCATTAGGTTGTGTTTCCCAGGCACCTTCCTTCGCTCCTGTCTCCTCCCTGTCTCCTCCTAGCCTACCTTGCATGCATTTTATATGAGGACATGCAAAGAAGTATAGACAGCAACTTCAGTAAAGGAGCTTACAATTTACTTTTCAACAAAATCTTATCTTCCACTCCAAAATCATCTGGACAAATGGCATAAAACATTATTATTTTATTACCTATTTCTGTATGAGTAAAATTTGATTAATAAATATCAGTATAGCACCCAACTCAGTAATACACAGCTGTGTCTAATCTTATCTTATATTAGAGGCCCAGTGCACAAAATTCATGCATGGGGGGGGGGTGCCCTCAGCCCAGCCTGGTTTAAACCAGCAGTCGGACATCCCTCTCACAATCCTGGACCACTGGCTCCTAATCACTCACCTGCCTGCCTGCCTGGTCGCCCCTAACTGCCCCTCTGCCAACTTGGTTGCTCCTAACTGCTCCCCCCCCCCCACCAGCCTGGTTGCCCCTAACTGAACCCCTCCCCCTGCTTACCTGGTCATCCTCAACTACCCCCCCTACTGGCCTGGTTGCCCCATGCAGCCTGCTGTTCAGTCATTTGGTCATCCCTGAATAACCCCCCTGCCTGCCTGTTTGTAGGCAGCCATCTTGTGAGGGCGTGAGGGTTAATTTGCATATTACCTCTTTATTCTATAGGATTTGGCATGCTGGTGTGAGTACAGGAGTACAATTAAATGGGAAACAGAAATGTGTCTCAATATCCTTATCCATTTTTGTCAGTTTGTAAGAAAAATACAGCAACTGTGTTTTAATACTACTATAACATTAAATGTCATTAATAACATTTACCATTATTTCAGCTAAAGGAGTTCTAGATATTTAACTGAGATAAAAGTGCTTCTAAGCAGAAATAATAATCTTTCTTTAATAACTAACTCACCCTCCAGATTCTTCATGCTTCTCAATGGGTTCTGTTTTGATCCTAGTCATGTAAGCTTATAGCCTTGTAGTCAATTAAATAGCATTTTAGTAGGAGTTACAAATACATAATTGGCAGTATCTTCTAGATAGCCTTGTATTGAAACTAGCTAAACATGATTGCTCATATAAACATCTTCTTGGTGTGTTATTTCTTACAAAAATGTTTTTTAAATTAAGACTTTACTTTTAGAGTAATTTTAGGTTCACAGAAAAGTTGAGGGGAAGGTACAGAGATTTCCCCTATACTCTCTGCCCCACACATACACAGCCCCACCCCAATAGCAACATCTCCCACCAGAGTGGTACATTTGTTACAACTGATTAACCTAAATTGACACATCATTATCTTCCAAAGTCCACAGTTTACATTAGGGTTCACTCTTGGTGCTGTACATGTTCTGGATTTGGACAAATGTATAATGACATGTGTTCATCATTATAGTATCATACAGAATAGTTTCATTGCCCCTCAAATCCTCTGCTCTGTCCACTCCTCTCTCCTCCCTGCTTTGCCCCTAACCCCTGGCAACCACTAATATTTTTACTGTCTCCATAGTTTTGCTTTTTCCAGTATGTCATATGGTTGAAATCATATAGTAGGTAGCCTTTTCAGGTTAGCTTCTGTCTCTCAGAAATATTCCTTTAAGTTTTTGCCATGTCTTTTCATGGCTTCACAGCTCATTTATTTTCAGTGCTGTTTGGATGTACCACAGAAGGACATCTTGGTTGTATAAAAGCTTTTTATCCTGGATATTTGTAACTTATAATCAAAGCAGTACCCCTGCACTGCATAGACTGTAACAAATTGTTTTCCTTTTAATGAGGTTTAGATTTGATCTAACAATGTCAATATCTTGTACTAGGACAGGCTATCCTCTGTGGCACCTCTAAAATCTCAGCACAACAGAGCTTCATCTCTCACTCATACAAAGTGCAATGTTGCCAACCCTGAATGGCAGCCCTCATGTGCACCTCTCCTCCACGCGGTGACTCAGGAATCTAGGCCTTTTCCGTTTTACATGACCCTCTCTATATCACCTCCATGTTCGCTATGTGAAGGTAAGGGGGAGCATGAAATCTTCCATAGGGGTGTTCGTGTCCAAGTCTTGAATTATAATACACTAGAGGGCCAATGCACAAAATTCGTGCAAGAGCAGGCCTTCGCAGTCACGGTGGCTGCCTGGATCCCTCGCAGCTGTAGCAGCTTCCTCGATCCTGTGGCTGCAGCTCCAGCTTCATCCAGAAGGACGTCCAGAAGGACATCTGGCCTGATTAGCATATTGAGTTTTTATTGTTATAGATTATTTCTGCCCTCATTCCATTGACTGGAAACTAGGTACATGGCTCCCACATACCTGTAAGGAAAGCTAATCTTCAGGGTGCCCAAGAGGGAAGTTCAACGGGTTTGTAAACACAGCATTGTTCTTGTCATACTCTTAACAATTTAAAATTAAATTATATCCATAATGTACATAAAGTGTATATATCAACTGTGTTTTTTTTGTATCCATATGCAACTGTGTCTTTAACTGTTTTTGATTACAAAGGGTAGAACCGAGGTTTCTGTGATTCTCAGTGTAGTGTGCCTACTACCTAAACAGAGGGACAGTTTGATGCTCTTCATATTGGTGCTCAGAATGAAAATAATAAATAGATTTAAGCGTACAGCATGTTCAATGAATACAGGTGATGGTGGCGGGGAGAAAAGACAGAGCAACCTGGTCCATTGTCACAGCCGTACTTAATCAGGACTTGGAGACCCACACAGGAGTGAATTAGGGGGTGCTTTGCTATATAAATTCCACCAGAGTACTGTCTGGCTCCTTCTGATTCCCAAATGTTCTCCTCACAGCCATGAATACTTGTAAAAGGGCTGCATGAAGAATGGAATTTCCCCCAGCCGGGCAGGCGTAACTCTGGCTGCTGCCAGATGAGGAACTTTCCAAGCTATTGTTGACATGAACATAAACAAAGGGGCTTTGTGCCTTGGCAACTAACAAGCAAAATCCAAACAACTTCACTGAGAGGCACGGTGGCTTCCCAGGTGCAGGCGCATGGAGCACCGTCTCCCTCCACTATTGGCATGCTTTGCCTTTAGTAACAAAAAGCTCCTTTACATAATCTGGGTTAATGAGCCCTCTCCTCCGCTGGGGGTTCGGCTCAGCTTCTGTCTCAGGAAACAGAACCAGGGTGGGAGTAGCTCTGGGACTGGGCGCCTGCTAAGCAGCTATCGCTGTTGGAAGGATGACAACAAACCGTTATTAGAAGTCATGTTCTGGCCTTCAACCTTTCCCTGTGTTTCCTGCGCTGTGTACAGCTCCTCAAGCTGTGCGCTAGGGGGCGCCAGCCCCACAGGGCGACCGGTTCTCTAGGCTGCATTTGTAGGCGGGGAAAGCCTTTAGTTGTAAACGGATTTACTCACCCCCGTGGTCTTTTCATAAAGAAAACCTGAATATGGAATGACCTTGCTTGAAGCACTTTAAAGGCTCCTCAGTGCTTTCAGGATGAAGACCCAAATCCTTCTTAGAGCCCCTGGAGCCTGGTCGGTTCTGGCCTCTCTGCCCGGTGCCCAGGCATCTCACCTTCTCCAGCATCCTCGCCTCCTCTCTGTGCTCCGGTTCCCTCCCTCCCTGGTCGTGCTTTCTGGCGTCAGGTACACTCCCCTGCACCACTGTGCAGCATCACATTTCATCTGTATACATGTTACATGCAACACACACATATGCCTGGCATAGGAGGCGGGGAGGACGCTAGCATCTGAACTTTTTCCTAGGCTGCTGCTGAGAGCAGACTTGCGGCCCTGAGGGTCAGCCTTAGGTCTGCAGAGGTTCTGAGAGTCCTCGGAGGACGTCTTAGAACCACCTCCCTGTGGGTAGCTACGAGATGGGACCTCCCCCGAAACAATTCCTCAGCTCTGTCCACTGGCCGGAATGTAGTCTAGTACATTTCTTTCACGGACGCTCAACCTTGTGGTGTATCTGTCCCTAAATAAATGCTGTTTTCTCCCCCTCAATAGTGCTGTGAACAGAGGCACTGTGCAGCATATTTTTTAGTATATATATATATGTATGTATGTATATATATATATATATATATATATATATATATATATATATATGTATGTATATATATATATATTTGTTAATATATTTTATTGATTTTTTACAGAGAAGGATAAAGAGTTAGAAACATCGATGAGAAACATCTATCAGCTGCGTCCTGCACACCTCCTACTGGGGATGTGCCTGCAACCAAGGTACATGCCGTTGACCGGAATTGAACCTGGGACCTTAAGTCCACAGGCTGGCGCTCTATCCACTGAGCCAAACCGGGTAGGGCTAGTTTTATATTTTCATGTGAAAACTACGAAGGACCTGAGTTTCCATGCGTTCCTTCATTGTAAATAAGCCTGGCTTCCTATCTGGATTTGTGTGTATGTGGGTGAGTGGGGGATGGGAGGGTCCCTTTTCTACCAATAAACTATTTTTGCGGGTTTCATCCTATATTAATTAGTTCTTCTACTTTAAGTAAAAGGAGGAAATTTTTAAAAAGCTGGCATCACCCCCAAAACATGATATTGAAAAGACAGTATAGGTTACATGGGCCTGTGCGAGATTGATCAGTATGTGGGTCGTGTCCCTGAGCCCGGGCCTCAGGCAGCCGGCACCCACGATGTTTTGGGCCTTGTCTGGGCAGTGCCTGGCAGGGCGGGTCTGGCGCCCAGCCCCGCAGCTCCCGCCGCTGCCCTGCCTTGGGCTGCTCGCCCTGGGTCCTCCTTTCTTGCTCCAGTTTTTGTACACAGTTGTCCTGCTTCTAGTCCTTATTCTGCCTGGTAACCTGCAAGTCATTGATCCCCATTCAACCAGCTCCTGGAGGCTCATCACAGGCTCAGTCGGGGGCCTGGCTCTCCTCCAGGCCGCCTCTGTAAGGGCCGCTCCTGACACAACATATTTAATGTTGTTCCCAGGGAGCGCTGATGAAGCCATTCACAAACCAGGTGATGGCAGAGAAAAAGCATTGATTGTCCCAGAAATGCTTCCCAGGGCTGGGTTGTACTCACCGCGGGGGGCCTTAGGCCTTCGGGCTTTTGCCTCAGACAGTGACTCATCTCTCCCAGGGCACTGCCCCGGTAGCCACTACTCTGCTGCTGTGTCCTTGCGTGGCTGCAATCATTAAAACATGAAATAGACGGACTCGTGTGTGCCCTTAACCTCAGAGGGATTCGAATTGCTCAGAGATTTAAACTGCTTCTTCAAACATTTACATATAGACAGGTTCCTTGCTAAGGTGAAGAAAGTACTATTTTAACCGGAATGTTCCAGGATATTAACTGCCTTTTTGACTCCCGTGGGTACCGGAGGCCCACCCAGGAGGCCCCACGTGGTATCTATTTACAGAAATGTACCAGCAGGCATGGTCTTGGTTTATTTTGAAGTACCACTCCAATACAGTCCAAACTTGACCTAAATTCTAAATGAATTTTGCACCCTGTGTTTCACAGCCCACGTGCCTTTGGGAGTGAGGAGAATGGGCACTCCTGTCACTCAGGTGTTAGTGGATGTGCTGATGGGTGTTTTGCCCTCGCTGCAGGCTCCATCCGCAGGAAGCAGGAGAAGGGCTCCCCGTTCTTCGGCTTCACCCCGAAGAAGACCTGCACCCTATGGACTTCTTCAGTTGGTTTGTCACTGACTGCTCTATTATTTGACCCTTTCCTTCCAAAACATTTTTACTCACACACATCCCCTAGCCAGGCATGCCAAAAGATGCATTGGTGTGAACCCACATGGTGCAGAATTTCTTTAAAAATGTTTGCGGGGGCAGCTGGCAGGCTGAGAGCCCAGGAGAGAAATGTTTGCGCTGTCCTGGGGATGGTACCTTGGGCTCACCAATAGTGATAAAAGAACAGGAAGATATTGCAAACCTTTTCAACCCCCATTTTTAAAAACTGGGGGTTCCTGAGAAATGCTGACCTTTTTTATTATTATTGATTTCAGAGAGGAAGGGAGAGAGAAACATAAATAATGAGAGAGACTGGGGATCGAGCCCACAACCCAGGCATGTGCCCTAGACCGGAATCGAACCCAGGACCCTTCAGTCCACAGGCTGACGTTTTAGTCACTGAGCCAAACCAGGTAGGGCCTGACTTCTTATAGTAAGGCCAGGACCAAGTCGGTATTTTTCTAAAATGTATTAGGATTGCATCACTTATCTTACGCATTTTTGTTACTTTATACTTCTTGATAGAAGCATAAAATTGAAGTGGTGATGATTGTGAGTGAATGATATGGACTCGAGCAGTGACATTCCATGGAGCTGGAGAGAGCAGTCCCTCCAGCACCCCCCAGGCCTGCAGGGGGGCGCTGGTAGGACACTGGGGTTGATGCAGGCAGCCAGCACCAGTAACCACCACTTGCTGTGTGCAGGGACTATCAGTCCTGGCCCAGGCTCAGCCATCCCCCGGTCTCTCAGCTCCATCCTGGAACAGCCTCATGAAACGGGAAGGTTCTATCCTCATCAAATCAAGAATCCTCCTCAGCATCACCATAAGAGCCCATGGATTAAAACAGTTCTTGCATCATGTACAGTTCTTTTTATCAGGCCATTCCATCAGGAGAGTGCATTTGGTTAGATTTGATAGAGCTTGGGATGAACATATTTATAGTGTGTGATTAGGCAAGCTGGAACACCAGGAACTCAGGTAAGAGTTGACCTTGAAGTCTTCTGAACCATTTTGGGTAGCTCCTGGGGGAAGGCAAGTAAATTCTGGTTTTCCCACTCCTCTATGTCTTATGACATTTTTTAGCCCATTAGCTCCCTTCTTCCTAAGATCGGTCTGAAATTAAATGTTCCATTTTGCTTATCACAGTTTAGGGTCAAATTAACTTTCAGGCAAGGAGGAGAGCCCCAGGGTGGCCCCAAGGACTGGAGACACAGCTGCCAAGAATATTTTGGTGGAGAGTCAGGCCAGATCCAGATCACAGATGTAAGTGACAACAATGACAAGGGAGGGAGCTCTTCTCTGTAGCCTCAACTCAGCATCTCACAATGACCTGGCTCCTATTCCATGCCCATGGGACCCCGATCACTGGTGGGCCCAGCAAAAATTTTCGAATGCTCTCAGCCGCTTTTCACCACACGCTCCAGTCTGAGACCAGCTGCTCCGCAGACCATAGCTGGTCAAAGGCATGTCTGCACCATGGGTTCTCAGACTGCAGGTTCCACCAGCAAGCAGTGAGCCCTGATCTCTTTAAACATTAAACGATGAAGGAAGAGCACCTTTCCTCTCTCCACTGCTTGAGTCAAGATAATTAAGGCATTGCCAGGCTGGTGTGGCTCCGTGGCTGAGCATCGACCTATGAACCAGGAGGTCCTGGTTTGATTCCCGGTCAGGGCACATGCCCGAGTTGCGGGCTGGATGCTCGGTAGGGGGCATAGAGGAGGCAGCTGATCAATAATTCTCTCTCACTATTGATGTTTCTATCTCTCCCTCTCTCCCCCTGCCTCTCTGAAATCAATAAAAACATATTTTTTTCAAAGAAGATAAAACATAGACGAAATGTACAATGTATCTCATGGGAAGTGGGCCTGCCCTATTTATTTGAAGATTTCGTTCACACCCTGCTAGTGAAAATGCCTGCCATCTATTTAGCATTCTTTGACAATAGTTCAATCTGAATTATTCCATTTTTATGAAACTAAAGCTCTGTCTGGTGACTGTATGGTGTGAATTACACTTCAGTCAAAGGCAGCAAGAAGAAGCAAAATGCTTCCATTTACTAGTAATCATTTGTGCTGGAAAATAGAATATTGCCTCTTCCAAGTGAAATAAATATGTTAATCTTGTGTTTGAAATTTTCATTATGTTCACACATTCCCTACATTGCCTCATTTTCTCAGTAGGATTTAATCCCACAAAGATTCATGCAATGTTTAAATTTTATGCAGACATGGAGTGATGAATCACATTAGACATGGCAAATAAATAAATCCTCTTTTGGGTTTTCAATTTTCCATGCAATTTCATTAAGTACCTTTTATAAACAGAGATATTGTTTAAAAAAAAATACAAACAAACTCAAAAGAGAATTTTTAAAAACATGAAATAAGGGTTATAGCCCCCACCCTTAAAGACTTACAATTCAGCTGCATTAGGTCTACAGAGCCAACAAATTGAGATTTCTTAGAGATAGGGCTACTACACTCTGTAGAAATCTCCCCAAGAAACATTAGCCCTTTGTAAGCCCTTCTTCTATACTCTGTCGAGTTACATCTCATTGGTGTATGCCTCACATAAGCAGAATTTACCTACCATTTTGGGATGGCCAGTCCCCAGTTATTCAATCAGTGATTTAAGTGTGGCTGTGAAGGTGTTTTGTAGATATGATTGACATTTATAATCCATTGACTTTAAGTCAACAGAGCCAAATATCAACAGTACAACGACTGAAATTTCTTTTGAGAGCCAAATTTTTTAAACTTACGCTGTATAGGTAAGTACATTGTTATTAACTTAATTAGGGTACTCTTAAGGCTTAGGAAGAGCCACACTCAAGGGGCCAAAGAGCCGCATGTGGCTCGAGAGCCGCAGTTTGCCTACCACTGTCCTAGATAATTGGGGTGGGCCAGGTTTAATCAGTTGAAGGGCCTTAAAGATTGTGGAGCCTTCTTTTAAGAAGAAATTCCACCTGTGGACAGCAGCTTTGGCCCGTGCCTGAGCATTCCAGCTTGCCTTGTGACGTCCTACCCTAGGGGGTTTAGACTTGCTTAACAAGCCCTACAACCACAGAAACCAGTTCCTTGTAATAAAACTCTTAGTATATGTCTCCTACTGGTTCTGCTTCTCTGGTTGAACCCTGACTGATACATCAGTCGTTTGTTTTTATATTCATGTGTTCTTTAATAAATGGGTTTAATTTTTCAACATTCAACATGGGGTTCGGTGTTGGAGATCCAAAGTATTCCATGCCCAAGAAATAGCTTGGATGTAAGCAAGGAAAGTTGGACACTTCAAAGAACACTGAATTGCCCTAACCGGTTTTCTCAATGGATAGAGTGTCAGCCTGTGGACTGAAAGGTCCCAGGTTTGATTCCAGTCAAGGGCATGTACCTTGGTGGCGGGCACATCCCCAGTAGGGAGTGTGCAGGAGGCAGCTGATTGATGTTTCTCTCTCATCGATGTTTCTAACTCTCTATCCCTCTCCCTTCCTCTCTGTAAAAAAATCTATCATATATATATTAAGAACACTGAATTGCTAGACTGGAAGATCTGAGGCTAAGCATAGTAATTGATAAGGCCTGAGAGAGGATATCATTTGAGAACTTACTATGAGCCAAGCACTGTGCAGAAAAGCTTCCCAGGTATGAACGTCTTTAACCATCAAACCACCCCCTGAGGCAAGTACTGTAATCCTGCCGGTTTTACAGGTGGGAGACTGAAGCATGGAATAATTGGTGACCGGCTCCGGAGCATTCAGCTGCTATGTGTTTCGCTAGTGACAGAAATGTGGAGCATCTTTCTGGATGTTTATTTGCCCTCTGTATTTTTGTGTGAGATATCAGTGAGAGTCTTTGTCCCATTTTTTAACCAAGTTGTTTGTTTTCTTACGGTTGAGTTTTAAGAGTTTCTGTGTATATTTTGGATAACAGTCCTTTATCACATGTGTCTTTTGCAAATATTTTCTCCCAGTCCGTGGCTTGTCTTCTAATTCTCTGAGCAGAACTTTTTTGTTATTTAAAGAAGTCCAGCTTATCAACTTTTCTTCCATGGATCATGCCTTTGGTGTTGTACCAAAAAACCATTGCCAAACCCAAGGTCATCTAGGCTTTCTCCTATGTTATCTTGAAGGAGCTTCATAGTTGTGTGTTTTATAGTTAGGTCTATGCTCCATTGTGAGTTAATTTTTGTGAAGGGTGTGGGGTCTGTGTCTAGACTCATTTGTTGTACATGGATGCCCAATGGTTCCAGCATCATTTGACTCTCCTGACATTTTTCCATTTAGTTTTTTAAATCTTATGACTGGTTGGGGGAATTGTTTATATAGCCTTATATTCATATTTACCATCTGTATGTATTGTGGCTAAAATATTCTCTTTGTGTGGAGAACACAAAGTTTACTGCAAGAACCAGCAACATGAGTCAGTGACTCTGTGCAAGCTTCTGATCTGGGTTCTTTGGGAAGGTAATAGGTCTACTGTCATTTCCTGAAAAGTGCCCCAGGTATATGTAGGTGTTCACTTCAGCACATCTCATTGGATTCAGAGGTAAAGGAGCAAAAACAACAACAACAACAAAAAAAAAAACCCACCATGCTATTCTTCATTTGCATTACCCTCAACACAATCAATCAACACCTGGAAGATTCTCTAATAACATAAGCATGCCAAGTTGGCTTCCCAGGTCCTCGCCTCATATTTTCATTGACATTCTGAGTCCATGAACGGTCTTTCTGCGTTGCTAGATTTCATTAGGAGACGTAGGAGAGGTAGTTTTTGAAAAGAGAGAACATGTGAGTTGTTAATGAAAGGATATAATACTTATCAAGTCTGTTCTCATTTACCTTGACCTGACTTTTATACTAAACTGCACCAGCTAATAACTTACATCACCATTCAGATAAGCAGACACATGACAGCATGGTGCCAACTACCACTGTGTCTGTGAGAGAACAAAGTAAACACCAAAATAAATAGAAGGCCTCTGTAACTTGTAACTAAGTGTGGTATCTTTGGAACTTCCATGGGTGATAGATGAAAGTCTAGTGATTCATGAGTTTAAAAAAAAAAAAAAAAAAAAGCAAGGTGAAGGAAAGTTCCACTCTGTGTGGAAAGCATGGCCTTTGAGAGTTGGGCGAGAAAACAAGATGCCTTTGCAGTTGTTTTTGGATGACTATAACATGTGGTACCTTTTTATATAATTACTAGAGGCCTGGTGCATGAATTCGTGTACAGGTGGAGTCACTCGACTGGCCAGCAATTGAGGCCTATCAGGGGCCCAGCCCTGGCCAGGGGGAGGGAACCCAGGAGGTTGGCTGGCCAGCCCCCTAATCGGGGCCTATCTGGGGGCCTGGCTGGACAGTGGGGAGGGGCTGCGGGAGATTGGCTGTGGGACGCACTGACCACCAGGGGGCAGCTCCTGCATTGAGTATCTGACCCCTGGTGATCGGTGTGCATCTTACCGACTGGTCGACCAATCATTCTGTTCATTTTGGTCATTCAGTCATAACAGTCACTTAGGCTTTTATATATACAGACAATCCTATCAGTCTCAGTTGGATATATCAAGAAGCAAACCCTGGCATTTATTTCAGGCTACAAGGACAGTGCATTCCTAGTTATTTTCAACAATCTTTCAGAGACATTTCTACCTTCTAGTTCAAGGCACGCGTCCCTGGTTAGATGATTTTAACATCTTAATAAGTCTTCTGGATTCTGCCCTTGATTCACAGCTCAAACCAGTCTCCACACAGCAGCCAGAGTCACCTTTTAAAAACACGAAAATTGTATCAGATTACTTTGTACAATCTTTCATGATCTTTGTCATCAGATAAATCAAAAACCCTGCCTCCTCATCACAACTGCCAAGTCCCTGCACCATCTGACCATCAACTAAATTTTCAGTCTCATCTCACTGTTTTTTGTGGGGTTTTGTGTGGGTGTGTTTATTTCTTCATGCAGTGGTGAGCTCATTTTCAAGTTGTATTGGTGTTTCATTTTATAAATATACAAACATTTATTGATCTATTCTACTGCTGATGGCTATTAAACTTGTTTTCAAATTAAACTGAATTTAATGCCACTGCGCATATTCTGTACATCGGCGCATATTTATGCATTTCTGTTGGGCATGTAACAAGGAATAAAATCATTTCATGTGAAATTTATATTCAGTTTTAGTACATAATACCAAATATTTTTAGAAAATGGTTGTACCATTGACATCCCAGCCGAGTCTGAGTGTAGTTACTCCACATTCTCTTCAACATTAACTGTTGTTAGTCTCAAGGTGCGGGGTGCGTGAGGGAGTGTGGGTGAAAACAGGCTGCCTGTGAGCTGATGACTTTTGAAGCTGGGTGATGAGGGCGTGCAGATCATTATGTCATTAAGTCACATTTCACATAAGTTGTAAAGGGTTATTTAAATAATGATTATTAAAAATACTATTTTTCCTAATAACAGTTTAAAAATCCACAACCATAGCAGCAATTTGGAAATTCTCCGGCTTTACTTTGCACAAAGTAATTGACTCAGGGCCGTCCGGACACCCCCGACCTCTGCTATGTTGTATGAACAAAGCAGATTTCATTCTGTGGTTGTCAGATTATTTTCATAATCTCAGAAAACTGAGCCTTCAGATTGAAATATGGTAGCATTTCCCTTAGAACCACTGAACTTTAAAAGCTTCAAAGAAAATATTAATAACAGTGTTAAGAAATTCTATATACTCTATGCTAATGAAGTTGTTTTTATCAGTTTTCTAGGGTGGTAAGTCAGCCAAAATTTATTCAAGTGAATGAAGACTATAATTTTTGTCAGGTGTGCACAAATTCCTACATATTAAGAAGAAAGATGGCAAATAAAATTATATTAAAACAGTGCAGGAAAGCTTTAAAATTTATTGTATAGTATATGCAAAGGGTTATAACTCAAAAAATATTTCCAGGTTTGGAAGCTACTCTGAGTTAACTAACATATTATACTTTGATCAATGTTATGTATTACCCTAAAAGATCATAAATACATACATATATATGTGTGTGTGTGTGTGTGTGTCCTCTACTCTTTTACTTTCTATGGTATCTCAGGAAAATATATAGCATAGATTCATATTGATATATGTTAAGCTAATGGAATTATTTAAAAAGAATTATAAATAAGTTTTCACCTGGATTTAGCATGTATCCATTCATTTATTTATGTCTATGTGATTAGGCAAGCTGGAACACCAGACACTCGAGTAACCGTTGACGTTGAAGTCCTGAATCTGAAACCCTTGAGGCAGGCCAGCAGACTGCAAGCTCAGGCAGGATTTCTATGGGAAGCTTGCAGAATTCCTTCTCCAAAACCTCAGTTTTGCTCTTAAGGTCTTCAACTGGTTAAAAGAGGCTCACCTACAGTATTGAGGAGAATCTCTTTTACTTAAAGTCCACTGTATATAAAAGTTAATCACATTTACAAAATACCTGTATGGCAACATCTAGACTAGCGTTTGACCAAATAACTGGATACTAACATGTTGACACATAAACCATCACAGGCATATTTTTTTTTCAACCATCAAATATTTTGATTGAAGGAAACATTTGGAATCCAAGATTATTTGTGTTGTATAATTGAATTGAGTAATAAATATGTTTTTCATTTTAAGCTTAGGGAACCATATTGATATTATGCTACAGAAATGTTTATTGCAGCGCAATAATTATTAATTGAGCACTTAGCCATGTGCCAAAGACGGTGTTAAGTGCTGGGCAATGGCAGTGGTCCAGTTAACTGCTGGTCTGAGGAGCCTGTAAAGGGAGACTTAATCTGGTTGCAGTCGCTGGGTGGGGGTGGGTGGGAGGCCTTTGACTGATGTGACGTCTAACCTAAGTCTTAAAGAAGGGACAAGGCTTTGCCAGGTGAAGATGGTGGTGGATAAGAAAATTCTGGGCAAAGCCTGGGAATTGAGCAAAATCATGGAATGCTTAGCATGCTGAGAGAAGCCTGTGTGGCTTTGTCACTCATCACAAGAGGAATAAAATCAAGCCAGAGAGATAAGCTGGACCAGATTTTTATAAACTAGAATAAGAATGTTTAAAATTTATCTTAAGGGCAGTAATAAGTACATATATAAATTCATTCTGTTATTTTTATCATGTCAGAGAGTGCAAGAATGTGCTTTAATAGAGAAAGAATGAGTTTAGTGTACTCACCTGCCATTGTCCTCGTTGTTTGTAACAGAGTAGTTGATGAAACTAATCAATGAAGTGTCACTTCATCTTTATGAAAATAATAGTTCCACTCAAATACTCCTTCGGTCTACAGAAAAAGATGCACGTCTAATGCATTCCTGGCTGTGACATTTTTATCTTACGTGACTCTTGATCACTTTTAGAATACTGCAGTTTGTAAACTTTCTCTCGTGACCCCAAATTAGGTGGTTGGCTATTCTAATTTACAAATACACAAACTACTGGAGCAGCAGGAATTCTTTGTTGGCAGAAGCTGGCGTTCAGATATGTCTTACTAGGATTATCTGACTGCTCCTGTCCTGGCGTTTGCTTAAATCTAATGATGGACCCGAAAGCTTTCTGGGTAAATTTCATGGTAAGTGCAAGATTGGGGTTCAGATATTCAGGCAAGTCTTATAAAGAAGGGCTAGGAGGGGAGCCACAAAAAGTAAATTATAAGGACCTGCATGGCTCTGGGAGAGTCTCTATCCCCAGTGGAAGAACAAGTATGAGAATGGCATGGTGGGGGTCCCCAGGCTTCCAGAAGGACAGCCATGGTCATGGCTGTTGTAGAACCCATCCCATCCACCGTGTCAGCAGTATGTGCACACCTTGGAGATGAACCTAGAAGAACTGTAGCCTTGGGGGTAGATCAAAGCACTGGGTGCAAGGCCCTAGCTCAGAAGAGATGCTGCAGAAGAAAGGTGAGCCTCAGCCTCCTCACTAGCAAAATCAGCAGCAGCAGCAGCCACAGCACAAACGTGACCCAGAACAATACAGCTGCCACCGCCACCTGTGCGGTATCCGGGCAGGTGGGCTGATGAGGACCGGAGGCGGCTTCAGAAGCTCCCCCCATTTCAGCTGTCATACTTCGCTGCAAATTAAACGCATCAACGTTATTGCCACCAGTTCACTTTTTTGGAAAAACGGTGTGTGTGTGTGTGTGTGTGTGTGTGTGTGTGTGTGTGTGTGTGTGTTAATGGAAAAAATACTTACACGTGGTTTGATAATTGTTTTTAAAAATCTAAATAGAAGGATGTCTCCTGTTCCTTGAGGTATATTACTGTGATCATGTTAATTTCTGTTAAGTCCTATCTCATTTGTCCTGATTGTATTTTTTTGCATTTATTTTCATTTAAGGTCATGTTTCATTTGCGTAAGTGGAAAACAAAATCTAATAATGCTAATGAGTGAGTTGGTGATCTTAAGGATGCAATCAGTTCCTTTAAACACCAAGTAAATTAGACAGGAGCTTCACGCTATCGTATTGCTAGTCAGATAAGACTTAGAAAGAAAGCCAACTGTGAGAGACTGTACTTTCAAAATATCTAATTCTTATTGGTGTATTGTGCTCCTGGAAGCAAGTTTTTAATTAGAAAAAAAATCAAACCGTGTCAGACCTTGGCTTTCTAAATGACACTATTGCTAAGGTGCCCTGTCCTCTTTGTACAGGGAAGAATGAGTGTGATGAGCACTGTTCTGGGAGCATTGCTTCTCACTGTTTACATTCACCACTTCCTTCAGGTCACGTCTGTTTTCTCAAGTGTGCTTTCAACTCCTCCATTGCCCACAACAAGTTTTTCTACTTACTTCTGTTTTAAAAGACAATTAGGAGCAACACATTATAGCTACAAGATTCAAGAGCTAGATGGTTTTAATCCAGAGACTGTTACGAACATGACTGTAAGAGAAAATGCTGATATAATTTTTAAAAATTGAGAATCACAACTTATTATGGCATTGTATGATTTCAATGATATGTACTATCTACACTAATAAAAGAGAAAAATGGTAATTGGTGTACGACGATACCCTTTTCATTGGCTAATCAGGGCTATATGCAAATTAACTGCCAACTAAGATTGGCAGTTAACTGCCAACAAGATGGTGGTTAATTTGCATATGTAGGCACAATGCAGGGAGGCGAAAGGGAAAGCAGGAAGAAGCCCCCTGCCACTGACAGTGATCGGAAACCTAGGGGGGAGCTAAGAGCTGGGGGGCAGGGCAAAGGCGGCCCTGGCTTTCAAATAAAAACCTGAAGTGGATTTTCAGAAATGCAAAAATGCACCACCTTCCTAATAGTCTGCAAGGACAGTTGATAAACATCGGGGAAAGTTTCTCTAAGTTGTTCAACAAAAATCTTTTTTCCAATTACTGGATGAAATTAAAAAAATGAATGTCAGGATTCCGTAAAGGGGCCAAGTTTGATTGCTTCCCATTAGAGCTCTATAAAATATCTCTCTCGGCTCAGAAAGCCAAGTAATGATTTCAGCAAATAAACTGAACTTAGGTCCAATTCTTTGAATTGCTGTGCACAGACTACTAATGCAAGATTTTAAAAAATAATGAGGCATTTTCTACCATATTGTGCTTCTCTAAATTATTAATAATATTTTTGTGAAAGTAGAAAGTGTTAGCTATCATTTAATAACTCTAATATTTTAAATACAATTTCACCTTCATCTCACACTTTTAAAACATTTATTTTTGCAGGTTTTATATAATGAATAGTGCATTAGTAGAGTAGTACTGTAAAAACTTTACAAGTAAATAAATATGAATATATCAAAAGTACAGGCTCAAATATTCTTACTGATTGAAATGCACAAAAAGCTTTATAACATACAGATGATGTGTTGTAGAATTATACACTTAAACCTAGATAATTTCATGAATCAATGTTGTTCCAGTAAGTTTAATTTTAAAAAGTGGAGAGAGAAAAATCCTATCATGTGCTTGAGAATTTTACAAAATAGCATCACTCAGTATCAGAAATAGTTGTGAAACAAATTTTTAGCTATATTTCTTATTACACTAGGGACTCAATAAAAAGAATTTTTAAATGTTAAAAAAAGCTTTGGACACTGGTGTTGACAAGAAAAAATTCGGGGTCGCTTCTTTTAAAAAACTGTTAATGAAATGAGATAAATATTTCTATCTGAATTAAATAAAGCTATTAGGAAAGAAGATAGATAAGAAAAGACTTTACTGAAGTAAAGAAAAAGTTGGTGACAAGTGATTAAACTCCTATTTTCTTGCTCTTGAAACACTGGCCACTGCTCTGCCCCTCTGCCCTCTGTGGCTTCCAAAGGTGTTCTCTCCTCTCAGCCAATGTATTAGTCAGGGATCTCCAGAGAAACAAAGCCAATATACGCCCACGTGGGGTGATCGATAAGCATTTGAATGAATGACATGCAGTTCTCTCATGAATCCATTCCTCATGCCGGTATTTTGTATCTTTCCCTTTATTCTAGTTTTCATTGTTGTTTTTTGTGTTTGTTTGTTTGTTTGTTTTGCAATTTTTACTGTCTGGACTCCAACTTCTCACAACTCTACTGAGATATTACCTATAAAAAAGTTTCTCCTTCTGACAATTATATAATGATTCAACACTGCACATGTCCAAACATCCTGCATTGCGAAAAAACACAATTTCCTTAAGAGCTGTTCTCGGTAACTGATTTGATCTCTCTCCCAAGACTCTGCTTTTACTTAAATTGAGTGGTTATCCCCAACAGATGGGCTTTCCCAATAACAGGACCCAAGATATTATAAACAAAACCTAATTGCAAAGATAACTTTTGCTCTTTTATTGCATTTTCTTTTGTATCGTTTTCTTACCTATTTTTCCTAACACTAATGGAAAATAATATGGTTCAAATATTTTATTTCATGTGCCCCAGGGGTTTAAGGGAAGGAGGAAAACATTGCACAATTCCCCATTTTGACTTTGTGCTAGTTATTGGAAGCATAGCTTCAGAACATTTACTTATGGATTGCCAATTTAATAAGCTCTTTTCACTTTCTTTTTGGTTTACATGGTATCTATATATATAAAGAAGTAATATGCTAATTGGTCCTAATGCTGTCCCAGTCACGACTGTTCAACAGGCTGCGTGCACACAGGAGCTGGTGGGCGGGGACAGGGGTGGGGACTTGTGCCACCAGGACATGAGGCAGCCAGTGGAGGCACGCGCAGGCCTGCCACGCCGCCCGGCCTGGAGGGGCACATCAGGATGGGGGCAACACCCCCCCAATGGAGGCCCACGCAGGCCCACTGTGCTGCCCGGCCCAGAGGGGGGTGTCCAGGTGGCCCCCCTCCCTCCCCCCCCCCGGCAGAGAGCCCTCAGCACACCTGTGCTGTGGTCTGAAGGTGAGAAGAGGAAGGGAGAGCAGATGGGCAGTTAGGGGAATCAGGCCAGGAGAGGAGAGCAGATGGGCAGTTAGGGGGATCAGGCCAGGAGGGGAGAGCAGTTAGGGGGATCAGGCCAGGAGGGAAGAGCAGTTAGGGGCAGATGAGAGACACCCGCCCCCGTGCATGAATTTCATGCACCTGGCCTCTAAGTAATATTATATTTTTCAAACTCAGTTCTCCTCTGTTATTCCCCTGCTTAAATTCTTCCTGGATTGTCTTCAGAATGGTATTCAAACTCCTTAGCATAGCCTCACCATCTTCTCAGCCAGGCTTTGATCTATTTCAGTGCGCCTAGTCCTCTGACCCTGGCTCATGCACACCATCACTCCTACCCACTTACACTTCCAACATGCTGTTTATGCCTCTCCTACCTGTGTGTGTTGTAATTTCCTCTATCTGGTGTGTGATACAGACACCCTGCCCCCCACTCTACTACTCCTGCCCAATTTAGAGCTTAATAACTCTTCTAAAATCACCCTAATGATAAACTCTTTCTAGAAGCCTTGACTTTTTTATGTTGTCAGTGTAACTTAGAAAAAGGTATATATAGGATAACTACTCAAATGGGTTAGCACTGTCTATTAGATAAGCCAGCAATTGGAAACATGGATTTAGAAATAGGCTAATTTGAATGATTTCCCTTGTCTATAAACAAAGCCTATACTCATCAGAATCCTATAAGCTCCACTGTTCTCTTTATTCTGTTAGAACTTTAAATCCACTGTCTACCGATCCCAAATGGCCTTGGATCATTTTTTTAATGTGAATAAATTAAAAATGGTGTTATTTTCACTGGCAGCTTGGTTGTTTCTTCCTATTCCTTCCTAAACAGGTCTATAGAATTGCTTCTCTGAAGGCACTTATGACCGAATGTGAAATGAAGTCCTAAACACATGAAAATAAGCAGTACATATGTGCATGTGTGTGGGTATTTATAAATATGTATAGAAAAGAAGTATATAATATACATATCCTATATAATAAAAGCATGAGATGCCAATCGACCAAACGGCCAAATGGCAGAACGACTATCCGGACGACCACCTGGATGACCATCCGGGACCATGCTCTGACATCCACTGGTGCCAGGCCAGCCAAGGCAGGTGTGATGTGATTGTTCGGGGGCCCAGCCATGGCCCCATGATTGCCCTGCAGAGGGAGGCCCAGGCCCACGACCCGGCAAGCTGTGGCCGGTGGGTAGGGCCTCCCTCTACGAGGGAAGCCAAGGTCCAGAGTGGCAGAGAGAAGCCGGTGCTGGCAGCTGGGGGAAGGAAGGCCTACGCTCACAGGAATTTCATGCATCAGGCCTCTAGCATGTATATATTTATATACTACGCAAGTGTGTGTGTGTGTGTGTGTGTGTGTGTGTGTGTGTGTGTGTGTCTGAAGAGCATAGGCAGAGTGGAAGAGTGAAGGCAAGATTGCTAAATGATTATTCACAGGATAATATTGTTTTAGTAGGAAATATGGACTGAAATATCAGGGAGATGGTGCATTAAGTCAGCAATTTGCTCCCAAATGGTTTAGGGGAAAATTTTCCTTGTACTATGATTTTAAAAAAACACACAAGAGGATACTTTATAATTTTCTTCAAATATTAAAGTTTTCTTTTATCTGCCCTTGGCGTCAGATAAAAGAGCTAGAACCCTTGGAACTGCGAATTACTAACCTGAGACTGTGTATTGCTTTAGAATAGAGAATTCAGAAGGTCTGCCATGAATTTTCGTCCAGTGGCAGAGGAATTGTATTTTGTGGATGAAGTTTAACAGATGAGAAGAATAAAGAAATAACAACAAAGCTGAATTTTGATTACATACAATTCATGCATTCCCAGTATCCCAGTTGCAAAACCATGTACCTCTTCATTTAATATACATTTAGATATTGTTCTAGTCCAGAAAATGTGCTAATTTCTGATGTTACAAAGATGGATGATAGCCCTGAGTAGGTCATAGTGTGGTGGGAAGACCTACATGTAGAAGAGGGCAACACAATATTACCTATCTTTATATAAATATGAAAACAATACTGGACTTGGAAGCCAGAGAAGGGAATAATTAACTCTAAATAGGTAATCAAGAGCTTCATGAAACAGATGGTACTCTGAGTTGGGTGGAGGGAGAATTCGAGATGGGAGAGATTCAGACCTGCTTGTTTAAGACTTGGCCTGCAGAAGGGGCTTTGGATGGATGGATGGATGGATGGATGGATGGATGGATGGATGGATAAAGAGATAAGTTAACTTTGACTGGAGGGTCTATAATGAATGGACTGGGGATGAGATGGAGGGATACAGGTGAGGACTTGATTCTTAAAGATACCTCAATCTTAGTTCCACCCACTTCTTTCTAAGATATTTTATTCTTTATGCTACAAAAAATGATTCATGTTTTAAAATGTAAATCCCTCTCATTTTGTGTGTTCTGTAATAATTTGAGAGTTATTGGTGGTTCCTTGAAGATGGAATTTATTCTTCTTTACTTAAGATAGTACCTTCATGAATTGCCATTTACTCTGCTAAATCACTGCTTGAGTAGAAGGTCAGATCATTTTCCAGAATTATCCAACACTTTCTTAAACTTATTATGGAATGTCAATGGGAATTTCTTTAAAAATCTATTTACTCATGCTTTTCAGTTTAATATCCTGGAAAACTAATTTAATTTTCTCCTGAACTATAGCTAAGTTTATATATTTATATAGAAAATCAGAGTTTCTACATGGCCTAAATTTATAAGTTTTTGTTTTGTTCTGGTTTTGGCCTGAGGAGATTGAATTATCTAGATGTTTCCTTAGTCAAATGCTCACATGTAGACAAAAGCTTTAATGAAAATGAAAAACAGAAGGAGCCAATGGACGGACCACAAGAGGACCCAATAGAAAAATTGGTACTATCTGGATTTCTTCCAATATTTCTTCCATTCTACCTCTTGGACATCCTAAACATTGCAACTTAGGCACACAGAGAAAAGTCCTAAAATTAGCTAAACATTAGAAACATTACATAAAATTAACATTATGAGTGTAGACATAGAAGTTTATAGGAGATAACCTTTTCAAATAGTTACATAATCATTTTAATATAGGAATTTCAGAAAATTATTTTTTCTGACATGAAATATTTTTAAGTTGTATTTTTATTTAATTTATTTTTTATTCTTAAATATATTCTTTATTGTTGATAGTATTACAGAATCTCTCATTTCCCCCCCTTGAAATATTTTTATAATAGCAGGGTGTTTGGACAGTAATCATCTTTCACATTTAAATGAAGCACATGTTAGATAAAGTTATAGTAACTTTATAGTTGGTCTTATTTGTGGAGCGTTGCTTTTGAGGTAGCATCCTGCCTTTTGATTAAACCAACATGAAGTTCTGCGAATAGGTCTAGATGGGTTGATGCTTTTTGCAGAACTAGAATGAGGTTTTCATGCTTCCCTGGGTCTGATAAAAGGTTGAAGGCACTGGACTGGGACCTCTTCAGCTTCTGAAGCACCTGCGGTCTGAGTCTCTGAGAAGCTTCTGACACAATTGAGTGTTAGGCTAGAATTGGCTGCAGCCCTAGATGGACACCTCTCTTTTCAGAAGCCTGGGCTTGGCAGATGCAGGCATAAAAGTGGGTGCTAGCAGGCCATTCATTTTCTTCCCTTCTCTCCTGTGCATTTCACTCCCCCTTTCAATGAAAAACTCTTAAATGGTAGAAATGGCACTACTTGAATAGACAGAAAAGAGTGTCCTGAAAGCCTTTCCCTATGAACAACTGGAGAGATTGAGGAAAAGAAGTCAGATCCAACTAACTTCACTAGGAGACAAACTCTACAAGAAAATGGGGCCGAGACAGCAATGGGTTTCAACATTTCCCAGGTAAAATCTCATGTTACAAACTGTTCAAGAGAGTGCATGGGAAATTTTCTAAACAAAAGTGTCATGATTTTCCCTCCTCAGAATAAAACTATGTAAATAAAAAGATGTTTACCTTTCTCAAGAAATGTGAATTTAAAAAATCAGATTTAGTGCTTTCTTGAGCACTAACTCAGAACCAACCAGGCTTCCAATGCATAAAGCTCTGAAGTAATAAACCAATGTCTAGTTACCCACGTACTGAATTAAGTGACATTCACAGTTCTAATTAACTGTAAGCTATTTGGTCTGAAGGGAAATGTGTGAGAGCAGAACTATGAAAACAGAGATGCCTGCTGTATCCTGGGCCAGGTCACATTGCAGTCTGTGTGTTTCTGCCTGGAGATCCAGCTCTGTCCCTCCCAGTCTAACCACGCCCCTACGCCGTGTCTGAGAATTCATCCAGGGCCCCACCCAGGGAAGTCATGGTCAAGAAGAAGCTATACCTCCACATGCATCAGGGAAGACATGTGAATGGGCAAAGACATGGGTTGGTTTTCCTCTGTGCCACCCCCTCAATGGAGTTTAATGCCTGGGTGTTGTGCGTGTTCAGTTGGTTTGCACCCCATGGGTAGGGTGAAGGCAGAGGCAAATGACAGTTTCCAATACAGGTGGGCTTTCACTGACTCTGATCAGTAATGTCCAACTTCACTGTTGGGGATTTCTAAGAAAGCCAAAAAACCACAGCCCTGGAGCCTGACGAATAGGAGCTGACCACAGCAGAGTGCTGTGTGACCAGTGCTGTCAAACATGACGTGCTGGAAGGGCACTAGATCTTGGTAAGACAGACACACAGAAAACTCCCCGAGAGTCTGCCTCACACTGCTCAAAGGTTGTGTAAAACATCTTTGAAACAATGGAAACTTTCTTATATCTCCAGTTAGGGAACTGAAGTTATTGCATCGGCACCCTGGGCAATCCTAAATTAAACCCAAGACAAGAAGTTACTTTAAACTAGAGGCCTGGTGCCTGAAATTTGTGCATGGGTGGGCCAGGGAGGGTCCCCCTCAGCACAGCCTGCATTCTCTCCAATCCGGGACCCCACGGGGATGTCCTACTGCCGGTTTAGGATCCCTGGGATCAGGCCCAACCGGTAGTCAGTCGAACATTCCTCTCACAATCCTGGACCTCTGGCTGCTAACCACTCACCTGCCTGCCTGCCTGATCGCCCCCAACTACCCCCTTGCCGTCCTGGTCACCCCACGCAGCCTGCTGATTGGTCATTTGGTCTCCCCTCACTGCCCCCCAGTCAGCCTGGTTGCCCTGACCTGCCTCCACCCCTGGCCTGGTCACTCCCAACTGCCCCCCACCCCGCTGGCTTGGTCACCCCACACAGCCTGCTGTTCAGTCATTTGGTCATATCTCACTGCCCCACCCCCTGCTGGCCTGGTCGCCCCATGCAGCCTGCTGTTCAGTCATCTGTCCAGTTGTTTCAGTTGTGACAGCCCCTGGCTTTTTATATATTAGGATACACATTACACATCAGAATGTGGCATAGATCTCAGCAGTCAAGAATGAATCACACACGTAATGGCAAAGTTCTTTGGCATGCTAATCATACTGCCCTAAATAATTTTAAATTTTCCAGTGGTCTACTGGTTATCTTTTCCAGTATCGATGGCTGGTTATTGTTAAAGTATTCCCTGAAAGCAAAAAAAGGCCCACTTAGAAGCAGTAGAAAACAAACAATTAATATTAACCATAATTAATGTTATGTTTGAAACCTAATATGCCACCCTAAAATGGTATGAAGCATTTACAGAACACTCATAATTATATACAAACTAGAGGCCTGGTGCACAAAATTCGTGCATGGGGAGGGTCCCTCAGCCTGGCCTGCACCCTCTCCAATCTGGGACCCCTCAGGTTATGTCTGATCCAGAGATTGGGCCTAAACCGGCAGTCGGACATCCCTCTCTCAATCCAGGACCGCTGACTCCTAACTGCTCACCTGCCTACCTGCCTGATCACCCCTAACCACTCTGCAAGCTGGCCTGCTCACCCCCAACTGCACCCCTGCCAGCCTGATTGCCCCCAAATACCCCCCCCCCACTGGCCTGATCACTTCCAACTGACCCCCTGCCAGCCTGCTCACCCACAACTGCCCTTCCCTGCTGGCCTGATCACCCCCAACTGCCCTCCCCTACTGAACTGATCACCCCTAACCACCTCTGCTTCGGCCCTGCCACCATGGCTTTGTCTGGAAGGATGTCCAGAAGGTCTCCCGGAAGTTCTCCTGGTCTAATTAGCATGTTACCCTTTTATTATTATAGACTAGAGGCATGGAGGGAGGGGGGGTCCCTCAGCCTGGCCTGCACCCTGGGACCCCTCAGGGGATGTCTGACTGCCGGTTTAGTCCCAATCCAAACCAGCAGTCAGACATCCCTCTCTCAATCCAGGACTGTTGGCTCCTAACTGCTCACCTGCCTGCCTGCCTGATCACCCCTAACCATTATGTATGCTGGCCTGATCGCCCCCAACTGCCCCCCCCCCCGCCACCCCGCTGGCCTGATTGCCCCTAACCGCCTCTGCCTCGGCCCTGTCACCATGGCTTTGTCCAGAAGGATGTCCAGAAGGTCTCCCATAAGGTCTCCTGGTCTAATTAGCATATTACCCTTTTATAAGTATAGATGAGGAAATGCTCCCATGGTAATTTAGCAAAAATTATTAAATGAAAATATGTATATAAGAGTATAAACTTTTCTCAACATTTACTCATAAAATTAGCTCAGTCATATTTCAATACAGCCAAATATCAATTTTGTATAACAATGCTTTCTGAAAAAATGGGAGAGTATAATAATGGGCAATTATCATTATAGTCAGTGCTTCTCTAAGTAACCCTACAATTGCTTGCATGAGAATTGGGGTGTTTTTTTTTGAGAGTTGAGATTCCTGGATCCTACCCATGCATACTGAATCAAAATGCTTGAAAATAGGACCCTGACATTTGCATTACAAAAGCTTCCTAGTTTACTTTTATGCACATTAAACTTTGAGGACAACTAGGTTGTGTATTATTGTACAAAAGGTAAAATCAGGTAACAGAACTTAAACATCATACCCCTTTATCCTCCTTTTCTCCATTTCAGAGGAAGATGTTTTTCTTGAGTCCTTTTAACTGCTTGACTCCTCCCCATAACCCCCAAATTAATCAGACAGTCTGTGTGGATCTTCTACTTCAATTTCAGACAATTTAATAGGTAAAAATGGCCTTGAATCTAATAGAATGACTGTGACATGTAATTTTCTCTGATTATTTTCTTATGTGTTTATCTAGTTCTAATTACATTTATCTACATCATATGCCATCATAATAACGCACATGTGATTCTCTGTCCTGCCGTGAACTCTTTGAATTCATATTCTAGATAGTCATATGAGTAGTGCTCTTAATCCAACATTACTTGTGAAACATGAAGCAATGGGATTAATAGGCAAAAAAAAAAAAAGTAAACTTGGTAAAGAAGTAAGTTTAATAAGTTCACAGGACCTTTGCAGATAAAGCCAGAGGGGAACTTATTAGACCCTTTTATAAATTTTAGAAAGATAAGTATACATATTGGTCCCAAATTACCATTCATATTCAAACCACTAAGATGACATTTACAATTTAATAATTTTTAAAACCATCATTTTGTAAGTCATGGTCATTTCGACTCCAGGCAAAGCTACTGTTCTCTTGGAATTCTTGTGATGAAGAAATGTCAAATAAATCGATGGTACAACCAGGAAGGAAGACTTGTGTTCAAGTATGTTTAAATGCCCAGCATCCATTTACATGAAAGCAAACAACCCATAATTTATGCACTACACACTCTCTATCTTTAATTATGCCACAAAGAGAGATTTTTTCCAGAGATAAATTCAGCTCCCGTTGTTTGTTCTATGAAAATGTGGTTTGGGTGTATGGCTGGTATATAGTTAAAATAATGCCCATCTTTGGCATTCCTCAATTTGCTCAATTAAAAATGACCATTTATTTGATAGATTACTGGGTGGATAATCTGACAAGAAGCTCAAAACCAACCTCACAGTTCCAGGAGCTCAAGGGGCTCAAAGCAACATGCAAGATACCAACCTGGGGTCTCTCAAAGCCTTATTCGGGGCATGAATTGCAAATCTTAAAAGTAAGGGGCTCCAGGGACTCATCCCCTGGTCTTGGGAGCATGTTACCGATGGATCCAGCAGTCAGACAGCTTTTGACAAGGAGGTGATTTCTGTAGGAGAAAGAATCAAACTGTCTAGTACAGGAGAACCTCCCAACAATCACAATCCACAACAAATTTGTTTTGAAGAGAAGTGACTATCTTCCCTGGAGGATGAGGAAAGAAAAAAGACCATTAACCTTTCCTTGGACAAAAAAAGTATTACATAATATTATATTAAAATACATAAATATTTTCTACAAATATTTTTGTCTGCTCTTGGGGGAAAAAAGCCTTATACTGTTTGCCTCCCCATTTTATAAAATACAGAAACCACTGGGAAGCTGCTCAGCCTAACCTGCCAGAAACAATTTTTTAAATTTCCAATGTGAAGCCAGCTCTGTATCACTAGAAAAATAATAAATAACTCATTGACATTGACTTTAGAACTTGGCCACTCTGATTAGGTCTTAAGAACAAATGAGTTGCAGCTTCTTGAATACTAACTAAGCTAAAGAGCCTGATCAGAGAGAGACCCAAGTGATGAGAAGATTTGGGGGTCTTGAAGTAAGAACTAGGTCCAACCTGTTCCCATTCTAACAAAAACCAAACAATAAAACCTAAACTGGAATCAAGAGTTTCATTGTCTACGGTCACACAGCTAGCTAGCTAGCAGGAGAACTCGGAATAGAATACAGATTCCAAAGAATGCCAACTCAATAATTCAATACTACTTCTAATTAAACACGCTAATATTTCTGACACCACACTAAATATACCTAAATTGCAGTATTATCAATGTTTTTATTTTTGTGACTTATTCCACTAGGCCTTTTTGAGAGGTTCTTCTTTTTTTTGCACAAAATAACACTGAATTTAACAAAGCTACTTTCCATTCACTTTTAAAAATCTTTATTGTCGAAAGTATTACATATGTTCCCTTCTTTCCCCCCATTGACTCCCTCCAGCCTGCCCCTGACACCCACCCGCCCCCCACCCCAGGCCTTGACCAGCCTATTGTCTGTGTCCATGGGTTATACATATATGCATACAAGTTCTTTGGTTGATCTCTTCCCACCCACCCACCTTCCCACACCTTCCCTCTCAGATTCCTCAGTCTTTTCCATGCTTCTATGTATCTGGATCCCTTCCTTCAACACAATATTCTTCAGGTCCCTCAGTTCTGTCTCAAAGGGTAAGAGATCCTTCGATTTACTGCTGCATAGTATTCCGTGGTATAAATGTGCCACAGCTTTTTTTATCCACTTGGCTACTGAGGGGCAGTTGGGCTGTTTCCACATCTTAGCTACTGTAAACTGTGCTGCTATGAACATAGGGGTGCACACTTTCTTTCTGATTGGTGTTTCAGGTTTCCTAGGATATATTCCTAGAAGTGGGATCACTGGGTCAAATGGCAGTTCCATTTTTAATTTTTTGAGGAAACTCCATACTGTTTCCATAGTGGCTGAACTAATCTGCATTCCCACCAGCAGTGTACTAAGGTTCCCTTTTCTCCACAGCCTCGCCAGCACTTGTTGTTTGTTGATTTGTAGATAGTGGCCATTCTGACAGGTGTGAGGTGGTACCTCATTGTCATTTTAATTTGCATCTTTCTGATGATCAGTGACTTTGAGCATTTTTTCATGTCTCTTGGTCATCTGTGTGTCCACTTTGGAGAAGTGTCTATTTAGGTCCTTTGCCCGTTTTTTATTGTATTGTTTGTCTTCCTTTTGTTGTATGAGTTTCCTTATATATTTTGGATATTAATCCCTTATCAGATGTATCTTTGCCAAATATGTTCTCCCATACGGTGGGCTCCCTTTCTGTTTTGTTGATGGTTTCTTTTGCTGTGCAGGAGCTTTTTATTTTGATGTAGTCCCATTTGATTATTTTCTCCTCAGTTTCCTTTGCCCTAGGAGATGTATCTGTAAACATATTGTTATGAGAGATTTTGCTGCCTAAGGCTTCTTATAGGATTTTTATGGTTTTACGACTTAAATTTAATCTTTTATCCATTTTAGTTTATTCTCGTGTATGGTGTAAGTCGGTGGTCTAGTATCAGCCGTGGGCAAACTACGGCCCACGGGCTGGATCCGGCCCGTTTGAAATGAATAAAACTATTGAAAAAAAGACCGTACCCTTTTATGTAATGATGTTTACTTTGAATTTATATTAGTTCACACAAACACTCCATCCATGCTTTCGTTCCTGCCCTCCGGTCCAGTTTAAGAACCCATTGTGGCCCTCGAGTCAAAAAGTTTGCCCACCCCTGGTAGTTTAATTTTTTTTGCATGTGTCTGTATGTGTGTTGGTATGCTTTCTATTACTGTTTTACTCTCATCCACCAGCAGAGGGAGTATAACTCCTCACCTATAACTAAGTCCAAATCCACCCCAAAATGATAGAATTAAACAGGACTTTAAACCTTGTAACTTTATAAATTAAGAATCTGAGATTGCAGAGGTGAGTGGATTTATAGCAGTTACATAGATGGCTAATGGTGAGCAACCCTAATCTCGGCTTCCAGGTTGAGGCTAACTTTCACTACCACTAAAACTGGTCTTTTTCATGAATATCATGTTTCCTTCTCAGCCCATTAGGTGGAAAAGTGAAATGTTTTGGAAAGCCAAGTTTAGTCTCTTATAAGTAAAGCTGAAGTAGGACTCTCAAAGGTGGTCTTTCATTTTCTGCTCTAGTGTATTCTACACACATGTGATCAATGAGACAGTGCTAGGCAATCTGTTAGGAGTAGGTGTTGCTCTTTACTCATCAATATGTGCTATACCTTTTCTACATTTGAAAAAATGCTCTTAAAACAATATTTGTGTTTCTGCTTAAATGTGCAAAGTGAAGTAAAATAATTGCAAAACTATTTCAGATCACCCAATAATGTTTAATGGCAAGATCGGCAAGAAGACATTTATTTCAATTGTGCACTTTATTTTATATCTAGACTTTTTAAACTTAGCCATATAAAACAATTTGAAAATGTTTCTCTGTAAAACATGTTAAATACTACATGGCTCCAACTCACCCCATTAGCTTTGTAAGATAGTTTGAAATCAGGGAGCATGATGTCTCCAACTTTGTTCTTCTTTCTCAAGATTGCTTGAGCTCCATGCTGGGTATTCTAATCCAGACTTTTATTAGAGAGGTTTGACAATTATTAGGTGTTGGCTCAAATATCAGTGAATTATACTTAAATTCTCATCCTACTAATTTTTCTATGGATGTAGTCTCTTGGTCAGAAAAACCTAGGGAAAAAAGGATAGCATTGCACTGTAAGCCTGTAGTACTTCTGAGTCCCTGGAATCCAACAACCGCCAATGGCAATAATAGCTACGTAATAACCACATCTAATTCTAAGAGTGAGTACAGTTGAACCAAGTTGGGAATCTTCAAGGTTATTTTTGCCCTTTAGCTTAAGGCCCAAGCTAGGCTCACCTGAGCACTTGATGCAGGGTGTTAGCCTGGTCTCCTTTTGCCTTTCAAGGCCAAAGACACTTCCCTTTTAATGATGTGAACAGAAAAGAAAAACATGTACCTAGGCCAATTCTGTAATTTCTTTACTCTACAACTAACACTTCCATCCTCAGGTCTCTTGATCTTTAGCTGTTTTCTTAAGAAAGGCACTGGGGTGAATCAAGCCCTGCACTGTTTTCAGAGAAGATGCTACCTGCATCCCTGGCAGGCATCACTAGAAGATCACAGCTCTCTTTCCCTGCTGAGTTTGGGTATAGCCTCAGGATCTTTCTCAACATAGCACTCCAGGCAGCCACCACCACCAAGTGAGACTTGACACTCAAGATAAAACCCACTTACCATTCTTGCCTGTCAAAGAGAACCAGATCTGGATACTAGCTAAAGCAATAAAGACAGACTTTATTTAGAATTTATTTATTGCAATAGGAAAAGAGATCTTAATATAAAGAACTTAGCTCAGCCTTGCCAGTGTAGCTCAGTGGTTGAACATTGACCTATGACCCAGGAGGTCATCTTTTGATTTCAGGTCAGGGCACATGCCCAGATTTTGGGATTGGTCCCCAGTGGAAGCGTGCAGAAGGCAGCCGATCAATGATTCTTTCTCATCATTGATGTTTCTATCTCTCTCTCCCTTCTTCTATGACTGAAATCAATACAAATTTTTAAAAAAACTGACTGAGCTCAATTCTGAATACTAGTGGAAATTCATAATCAAAGAGCAGGGTGAGCATTCCAGTGGGCAGAAAATTACTAAGAATAGGGGGATTCTTGCTAAACCAACAGAACAGGATCCATTAGCAGGTCATGATGACCAGATCATCAGATATTAAGAGTTAGGGACGAGGAATTTGATCAGATGTCAAGGGTTGGGGATTCTCTCTAAACTGACTTAACAGGATTCCTACTAAACTGGTTTCCACAGAGATGGACAATGCTTCCAAGCTCAAGGCCAAGGTCTACTAGTAGTTGAGGAGGGGGCTTAGGGGAGCCTAACTAAAGTTTGGTAGGGAAGAAGGTCTTTGTCAAGCCCTGTATACTTTCAGAGTTGAGAGTACACACCCCTCACTAGCTAAGGAACTATAAATAACTCTAAAACAATACAGTTACAATTCCAAGTAGACAAAATCCTATGCACAAATAGTTCCTTTTCACACCGAAGAATTCTGGGCTTAAGGCTCAAATATATCTATAGATATATTTAAAAAACTGAGTCATAAGGTTCAACTTAAATTTTTCCTGAGACTATAGAAACAAAATTGAACAAGCATTTTATAACTTGTTTAAGAAGGCAAAAATATTAGTTGCTGAAAACTTAGTCATATTGAATTACTTTTATTTGCCAAACTTTAATTTAAACCTTGGAAGAGTCACATCCAGACCAGCTTTTCTGATTGCTTTTTCTTTTAGTTGAATACTGTTTTGAAAGTGGACTGTCAGTTACGGAGCTGGAGATGTAGGTTACCAATAACCTATTTTGCTGCTTACATGCAGGATTATGGGTGTTATATCATACAAAATGTTGTTGTTTTCCTTTCCTGTGAAATTGAGTCCACAAAAGTAAAGCTAATGATTTGGTAGGAAGCCTTTTTATATGTACACTTCTGCTAGCACTCTTTCTTTGCACGTTCAAATTTTAAAGGAATAGGCCACATTTTCATATTCAGCCATCAAGTCTGGGTTTTCTCACAATAGTTATGCAAATTAAGATCTTCTTTTATGAGAGCCTGGAAGAGTACAGATTAAACATGCTCCGATGCCCTTTATTCAAGGCAAATCAATCAATCGGTCATAGGCACAGGCTGCCTCACGAGCAGTGGATGGAGCACAGTTCCCCAGGGATCGGGGAAAGAGCTGGTTTTACAGTGTCAGAAGCATCACGTTGAAAACACAGCATGCTTGACTGGGGTTGCATATCTGACCTTATTTAGAAAGTCCAAGGAACAAGGAAGCGAGTATAGAGTCCAGCGTTGGCTTAGCATTTGGGGGTTGGCTGGTTGGATCTACTGTTTGGTCCAGCAGAGCATTTATAGAAACATGGAAGTTCTGTTTGCTGACATGGCACCCTGGGCTACATCTCGGGCCTAGAAATTATTTTTTTCCACAAGAGGTTAAAAGATTCTGAAAATAAAACCAAGAATGGTAGCAGAGCAGAAAAGGGGGCAGGTGTAGCAGTCACCCTTATGATTAGGCTAAGGCACTGAGCAGCTGTTGTTTCCTCTGTTGCTCCCAGTCCATGACACACTGCTCCTTCTGATACGGTTGTAATGAGCTAGTTCTTAATCATCGGAAAGGGGGAAGCCAGACATTGCAGGCATGTTGTTTGGGCAGCTTCACCAGGAAGCTGCAACTTTGCACTTCCCAGGGAACCACCTGCCTATTCCCTGCAAAACACTGAGGAAAGAGATACAACAAAGAGAGGATAGACGCATGCCCAGGGAAGTGAGGGTGACATACGGGAGGTACTTGTCTGTCGGTCACACCTGGGAACAAAGATCATTGGCCCGAATGGGCGTGGCTGCTGCAAGCACATGAACATTTGGGAATACGCAGTCTCCTAAACAAAGGAGTTCTCTCTCTTGTTGCCCTTGTGGCTCTCATGCTCTTGGCTTCTTTGCATTCGCCCATGTTCCCACCATAGCCATGTGGACCTGCTGATCCCACATGCAAGGGACTGATGGACGGCAGCGGGGAAGCACAAATGAAACCAGCCTGATGCTCTGTTGGGCTGTGCAGACATGAAAAGGAAATTCTGGACACGAACTCTGATTTTAGCTCTGCTAAAGCCCCAGCTACATTTCTTCAATGACTATCCAAAGGGAAATGGAAACTTTGAAAACTCAGGGAGGCAATTCCATGGAAATAAAGCTTTCTGCAATATTGCATATCCACAAATATGTGAGTCTTTTTCCTCAGGATGTTGCAAGAAATCCACCCCCCCCCACTAGCAACCAGGGGAGATGAGGGCGTCCCCCCTCTATTAACACTTCCTTGGGATTGGCAAAGGAAGCCAAGGGCTTGGGGTGCAGACAGGGGAGAACAGCAGAGACCCTGTCAGCACCTCACAGGCACCCTGAACTGCTCTTCCTGCTCAGCTGAAGTTGAGCCAAGATACGCGACCAAGTCCCAGGAAGGCTCTGGGGTCCAAAGAGGAATGCACTCCTGTACACATTTTGCCTACATTTTGTAGAAGCCAAAGCAGCACCCTCTGTCATGAGCTATTATAACGATTCCTATTATCACTCTTCCATCTCCCCACAGTGCCTTCACTCACAGCAGGGATTCAAAAACCAATCTCACCTGCTGACTGCCAAAAGCATCGAGCCAGCGAGGACATTTCCAAAAAGACTCAGGGGCAGGGCCAGGAGGAAGTGACAGTGTTAGGAGCAGGGAAGAGAGAAATGAGACGACAGGAGAGAGACTTGGGAGGCAGTGGATTTTCTCAGAAGCTTGTCCTCCCTGCAGAATTCCCTCTCCCAGTGCCTGGAGGCTGAGCCATGCCAACACTGTCGTCTCGTGGTTCCCATGGCTTCCCTACCAGCTCGCAGGCTCCCTGCACCCTCAGAAAGCATAGAAGGAGGCGACTTGCATTTAAAGTTAAAACATCAGTGTTACCCCGTCTGAAAACAGCCTGCTAAGGAGGAGGCTACGGAAAGGGAGTGGCAGCATGTGGCCACGCACTCGAGCAGAGCATCTCGCTCTTTCCCTACGGAGGCTCTTAGGAAGGCGCTTGTGTGTTGCTGGGTGAGAACCGCAGGCTGCTCCGTATGGATCGACATTATTCCTCAAGGCCCCTGGGCACACTGCTGCTTCATTGACTGCAATGCCATCTAGACACAAGTCCCCAGGAAGCCAGCTTTACCCGGGCACTAACAGTGCCATTTCGAAACACCCAGCCTTGAGGAGCCATGGCCCCTTCACACGTGGGGGAGCAGCATGACCTGCAGGTGGCCCATCACGGCGGCCCTTTTGCTCACTGCACCCCATGGTGGGAACAGAACTCTGGTCCCTGCCCTGGGACTGGGCTTTCTATCAACCTGCTAAGATATAGCCAAGGCATAGCACGCACCGAGGTAGCCTGGGACTCAAATGCCAAGTGGACATGGCCAGGAGCCCCCCGCCCTCCCATCGCAATATGGGGGGTGAGGGAAGCAGAGGCTCCCACACTCTAGGAAAAAGCCAAAAATCAGGAGTCCTTTGATGTTTGCCCGATGTTCAACTCTAACATAGGAGAACAGAGTTCAGAAATACACTCTTTTTGCATCCTCCCCGGTTTCAAATAAGTGTTGTAGAATTGTATAGATGAAACCTATATTATTTTATTAACCAATGTCACCCCAATAAATCCAATTAAAAATAAACAAGTAGCCCAGCCGGTGTGGCTCAGTGATTGAGCATCAACCTACGAACCAGTTGGCCACAGTTTGATTCCTGGTCAGGGCACATGTCTGGGTTGCGGGCTCCATCCCCAGTAGGAGGTGTGCCCTACTGTCTCTCTCTCCTTCTCTCTTCCTCTCTGAAATCAATAAAAATATATTTTAAAACAATAATAAGTAAAATAAAATAAATGGTTTGAAAATCAATATGTATATGTATGTGTATGTGTAGTTGTAGGTATAGGTATAGATACAGGTGTAGGTATAGGTATAGGTATGGCTATAGGTATAGGTATAGCTATAGGTATAGCTAAGGTATAGGTATAGGTATAGGTATAGGTATAGGTATAGATATCGGTATAGGTATAGGTATAGGTATAGGTATAGGTATAGGTATAGGTATAGGTATAGCTAAGGTATAGGTATAGCTTAGGCATAGGTATAGGTATAGGTATAGGTATAGGTATAGCTAAGGTATAGGTATAGGTATAGGTATACGTATAGGTATAGGTATAGGTATACGTATAGGTATAGGTATAGGTATAAGTATATAAGGGAAACCAGTAAACTGTTCAAGACATTTAACAACTGGGAGCGGAGGTGTGTGAGACAAAGGAAGCAAACGAGCCACTGTGTGTTGGTTTGGTTTTGTTTTTTGCCAAAAGCGTAAACAAACTTCCCACACCTCAGACGAAAGAGCAGCTCTGTTTCCCCACTGCTTCCCTGCAGGGACACGTGTTTGGGCTGGATTGAGTGGAAGGAGCATGGGGCCCAGAATTGATTGAACAAGAGCAGGGCGTCCAGAACAAAGAGCGTCCTCAGGACTCGCGGGCAGCCTGTGCATAGCGTCCCCGAGGAGCAAGGGCTCTCTGTGGGGGGCAGGAGGGCAGCTCACTCTTAGAAGTCGATTTTTATTTTCAGCACAAACAGGATTTAAAGAGCAAATCTTTTTTTGAAAGGCAAAGCACTGCTCCGTATCCTCCTTTTGGTGAAGAAGAAAGCAGGAAAAGCTCTCACTGCCAAGAGCTGTGGAAAGAGGGCAGGACGTGTCCCTTGGGTTTGGGTGTCCCCTCCATAGGCCTGCGCCCCACACGTGCTGATGAGCCAGCTTCACCCTCCGCCATAAGGAAGTGAGGCTCAGACCAGCCGGCGGCAGAATTTTAGGGAAAGGGATGTGCTCCTCTGGGCTGGCATGTGCTCTTCTCAGAAATGGTGCTAGGCTGGTGCTGGGAGCCCAGATGAAGCAGACTAAGAGTCCTATTTAAATCTACAATAATAAAAGTTTAATATGCTAATTAGACTGGACATCCTTCTGGATGAAGCCAGGGCTGCAAGGGAAGCCCGGGTCCCAGGTGCCAGAGGCAAGCCGGTGCCAGCAGCCGGGGGAAGGAACGCCTACTCTTGCATGAATTTCATGCATCAGGCCTCTAGTAGTTTTACTTGTGCTTTTTAAGTATTATTCTGTATTGTAGCCAATATAATAATATATATTTTTAATACCGTACATTTCTTTGAAAGGAGACCAAATCCAGAAGCCCACCTGAACCTCAGTGCAGCTGCAGGAGGGCTCAGATAAACCGCAAAAGGGACCAGAAATTCTCAAATAAACTGAGTCCCAGGTTATGAACAATCACCCAAAACCAGGGATGCCATCACCACGAACAAGAGACACAAAACAGAAGAGCTAACTCCAGACACAAAGGTAACAGAACAAACTTGAGAACAAGTATCCATCAGAGACCGTGAGCATGTAACACGCATGGAAAAAAGCCAATTCTACATTAAAAGTCAGATGGCCAAAAATATAAAATCTTGTTCCAGCTTATTCATGTAGAGAACTTGAAAAAACATCGCTCCCACACCGAAAACAAGAAAAAAGCTGGGCCAGCTGCCCATGAATGAAACAGGCTTCATACATGGCTGTGGCGGCCTGCGGTCCCCAGCGGGAGAGGGGGCTGGGGGCTCAGCCGCTGACCGGGCCTGGGGAATGAGGTCTGGAAAGGTCCCTGCCACTGGGATTTTCGAAACTCTCCCGGGAGAGCCTGCTGTGTTGCTGGTTTAAAGCACTAGCAGGACCAGGCATTCACTGTCTGTAGTAAATATGCAAAACCACTGTAGGAAGGAATATCGTGTACAAAGAACAGTTTAGAAACACATTCAAAAGGAAACACACAGGGAGCAGAGAATTAAATATTTAACACACGTTTTGCACTCTAGAAATCAAACAACGTGGGAGCAAACAAACAAAATTCAAAGATAAACTAGGTCGAAAGGGAGATTGAAGAGTGAGGAAAACAAATTAAGGACAAAATGTCATCAGAAAGCTAATAAATGAGAAATAGCAAACACCAGAATTCTCATAGCTGCAAAGCAAATCGGTGACAGGAGGAAGGGCCGGAGATGATGACACAGAGGGAAGGACGAAGACTGAGGCAAGTGAAGGCCAGAGGTACGGGCCACAGACGTGCCACCAATGGCTACAAACAAATTAAGGCACAGTCCCTTTCTCATGTTCTAAACACATGGCAGAAAAATGTTGGAGAAGTCCTAAGGACTCTTACAGATCAAAAGGAAGCAAATTTCACTAGAAAAGTAAAAGGCATAAAAATCAGGAAAAAAATCTAAATTTTTGTTTGTAAAGTATTGGTTTAAAATTATGGAAAAATTAGAGGAAAAGGTAGCTATTCATTGAGGAACACGACAGTTCTATAGATGTTGATAGGGAAAGATCTATAAGATGGATCACGTGACAAGTGAGGCATTTAACGATATTCATAGTATTAATTAATATGCTTTAAAAAGGATAGAGCTTATATTCAGATAAAAATGTATTAAAACCCAGAATAAAGTGTCCATAGCTATCACAGTTGCATGGGACTGAGCATTTGGGAGTAAAAGAGATATTTTATTTTATACCCTCCTATTCCTTTTGAAATTTTAATCACATACCTGTATGTCTTTGTTTACCTTTTTAATTAGATAAGAATTTAGAAGTTTTCCATTACAAAGTATTGAATTATTTTTTCAGTTTTAAGGTTGTTGTTTTTTTAATGGAGAAAAATCATTAACTAGAAAAATAGACTATCCAGAGAGACTCCCTTATGGTTTAATGTCACTAAGAGTTCATTCTTGAACAGGGGCCATTACTTTCACTGCAACTAAGAAATTATACAATTACATTGGAACTAGTGTGGATTAATTTTATTTTGTCTACATAAAAAGCATGAATAAAATATATAATAACTACCATTTAAATCTGAAGCAAGTATTATGAAAATCACATGCATAGCATTCCTTTTGCTGCACTGCTGCAAACAGAATATTTTCTTCTCTTAGAATCTTCAGTCACGGCCTATGGAAGAGGCCTTTTTCTCTTGGACAGGAACGAAGGGGACCAGGGGTTTTTAATTAATACCATGAACTGAGAAGTTTCAAACGTGAACTTTCATAATCAATCAATGTCAGTTCTTAAGAACAGTACATATCACAGTCTTTCAGTATAGAACTGTTGTTTGTGCTTATAATGTGTTTTGTTATCTGAGAGCCTAATTGTTGATTATTCTTAGCACAGTGTGACTCCTATTAACATAATCATAAAACCATCAGACCCTAAAAATAAAGATTTCAGCTGCTCCCAGAGTTTCTGAATATTTCCACAGGACATTGAGAAACTGATATCAATGACCAAATCAATTATTTGAAATTTATCCTCTCAGTTGGCAGTTACTTTAAGAAGTGTTATATTTAAGGTAAATTAGGAATAACCAACATGTCCCCAGATGTCTGTATTGTCAGGTAATTAAAGTTGTCTACATTGCTTTTCAGATCCAATCTTCCTAACTTTCTTATGATTCCAACCCTCCCCCAAATTCAGAATGCAAAGCCTGTGACAAGAAACTTCTGTTGTGTGCAGGGGAAATTCACCTATTTGCAGATAACTGCTGGGTTTTTGCAATTCAGATGTCAGATTCACATGATGAGTAATTTAAACATACACACATTGCAGTTTACTTTGTAAATTGAAAATCTGGAAAAATCCACAGAGCATGGACCCTTTCAGCAAGGAGTGTGTTTGTCCTGCATAGTTCCTGCTAATAACCCTAATGGTTTGGGCACCTCTGTGTCCTCTTTATTGTGCTGGGCCTCGCCACCTGTGAGTCTGAGGGTGTGTGGCTCCCCCTGGATGGAATCTAATGAGGCCTTTAAAGTCACCAACACATCAGCTCTTATTTGAAAGAGCTGGCTATTGCCTGTTGTAGTTAGCAAAATTAGATTCTCTCAGAGAAACACTGAAATGTTTAGTGACACATTATTTATTATTATCATCACTAGGGACCTAGTGCACAAATTCGTGCACCTTGAAAGGAACTGTGGGCTGCAAGACTGCTGTGGGCACAGGGGTGGGTCGTGCCCCCACCCAGTCCCTCCTGCAGTGGTTCCTGGTCCCCAGTCTGCTGGCAGCCCCGCTCCCACCACCACTGTTTCCATGCACTGACAGTGCCAGCCCCATTCGCACCCGCTGACAGTGCGGAGCAATTAAGGCCAGTGCCAGCAGTGGGTGCAAGCGGTGGCTGCTGCCCCGATCGCCCCTCAGGAGCAGGGGGAGGTAGAGAAGCGCTGAGGGGCGATCAGTGCTGGGCGCCGGCAGCCGGTGCAAGCAGTAGCTCTGGCACCAGCAGTGGGTGTGAGCAGGGCCAGCACCGGTAGCAGGTGTGAGTGCCTGACAGGACCGTGGTATACAGGAGCAAAGAATTTTTAGTAACCACCAGAGGCTCGCCTGGATGACAGTGACCGGCACCCCAACTTGGTCTGGTGCCCCGCTCATCTGCTCCACCATCCCACCATGGCCAATACTCACCATGTTCCGTGCGTGACCCCTGGTGGTCAGTGCACGTTACAGTGATTGGTTGTTTGGCTGTTCTGCGGTTTGGACTATTTGCATATTAGGTTTTATATACAGATTATTATTATTATTATTTAACCCTCACTTGAGGATATTTTTCCATTGATTTTTAGAGAGAGTGGAAGAGAGAGGGAAAGACAGAGTGAAACATCAATGTGAAAGAAACACATGGATTGGTTGCCTCCTGCATGCACCCTGACCATGGCCCAGGTGAGGGAGGAGCCTGCAACAGAGGTACTGTGCCCTTGACCAGAATCAAACTCAGGACCCTTCAATCCGCAGGCTGAAGCTCTATTCACTGAGCCAAACCGACTAGGGCTGTTCAGTGACACGTTAAAGCTGAATTAAACTAGCCATGATTTTTAACTTTCAGATCATCACAGGTACGAAACATAGAAGCAATGAACTGTCATTTATCCACTGGGATTGTTGTAGCCAATTAAGGCTCACCTCTGCTCGAAAAACCTTCCTCAGGCTTCTGTCCAACCGTGAAACTAGTGACCACCATCAGGATGGATAGTGCGTCCAACTTAAGTGATAGGAACTCCTGAAAAGACTGTTTTACTTAACAAACACTTATAACAGGTCACATTATGTTCAGGGCACTGTGTTAAGTATTCTACAAGTGTTAACCCACTTGACCCGCCCAATAAACTCACTTAATGATGAGTCAGTTCTCTTATTCTGCTCACTTAAACATGAAGGAACCTAGATGGTTAGTTATTTACCCGACGTCACACCGCTGGTCAACGGCAGGGGTGGGATTTGAACTCAGGCACTGAGAATCCAGGTCCTGAATGACTTTGCTATCCTGCTCCTATAATCAGGATAAAGCAGATTTCTCAACCTCAACACTGTGGACATTTTGGGTGGGATCATTCTCTACTGCAGTGGACTGTCCTGTGCATTGTAGTGTCCCTGACCGCTCTCTACCTACCTCCTAGGCGTCTGTAGCATTCCCCCCCTCACCCCCAGTTGTGAAAGCCAAAAATGTTTTCAGACATGGCCACATGTCCCCATTGGAAAAAATCATCCTTTATTGAAATCCGCCCCCGATCCCTACACACACACACACACTCACTCACACACATTTCTGTCATTGAAACAGAGTAACTGAAAAGGAGGAATGATAATTTTAAAAATATGAGGTTACTAAAGATAATCCTGCTACGTTTCCTTACCTTCTGAAATAGACTTACTAGGAAGTGTCTCAATATATTCCTTTATTTGGTCTCCCATTCTTAGCTTTTTTCTGAACTCTTTGTTGGCTTAAGGAGCTCTCTCCTTTTCACCTTAAGCCACGAGCATCTGAGAATTTACGATGTGCACCACACTGTAAGATGCATGGGTCACAGAAATGTAACAAGTTACACAGATTCCAGCTGGTTGAAGAAAAGGAGAAACAGAGAAATTAGAATTCACACAGCAGTCAGACACCTGTGCACGCTCAATTACGCTGCACAGACCACTTGTGCTGGAGGACCTGAGAACAAGAGGGTCGGTGAGGGCGGGAGTAACAAGGGCAGGCTTGATTGACAGGGCAGTGGGTACAATTTGGAGAAGAAGGTCAAAGTAAAGACAGACATCCACAAGGCATGTTATGTACAGAACATACTGAAGTCCCTGGCCCTGCTAGAAGGGGGCTACACATTGGAAGGAATAAGGAACACAATCGGGAGGAGACACTGAGCCCTTGAAGGTTTTGAACAAGAAAGTGAAGGAATGCAGCAGTGTTTCAAGAATATTAATGAGCAGAGATGAATGGGGCATCTGAGGGAGTTCAAGTAGGGTGAAGAGAGCTGTTAAATAATCTGTTTACGTGGTAATGAAGACAGAGACGAAGATATTGGCTGTGAAATGGAAAGGGAAGGATGACTAAGGAAGAGATTTCAAATGGAACTCTTGGCAGGAATCAATGGCTTATTAGACATTGAAAATAAATTTTTTAAAATGGTAGGCAGTTTCTAAGAGGGCTCTCAATGATCCCTTTCTCATGGCAGACACACACATGTAGACACACACATGTGGTCTTCTCTCCCGCAGTCTAGACTAAACCCTGTGATCGGTTTCCAGGGAAAAGAGTGTGGCAACAGCAATGGCATGTCGCCTTGGAGATTAGATTACAAAAACCTGCGGTTTCTATCTTGGGAATTCTCTCTCTCACACACCCTCTTAGAGCCCTGGTTCTGGGATGAGCCAACTGCCATGCTGTGGGCAGCTCTGAGGAGAGACCCATAAGATGAGGAAAGGATGTCCCTGGAGATCAGCCAGCGAGGACCTGAGGCCCGTGGGCAGTTGCATGAGTGAGCTTAGAAGCTACCCTCCCTACCCCCAGGCCGGCCTTGAGGTGACTGCAGGACTGGCCTGCATCTCAATGGCGGCCTCAAGAGAGACCCTGGCCCAGAGGGTGCTGCTGAGCCACTCTCAGATTTCTACCCATAGGAATGGGATGAACCAAAGTTGGCTGTTCTGAGTCACTAAATCTAGGGATAAAGGGTTATGTGGCAATGAATTAATAATGCAGTTACAAGCCTAAAAATAACTTTCATCTCTAACACCAACCACCAATTTATTCCTTTTACATATAGCTGTTTTTCAAAGGAGATAAAACAAAGAACAAGGAACATCAAACGAGGACAGGAAGAGTTCTCATTTAATAGAGAAAATGTATTCTTAGGCTCTTAAGCACAGAGAACAAGGATTCCTCTTGGGCACATCTCTGTTTCCATGAGTAATCTCTCTCCCCCTGTCTCTAACATTTTGCAGGGAGGGCCTGTCATTGAACTATGCTCAGATAAATAATACCACATATTCAAAGTAAATATCTATAAGCCTTTCTAGCCTTTAGGAAGTAGAAGTATTTGATCTCCTGCTCACAACCTACAGATTTTCCAATCGATAAAGCAATTCGTTATGATACACAGTCAGCCAGTCAACCAACAGCTTTTAATTTCCCTATGCTATGCTGAAAATGATTTTTTTTTCTAAGAGACTGAAGAAATTCTTTTTTTCCCCCAAAGAGGTTGGACTACTATTCTAATTCATACCACATTTGAGAGAAAGAAGAACAAACATCTGTTTCAAGATGTACAACCACAACAGAAATTCACATTTAAGCTCCATGAAGACAGGAGTTTGCATTGTTCTCTGCTGTAATCCCAGTGCCTGGCACATGTTAGATGGTATGTAAATAGCAAATGAAGTGAGTACAGTTAATGGAGCAGTCAGAATTGAAGCCAACATGCCCAATGTCCTTAAATATTGAAAGACAAAGAGAATATACTTTATTTCTGGACCCATAATGTTATTTAATTAACCCTACTGTAACTTTCTAAACTTACTAACGACATCTTGATAATTGACTTTGTTATGCACCCTCTCAAGCACAATGCCAGGAATTGAAGCTGTCCGTTAGTCTATTATCAGGGCTCTACAGAGACACAGAACCTATAAGATACAGGTGATGATTAATAGTGTGTCAACTTGACTGGGCCAAGGTGCTTGGGTATTTGGTCTGGATGTTTTTGTGAAGGTGTTTTCATGAGATCAGCCAACTTTGAGTAAAGCAGATTACCCTCCATAATGTGGGTGGGCCTTATCCCACCCGTTGAAGACTGTAAGGACAAATTCTAACATTTTCTAAAGAAGGAATTCTGAGCTTTACTGCAGACAGCTTTCAAACCTGAACTGCAATAGAAGCTCTTCTCCGGTCTCCAGCGTGCTGGGCCACCATAATTGAACAAGCCAATTTCTTTTTTTTTTTAAATCGCATATATATAGTTTCTGTTTCTCTGGAGGACTCTGACTAACACAATGAGAGAGCAAGGGGAGAGAGAGAGAGAGAGAGGGAGAGAGAGATTTTTAAAGAATTGGCTCAAGCAAAAGACTGCCAAGTTGAAGGTAACTGTTCCTTTTCTGAGAGGTTGACTTTGTAATTATTTTAAATATATTTTTATTGGTTTCTAAGAGGGAGGGAAATGGAGAGAGAGATAGAAACATTAATGATGAGAGAGGATCATTGATCGACTGCTTCCTGCACTGGGGATTGAGCCCACAACCCAGGCATATGCCCTGACCTGGATTCGAACCATGACCTCCTGGTTCATAGGTTGATGCTCAACCACTGAGCCATGCCAGCTGGGTGAGAGGTTGCTTTATACTATGGATAAAATAGTTATTTGTGAACAATCTCTAACCTCAAAACTTTAAATTTCACAGAGTTCAATCACAAGGCTGAATTGCATTAACAACTTACTATTGCATTTACATCACATGGTCTTTCCAAGGCATTTTCACCAGAGCTCAGTGAGAGTGAGAGGAGGACGCAGTCCTTCATTCCGTTAGAGAAATTGTTTGAAATTCTGCAAGACTTGAATGTGCAGAGGGGCAATTTTTAAATCTGTAAGTTGGATGTGATTTTAGCACACTGTATTTACACCCAAAGCAAATGTAGCTATTTTTCAGTGGGGGAGAAAAAGAAAGAAATTGGCTCAAGCAATTGCGGAGGTTGGCAAGTTCAAAATCTAAAGGGTCTCTCAGTAAACTGGGGACCCAGGGAAGAGTCATGCTGCTATTCAAGTCCAAAGGCAGTCTGCTCGCAGAATCCTCTCTTCTTGGGGCAGGATGGAGGAGAATCAGCCTTATTCAATCTACCCCTTAAATGGTAAGTCCTTTTTGAAAATAGCTTCATACAAACAGAATAATGTTTGACCACATATGGGGTCATCGCCATATGGGGTCTAGACAAGTGGACATGTAACCATCACAGCACAAATTTGTAATCCTTTTGAATATAATTATGTCAAAGGCTTAGATCTGCTCCTCCTACCATTTCATTCACCAGCACCAGAAAGCCTTATCTGCCTAGAATTCAGTTGTGTGTGCATGTGTGGTTTTTTGTTGTTGTTGCTGTTTTCAGAAGAATTCTGTCACCACCCCAGTCAGGTAATATCTCCTCCAACTCAATAACTCAGTTTTCCAACAGTTGTCCATTATTCTTATCTATCACTCTGGGCTGTCCTACCCTGGAATTCCTTATCAGGACACAAGAATTTCTACCTGTGGGCCTCTTAAAGAGTTAGTGTCCAAATATGATAAAGATTGCCATTTTTATGCTTTATCAGCATATCTTCCCATCCCTTCAAATAATTCCAATAAAACCATCACAGATTAAAATCTATAATTAGAATCAACTGTTTCCTTAACAGAATGGGTCAGAATGGCTCTAGGCTAGCATACTCAAGTCAATTCTTTTCTAACTTCTACCTAAAACACCAAGAAAATCAGGGGGGAAGGTTAAAAACACAACACAGCAGACTACCTAATGTAAGACTATGCACTATGTTAACAGTAGTCATAAGAAAGATGAGACTGAATTGAGAAAAATACAAAACAAGAATTCACACCACAGACCTCCGTTCACTCTGTAAGAAACAGACCACTCTGCAAAGGTGAAAGGTGTATATTTTCTGAAAGTGAGGTATATGTAGCAACTGGCCCAAATTTCTGGGAAATAGAAGTAATAGAAAGGCTCAAACATATCATTTTAGAAAGTTTCATTAAGAGCCCTTGCTATCGGTTGAATATTTGTTTTCCCCTAGAAATTCCTAGGTTGAAATCCTAACCCCCCCCAATGCAATGGTAGGAGGAGGTGGGGCCTGTGGAAGGTAATTAGGTCATGAGGTAGGGCCCTTCGGAATGAGATTGGCGCCCTTATAAAAGACATGAGAAAGCGTGCCTTTTCTCTCTACTCGGCCACATCAGAACACATTGAGAAGACAGCCACCTGCAAACCAGGAAGAGGGCCTTACCAGATGCCACATCTGCCAGCAACTTGGCGTGCACTTCCCGCCTCCAGAACTGAGAAAGAACTGTTACTTGCCTACGCCACCCTGTCTACGGTAACTGTTACAGCCCAAAGTAAGGCAAACCCCCATAGTGCAAATATCAGTGTCCAGTACCTTATACAGAAAAGAGATAATCCTATCCAATCCTCAAGGAATACATATTTTTATTGAGGTAAAATGCACATAACATAAAATTCACTATGCTAACCATTGCAAAGTGCATAATTCAGTATTTGCAAATACAGGGTGTCCCCCAAAACATATACACACTTTGAATGATTATAAAGTCAGTGTTTATTAACATACAGTTCATTTTCAAAATTTAAAAGACTCTACAGAAATAAATAATTTTTTTTGTCAGTGCCTGTTTACATACTGATGACCGTCCTGGTCCAGGTGCTGCTGATAACACGAAGCAATGGAATTGCAAACATCTAGAATCATTTTGTTCGGTTTTTGTGTGCCCTCAATTCGTCAACTGTTGCTGGTTTTGTACCGTAAACTTTATCTTTTATGTGTCCCCATAAAAAATGTCTAGTGGCACTTTAGGATAAATTTTCTTTGTTCAAAGCTTAGTCTGCCTTCACCCAATATTTCAAATCAGTTAAACCTGAAAAGGAATGAAAATTAAGTGAGTTATCAGCTATTAAAGTGTATATACATTTTGGGGGGACACCCTATATATTCACAATGTTCAGCAACTATCACCACTAATTCCAGAACATTTTCATCATCTTCAAAGGAACTCCATGCCCACGAGGCAGGTCTTCCTCATTCCCCTCCCAGCCCCTGGAAACCACACACGGCGGGAAATGAAACAAGCGTTCTTGCCTCTCTCTGTGCACTAATGGACAAGCCAGAGCCGCGCACCAATATGACCTTGAGGAGACGGAAAGAGCTCCTGAACTAATGTTGAGAAGTGGTGGTGCTGACGGGAGGGTCCGGAGGGTGAGGGTCTGCACCACATAAACAACCTTTAAAACCTATAGGAGTTCCCTTGGGAAGGTGCCCTCCTTGGCAGCGAAATGCCCTGCCTACTGCCTACAAGACTGGCATTTTGTTTATTGTTGTTTGGATTTTAAGGAGAAATGCCCTTCCTGAAAACTGGACAGCATGCACATGAAAGAGAAAAATGATACCAGTCTCCAAAGATCATAATGAGAGTTAATTCAAATAATATTTGTAAAAGACTTGGAACGTGTAAGGAAGAAAAATGATTATAAGTGTAGTCTTCATAATGTTAGTAGCCATCCTGACAATATTTGAATGATCAGATTATGGAAGTTTTTCTTGTCGCCTCCTCTCTAATTCTTATAAGGAACAAGTTAGAGACGGAACAAACATACTGATAATGCATAAACAGTAGGGAAGGAACGAAATGGGTACAAAGGCATGAAGAAACTAGCTCAGATACGGGAACGCTAGTAATTTGAACACTGTTAACCTACAATGCCTTACCTGTCTCTTAGGCTTCATGTTTAACAAGAAAAAAACAACATTTTAGAACGTTCTTTTTTAAAAGCTGTCTTCCTTTTTTAAGTTAGATTATTTACGATCAATTTACTTCCGCTCTTAAAGGGCTCAGAGGACCGCCTCTTGACATTTTAGCTACAGAAATAACTAGCTGAGTAGTATGACAAAGTGCTTTACTTTGAGAGCAGCTGGGAAGTAAACCATGTTGATTATTTGTGAGAAAATGTCCTGTGTGATATGTATCCCAGAGAAAGCCAGGCTGACATTGCTGTGCTGGGTTCTAGAGAGTGGCATACACTGGCTTCCATAGAAAGAAAGAGGACTATTTGGCTATGAGTCGGCATACTTTTAACATTTCCTCTTAAGAAATATGTGCAGGCCTCAATTAACCTTCAATTCCTCCACCTGGTCTTTTCTTCCAACCCTCCTGTGTGCCTTACTCCAGGCTCTGCCCACCCACTCACCCAGCAACATGAAACTGGGTCTTCTTAGACTGCCTTACCCTTCTGAACTCTGTCCCATTCCAGCTCATTCTTCAAGGACTAGTTCAAGGCCTACCTCCTGTATGAGCTTTTCCCGACCTCTCAGGCTCATAGTGATCTCTTTCCTAACATAAAGATCACTTCTTGACCAGAGCACTCATTGGGTTCTTGTGTTATTTTCCTAGGACTGTCCTAACAACACAGACTGGGTGGTTTACATGACAGAAATTTATTTTCTCACACTTCTGGAGGCTGCAAGCTCAAGGCCAAAGTGTTGACAGGGTTGCTTTCATTTCAAGGATTCTATGCTTGGCTTGCAGATGGCTGGCCACCTTCTGGGAGTGTCGTCACATGGCCTTCCCTGCCTGAGTGTCTGTGTTTTAATCTCTTCTTAAGGACATCAATCATATTGGATTAGATGCCCTTCCCCATGACCTCCTTTTAACTTAATTACTTCTTTAAAGGTCCTACCTCCAAACCGTCACGTTCTGAGGTACTGGGGACTGGGCAGGGGACGCAATTTAGCCCCTAACAGCTCCCATTAATAGCTTTACACTTTGACATTTCACCTTGCTATTTTCTATGGTTCCTAACTGTTGGTTATCTGTATGATCCTTAAAAAGATGAAAAGCCTTAATGTTCTGGATCAAACATTATGCTTCTTTCTTGACAGCACATAGCAGTAGGAAATGGCATCAATGCTTTTCGAAGGAATGGTTGGAGACTGTCTCCAAATTACTTCTTTAAACCATTGTCATCTCTGGTAATAGCCTCTTCTTCTATATAAATGTGACCCCCCCTGAGATCATGACTCACTCTCTAGGTTAGAAATTATAGAATGGTGAGCAGATAGCTGCTGGGGCTTCATCTGGAGGAAACAGGAATTAAGGAGGAGGACTTGCCCATACAGTTATGATGGGCATGTATACAATGGGTAATGAAATTTGGCAGTGAACTAAGACTCACCAGTAATTACTTCTGGAGTTATTTTATACTATCATGTTCCAAAAAATAAGCAAACAAAGGACAGTGATCTCTTAAAATGGGATTCCAAAGTCTAGATAGAGGAAGTATTTCTTAAAGTAAAGCTTCAATTTTTTCTTGTGTTTGTTGTTGTCCTGTGGGTTGCTTATTTCCATTGGAAACTGAGGTCAGGATGCTTTGGGCAAAATCTTAATGTCATTATTTATATAATAGGGTGTGAGTACTGGGAAGGCCATTTAGCTAGGTGAGGGGCTAAGACAATTTTGATAGTAGATTTTTTCCCACTGCACTTGGCCCCCATGTTTCCATCTGGCAAATTCCTATTCATTCTTCAGTATTTCACAGCCTTCAGTTAAAATCTCTATGAATTGTAACTTATTTAAAATTTTACCATCCTTAGTAGATTATGAGATTCTGAGGGCAGGGACAGAGTCTTATTCACCGTCAAATGAACAAAGTGGAATGATGGGACATTGAAAGGGCTCAATGGATCAGTAACAAGATAATTGAACTTACTGTAGCATAGTAGCTCTACTTAATTTATTTAAGCAGTTGCTTAGTTAACATTTTAAATTTAAAACCCTTTCCTTTACTTGGACACAGTATTTATAAAATTATGTTACTCCGTCTGCAGCCCTGCTCCATTCAATAACACATCCTTCATTTGACTTCATATTGTATTTACTTCTTATGCTACTCAATAGTTAGTTAATTGTCCAAAAGAGCTCAGTGCTCTTAGAAGCCACTTTGTTGTCTAGGGGTCATTCATCAGGCATCAAATGATGCCTTCCTGAGTGTCCTATGGATTTCAGGTAGAGTTCTGGGCTCTGCTTTCTCTGTAGAACAGTTGACTAAGGCAGACTCTCCCGAGTCTAACTGCTTGATCTCCATCCCTACTCCATCACTTACTAGCTGTGTGACCCTGAGCAAGTTACTTAAACTTTCTGTACCTCACATATAAAATGAGGATAAAAATAGTACCTATCTCATAGGGTTATTGTGAGAACTAATGAACTCTAGATACGTAAGAGTCACCACTCTATTTCTAAGATGTGTATGAAAAATGCCTGCCACTCAACAAGTCGGACCTACTTTTTGATTGATTGAGTGCCTATTTTGTCACTGACCTTTCACTGTGGACATTAATCCACGAGCCACCCTAAAACCTGGGGCTTCAGGCATCAGTTGCTCCTTGATCCATCCCCAAGGGAAGCCCTCCCCACTCTCTTCCCCAGGATCAGCTCCTGAGCCCATGAATGAGGTCGGATCCCCACTCAACAAGTTCTTATCTCCTGACTCACCATCTTTGTTTCCCATCCCACTCCAATTCCTTCTTGTCTCCATGGTCATCTTTTTATGAAGCCTGGGAACAGGCTGGGACATAGAGGAGGGAGGAGGAATGCGACACAGGAACAGGAGGGTGGAAGACTGCCTGAGTGCTCAGGGATGGCTGGCATCTTTTTAAGGCATTGCACTTGGTTCTGAGTCTCAGGCCTATGCTCTGGCTTGGGGTCTTTTATGTATTTGATGACACTTCTGCCCATACTGTAAAGAGGCTCTTCTCTGGATGGCTGTAAGTGGGACAATCACCATTTTATGACCTATCTTTAAGGCTATTTATCCTCAAAAAGACAAAAAGGAGCTTCAGACTGGAACTTTGGAAGGACTAAGCAGTGATGAGTAAGTAAATAATGGCCTGTATAATTAAAATAATGACCTATTTATCTTAGGAACAAAGTATCATACAAGTGCATTTAAATTTTAAAATCTCTTGAAGAAATATTTTCTCTAAACATTTCTTAGCAGAAAAGACTGTTGAAACATTTTCAGTCCAACAGAAAAAAAAAACGGTTTAAAAATGAAAAATAATAATAATGCTTCTTTGCATTTTAACCCTTTATAGTTTCAAAATGCTTTTTCATACATTATGTGAATTAACACTAAGCAACCCCTTTCATAGGTAAGGAAGCCATTCTTCTTGAAAGTTGGCAGATGAGGCAGCTCAAGTTTAAGTTCACATGGAATTGTATCTCAGGTCCTCTGATGTCTGATCCAGTGCCTTTCTTAATAAACCTTATTGCAAGTGAGAGGGAAAAGTCTCAATAAAGACATCAGTCACTTCAAAGGTGACAATCTAAGAACTCAGCCTATAAGTTCCCCAAATGGAGCTCTTTAGAAGCACTTGAAAGAAATTACTCTATTAGACATTTTCCTGCCAGCACCTTGAGCATACTCAGGCTTTTTTGTGATAACCCTATCATCAGAAGCATCCACCCTACTCCAGAATTGTCTTTGGAAATTAGAAGGTGATTAGGAATGTTGCATTATCCCTGATTACTAAAGCTACAAGTAAGAAACCCTAAAGGGCTGTCTGTACTTCAGCAGAACTCTTTTCTATTAAGACTCTTGATCTCAATCTAGACTTTTCAGATTATAAAAGAATTTAGAAATCATGTGTGCTCATCTCATGGGATAAAAACAAGTTAGGAAATGAGAAAACAACTGTATCTGGTTTAGAAAAATAAAATTTAATCCTTTAAAAACTCGTTTTTACAATTAATGGAGGCTTTCTGAATATTTTCAGAGATGTATTATACTTGGATCTTTTATATCATTTAATGTTTTTAAGTTGACTTTTAAAAATAAACATAGCAATCCTATTGAGTTTAAAATCACAAATTTAGTAAAATATTATGACATGAATTATTTCTAACAAACCTGAGCTAGATGCTTCTACATCTATAGAAGCAAATAAGACATTCCCTCCCTCTTCCTGGAATTCACAGGAGTTTAGAAAGAGTTCAGAAATAGAAGAAGAAATTGTTATTATAATTACAATTTTGTTAGCAATATGAAGTATGCAGGCTACTATGGAAATCAAGAAAGACTTCAGGCCCAGCTGATGTGGCTCAGTGGTTGAGTGTTATCCCATGTACCAAGAGGTCACGGTTGGATTCCTGGTCAGGTCAGATACCTGGGTTTGGGGCTCCATCCCCAGTATGGGTTGTGCATAAGGCAGCTCATTGATGTTTCCATCTCTCTCTCTCCCTCTCTATTCCTCTCTCTGAAAACAATAAAAACACATTAAAAAAAAAGAAAGAAAGAAAGAAAGAAAGACTTCAGCAGGAGCAACATCAAAACTGAGACCCTAGCCCTAACCGGTGTGGCTCAGTGGATAGAGCGTCGGCCTGTGGACTGAAGGGTTCCAGGTTCGATTCTGGTCAAGGGCATGTACCATGGTTGCAGGCACCTCCCCAGTAGGGTGTGTGCAGGAGGCAGCTGATCGATGCTTCTCTCTCATCAATGTTTCTGACTCTCTATCCCTCTCCCTTCCTCTCTGTAAAAAATCAATTAAAAATAAAATAAAATAAAAAAAAATAAAAAAAACAACTGAGACTCTAAGCCAGAATGATCTGATGACCCTTTGGGGAATGAGAGCTTTAGCATAATCTATATATATAAAAAGCCAGCAACTGGAATGCCATAATGACTGGAATGACCGGTCGCTATGATGCCCACTGTGGCCAGCAAACCAGCCTAATCAGGGGCAGGGTTGGCCAGCCAACCACCATGGCCGCTGGCCCCCAATCAGCCTCACCCCCACCCCATTTGGGGTAGGGCTGGCTGGCCCACCACCCATAGCCCCTCCCCACAGCTGGCCCCACCCCTGATCAGCCCCCACCACCTCGATTGGCCTGTGGCCCCTCCTTCCAGCCAGCTCTGCCCTTGATCATCCCACCCACACACCAATTGGGGATGGGGCTGGCCAGCCCACCATCCACAGACCCTCCCCATGACCAGCCTTGCCCAAAATCAGCCCCCCAACTGCCAATTGGGGGCGGGACCCACTGGCCAATTGCCCGTGGCCCCTTCCCGCAGCCAGCCCGGCTTTGATCAGGCCCGATTGGGGCGGGCTGACAGACCAAGCTCCTGCTGTCTCCTCCTCCTGACAGGCCCTGCCCCGATCCGCTGATTGGGATCAGGCCAACCAGACCCCACCCATGCACAATTATTGCACTGGCTCTAGTATTATTTACAATAATCCTTTATTTTCTTTTGGTTGCAACATAAATTGGAAAAAGCACTGTGGGCAGAGAGATCATCTTGGTGATGACATGAAGACAGTGGAATTCTATAAAATTAGGGTTAAGGATCAAGCATTTTACCTCCTTCGGGTCATGCACTTAGCCTGGTTTAAAGTTAGAAATACTGAGTTCTTTTTAAGTACTGACATGGTTCCGTTTCACAGAGCATTTTTTTGTTTTTGTTTTATTAGAGTTATTCCACACTTCATAAATTCTTAGAAATCAGTACAAACTCTAAACAATTTTGTAAAATATGGGGGAGGGTGCTTGGTAGAGAGCGCCTGGGAAGGCGCATGGGCATTTCTTTAATTATTGTCAGCTGAAGCCAGTGGTGTTGACAAAGCCACGTCCTGGAAACACGCTTTGCCAAAAGGCAGGAGTGTTGTCGGCTTGACCTTCAGCCCAGGTGCCAGGGGGTGGGTTTTGTTATTTAAATCCAGCCAAGCACCAGGAATGAATACGACTTTGGGCCCACCCAAGAATGCGCATAATCTCCTTTGTCTTGACTTTTAGTAAAACTTCCTGTTTTTTGCTGTATAAAATAAACATGCTGTATTGGCTCTGGGTCTCTGTCCCTGTCTCCATCAGACGACAGCGTTCCCACCCAGCCCCAGCTTTTTCCTTCTACCTCTGTGTCTGTCTCTTTCTTTCATTTTCTCAATCCCCAGCTGCCCCTACTCAGGAACCGGACCGCTCTCTAGCCTGCTGGATGTGGAGAAGACATATTCACAGTGCTTAGATCTGGCCTGGTTTCCAAAAGAAGCATCATTTCAAAGTTGTAATGCCAAAATTGAACTATTAAAGCAAATTGAACTATTTTGTAATGATTTTAACACTGTGAGATGAGAAGCAAATAAATGCAGCCATTAGTCACAAAATTACAGTAATAAATAATACACTAATAAATCTGAAACATGTCCAAAATTGTTAAATAAATGGATAATTATATTTGGATCAAGATTCACTTAATAGTCTTAGTTAACACGAATCCTTGAAAAATCCTGGCATCTTGGGTTGGGTGGAATACATTAATTTTCCCATTAAAACTACTGGACAATTTTTCTTCATTTAACTACTTCTCAGGTAATAGCAGGGTTTCCAGACACAATTAACAAGTCATTAAGGGACAAATAGGTGTAATATATTTCCATGTACTCATTACCCCATTACAAAAGGAATAACTCAAGGTAAATATTGTTTTCTCGATAAGCCTCACCTCTCCACTCTAATTATTCTAAAGCAAGTCCCAGACAGCATATTATTTTTTGTGCAAATTCCTCATCATGTATCTCTAAAAGACAGTCCTTTTTGTTTTAATATGATCAAAACATTATCACGCCCATAAAGAAAACTAATAATACCTCAATATCATTGATGTTTAGTAGTGTTTACATTTTAACTTTGTATTATATAATTTTAAAAGTAAGTTTGTCTCAAATCAATCTATTGATTACAAATGGTTGATATATCTCTTAAGTCTCTTTGAATCTTTAGGTTCTCCAGACATTTTCTTTCTTTCAAATATTTGTTAGAGAAAACCTTTTGTTGTTCTATGGATTTGGGTATAGTTGGGATTTTGCTGACTGCTTTCTGTGATGTTATTATGTGCACCTGCTCCCTGTATTTCCTGGTAATTTCTAGTTAAATCAGATTTGAGTTTTTGGAAAGACAGTCTACTTCACAGATGTATTGTATACTTTCATTTACATTTCTCTCTGTAATGTTAGCAGCCACATTTCATTTTAATTATGTGTTAGAATGTCCTTCCCATGACATGGTAAGCCCTTTGGAGAGCGAACATTGTATTCATCACTTTATCCACTTTATCCCTACTACCTGGCACAATTTCTGGAAAATAACAGGTGCCCAATATTTTTAGTGAATTCAGTCTCAGCTCTCTATCACTAATGATCTTTGTATATTATTGGTGAGACACAATTTTTAATGAATTGCATTTTCATCATCTGTACAACAAGGGGTTTGACTTGAACATGACCTCTACGGTCCCTTCAATGATTCTATGAAATGACCATGCAGAAGTCAAGAATATAAGCTGTCTCCCTCCACCCTCACCACCACCACCCCAAGAGGTTGCAAAAAGAAATAAAAGAATGATCCCATACATTCATACTGACTAAGAAATGTGTTTTGCTGTTTCTTTTCTTTTTAAAGAAATCCATTTATTAAATAGTGCAACAAATTTGTATTTGGAAGAGAATTCAGTTTGTTGGCTGCATATATGAAGCTGGAGCAAATAATGTTCAATTAAATTCAGCTCCCTTCCATGATGGGTAAGAATATGTAAATATGTGAGATACAAATGCATGAGTAACTTGGTAGTTTAGATTCTGCTAAGAAAAATGCCAAAAAAAGAAAGATGGGCCTATTGTCCATTAATAGACACATATCTTAAGTAATTTTCAAACTACTCTCCATCCTTAAACAACGTTCATTTTATTTACTTCCCAACCAATAACAGGAAAAACAAACTTACTACCTTCAAAATAATTACAAGAAATCATATTCATTTTTACATATAGGTGCATACCTTCACATATAACATATCACTTATTAGAATAAACATATACAAGCCAGATTCCATTGAAGTTGATCCTTGGCAGTAACAAAGTACAGAGGGTAATAAACAAAAGTAGCAAATATGCAAGTATATGACATCATGGGCTGTATTTTCAAAAATATAAAAATTGTCTTTTGAAAAATGTCTTGTTAGGTTTTTATTTAAATTTATAACCAAAATGAAGAAAGTAGGTATAAGTATAAAACAATTGTCTGAACCCAGGTTATCTTATATTTAATGATTTTGAATTGTCTAAACAAATGTTTATTGTCTAGCTCAATGCTCACAGCATCAATGAACTTATTAGAACTTTCTAGGCACCCATACTCAGGAGTCCTTAGAGATTTGTTGAACACATCATGGAAACAGAATGTACAATTTATTTTTTAATTCCAAACAAACAAAATTATTTTCTCCATTTGGTTAATAAACCAGGTTTGTTTGCATCGCTCATCGCAAAGTAGCGGTTCTATCAGAAATTGGAGCACCAGGTTCAGTAAGGAAAGACAGGATCAGTATCTAATGTCTAAAAGCAACAATAACCAAATGGCTTCGAAATGGGCATGTTAACCATGGACCGCCTGTAATCAGCACACAGGGATGTGTCGTCATAACAAAGGTACTGTTTCCTAGGGAAAAGGTATCATTTCATTATTCCTGACAACATAGCACAACATCTAAGTAATCTCTTATCTCTTCAAAACTGCGGAGTTTCATCTTTAAAAGATCATCAACATTAAAGATGAAACAAAAAGCAGCCAACTGGCTCAAACACACAGTAGGCACATATACACGAAACACCCATACACAACTCTTTCTCTCTTCACTAAACTCTTTAACAGTAAGAAACATTTGTAAATAATTTAAAATTCATTAATTTAAAATGTTTCTGTTCTAGAGATGTTAAATATTGCATAATATGATTAAGGCTTATGATTCTAACATCATTATGTGTCCCTTTATGATTGCTGCCACACAGTTGAATTTACAGTTCCCGTTGCCACTTTGAAACAAGGTGATTGTCAATGCACTTGACTCCGTTGTCCTCTGGCAGTAGACAGGCATAAGCTGCGCCCAGTTAGGATATGTCCCAGCATTTCAGGAACCTGGCACAACTGCTTACATCACAATCACAATTACCAGACAACCTGTGGGTACCCATTTGTTACTGAATTTTTACCCTGTTTGTTATTGGTGCACTGTATGTACCTACAACGGAGGTTCTTTTTAATGGAGATTCTTTATTTTCAAGCATAAAAGTACAGAAAAGTAAAAGGAAGGGTTCAAAAGAAATTGTAAAAATTATTTATTAAAAGGAAACGCCTGCTTAAAGAAGTTTATGCTCAGGTAATTCTCAAATATAATAATTTAGTAATTTAAACTGACTTGAAATGTATGCTTTACATTCCAAATGTGTTTACTCATTCACAGTGCAATATTTGATGATGCATCAGAGGCAGTCCATTCTTCCACATTTCTTTCCAGAATATTTAAAACCACGTAGTTCTGCTGCTTTGTCAGAAAAAGCATCATTTTTATGCATGAGAATGAGTTGTATACAAATATTTGGTAATGAAACATGCAGTGGAGTAGAGAAACTGAAATTATTTCATCCGCCTCCCCACTCTATAGTATCTACTAATTCTCTACTTTTAAAAAATAGTCATATTTTGTGTGGTTATGAAGCTTACATAATGAAGTATAGGTAATATGTCCCAAAGTAATCTATTGCAATAGGCATAAGAAATACAATAATGTATGTGTAAAAGTGACATTCACTGAAGGCAAAAAAGAATCCGACATGATTTCAATATTCCATAAGAGGATACAATTAAGGCAAACCCTCCAATGATAATATTCAAATGATTTATGTAAATTAGAAGGGTCAAATTCTTCTCTATCTACTCCAAGTGAATATTAGTCTAGGTACCAACTTGTACTATGCAACAGTCATTTGATAATAGTAATCTAGTAGTCTTGAAAGAGTTAAATCTTCCAAACAGTCTACAAAGTAATTTGTACCCTGAAAAATCAGGCGCAACTAATTAAATTTGGGGGGCAGAAAAAAAAACATAATTAGCTAAAGACTTTCTCCTTGTTAATACTACAGTGAGGAAACCCATGATAATATCTGGAATGCTTACCAGTCATCTACAGTGAGATTTCATTAGAGAAAATCTGCATCTTTGACTTTGATCTTTATCGGTTGCTTTTCCTTTGTCAATATTTTAACTAACTAATTTTCTGATGGTCGTCAAGAAAACAGTTCAAGATTTTAATGTTACGTAACTGATTTTCAGGTGAAATACTCAACTTGGCAGACAATTTTTAAAGGGCACCGTTTCTATTTGGTATTTTTGTTATTGTATAAATTAAGAAATAAAATTCTATAAAGAGCAACCATGCTCTAGAGTTACCAACATAGTAATTCATCCTCAGCATCAAGAAAAAAAATGTAATGCATTTCAAAAAGAGTTCAGTTAACATGGTTAATTTTTTTAAGGTTTAGTTATCTAAAATGTGGCATGTTAGCTTAAAAATGATCTCTACTCTTGGATAAAAAAAAAAAAAGCCGTAGTGTATTTACACAATGGAATACTACTCTGCCATAAAAAGGAAGAAAATTTTACCTTTTGCAACAGTATGGAAGGACCTGGAGAACATTATACTAAGTGAAATAAGCCAGTCAGAGAAAGACAAGTACCATATGATTTCACTCATATGTGGAATTTAATGAGCAAACTGAACTACCAAGCAAAATAGAGACAGGCTCATAGATAGAGAGCAGGCAGACAACTAGGGAGTGAGAGTGTGGGGATAGAGGGATTGAGCAAAAAATAAATAAAAAGAGAGAGAAAATTCATGGACATGGACAACAGTATGGTGATTTCATGGGTGGAGGAGGGTGGGTGAAGGTGAAAGAGGGTATAGAGAGGGAAATTGGTGATGGGAAAAATAAAATAAGAAACCTTAACAATAAGAGAAATGATTTCTACTCTTTAATGTTGGTTCTGGCTAGAATTTTTACACGTAAATTACTTGGTAGGTAAAGTTTGAGAAATAACACACATATCCACATGCATACCATCACCATCACCCCATAAGCCATAATTTAGTGTCCCCAAATATGCTTGATGAAAAGAATTATCAGAGGAACGTTTCCAAATAATGGATCTAGAACTTTCCAAGGAGATTCTGATTATCTCGAGATATTAGGAAATGTATTCAGATCACTGTTGGGTTTTTTTTTTTATGTGTAGAGCTGTAAATCACCAGCTCATTCTAGGATGAGATAGTTTGGTTGAAGAACTTTAAAATACAAGAACACGTTGCCCTAATTTTCTGCAAAGCACTCTATGTAATAAACCTCATAGTAGTCCCAAATAGCTACTTGGGGCAAACTAGAGCCACCGTTTATAAAAACATAGTCACTTGTGGGTTTTTTTTTCTTCTAGGCTTTCAGTTTTATTAGGGCAATCCAATATTAAAATTAATTATTGAAGAATATTGTTTTGAGATGGGGATAAACGAAAAACTTTCTGACTTAGATATTTACTTGCCCAAATAGATTGTCAGTATGAAACACATTCAGCACCATATCTAAGAATCTACAGCTCTTTGATTCTTTGTCATTTTTTTAATGAACTAAGATGCCAATTAATCAACAGGGATCAATTCAGAACAGCCACTCAGTGACATGATTAATAATGACATTCAGTGACAATAAGCCAAATGTCTAATAAGGTCACACAGAGTTTTATATGTAGCTGTGGCTTTGAAATAGTATGGTTGTGAACAACTGATAACGCGCTCTGTCATTTAGTTAGCTCTTTAGTTCAATGTGCAACTTTTAATAGAGAGCGGCAAACGTTTATGATCATGACTCTGGCTACCCAATGCTAACACTGCCAGCTGAAAATGTTGTAGTGGTTGTTGTTGTTGAGTTCATCGCTGATTTATTTTCAGCCTTTCATTGCGTAAAGAGTCACTCATTCCACTTTACCCCATTTTGTTCCATTTACTCTTATAAATAAAACACACCACTTGTTTTCCTACTAAAAATCTCTAAAAAGTGGAGGGAAAAAAGCAATTATGACATTTATGGCATTCATTTGCAATTTCAAAAAGTTTTCACACTTTTTCCATTTGCATACCATCAGCATTTTTATTTAAAAGTCCGCCTTTCTGTCCTTGAACCATCCTCTTCAATTAACATACCGCTCTGTATTTCTCTTGGTAGGAACTGGAGACTTGTTCAGAAGGCTGATAACACCTTCGCTCAGGGAGTACAGAGACAACCTCTTAAGAGCACGGGTTGGGTTTTGTTTTTTTCAACCAGTTTTCCTAGACATCTGTCAAGAGGGAAGCAAACATGACCTTTAGTAAGACCGTGAGCAGGATTCACGTCTTGCCAGCAACGCTTTGTCTTTCAAACGGAGTCCACCTTTATGAGGTGATTGTTGGTCCTTAACGGCGAGGGTTTGCATTTCACCCTGCCTGCCCCGTCGTTGGTGCTCTCCACAAAGAACATCCTGGCTGTACACAGGGAGACGATGATCCTCCTGTACTCCTTCCTGAAGTTCTGGTTCAGCAGCCCGTAGATGATGGCGTTGAGGCAGCTGTTGAAATACGCCATGTAGTAACTGGCCACGAACAGCCACTCGGGGATCCTGGGAACCATGCCGGCGGGGTCTGAGGCCACGGCGAGGCCGATGAGGTTCAGGGGAGCCCAGCAAATGGCAAACAGCACGAAGACCACGAACATGGTGACGAAGTTCCTGAAGTCCTGCGGCTTCAGTTTGGGTTTGTGGTCAGGCTTCACCCTCCGTCGGACCTGCAGGACCAGGATCCAGATTCTCAGGTAGCAGAAGACGACGATGACCATGGGGACCAGGAAGTGGAAGACCACCACGGCGATGGTGTAGGCGGAGCTGACGGACTGCGCGAAGGTGCAGGAGTAGATGCGCGGGTCGTACTGCAGGGTCCCGATGCGCAGGTTGGGCGCGATGGCCGCGAGCGTCAGGATCCAGATCAGCAGCACGCAGCAGAGCGAGTTCTTGTTGCTGTACAGCCGGTCGTACCGGAGGCTGTGGCAGATGTAGCAGTAGCGGTTGATGGCGATGCCCGTGATGTTGAAGATGGAGCCGATGACGCTCAAGCCCATGAGGAAGCCGCTGACTTGGCAGTGCAGGTAGCCCAGGTTCCAGCCGTCGTTCAGGATGGAGGTCAGCACCAAGGGGTACGGGTACACGGCCACCACCAGGTCGGCGACCGCCAGGCTCACCACAAAGATGTTCCCTGCGAGAGAAGGGTTTGGAAGATGCAGCTTAACACCAATAGTTCGTGGCTCGCATTCGTTTTCTTTCACGGTTATTTAAACACGGAGCTGTGCCCAGCCCGCACGGCTCAGTGGTTGAGCGGAGACCTATGTGAACCGGGAGGTCAGGTTTCATCCCAGGTCAGGACACATGGGGCGTGTGTCCCGCTCCAGTGTGGGGCTTGCAGGAGGCAGGCGATCCGTGATTCTCTCTCACCATGGATGTTTCTCTCTCTCTCTCTCTCTCTCTCTCTCTCTCTCCCTCCACCTCTGAAATCAATAAAAAATATAATGAAAACTGAGCTGTTTTGCAATTTGGATGACTTGACATCGCGGCACTGATGGTTTATGAATGATGGAGGCTACTTTTACCAGGAAGTGAGCCCATTTGCTGCCCTTATCAGGTTAATTCCATGGTTCACAATTTCTTACAGCCCCAGAGCAAGGCATATTCTATCTTCAAATCTGTTGTCTTGCAAAGTGTTTGTTTTCTCAAGTGCTTTACAGTCTTGAGTTCAGTATACTCCTATCACATTGTCCACATTACCTGAGAAACTTCATGTCATGTTAGTTCCCCAGCTAGCCATGGCTTCCTTCTGTTCCAGGCCTTCTACCCCTCTTGGTGGTTCTCCAATGAGCCTCTAATTCCTGTTCCTGGAGAGCAATGGATTCGTGTCCATCGAGTAATATTTAAGAGAAAAGAGGATTTCATCCTCAGCTGTCTGGCTGAGAATATGGGCTTCAGCCCTTAGTAGTTGTCCCATTGGGGCCAGGGACATTATCTCACCAAATTCAGTGTCCTCTTCTCTAAGATGGGAATAATGATAGTATCTCCCTCAGAAGGGAGGATGATGAGGGGGGATGAATGAGGCCGTCGATGTTCAGTGCTGAGCAGTACCTGTCACATGCTAAGTGCTCAGTTAGTTGATGCTGGGATTCTACAGCTCTCTCACCTCACTCCACGGGAAAAGGTAGAAATATTTTCAGGTGTATAAAGAACTTAAGGTACAAAAATTAACCCTAAATATTCAGATTAAGTGGTAAATTTCTATATGAATATAATAATGCAACATATTTTAAACTATAAAAAATAACTCTGGCCAAATTGTATGAGATGTTTGGCAAGTACATCCTTTAGTTTATAGCTCATTGGCCTTTGTCACTGTTCCTTGTGCTCTGAATGTCCTTTCCTTAACTTTTAAAATGCCACCCATTTTCTCAAATCTACCTTAAATAAAAATTACCCCAGATTTTATTTATTTGCCCAGCCACATGGCAGCACTTCCTCTTTTGAAGATTCCTAGATCCTTTTATTTATATCATTTTAATTTATAGCCTATCTAATAAAGAGGAAATATGCAAATTGACCATCACACCATCACAAAAGATGGCAGTGCCCACAGTGGAGGTGGGGTTTCCGTAACACAAGATGGCTGCACCCACAGTGGAGGCCAAGTTCCCGTAGCAAGCCTTAATGAGCAATCAGCAGGGACCTGAGGCTGCGTGAAGCCGGGCCAGGGTGGGGGACCTGAGGCCCCGCCCCCCCTCCCCAGCAGGGCTTGATGGGGTATCTCAGGCTGGGCCCCCCACCTCAGGGCCCGGCTGGGGATCTCAGGCCATGCTCCTTACCCTGGTGCCCGGCCTGGGGACCTCAGGCCATGCCCCCTGCCTGGTGGGGCTTGACAGTGGACCCCAGACCACAACCCCCACCTGGCAAGGCTTGACAGTTGACCTCAGGCCATGACCCCCACCCAGCAGGGCTTGACAGGAGACCTCAAGGTGTGCCCCCCACCCCAGCCTGGGCCGGGGGGGGGGACCTCAGGCTGTGCCCCCACCCCAGCGCCAGGCTGGGGGGATCTCAGGCCAAACCCCCCACCTGGTGGGGTTTGACAGGAGACCTAAGGCTGCACCCCCCACCTGGCAGGGCTTGATGGGGATGGGACCAGCTGGGTCTGGGTCTCGCATGATTTCGAGGCACACACAGGTGGGTGGGGACTTGACTCTGGGTCCCATGGCACGCCCCAGATCTGACAGGAGGAAGATTTTCATATACATTTTACTAATTTTCTTTCATCTCTGACACTTCTATTATAGAGAAAGGGAAAATAGCAATATTAAAATATTTCCTCTAATTAATTCCCTTTTAATGTGCACGAATTTCGTGCACTGGGCCACTAGTTAAATTATAATAAATTCCATTCAATAGAAACTTATTAAGTGCATATGATGGGTGCTGGGGAAACAGGAATGAACAGACAAGAGATCATATGGTCCTTGATCTTAGAAAAACAAACAAAATTAAAATAGAAATAAAGAAGTACATGAGTACATACAGAGAGTGAAGAGGCATCAGGAAGAAAGTTAGCTAGACAGGTGGGGAGAAACATGACAGGAGAGGGACTATATGTTTTGCTTTTTATTCTATTAATTTTTAAAGGTAGTTTTCCTATGTTTTCATACTATAGTCTTCTGGGACTGTCTTCCTCATATTTTTATCCTGAATAGTAGTCAGATGAGACTTTTGCTCAAATGCTTGATGAATTAAATTGTCATCTCCCAACATCTGAAATAAAATAGCTTTTTTACTTGAAGTTTCTATATTATTTGATTTCCACCCCCCAAAAAAGGCAAGGTTTTGCAACTTAATTAGGAATTTTGGATAAATTGTCATAAAAATAACTTCTTTCGAAAGTGGTTATACTAAGCCAAATTAAAGCAATAAAAGCAAATTTTGTTTTTCTACAGATTGATTTCAAATTCCAATGAAATATTTAAATTACAAAGTGGGCATATTTTAATAAATGTTTAACTCAACATATTTAATAGTTTAAAGATAAGTATAATATGTGAGGGTGTGGGGCAGTAAAGAGGGTATGGGGGAAAATGGTGATGGAAGGAGATTTGGATTGGGGTAGTGAACATACAATACAGTATACAGATGATGCATTATAGAATTGTACACCTGAAACCTATATAATTTTATTAATCAATGTCACCCCAATAAGTTCAATTTTTTAAAAAATAATATATGAAATTCAGCTACAAAACAAATAATCATCAAAATAGTACATTTTTACCCAAATGGTCATGATGACAAACTGGCCTAAACCAGATTTATTTTTGAAAGAGCTTATGCATAAAATCACAAATGATGTCATAGATTGCTTTCATGGCTTTAATCCTCTGTTCCATTTACTTTGTAGTAATTATGCTTCTTTTCTCTTCAAGTAATTATATTAATTAAATCATTAGTTTAATTTTCTTTGAACTAATCTCATCTGCAAATGTTCGGAGAAAAGAATTAAGCCATAGCCTCCATGCAGATGTGATGATCAGGTAGCTCAGGTGGAAGCTTTATCACATTTTCTTTGTATGTGTGGAGTGTGTGGGTGTGTGTTGTGTGGGGAGGTTATTTTGTTTGTCTTTTTCCCTCTTCTATTCCCCCTGCCATCTAATATGTATTAGCAGTTAACCTCACCTCTCAGTTTTTCTGTTACAGGATATCTAATGGGGACAGGGATTCCACTAGAAGAATAATGAAAATCATGCAAAGATGAATAAAGAGATAGTGTTGTCTTTTGGGGTGAGGGTTAGCGTGTTTTTCAGTTTTCAAGGATAGTTGCATTATGTTGGGGAGAAGCATAGTTATGATGTTTCCTTTATCTGGAAGTTGAGTATGGTTAATGGAGATAGATATATGAATGCCAAGTTGCCAAGGGGTGGACTGTGGTGGGTTTGTATTGTTTCAATTTAGCTAAGCTGGAACTACCCTTCCCAGGATTTTCTTCCTGATGTGTTAACATGGTCCAAAAAGGAATGTTGCATAGGATTTGGAAGGTGGAAGTGAAGCAGAAGTCACATTTTTTCTTAATGCTCAGAAGGCTCAATCAGGGACTAGGCACTGTGGCATCTCCACATTAATTAGTGACATCTTAGCTAGGTGAGAGTGCAAGAATTTCCTATCCTTGGCCAGATGCTCATCTTTTATCAATTATTTTATTGCTTTAAAAAAGAATCCCACGCTCTGCAGGTCTCATGCTGACTTCCATTTGAAAGACTACTTGTGCATCACTTTGCTGCTATGTGATTACAGAGAAATTTGTCTCCCAACATAATATTGTGCCAAGTTTGGGCCTTTAAGGTTTCCATCAACAATATTTGCCTTGTTTTTAATTAGGTAGTAAGTAATAATAAAAACTGTTCACTGATTTAACCCAAGGATATTCGTTTTCTTCTGTGTGCTCTTCAAAATGCTGGCGATGGGAGCCCATTACTACGACAAGCCTGGCCTCTAGTCTGCTTCTGTACATGCTCTCTGTTTTATACACCTTATAGTAGCTGCTGCTAATGCCCTTCCCAGGTCGCCTTTGTCAGCATAGCGCATTTATCTCTAGAATTTGGATGAGTGTTTGGTGCTTGCATTTGGCTGAGCTGCACCTTTGCCCAGAGATTTGCCCTGAGTTGCACAGATAAGGATGATCACTGACAGTAGAGTAGAAAAGGCCAGCCCCCTTGCCTCAAGTGGTGACAACTGTGTGGTTCGATTTCTGCCCAGAAGCCTCTGCCTCATGGGCCAGGCCAAGTCTAGGCTTCACAAGAGAGTCCATCCTTGCTTGACTCTCCTATGCCTTCACCTTTTCTCCTCACTTCCTTCAGGTTCTTCCTCAGAGCCCTCCCGCAATGCAGCATGAGTACTGCAACTCCAGCCCTGCTCTCAGGTTGGGTTTCTAGGCAGCCCAAGAGAGACCTTCAGTTCTGTGATGAGGCTTTCTAAAGAAGTATTTCTCAGACTGTATTACTTTCTTCCAAAAATAACGAACGGGTCAATGTATTATCCTCAAGTAGCTATGCTTTGTCTCTATTCTTGACTAATTTCTTTGAAGTTCTCTCATTAATTCTGCCTTATGTGTGCTGCAGCTTTCACTTTCCCATCTATTACCTATTTTTCTTTCATCCTGAGGTAACATTTTTAAAAAATTCTCATCACCACATACTTTGAGCTCCAGCTACCATCATTCACCAACCAACTTTCAAATTTCTTTTGAGAAAATTCTGTTATACAAACATGTTTGTAGTCATATCTTTGTACTCCATGTTTCAGTTTTATTTGAAAATTAAAAGACAAAAATTTTAGAAGTACCATGGGTCCTGTTTTCAAAGTAATTTCTTTGAAAACAGGAGCCATGTTTTATACAAGCTTAACACAATGTGTTGCATTTTGACAAACAAACCAGAATTTTCTGACCATTTATGTTCTGTCTTATACTATAGATATGCAATAAATATTTATCTAAATGAATATTCAATTCAAGCACCAAAAGTGCTCAATAGCAAAGCAAGCAAGCGTCATTTTTAAGCCATAAGTTCAACAACTCAAATTTACTCTTAACAGCCTGAATAATATTTAGCACTAAGTAGATTTTTTTCCTCTTTCTTATTCTTTTTTTTAAAAGACCAAATTCTTTGATATGATTACCCAAAGTAAATAGCTCTGCAGAAAAATTTAGCTTAGAACACCTTGATTAGAAAGTCCAGAAGTTTATTTCTCATCTGCAACATTATTAAATTTCACTAAAATTTTTTAAGATAGCACATAGAGCCCTTACCGGTTTGGCTCAGTGGATAGAGCATTAGCCTGTGAACTGAAGGGTCCCAGGTTCGATTCCAGTCAGAGGCATGTACCTTGGTTGCGGGCACATCCCCAGTAGGAGGTGTGCAGAAGGCAGCTGATCGATGTGTCTCTCTCATTGATGTTTCTAACTCTCTATCCCTCTCCCTTCCTCTCTGTAAAAAAATCAATAAGATATATTAAAAAAAATAAAAGACAAAAAAAGATATCACAGCTTCCTCAGGTTTCAGGTCAACTTGACTCGCCAACCTTTTTGAAAGATGAAAATGTTAGGATGCTGATTAGGAACCGTCATTAGAAAGGGAGTATATAATACTATATTGATGATACCATGTAGAGTTCTGAGCATACACAAAATCTTTCTGAAAACACTCCACTAATTGCCTCTTTGGTACCCTAGAAAATCTTGAGAGTGTGTGTATTTCTCTTATACTAGTATAAGATAGGGCATTGCTGTTAGTGAGGCAACTTAAAAATACTTAGGAAATATAGGGAGAAACTCAGGCACCTTGTAAAGATCTTACTATTCACCACAAGTATTCTATTAATTTCAAAAGGTGCTAAAAAAGAATGAGCAGAATAAGCTCCAGATACTCCATGGAGATTTAAAAGGACCTCTAAGGCAGATAGTTTTCAAAGCAGGTATTTAAAACAACAACAACAAAAACACAGAACCATCGAATATTAGTAGAAAACAAAAGCAGGAGGTTTACTTTAGAACTATTTTGTCTTTGGTTAACTTTCAAATTTTCCAAGAGAAAAATGATTCTGAAAGCTAGCAAAAATAAGCTCTATCTTATCTATGATTAATTTAATGCTGGAAAGTGCTACTTTCTCAGAAGATGAATAGCTGGGGAAGCCAAAAATCAGATCCAAATCCAACCGTTTATCTAGGAGTCTGAAACCACTGTCCTAAGGTTTCCAGGGGAGTCTGGCAATTATTTTAGCAAATTTGGAAAAATTTAGGGTTCCATAATAATGTACTACACAGGCCAAGGGGGGAAAGGCATAAAACTTTAAACAATGGCTAAGTGTGCAAGGGGTGTGAGGAGGTCAATAAAATGTCTTAAAAAGTAAAAAAAAAAAAAAAAATAGCCTTGAAATAATAATTTCAAATATCATGGAAAGCTACTGGAGGGAAACATCAACAGGGTTAGCAAGCTACTATCAAAGTGGAGATTATATTAAACACTGACTTCATTAGCTTGAAACCATTTTCCAAGTCTGTACATACCAGTTTGGTGATAACTTTTTGAATGGTAAAATCCTTGTCTGAGAAAGTTACTGTAACTTCCAGAGCTGATTTATTTTTGTTCTCTTTAGGAATTTTATGAGCTGATTTATTTTTGTTCCTTTTTTAAAATTTATTTTTCAATTACAGTTGATATACAATATTAGTTTCAGGTGTACAACAAAGTGGTTAGACATTATATATTTATGAAGTGATGACCTTATTAAGTCTAGTACCCACTGATACCACACATGGTTATTACAATGTTATTAACTATACCCCCTCTGCTATACCTTACATCACTGCAGCTATTTTAATAACTGGAAATTTATAATTTTTTCTATTACAGTTGACATTCAATATTATTTTATATCAGTTTCAGGTGTACAATATTGTGGTTAGACATTGGACAAAAAAAGACGTGGTACATATATACAATGGAATATTACTCGGTCATAGAAAAGAATGAATACTTGCTCTTTGTGACAACGTGGATGGACCTAGAAGGTATTATGCTAAGTGAAATAAGTCAGGCAGAGAAATGCAGATACCATATGATTTCACTTATATGTGAAATCTAAAGAACAAAGTGAATGAACAAACAAAACAAAAACAGATTCATTGGTATAGAGAACAAACTGAGGGTTACCAGATGGGAGGGGTTTGGGAGCTGGTTGAGAAAGGTAAAGGGACTAAGAAGTACAAATCGGTAGTTACAAAACAGTCACAGAATGTAAACTACAGCACAGGGAATGTAGTCAGTAATATTGTAATAACTATTTATGGTGCCAGGTGGGTTCTAGAATTATCAGGAGGATCACTTTGTAAGTTACATAAGTGTCTAACCAGAACTGATTCATGTTAAATTACAGAATAGCTTGGAAATTGAAATAATCAGTCTCTCATAATTTGATAATTAGAATTGCAGCCCTACTTGCTGTGGGGAAATCATGTTTATTACAAAAGGGAAAACAGAAACATCATAGAATTTGCATAATGTCACAGAAGAAAGTTAGATCCTAAATCTTCATTTTCTGACCGATTTTACTTCTTGCCATTCATATTGTCCACTTACTTCAAAAAGGTACATTCAAAAAGAAATGAGCATTTAGAAAATAAAAACAACCTAATAAGGACTAATCATAGAATGCTGACAAATAATAACTGAATAATACCATTATTTGCATAGTATTTTATAACTTCAAAGTGATAGGCAGATAGATGGACGCATGGATGGATGGGTGGGAAGAATCTAAGTTTATCTTCCTAGCATCCATGTGAGATAAGTACACCCATTGGACAGATAGAGAAACTGAGGCTCAGAGAGATTGAGTAACTGGACCCTAAACATACTCCAAATAAAGGTATTGCAGATATAAGACTCAGGTTGGGTCTTCTAATTTCAATTTCCCTGCTCCTTCCACTGTACTACACTGGCTTGTGTTCAGAGATAAGAAATACTGAACACTTATCTGTGAATTTTGGGTTTCAGTTTTCTTATCTACCCCCAGAAGGATGTTATAAGCACAAATAAAACAGAATGTGGGAAAGTGCTTTAAAAGCTGTAAATTGCTTTTTGTGGAAAAGTACAAAGCACTAGACATTCTAAATTTTAAAAAAGTTATTTTTCTACTTTATCCACAGAAATAGAAATAAATCAGCTGTCTGTGATAAGTGTGAGACAAAGTGAAATTTACCAGTCTCCTACTTTAATTTTCTCAAGTTTGAAAATGTTTCAAACACAAATTAATGAATAAATTTAAAAAATAAAATTGTAAGATTAAAAAACTAAATTTCTTTAATAATTGGTATTGCTTTGATATGGATCCTGCAATATATTCATATTTTAAATGAAAATATCCACTAAAAGATGGCCAGTAATTTTTGCAAAATTAATTATGCACTAGAACAATAAAAGGGGGCTTAAGTTTTATCACAAATGTTCTTGAATTATAATTAAGACACCAGAACAGATTATTAAGGAAAACTGTATATTAGTTCCAATTGCCTATATCCCAGATCTTAGTACTCTGTTACAATTCCACTTATCTTATATCTGATATCCATGGATATAAAATACATCACAGAAAAGCATATTGACAAAGAGAAGAGGATATAAGATGCAAAATAAGTCTTTATTAAAAAAAAGAAAATTACTCAAAGGATAAAATGACTCAAAATTATTGTCTAAATGCATTGGCTTCATTTCTCTTGTGGGACTTGGGCAACTGGTTCACATATGGATATTTTACTTTATTTTATGTTCTTGTCTATAATGGTCCCACAGAGCACTGGTTTTTAAATCACCAGTATATCATGTGACCAGCCACATTGATGATTTTGATATAGACATCTCCAGTTGATATTGCAGGAGAGACAGTCTGATTATTTTAGAAACATTTAGATTATTGCATCTGCCTCTGAACACCTAAGTGAGTGTGAAGTGCTCATCCCTGTGAACCCTGCTGATCTTAGGTGGGTATTGTTGCAGACTGAATGACGAGGTTGGCTGCCTATTTAGGCTGCTCTTCCTGAATGATGACATTCTGAAGGTTTACTACAGACCTGGGAGAACCTATCTCTCTCCGTGTTCCACCCAGGGACATGAAAGTCAGCCTACTCAGAAGGATTGCTCACACTCATACACCGTTAGTCAACTCATCATACACATCCCCAGCTCATCCTACCAAAACTCAAGTGAAGCTGCCTGTGTCCCAGAGAAGTGATCCATCGTTTCTCAACCAGAAAGAGTCCACCAAAAAAGGCTTGACTTATTCTGCATTCCATGTCAAGAAGGAAAACTATATGGGACATTTCTAAAACTTGCAAACATTCCTTGGGAAGTAAAACAGGGAAACCAGATGTCATTGAGATATTTGTCTCTACCAGATATGTTACAAGTGAACTAGATAGTTCAGGGCACATGAGGTTCACTTTCATAGGGACCCACTCTCCTAGATCTATGATGCTTATTATCATTATATACACACTAAAGGCCCAGTGCACGAAGTTCATGCACAGGGGGGAGGGTGGTCTCTCAGCCTGGCTTGCAGCCTCTCGCAGTCCGGGATCCTCAGGGGACATCCAACTGCCGGTTGGATATCCTTAGCACTGCTGCGGAGGTGGGAGAGGCTCCCGCCACCGCCCCTGTGCTCGCCAGTCATGAGCCCGGCTTCTGGCTGAGCAGCGCTCCCCCTGTGGGAGTGCACTGACCACCAGGGGGCAGGTCCTGTGTGGAGCGTCTTCCCTCTGGTGGTTGGTGCACATCATAGCAACAAGTTGTTTCACCATTTGGTCAATTTGCATATTAGCCTTTTATTATATAGGATATGTCATTATATCCACAATTCTCCTTATTGCTAGTCAATTTCATAGCATTATAATCTCTAAATGCAGAGTGAGGTTACAATCATGGAAATCGAAGGATAGTAGACTTGGTCCCGCCCTATCATTTTGCTAATGTGAAGACAATCCAGAGAGATGACGACTCATCTGCAACCATTAGCCACTCAGTAAAAGAGCTCAGGAGCCCAGATTCTGGGTTTATTCTGTGCACAGGCTCCTTCCACACTTGCCCACAGGATCTGCTATGTTTGTCCCCAACACAGGAGCACTCAACTGATGAGCAGCCGCATATACTTCTTTCTACTTATTTCCACCTCATCTCTGATGCAAAATTTCTCCTATGCCCTCCCTCCCCCTCAGCATCATATCTTGCCCCTGAGCAATCTCCTGGCATCTCTGAGTTACAAGTGTAGCTTCCCCTGGTCCCTTCTACACCACTCTTTCCCATTCTCCCAGAGTCCCAAGAGGCTCAGGAATCAGAACTCAGGGTGAGGCAGGTTGCTATCAGGGGCTCACAAGTCTCAGTGACACAGCAATCCTGAGCATTATTTCAGCCATAGTCCTGCTTTGAATGATTTTGTGGGCTAGCTTAAGAAACAAAATATCGGAGAACCAAGATGGCGGCATAGGTTAACGCCGGAGTTTGCTGCTTTGAACAACTACTTCAAAAGTGAAACCAAAAAACGGAAGGGACATCACCCAGAACCACAGGAACGCTGGCTGAGTGGAAGTCCTACAACTAGGAGGAAAGAGAAACGCACACGGACACTCAGAGGAGGCGCAGTGCTGAAGTCAAATTCTGAGGTGCGGAGTGTGCGGAGCGGGCTGGCGGCGGAGGGCGCGGTTGGCGTTTTCAATCGGGAGGGAGTCGCAGACTCTGAGCTCCAGATCCGGGTGAGTCTCTAGGGACCCAGACTCAAACGGGAGAAGCGGGACTGTCTGGCTTCGGTCAGAGCGAGTGCAGCTTTCTCCCCGAGCTTTGCAGCGGGTGCTGGGACTCAGAGAGGCAGAGCCCCTTGGGACAGGACTGAGAGCCGCCATAACTGCTCTCTCCGGCCCACCCTGTTGATCCTGTGTGACCCGCCCCGCCCAAGCCCTGCACAGAGGCATTTGCCGGATAGCCTCAGGCAAAGGCTAGATTAGCACCTCCCTAGAGGACAGAAGTTCTCTCACTGCTGACACAGCTGATTCTCAGAGCCACTTGGCCTGGAGGTCAAACCCTCCCTGGAATTAGCTACAACAATCAAGATTTATCTATAAGACTTCGAACAAAGACCACTAGGGGGTGCACCAAGGAAGCATAACAAAATGCGGAGACAAAGAAACAGGACAAAATTGTCAATGGAAGAAATAGAGTTCAGAACCACACTTTTAAGGTCTCTCAAGAACTGTTTAGAAGCTGCCGATAAACTTAATGAGATCTACACGAAAACTAATAAGACCCTCGATCTTATATTGGGGAACCAACTAGAAATTAAGCACACACAGACTGAAATAACGAATATTATACAGACGCCCGACAGCAGACCAGAGGAGCGCAAGAATCAAGTCAATGATTTGAAATGCGAGGAAGCAAAAAACATCCAACCGGAAAAGCAAAATGAAAAAAGAATCCAAAAATGCGAGGATAGTGTAAGGAGCCTCTGGGACAGCTTCAAGCGTACCAACATCAGAATTATAGGGGTGCCAGAAGATGAGAGAGACCAAGATATTGAAAACCTATTTGAAGAAATAATGACAGAAAACTTCCCCCACCTGGTGAAAGAAATGGACTTACAGGTCCAAGAAGCTCGGAGAACCCCAAACAAAAGGAATCCAAAGAGGACCACACCAAGACACATCATAATTAAAATGCCAAGAGCAAAAGATAAAGAGAGAATCTTAAAAACAGCAAGAGAAAGAAACTCAGTTACCTACAAGGGAATACCCATACGACTGTCAGCTGATTTCTCAACAGAAACTTTGCAGGCCAGAAGGGAATGGCAAGAAATATTCAAAGTGATGAATACCAAGAACCTACAACCAAGATTACTTTATCCAGCAAAGCTATCATTCAGAATTGAAGGTCAGATAAACAGCTTCACAGATAAGGAAAAGCTAAAGGAGTTCATCACCACCAAACCAGGATTATATGAAATGCTGAAAGGTATCCTTTAAGAAGAGGAAGAGGAAGAAAAAGGTAAAGATACAAATTATGAACAACAAATATGCATCTATCAACAAGTGAATCTAAGAATCAAGTGAATAAATAATCTGATGAACAGAATGAACTGTTGATTATAATAGAATCAGGGACATAGAAAGGGAATGGACTGACTATTCTTGGGGGGGAAAGGGGTGTGGGAGATGTGGGAAGAGACTGGACAAAAATCGTGCACCTATGGATGAGGACAGTGGGTGGGGAGTGAGGGCGGAGGGTGGGGCGGGAACTGGGAGGAGGGGAGTTATGGGGGGAAAAAAAAAAGGAACAAATGTAATAATCTGAACAATAAAGATTTAATTAAAAAAAAAGAGCAAAAAAAAGAAACAAAATATCAAATATTCTTTTAAGAAATCCATAAGTGAACTTCTAGAGTATAACATGCTTATAACATCATTAAAGTACTTGTAGGTCTTGCCCAGCCGATGTTGCTCAGTGGTTGAGTGTCAACCTATGAACCAGGAGGTCACAGTTTGATTCCCAGTCAGGAAATATGCCCAGGTTGTGGGCTTCATCCCCAGTGTGGGGCATGCAAGAGGCAGCTGATTAATGATTCTCTCTCATCATTGATGTTTCTATCTCTCTCTCCCTCTCCCTTCCTCTCCGAAATCAGTATGTATATATATATATATATCTTGTAAGACTTTTTTGTTGATGTACAAAAGACACAACAGTCACAATCAGGAAACAGACATACAAGTGTGACCTCTACTAAGAGATTGAATATAATTACGGTAAAGAATATTAGAGGCCAAGGAGCAAGAAACAGACAAGGGAGGAGAAGACAAGAGAAGGCAAGGGAAGAGAGGGGGAAATTAAGGAGGGGAAAGAGGAAACAAAAGCCAGGATACAGTAAACAGAATGGCCAAGGGCTCAATCAAGGTAGCTATGAACACATGCAATGGGACCCAGGCTGGAGCATTGATGAGCTGGTGGTGGGTGTGGCCAGGGGTAATGGAGAAGTCAGTGAGCCTCAGCCGTCATGGCCTTGGCAATGAACACAAGCAAGAGTCCAGTTTAACACAGGCAACAATCTGCTTGTGGACGGTCACAGAGGAAAAGTCCAGGCTGGTGGTTTTCAGTACTTAGATGCGGCCTAAGTTCTAGCTCACGTTGTGGGTAATAATACTGCCATCTATCAACGGCCTTGTTTCAAATCATTTCTCAGAAGTGATGGTCACATAAGTACATACATACGTAAAATTTCATCCAGCTGCATGCTTCTGTTTTGTGCACTTTTACTGTATGTACATTATGCTTCAATTTGAAAGTGATATTTTCAAGGAGGCATGCCTAAGACCTGTAAGCATCTTAAAAACTTTTTTTTTTAAAAAAGCGTAAACTCAGATCTCTGAGCCCCAAAGTCTATGAGAGCCTTTCTGAAAGAAACCAGTGCAAGAACAGCATAACTCAGTGTCCTGGGTACTGTCTTACAGTCATTCTGGGGAACATTTTTTTTTTTTCAATATTGACAGTTTAGCCCGCTGTGCACCAAATTAAAAAATAATAACAAACCGCTTAAAAAGATAACTTTCTAAAATAGGATGCCCCTGTCTTCTGAGGCAGAACACACTGTCCGTGGGTTAATGGCTGACGGTCATATGTAATAAACACATTATTGCACTACTGTCCCTTTTTCAGGAACAGTTAATGATGAGCAGGTGTTTTTTGTTGTTATTGTTCTCTTCTCTTCTCTTCTCTTCTCTTCTCTTCTCTTCTCTTCTCTTCTCTTCTCTTCTCTTCTCTTCTCTTCTCTTCTCTTCTCTTCTCTTCTCTTCCCTTCCCTTCCCTTCCCTTCCCTTCCCTTCCCTTCCCTTCTCTTCTCTTCTCTGCTTTTCTCTGCTTTTCTCTTCTTCTTCATGATGTGCCCACGAAAGGTTGTGCTTGTTCAGTGTTCCAGACCTGTTTTAATGAGTCTATTTCAATCTATGCTGTTTGGCACATGAGCTGTTTTTTTAAAATGCACCAATCTTCCTCCTAATTGACTACAATCTGTGGGGAACTAGCCGCACCGTTTCATGGAACGCTAAGGCAGAACAAATCAAGTGGATGAGAGCCTGCTATTTTTTACTTATTTCCATTTATTGGCCATATTCTAGATACTAGTAAGTTTGGTTGCCAGGTAATTGAATTTTGAATAGGTAAGTTATTACGTACTCCTGCTTTGTTTTTAGTAAAAGTACTAAAGTAGGACGTAATATAGAAAAGTGCGCAAATCATGTCTACAGTTCAATTACTTTAAACAATGGAAGCCACCCTTGTTAGGTGTACCTGCTTTATCCTGGTCAAAGAATCAATCTCCAAGCATCAGTTTCCACGTGCAAACTATCAAAGCGTCCTTTCCCATCTGCAGCCCCTGCATCACTAGGTAACTGCGACAATTGTGGGAGGCGAAAAGATTAGTTAGCTCCTGCTGTACTTGACAAATGTAGAAAGTGAGGCTTTCTCAGGTGCCAGGGTGGATAGCAAGGACATTACACCCAGTGTTCCAGGGCAGGAATCCTCCCATTATTCTATGGAAATTACTCAGAAGTTACAAATAGGCTAGTATCCATGCGAGGTTCAAATTTCGGACAGGAGCAGAGCAGACTTCTGCCAGCACTGAAGGCTCTGGTGGTTGTGTGGAGCCTGTATCTGTTCTAACTAGTGTCCCTGACATACATGCGCCTGTTAAATATTTTAAATTTCTTCCCTGGAAAATCAAATGTCAATGGGTTCCTTTAAGCCTTAAAGTTTAAGGGAAGGACAGAGGCATACATAATCAGCAATTATACCAGATTCCCAAAAGGAAATCCTAGTTCAAAGCTTAAGATGCCTTCACATTCTTTCTTTCTTTTTTTTCTTTTCTTTTTTAACATATTTTTATTGATTTCAGACAGGGAGAAGGAGAAAAAGAGAGAGAGAGAGAGAGAGAGAGAGAGAGAGAGAGAGAGAGAGAGAGAGAGAGAAACATCAATGATGAGAGAGAATCATTGATCGGTTGCCTCTTGCATGCCTTCCTACTGGGGATCGAGCCCACAACTCAGGCATGTGCCCTTGACCTGAACCTAACCCGGGACCCTTCAGTCCACTGGTTGACGCTCTATCCACTAGCCAAACCGCTAGAGCCACATTCTTATATTCTTACCTCATTTCGTCCATTCTCTTTTCCATCTTTTCATCCTTAATAAGATAAATTTGATAGAAATGGAGGGACTGAACAATAGTATTGAATCCTGTCTATCTCTGTCACCGTTTAAAACTACCATCCATCCAAGCCTCCAGTGCTTTGAATTGCAACAGTGGAGCACCTTAATACAAAATCCCAATTGTAAAAGTCGCAAAGGTCCAACGCTTCACAGGCTAAGGCTCCCTGTGGGTCTTCCACTAGCTACAGGGCTGTAGTGTTGTATAAACTGCCCTATCAAAAAAGTGCCAGCAGCTCTGGCCGGGTCACTCAATTGGAGCATCCATCGGCTCCTACACCAAAAGGTTTTGGGTTCTATTCCAGGCCAGGACACACACAATCCTCAGTCAGGGCATGTACAGGAGGTGACCAACTAATGTTTTTCTCTCGCATTGATGTTCTCTCTCTCTCTCTCTCTCTCTCTCTCTCTCTCTCTCTCTCTCTCTCTCTCTCATTCTCTTTTTCTCTCAAATCAATAAACATGTCCTCGGGTGAGGATAAAAGTAATTGCCTAGCAGCCCTGGTTGGGTGGCACAGTTGGTTGGAACCCCGTGCTGTACACCAAAAGGTTGTGGGTTCAGTTCCTGGTCTGGGCACACACCGAGGCTTTGAGTTCAATCCCCAGGCGGGGTGTGTATGGGAGGCAACTGGTCAATGTTTCTCTGTCTCTCTCTCTTCCTTCCTTTCTCTCTAAAATCAACGACTATGTCCTCGGGCGAGGATTTAAAAAAATTGCTTAGCAAACAAATAAAATACAAGGCAGTGGGGAAGCAGCACCTTTTAATAGTTCTTTTCCATAAACCAGAAGGAAAATTGTTCCAGGAATGTGCATTTCTTTTTAAATGAAAGGATCTATAGGATGCAAACTCCCCAAATGCTGCAATAGTTGATACAACAAAATAGAGGGTGCTTGGGAGCCACGTTCTGTGAATCAAACCCAGGCCCCACAATCTGTGTCCTGTTCCTTCTCTTAAAGGTGACAGTGGCACCCACCACAGGCTGTCCTGAAGATTCCGTTAGCATGGCTTCCTTCTTTCTTTCCTTCCTTCCTTCCTTCCTTCCTTCCTTCCTTCCTTCCTTCCTTCCTTCCTTCCTTCCTTCCTTCTCTCTCTCTCTCTCTCTCTCTCTCTCTCTCTCTCTCTCTCTCTCTCTCTAAAGGAATGCACTGGACAGGTCAAAGACAAAGTCCTCTTATGGAACCCTAATCCAAGGAATCAAAACAATCAATAAAGCAACAAGGAGAGCGATAAGCAGATTGATATATAATCAGAGGGAGCCCTCCCAGGACCCAGAGCTACAGGGGGCAGAGGAGACCGGCAGGACCTCACCTTGGAGAGAAAGCAGGCTCTCCCACCCTCTGCTCCTGGGGTGAGAGATCATTCTCATACCACCCTCACAGCACTGGGTGTTCTCATCCCCTTTCGTCTTCTCCTTTAAATCAATTTATTTAAACTAAAACAAACAAACAAAAAACCAATTCACCCATCCCCCAATCTCCCCACCCAACCCCCACCTCTGGCAACCATGAATCTATTCTCTGTATCCATGAGCTTGTATCTATTTATAGATTCCACATATATAATAGAGATCATATATGGTGATAATAGAGACCACCTTTCTCTTAGCATAATGCCCTTGAGGTCCACCCATGTTGCCCTAAATGACAAGATTTCATCCTTTTTAATGCCTGAGTGACATTCCAATGCCTATACCCCACAATATCTTTATCTGCTCCTCCATCAATGAACACTTAGTTTGTTTTTGTGTCTCAGCTATTGTAAAAATGTAATAAACATGGGGGTGTAGCTATTTTTTCAGGTTAGTGTTTTCATTTTCTTCGGATATATATCCAGAAGTGGAATTGCTGAGTGGTGGGGTAGTTCTATTTTTAGTTTCCTAAGGAACTTCCACACTGTTTTCCATATGAGCTAAACCAATCTATATTCCTACCAACAGGGCACAGTGTACCCTCTTCTCCACATCCTCGCCAACACTTCTCATTTTGTGTCTTTTTGATAATAGCCATTCCTAACAGGTGTGAGGGGATGTTTTATTGTGGTTTTGACTTGCATTTCCCTGATGATTAATGATGTTGAGAATCTTTTCATGCACCTGTTGGCCATCTTTATGACTTGTTTGGAAAAATGTCTATTCAGACCCTCTGCCCATTTTTAAATTAGATTGTGGTTTTTTTGTGTTGTTTTTTTGGGGGGAGGGGCGGTGTTTTTTTTGTTTGTTTTGTTTGGCTATTGAGTTGTATGAGTTCTTTATATATTTTGGATATTAGCCCCTTATCAGATACACTAGAGGCCCAGTGCACTAATTCGTGCACGGGTGAGGTCTGGCTGGCTTGCCTCTATCAGGCCGATCAAGCCGGGCCAGTGGGGGAGGAGGGTGGGGACACGGGAGGTTGGCCAGGCCTGCCCCCAATTGGGGTGTGGGGGCCGATCAGGGGCAGGGCCAGCCCAAGGGGAGGGGCTGTGGGGGTTGGTGGGCAGGCTCTTCCCCAAATCGAGTGGGGGGTGATCGCGGGTGGGGCCAGCCAGAAGGAGGGGCCAACTGTGGATGGCCAGCCAGTCCCTCCCCCTGGTCAAACTCCCTCCAGGCCGAGGGAACAATTTGATTATTAGCCTTTTATTATATAGGATTCTTAAATTATGTATTGTCTCAAGCAACGTAGGAAAAATTGGAGGGGGGGGTCCCTCCCAGAAAGGAGTTAAACAAATTTACAGCATTGATCAACTACCTGGTTAGAACAAAAATATTCCTGTTTGACGAACAGGTAAGTGCGAGGTTCCTTCCCTCCCCATCCGCTCCTCCACAAGGTTTGCATCTCATCATCCAGCAGAGGTGGTCTGACCACCCAGGGTCCTCTGGTGCATCCTCAGGCTCCCGCCCGGGAGAAGCCAATTTCAACCCCTTGCCTGGAGGGAAAAGCAAGTATAACTCAAGCACAGAATTAGCCTTCGCAGTGTATTACAGGTACATACACTGTCTATCACAACAATTCCTGCTTTTAAAGTGTGAAAGCATTAAACTTGGAGGAATCACGCCAAGCTTGGTTAGGGGCTTTTGTTGTTGTTATTGTTTGTTTTTGTTTTTTGTTTGTTTTTGCAATTGCATGCTAAAAACTGAAAACTACTTCTGACAATGAAACTAAAATAATTGCACTATCATTTTGCCAACGTATTTTCCTCCTATTTTAACAAAGTTGGGAACATTAAAGTCTATGGAAAACCAAGCAATCGGTAGCTGGTTGGTGGCATTTGAAAGGGCTTTTGGGGGGACTTCCTGCAACCTTTAAGGAGTGCCTCTCGATTTCATAGACCTCAGAAACTGAAAACTACACAGTGGGGTTTTTCTCTAAAATAAAGAGAACCTGACTCTGCCCAGGATTGCTACCCCCGCAGGGACTGAAGACTTCTTACTGTTTTAGGGGAGAAACACACACACACACACACACACACACACACACACAACATACTTGACAGGCAGGTTAAAGGGAAGTAAACCAAACGGGCTTCAGTCTCTAATAGAAAAAAAAATGACTCCAAGTCCCCAGTTTTTAAGAAAAAAGAATTTAACTTTCCTTAGGAAAAGCCAGCTGCCAGCTGAGGGTGCTGCGTGCGGGGCAGGTGGCCAGAGAGGTGAGAGGCTGCCGTCGGGGGTGAAGCTGGGGGCTGCCCGTCCAGCCTGCCCGGCCCCGGGAGCCCCTACCTGCGTTCCTCAGCTTCTTGTTCCGATACACGGACAGGATGACCAGGAGGTTGCCCAGGATGTCCACCACGATGGTGAAGATGAGGATGAAGGCCAGCGTGGAGGCCAGCCACGAGGGGCGCGGCCCCGCCGCCCCGCCGCCGCCGCCGGGCCCCTGCTGGGAGGCGTTGAGCAGCGCGCTGCTGTTGCCCTTCATGGTGCCGCCCGGCGCGCCACCGGGTCGCCCGGCCATCGCGCGGCCCGGGCAGGCGACCCCCGCCCCGCGTTCCCTGCAAGTGGCCACCGCGCGCGCGATCCACCTGTGTGGCTCCTCCCCGCCCGCCCGCAGCCACTCTCCATCCCCGGGGCTCCCCCTTGGCCGCCCTGCCCACTCCACGCCTCCCGGCGGCCGCGCTCCGCACCTGCAGCCCCGGCCCGGGGACCCCCGCCGCGCGCCTCCGGGCTCCCGGGACTGGGGGCTCCCTGCGCGCAGCCAGCACTGCGTGCCCACAGCGCCCCCGTGCGGGCGGCCCGGGTCCAGCCGCCTGCGCTCTAAGCGGCCAGCGACTCCAGGGTGGCTCGGGTCCTTGGTGTTTCCTCTCTGGGACGTTTCACCAGACCGCGTGGGCGCGAAGCCTCCCTCGGACTGAGGAGCATCTGTGAGCCCCCATATGCCCCAGCGTCCCTCCCTGGAAACTGGGCATCAGGGAGGATCGGCCATCCAGCCGGGAGATGGTAAGAGGTGCAGACATCGAGGCCCGTCCTGGGGCAGGCATGGCACTATTCGTCAACCAGAAATCGCTCCCCAGCTCTCTGCACTTGCACCCCACATCCCGAAAAAGGCCATCCATAATTTCTTATGTTGGATATAAATCTTTTAGTAGTTTTATTTTTTTGCCATCCGTCATTTTCCCCAACAGCTATTTCTGTGGTGAGATGTGAACGCTGCCCTTCAAATCCCAAGTGCTTGTCCTCAACATGGGCACAGCCTCTGCGGGCTCCCCGGGGCCATCAGAGCGAGAGTGAAGGGTGCTGCCGCTGGAAATGACAGCGACTCCGCTGGGAACCCTGATTCGGGGCAGCTATAAACTTTTCACGTCGCTTTCAAATGCCACGGACTGAGTCGCTTTAGGTGGCCACGACCTTGCTTCCACAGCCACACGAGGCAGGTCTCCCGGGTTTCTTCGGAGCAGAAACCGACCTGAAACACGTTTAGTCTCCAAACCTGCCGAGCTCTTCCTGCAGACACCCACCCCTGTCGGACGCATATTCACCCGATAGCTCTTCAAAATAACGCCATGAAAGTCCATGGAATCTACAACCTCAGTAGTAACTTACCGGCCCCCAGGCCTTTGGAGTCATTCCAGAAGCGTCTGCGATGGGACCAGACAAGCCTGCAACTTTCCAGTCAAGCCACCGGACCGGTACTTAGCAAGGAATTAAATAAATCCACCGTTTCCCCTGTCTGACTAGGGGTTCCCCTCTCACATTTTCCTAGATCCATGCCATCACGGCCAAGTCCTAGATTAGAATCAGTGCCCTGTCATTCATTAACGTACTGGTTCGGGAAATAGTTTACACGCTTGGATCAAAACATGGTCCTCACCACGCAGGTGGCAGCGTGCACTGAGGATGCGCGGGTGAGATGCAGAGGTGAAATGGAGTGTCTGCAAAGAATGGGAGCACCGAGGAAGGAATTCATGGCTGCATTAACTGAGTTAAATAATAGGGCTTTTAATGAATACATTTTATTTTAGAGCCATGCTAAGTTCACAGCCAAATTGAAGGGAAGTACAGAGATGTCCCATATGCCCCCTGTCCACCCACATGCACAGTCCCCTGCCCACACTATCTACATTCCACACCAAGAGGGTGCCTTTCTGAGAATCGATTAGCCTGTGTTGACACAGCACTATCACCCAAAGGCATTAGAGTTCACTCCTGATATTGTACACTCTATGGGTTTGGACAATTGTGTGTCCATCATTATGAGTATTTTCGCTGCCCTCAAAATCCTCTGCCCTGCTGATGTATCCCTCCCTCCCCTCAGTTTCTGGCAATTACTGATCTTTTTACTATCTCCTTAGTTTTGCCTTTTCCAGTGACTGTAGTTAGAATCATACAGTATGTAGCCTCCTCAGATTGGCTTCTTTCACTGCCTAACATGAATTTAAGGTTCGTCCATGTCTTCTCATGGCTTGCTAGCTCATTTCTCGTTAGCATTGAATAAATTTTCTATTGTCTGGATGTACCACGGTTTTTCCATTCACCTACTGAAGGACATCTCTGTTGCTTTCCGATTTGGGCAACTATGAATAAAGCGTCTATAAACCCATGTGCAGGTTGTTGTGTGGACATACGTTTTCAACTCCTTTGAGTAAATAACAAGAAGAGTGATTGCTGGAGCACACGTAAGTTTGTTTGGTAAGAAATCGCCAGCCTGTCTTCCAAGCTGGCTGCACCGTTTTGCATTCCCACCGGCAGGGACTGAAAGTTCCTGGAGCTCCACATTCTCCGCAGCTGAAAGCCCAAGATAAAATGTCTTCAAAGAAAAACAAGGTGTATTATACATTCTGGGGAACAATCCATCCATCCAACAGCTGATTTCTCACCAGAAACCACGTTAGCATCCTACTGCTGTCATAACAAATTACCTCAATTAAATTAATTTAGGGGCTTAACAACACTCATTCATTATCACACAGTTAGTTAGTCCAGGAGTCCAGGCAGGGAGTGGCTCGGCTGGCCCTCTCGGAGACTCGCAAGGACGAAATCGGAGGTCAGCGAGGCTGTGACCCTTCCTAGAGCTGCTGGGGATGAATCCGCTTCCAAGTGGGTTCAAGCCATTGGCGCCATCCAGCTCCATGTACTGCAGGACTGAGGCCCACCTCAGCTCTAGGCAGGGGCTGCATGCCTTGACCCACTTCTCTCCCCATCTGCAAAGCCAGCCATGGCGGGGCAAGTCCCACTCATGCTTCAAATCTCTCACTTTAACTTCTGCCTCGCCTCCCTGCCTCCAGTCTGCAAAGCCCCATAGGCAGTGTAAAGCAACATTTCACAGGGTTGAGGGAACAGAGCATGTTTGGGGGCCATTACACTAAATAGCACCGAAATGATGAAGGACAAAAGGACATGGGAACGCTGACCTTGAAGTGCTAAAAGAACAAACCTGTCAAATCAGAATGTAAATGGACTAAGCTCCCAAGATATTCAGATTAAATAAAAATTAAGAAGCTTTATGCGATTTACATGAGTCTCACCGAATACATAAGGGTCAGAACCATTGAGAATAAAAAAGATGAAAGATGTATCTCAAATATAAAGCAAAGGTAGGACTGATGCAGCCTGTAACAGCATTGACTAAACAGACTTTGTTATGGATAGAATGCTTGTGTCTCTCCAAAATTCTTACATTGAAACCTAATTTCCAATGTGATGGTCTGGGAGGAAGGGAGCTTTGGGAGGTGATGAGGTCATGAGGGTGGAGCCCTCATGCATGGGATTACTGCCCTTATAAAAGAGGTCCCACCGAGTTCCTCACCCCTACCCACCCTGTGGGGACCCAGCAAGTGTGTGAGGTAAGTCTGGAAACCTTCTCTGCCTCTTGCACAAAATAGACCAAATCCTGTTGATTCTAATCATCTACTTTCCCTCCACCTGCATGGCCCCTAACCCAGTTGAGTCTATCATTGTCTTTTACGGGAATTACTATCACAGCCTCCTAATTAACCCCCCTGGCTCCCATCTTACACCCCTCCAATATATTCAAAGTCAATGATTTCCACCTCAATTTAATTATAAAATTCCATTGGGTTAAAATCATGTAAACAAATATATCCATCCCTCCAGACAACCCTTCCATGGAGGCCCGCTGCTCCTTTGAATCAAGTTCCACACATTTCCCGAGACCTTTCACAACGTGGCCTCCCAGCCTTGACCTTCCTAAGCGTCCTTTCTCTCAAAAGCACCTGCTCCACTCGCCAGCCTTGTGAACTTCCTCCGGTTCCTCACACATCACATTCACCCTCTTCCTCCCACTTTCCCACAAGTTCCTGCTGCATGCAACACTACGTCCCATCCGCTTCTCTGGAGTCGCTCAGACCTTGCCGTGAGCTCATCCCCCAAGTCTGGGCTATGTTCCCCTCCCCTGCGCTCCCCCAGTTCACCGTGTCCATTATCCTGACAACAACCACATGCCACTCTGCAACTCTCTGTTTTCTTGCTGGAACCTCACCCCCGGTTTGTGAAGCAGTCCTGTGTCTAGGATGCAGTGGACACCAACAATTATCTGTTGAATAAAATGAGAGAATGAGGGAACCCATTGTCTGGTGGCTTTAAGAGGACAAAATTTCTATGAATTATGTCTTTTATCATATTTGGGAGTAACTTATCAGGAAAAGATGATATTTGTCAGACTAATGGATTTTTAATGCATTTGTCAAAGGGATGAGAGTTTTTAAATATTTATTTCTCCTGTCAATAGCAAGAAGGAGGAAACATGTTTTTCACTCTAAGAATATTTGTGTTGCGTTATTAGTTAATACGCGTGGATTTTATTTGTTTTCATACTGTAAGAACATCGTATAACTCTGTAAGATGTAAAACAATGCAATTCAAGAATTTAAATTTTATTTAGAGCATATAGACTGTCACTAAATATACATGTATCTTAATCTCAAGAGCTAATTACAGTATACCATAAAAAAATCTTTTACGATTCCTTCATGTCATTCACAATGTTTTATTCCACATTAATCCAAGTAAGATATTGTGTACAGAAGAAAATACTTAAGGAAGATTAGGAATATTCAAGTTTCTTGTTGATATGCATGAAGATACAGTACAAAAGCAATTCGGAAATTTGCCTACTATGCGCCCTGTGGAGGCAGTCATAAAACAGATGTACCCGTGAATCTGCTGGTCTTCAGTGGGATTAGGGAAGGTGGGTGCTTGTATAAAAACAAACCACCTGGTTCGGGATTGGCAGGTGAGGGGTGGGTTTGGCTAGGACAGGGGTCGGAAAACTCATGAGTCAACAGAGCCAAACATCAACAGTACAACGATTGAAATTTCTGTTGAGAGCCAAATTTTGTAAACTTAAACTATATAGGTAGGTACATTGTTATTAACTCAATTAGGGTACTCCTAAGGCTTAGGAAGACCCACACTCAAGGGGCCAAAGAGCCGCATGTGGCTCGAGAGCTGAGGTTTGCTGACCACGGGGCTAGGAAGACCTGCGATCCTCCTTCTGACTCAGAGAATCCTCACCTGCCGACCCATGGGGATGGCTACTGCCTGAGGCACCATACACCACCTCCATATCCTGAGGGTCTATAGAAGGCAACCTGAGAACATAGGGAAAATGCCAGTAAATTCAACATCAGGTTCCAGAGTGTGTATTACACTACACTTTCTAGCAGCAAGGATGAAGGAAGAGGCTGCATAAACCTGAAAAAATGCAGGAAACGTTCCCCCGGGTTATCGGGATACGGAAGGATTTGGATAAAGAAAACGATGGGTGTGGGCCATTTCCCAAGGAGGGGAAGGCCATTGTCGCCTGTGAGGGAAAGGAAGAAGGTCCGCACAGAGGACAGGGGGCATCCTTTGTCCATGCAGACAGAGGAATGTGTGAGAGATTGCCTCACTCATTTCCTTCTCTATGCACTTGCCACCCCTACAAAAAATCCCCAAACACAAAAGCTGAACACATTAAATCACCTCTTCTTTTCTGTCATCTAGAGAGAAGATGTTACAACCAAAGAAATAAATGTGAATATTGCCTGTGATGTTCATAAAAGGATGATCAAGTGGCAGGCAAACAAACATACAAGCAAACAACCCCACAGCTGTTAGAATTTTCCTACTGCCCAAGGCAAGAGAGACGTCAGGGACTCCATCACGTGCAGCGTGCACGTACAGTGCGATTGAAACTTCGTGGTCCATGCGCAGAAGTCGGTATTTTGTGGAAGAGCCACACTCAAGGGGCCCAAGGGCCGCATGTGGCTTGCAAGCCACGGTTTGCCGAGCCGCAGTTTGCCAACCACTGCACTAGAGCATGTTAGGGGCTGGGAGAATAAAACACTAAACATGACAGTCCTGTTTTTGTTAAACGTATTGCTTCATACGCACAAATCTTGGACCACACGGACACATGTTTTCCTCAAAGGCCAAGTTTCATTCATTTTTATGTGCACAAGGTGTAGCAAAGGGTCAAGACTAAACAAGTATTTGTTAATGCAGCCTGCAAAATAAATGGAATGGGGTGAATGAATGAATGATAGGAGGGGCACCCGAGCCCCAGGAGCACCAGTACGTGCAGCCAAGATGACATGGAGAGATTATTTCCATTCTGTTAAATGAAGCAGGGGGACAGGGGGCGGGAGGGCACGAGGATGAGAGGGCATGAGCTGTGAGCTTGACCCTGGCCACTCTCATTCCTCCTAAATGGCAGGGACTTGATCTTGTTCACCCATCACTGGGTGGCAAACATAGTGCTTCTGGTTTTCACTGACAATAGCAGATTCTCAGAAATCATGTTTGGATAAATGATCAGCAACAGTACCACCTTCAGACTTCACTGCATCCGCATCATATAAAGTCTCCCATGTTGCATGCACTAAGTTGGTACAAAACAAGAATTCAAATGACCCAAAGTCTGCTGAATTAGAGTCAATTTGTTAAATGACCTAGATTAATAGTTTATCAAACGCCTGTGAATTGTAGCATGTTTTGCAGGGGCTAAACCTTCTTCAGACATGTTTTTTTTTTTTAAAAGTCTATTAAATTTTGTATTTGAAGATGGGGATGGGTTGGAAGAAAACAGTAACAACAGCAAAGCATTTATTGAACATCTACTTTGTACCAAAACTGCTGTTTTGGTTTGTGGAAAGGAGCTTTGAGGCCAGAGCCAGGATTTTGAATTTCAGTTGCAACACTGCCTGGTGGTGTGACCTTCAGAGAGTTATCCTCTCTGAGCCTCGGTTTCCTCAACTGAAAAATGGGGTAATAGCCAGCGTGGCTGGATGGACGCCAAGTATATAATGAGCTTTCAGGAGGTACCACTCTCACTCAGGTTGTTAGTATTGACTCCACACGACTTCTTTGGGGTTCTCATCCACTTGCTTTTTAGCTGAGGAAGCTCAGCGAAGCAGGAGAAGTTAAGTGGTTAAACATCCTAGAGTTGAAGAGGGGCAGAGAACAATTTTGAACTCAGGTCTATGACTCGAAAGCCGCACGCAGCCTCTACCAGCCACTGACGTCTGAAGGCTAACTTTGCAAATTTGGCCAAGAAGTGGAACTGTGCCTCCAAGTCTTTGGGACAGGTGTGAGGGGGTTGACACGCCCTCTGGATAGATTGTTCCTTTTCCTGTATTTTCCTGTAATTGTTCCTTATCCTAAAACCATTACGTGGTAGCCATAACCATTAAAGTGAATTGAAGCTACAGTCATCGGACATCTTGAGAATTTCATTTTACCCCTTGAGGTGACTGGTTAATGGCCCTGATCTAAAATCACTGCACTCGTATCTATCACCGCCTCCCTGCAGACCCCGCATGATGAGCTCTTTACAAGATGTATCTGGCCCAATGACATTTTCACTCGAATGTGTAACCCATTTTCTTCCTCCTCCACGTCGAGCATAATTTGACAGTGTAGCCTCTTCTGTGGCCACACTTTCTAACAGCACAGTGACAAGTGCATTAATTACCTAAGTGCTCACACAGCAGAGGGTTTCTTGGAGGGAAAAAAAAAATACTTGTCATTCTTTTCAAGTGGCTCATTCTGTTTGCAATAGAGGCATAAACTGCTGGCGAGGAAATTAAATTCTGATAAGCAGCCCTCTTGCTCAGCTGGTGCACTAATTGAAATGGAACCTAATGCCTTTGATGAAGTGCAATCAGAAGCGACACGGAATGGCAGTCTGCAAAAGAGAGAAAGCAGCCCACATCGACCTTCTCAGAGTTACTGGCCGGATTCAGCGGGGGGCGGGGGGAGCTGTACTGGGGAGACACTGGGACGCGGGGCGGGGGCGGGATCATTTCCCAGGTCTGAGAGATGCCTACCTCAATGATACATGTATATGAAGTCACTGAAAATGGAAATGAAAGGTAATTTTACAAAGATCACCCGGTTCGTGTCTAGACCTTATTTTTCGTAGGATAAATTTCACAGGAAAAGATAGCAGGATTCTCAGAGACCTCTCTACCAGAGCTGCCCTGCACAGACGTGCTGACCACTCACACACACACACACACACACACACACACACACACACACACACACACACAACCCTCCGCGCAGTTGGGAGGAGCCTGGGGCATCACAACACACAGCTGGGACCTCTGGGTTAGAGCACGTGGCCATGAAAATATTATCACCTTCTACACATGCCGTGATGTGGGAAAGGCAGGGGGAGACGTTGTCACAGGAATATCACAGCAGAGCAACACGCCAATCAATGTGAAGGACCGGTGAGCACACCAAGGTTCCACCTTTGATATTGTCACGGTTCTAGCGTTTTGTTGAATTATATGCAATGCTTGCAAACAAATAAGCCAGACATGTAGAAATTTGTCCTAAAGAGGAGCAAAAATAAATATATGAAAGTGTTAATGTTGGGATTGCTGTGAAAAACTGCAATCATCTTAAAAGTAAGCAACACAGACAAATAAGTTATAAATCCATACTGTGAACTATGATGCAGCTCTTTAAAAAGGCATTTTCTGTATGATCCTAAAATGGATCACTGATACTGTGAAGTGGGGAAAAGCAGGGTACAAAATAGTGTGCAAGACACCAAGTTTGTAAACCCAAGTGAGGTAGTTCCCTCAGAAACAAAAATCAGATTATACACACAAAAAGACAACGCATTTGTTTCTGGGCGAGAGGATTATGTTCCTGCACTTTTCAAAAAAAATTCATTAAACCAAAAAGAATGTGATTTTATCAAGTGGCAGTTTTTAAAAAAGCTTGATTATATTCCAGAAATCCTAAGAAAAGGTGCCTGAAGCGATCAGTTAGTTTCTACTCTACCTGTCTGTAAGTTACAGGTTTGGGATGACTTTTATGATTTTTAAAAGTTAAAATATATAAACATGTCAAATGACTTTCTTCTTATGCAGGTAAATGACAAAATGAAGAGACCAACTGCATCCACTGTTGTCTGAGATGTGAGCAGAAGTAAACCGAGTCACCCCTGGAAGCAGAAATGCCAACAGGCAGCGTGGACGGAAGCAGGTGTTTTCCCCTGATTATTAACCCTGGTTATTAATCACTAAGTTCAATAAGCACCTTTCAAATCTCTTATAATGCTTATGTCTAGATGTTTTAAACCATTAAAGAAAAGTGTTTGAACTATTCTACTTAGGAAGAGAAGGGTCCCAGGATTCTTAGAGGAAACCGAGAGAGGTCAGGGAGAGTCTGGAGTGGCCATGCCTGACACGTGGTATAAGTTCGATGAAAGGTGGTTAGATGAATGAGTACAGCCAGAGCCCCTTGTTTCACGCACACAAATAGGTTACATGAGAGGAGTGGTCAGTATGTTCTTGTCTTAATTTGCCACTGACTTTCGTAAGCAGCTCTGTATTCGCTGGATCATGTTGTTACCATCTTCAAGTTACTCAACTCCAGCCCTTGAAAGCTCTGCTGAAATAGGAGGCTCTGGGTGCGGGGGCCTGGTGCACATTCAGGGCCCACCTTCCTCCTTCCCGGGACGATGGTCCCTACACTTCTTTGACGTTACAAGGAAAAGAACTCACGTATGCAAAGCCTCTCCCAATCCCTGCTGATCACCCGGCCACTGATCTGTTTCAATGACCAGTAAGTAACCGTAGGCAACACCTCTATGGCAGGTCATGCTGGCCACCCAAAGCACTGATTTCTACAGCCTCCTCTAGAGCAGCGGTTCTCAACCTGTGGGTCGCGACCCCTTTGGGGTCGAATGACCCTTTCATAGGGGTCGCCTAAGACCATCGGAAAACACATATATAATTACATATTGTTTTTGTGATTAATCACTATGCTTTAATTATGTTCAAGTTGTAACAATGAAAATACATCCTGCATATCAGATATTTACATTGCGATTCATAACAGCAGCAACATTACAGTTATGAAGTAGCAACAAAAATAATTTTATAGTTGGGGGTCACCACAACATGAGGAACTGTATCAAAGGGTCGCGGCATTAGAAAGGTTGAGAACCACTGCTCTAGAACTTGCATAAAAAGGGGTATCATATTTCTGCCCAATTTCTCCTCTTGAAAATCCAGAACAGGGAAAGGGGGGAAAGGTTCCACAGCGTCATTTTCTAGGCAAAGAGGAGATTGCTGTTCACTCTAACAGCAGATCGTTCTGCGCTCCACACCATAGCATCTGCAGAGGAGGAGGCAGACCTGGGAGCCTGCAGGGGAGACACTGGAAAGGGGGACCATTGGGGTGAGCGCCAGGCATCTGCCTGCTTCAGGACACAAGTTCGACCCCAGATTCTCAGCTCGGACCTGAGCAGACCTACGGGCTGGGAAAGAGGAGGGAGCACAAAAGTCACGGAACTGAGAGCTGGGGGACTGAGTGTTCTGACCCGTCCAACTTGAAAATAAGGCAACATTTCCCAAACCGGAAAAGGAAGGTCCCTCCCCTGGAGAAACGGAGTCTCTTCAAAAAGATCTATAGATATCAGCAGAGGGTTTCTAATAGCTTAACCAGGTATTTAGAGGCATTTTACAAATCCATGCGAGGCCACACTTGTCTCCCCTCTTTTCTCCTACTTTCCAACCTCAGGGCCTTTATACCATTTCTCTGCTAGGGATGCTCACTTCCCAGAGTCACATGGAATTCTCCCTTATCAACTTAAGGATTTTATCCAAATGCCAGCTTGCCATTGAGGCCTTCTGCCGTCTCAAAATTTTAATCTCCCAACCCCGCCCCCACGTCCATCACACACATTCCTTCCCAAGTACCAATTTTTCTCTTTAGTAGTCATCCCTCCATACACTGCTACAAATTTTACTTAGAGGCCATCTCCTTCTGCTACCCACCCCCGCCATGCAAAATCCAAGGTGGGGAATTTCTGTCTGCTCATGTAGGATAAATAGGACATGGTAGGTGACCTAAAAATAGTATGTGAATACATGAATGAAATGGTCCCACATTTTTACAACATAAGTAGGAGAAAGATTAAGGCAACTGTTCAAGAAAAAATTGCTAAGAAAATGGAAATAAACATCATATACTACTTAGCTCAGCAGGAATATTTACATCACTAAAACATTGAAAACACTATATAAGAATGAATCCAAAAATTATGCTATAACTAATAACAAGAGTAATGTAAGTTTTCCTAGTTCTTTCTAACATCATGCTAAGTCAACAGACAATTCCTAAAACGAGTGACTCAAGAAATAAACAATATATACACTTAAAAATGTGAAAAGAAAAAAATGAGAAAACAGCTTAAAGAGCTGTGATTAGAGTGCATAAATTTGCTGGGGGTTTTTTGTTAGACATATCTATCTCTCTTTGATGTTTAAACTACATATATATAGTTTATGTATGCAATTTGATAAAATATATATAATTTGATCAAATAAAGCAAACATTTACAAAAAGGGAAAAAATATATTTCCAAAGTTCTCAGAATACTTGTTTCTTTCTAATTCATATCACAGTGGTTGGCACGTAATAGACACCGAAAAAATATTTGCCAGATGGATGGATGGATCTGTCGGTATAAATACTCATGGAAAATAGCTTCTGGATTTCACAATAAATCACAGAAAAGTAGAATGAGTTCCTGGACCACAGAAAGATAAAATGCTTATATAAAAAGACTTTGCTTTTTATATGTCATAGGCGAAAACCATAAAAGCATTTAAATTATGGCCAATAAATAGTAATAAGATAAAAATATGTAAAGGAAAACTTTCTTGAGGTTTTAGTTAGAAAATATTTGTAAGAGTGCTGTTTACCTTTATACCCAGAATTCTGAGCAGTATCACGTAGCCATATACTGCCACCTAGTGGTTAGATCTGTAAATATCGCCTAGTTTTGGCAACTGGAAAGAGACTTCACTTTTAAGCCACACAAAGCTATTTCTACATCCATTCTTCCATTCATCCACCCATCCATCCATCCTTCTCAACTCATTAACTAAATCCTGACCAGGAGTATAAATGTGAAAGAAAAACAGGCAGTAAAGCTAAAATATTTTATTAATAATTTATTGTCAGTAAGAAAGACTGGCTAATGGTAGTTTTCAGTAAAAACCTTTACAAGACCGTTGCATCACAAATATACAGACACTATAAAAACTGTGTCATGATGGTTTTGGTTCTAAACAGGTATGCAGAAGGTCCCCTTACACTTTCCAATAATGAAAAATGTTTGATAATTCTAAAATACAGCAACCCATTTAAGACATGGCATGGATCAGACCTTTTCCTCATCCTATGTACACCTAGAAATGCATGACTACACTGAAATGTATGAATGAAATGTCAAACTTCTGTGGAAAAGGACATAGCGTGAAACCCTGGTTATAGGAAACGATCAGGGTGCTAGGCAATGACACTAACACCACCCAAATCGGGTAAAAACAACACAAACCAACCCCACAAAATGTCTTGGGGAGAAAAAAAAATCGAGTTAAAACTATGAAAAATTAAATCTGTACATAACATTTACAAAAAAAAGGGGGGGGGAGTAGGGGAGACAGGAAATTTAAAATAATCAAATCTATATAAATACATGAATCATGCTAACAAGATGGCAGGACAGGTTTCCGTTTCATTAGCGTTAACACAGACAAAACGCAAATACAAAGCAACTGCTGGGACGTGGCACAGCCGACGACACCTGCTCGCGGTACAGTAGGTGAGGACACTGGAAATGGCTAACCGGGGAGGCGGGGGCGGTGCAGCCCCCCGCAGCCAGCGCGCACCCGCCGCTGCAGAGAACATTGCGGGCCATTCATAGAACCTCGAGGTTCCCTCAAGTCCAGGCACTTCGGGGGGAGTCGGGGTGTCAGACCTGCGTGTGCTGCTGCTGCTGCGCATCGAGTGGAGGGACCGTCACCTCTTCGAAGTGGCCGTCGTCGCCGCTCTCATAGTCACTCATCAGGACCTCGGACTCCACTTCGCAGCACGCGGACACGTCGGAGCAGGAGGCCGTGGAGGCGTACACGGCCAGGGGCACGTGCTCGGCGGGGGGGGCGTCACAGTTCCGGGGGTACCCGGGCGGGTACGGGGCGTAGGGCTCCCGGCACGGGAGGCTCTCGCCAGCGCCGGCTTTCTGAGGTTCCGACAGGTCGACGGGGTAGAAATGGGGCAGGTACTGGTTCAAGTGGAACCGCTGCCGGTTTCGGGAGGACGCGCCCGCGCTGCCCGTGGCGGGCATGTCCCGAGGAGGGTGTATGGACTCGAACTGGTCGCTGAACTCGGGCGGCAGCGGGGGCAGCTCGTCGGGCGCCGGGAAGTCCTCGGGCGGGGGCGGGAAATCGCTCTCGAGGTCGTAGCCTCCGGGGTAATAGTCCGTGTCGATGGCATTGGGATCTGCCGCGTACAGGGGCGTCTGCTCGTCGATCACCTCGTAATTGGGGAATTCCTGGATGTCCGGCAGCGGGACGGGGGGCATCCAGTCCGATGTGTCCCAGTGGTAGCCTGGGCGGGAGACAAAACGGCAGGTGTCAGCGTGCTTTCTCCCGAGACCGGGCCGCGGGGAAAGCGCGCAGAGCGTCCCGCGCGCGGCAGAGGCGCCACGCCTCACACACGCGCAGGCAGGCGCATCCTCTGGAGACCCCGGCTTTGCTCTGAAGACATCCCCCAACCCCAGCCCAGTTCTGAGAGCCTCTCAGAACCGGGCTCACTTCCTAAAATGTGGGCTTCATTTTAGGCAAGTGCCTTCCACTCCAGGAAACAGAGGTTGCACAGAAGCCGTGTGCTAGCATCTAAGACATGCACCTTCCCCCAAGGACCCCCGTCCTTCAGCTACCCATGTGAAGAGGGGGGTTCGCTCAGCTCAGGACACAGGGAGGAAGTTTTGTCCTTTCAAAGAGGTCTCCATGTCAAGTATCAAATGTCACCTGATCTGCACTAACTACTTGTCATTGAAAAATACTCTTTAATGCAACTCTTTAAAATAGCAAAAGTAATCTTTAACATGCTAACATTTTAAAAATTTCCTATATAATAATGGTAATGTAGTAAGTTTAATATAAAAAGTTATACTATTTTTCATTAGCCCTAAAAAACACAATGAAGTATATTAATACAGGTGTGTATCAAAGCATGCTTCCAAATCAAGCACAATGCAAACGCTGAAACATAACACATTTTTGATAGACCACATCAATTTGTTATTTGTTAAAAGTCTACAGATCACTCTAGAGAATATAAAAGTATAATAGTTTTTTGTGTTTTTTTTTTAAACCCTCCCAATGTGCGGATAGTTTTTTTTCTCCCTTAGGATTGTGAAATCCTATGGCTGAGAGGGAAAGGCGAGCGGAGGGCGTTTAGAATGCAGGGCGCAAATAAGGAGGGACTTGGTTACTGCGCATCCACCGAGCGAACGAGGGAAGCAAGTCAGCACTGGGGCCCGATCTTTGCCAATTTTTAGTGCATATCAATCAACAACTGGCATGCATAAGTCACCTCTTGATTTGCCCAGGTCAGGAGCAGCCAAAGACTCTTTTGGTGGCAGAGTAGAGAGAAAAGAAAACATTCATAATTAAAACCGAAAGACGGCTGAAAAGGCAATCAAGACAAGTACATGATACAACGCAAACTGTTCATAAAGGCCCAGTCAGCCATGGACCCTGCCTGTCAGCCATTAGCTATGAAAATTCCAAAGGGCTGAGACATTTATGTAGCACAAATATAACGGGACATGAGAATGGAGCAAAAAAAGATGATCGATGATGATGACCTGGCGACTTTGTCGGAAAGCTCAAACATTATTTTACTTTCTTTTTCTTGTTTCGGCAATCTAAACCTGAAAGCACACGATTTTGTTAGGAAAAGTTAAAATAAAGTATATAGTCTGTAATAAAATGTCAATTGATTTAAAAACTGAAATTACAGCTTCATGGTACTGAGAAACATGATGGAATCGCTTTGTCTAATACCAGGTAGCATCAGGTTACTTAGGTGATAACCCCAATACATCTAAAGCTACATAAGACATACTTAATAAGAACAGTATAGCCTTCAAATGTTCATGAAGGTCAGAGATATTCAAGAAGGAACTTAGATACTTACAAGTAATTAAAAGTAAATCTCTCCACCCCACCTCCCCTTCGAGTATGATTTGATATTTACATTGTTCACCTTTCCCTGGAGGCCCATTAGCTACACTTACTGCTCACGGCACCCACATTGTAATTACGCTCACGCTTTGCACACTCATTTATACCCAGAACCCCAGCAGGAGCGAGAGAAGGCAGATGCAAATCCCAGGCCCAGGGCAGGTGCTGGCCCGGCTAAGCTCCAGGCTCTCGTCTTTGAAACGAGGGTGGAAATCCCTTAGAGTTATTACGAGGATTAAGTAAGATAAGGCAGGTCAAGCTCTCACTGGCAGCTATCATCTTGAGTCTTGTTATTGCGAAAGTTGTAATCATGGGAGAAGTGTGGTTACTTTAGTGATTTTCTAAATGCTTTCTATGCCTTCCACAATGTTCTTAAAAACCCATGTAATAAAGTAATTTGGAACAAATAAGATTTGATTGATGGTTCTCTTCCAGGCATTTAAATCAAGAACTGAAGAAAACTGGTGGCTCTAAAAAATGAATAAGCCACCATTTAGTTAACATGCATCTATAGAATATTTTCAAAAGTCTGGTAAAAATGCAATCATTGCTTTTTAAAAAGAGGATTGACAGCCTTTGTTAATAAATGGGCACTCGATAATTCTTAAAATGTAAGCTAGTTTTCAATTTTAAAATCAATATGCCCCCCCTCAAATTATTTAACAAAGGAGGTTGCAGTGAAATAACTGTTTCCCTTCTGTTTCTTTAAACGCTATCAATATTAAAAATATTAGAATCCTATCATGTTAAAACTAAAATTCACCAGGACAAAATACAGATTACTTGCTGGTTCACCAAACGAAAGCACGGTACTTCTCAGGAAAATAAGCGCCCACCTCATCAGTAACTGGGACGGGCAACACTGAGACCTCTCGCCCCCAACCCCCCACCCCCCCCACCCCTCTACCCTCCCACTCCCCATCCCCCTCCCCCCGCATCAAATGCGGCACACCACCATCCTTCCTCTCCCTCAATCCTGACATCATACGTGTCCCAGCAGTTCAGGTCTCTAAGCTTTGTGTGCTCTGGGTGGTCTATGCCCCTGGCTCTCAAAGTATGACCCCCCAGACCAGTAACATCAGAATTGACGGGGAACTTGTTAGAAACGAAAATTCTTAGGGCCAACCTAGACCCATTCAATCAGAAACTCTGGTGCTGGGACCCAGCCACTCAGCTGGCTTTTAACAAGCCCTCCAGGCGATCCAATTTATCATCTAAAAACTAAAAACTAGCGTGCAATTTGCATGATTACTCAATCTTCAGTACACTAAGAAAGGGCTAATTTAACTTACAATAATTTTCAGGGAGGTGGTCAGTGCCCTTTCTTATGAAAATTTTGGACAAATATATGAAAATCGACCTTCTGCCATGTTCAACCATTTCCCTGGCTCATATATGGGGAAAATCCGAAAGTGAAGAGCCAGCTATAGGAAACTGTAAACGCGGTGTGTTATTTTTATTCATATGAATATAACTTTTTTATATTAAAAATCTATTTAGATAGAATTACTTCTAAACTTCTTGCCATATAAAGGCAACGCTGTCAGGATCCCCTGAGTTACTTCTGAGATTGTGAAGTTCACTATGAGTGACAAAAGGAAATGGAAACGCACAACATAAACATCTCTCTGCCATGGATCTGGACTGTGACTATGTACACCTGCACAAAATAAAAGTCCGCAGCCCCCTCAGAACCACACATGGCTATTCCTAACCCTGCGAGAGGCCGAAGCACACGACACTAGCGACAGCCACTGTAACACAAACGCAAGCACACGCATGACGGCTGTACCTTCGTTCGTCACCGTGCCAGCCCCGGTGCTGACAAGGTGTATTACAGTCACTTCGGAAGCTTGTAAAAAGGGACAAAGGGAGGAAAAGTTAGGGAGATCTTCAGCTCCTGAGAATACAGTGCGTTCAACAGGATTTCTTTACGTAATTTCTACCTCGAAATTTAAAAATGTGAAGCGAACACTTTAACACAATGTTAAGGTGATGCATGACTCCTGCACTCTTCCTGTTAGTTCTGTATCTCAGAGATTTTTCTAATCGAGCTATATATTTGTCATTATTATATATTTGTCAGAGAAACAGAGTAATAACCACGTCATATCGTAATTTAGGGAAAAAATGTAGCTGTCAATTTTTTCACAATTACAATTATGGATCTAATCATGATAAAGCAGTCCTTATTTTAACATCTCCCGGGAAAAAGACTTCACATTCAAAGAGTAAAATACTTGCTAAGACAATTTAGACAATTTTCAGAGTCCATGTAATGAACTCACACATTGTTCCAGGAAAAAGAAATTTAAAGAGCTACATAATAAGGTAAAATATGCAATACAAATACCAAAAAGGGGAGGGGGGTGCCTTGTCTCGGGTCTGTGTACTCCCAGCAGAAAAATGCAGACGGCCTGCCTGGCTGTTTCCTGTGTAAATTCCTTGTCATCTGTGTATCCAATTGTTTTAAAGTGTTTACGCAAAGATAAGGGAGTGAGCATGCATAGGGAGAAGGATGCTCTCAGAGATGTCCGCACCCTGACCCTGGGAACCATAACTGTTGCCATCCCCGGCGAGAGAGACTTTGCTGATTCGATCATGTTAAAGAGCTGGAGGTGGGGAGATTTTCCTGAATTATCTGGGTGAGCCCAATGTTACCACAAGGGTCCTTAAAGGGGAGAGCTTTTTCCAGCTGTGCTTGGAGGGGGCAGTGACCACAGAAGAATGGCCATCGAGACGGAGATGAAGGGAGAAAGCCAGGCAGGCAGCCTCTAGAAACCAGAAATGAAAACAGCCCTGCTGACACCGTTTAGTGCAGCGGTCGCCAACCTTTCGGACCTCCAGTGGTCCTCGGACCACCGGTTGGCAACCCCTGCTCCGAAGGTTTCCTTAAACTGGTGGTCGCCAACCTTTCGGACCTCACGGACCACGGGTTGGCGACTGCTGGTTTAGCCTACGGAGACTAATGTTAGACTTCCAAACCTCAGAACCATAAGATACATTTATCTTGTTTTCAGCCACTATGCTTATGGTAATCTGTTACAATAGCCTTAGAAAACTAAAACTATAATTTAAGTACAGACTCTTAATACAGACTTAACTTCACAATTGATAATGATGATGAAGATTAAAATATAAACCCCTGGACATATTTCTTTTTTCCCCCTCACATTGCATTATCTAAAATTAATTTTTATAACTAATTTGACCATAATTTATTTAAAGTATTTAGGAGTTTTTTAAAAAGAATGTTTTAAGAAAAATAATTAGGAAAAAAAAGAAAATTCTGAAATGTATTTATAAAAAGCATTTAGGGATCAAAATATAAATTATTACATAGACTGACAAATGTAACATTTTAGAATTAAGTGTAATGAAAAAATAATTCTAATTTGTTGTAGTTGGCATAATCAACAAAGCTATGCTCATATACTGCATTACAATAATAAACACAGGTACACTTTCATATCATATATAGCATGCTTGAAGTCAGAAAAGAATGGAACATACTTAAGGTCATCGTTAGTTTGGAAAAGTTTAGTTTGCAATCTATTACTCCAGATTTAGTAACAAATAATTATTAGTGGATTACTTCTTTCCACCAATAAAATATTTGAAATGTTTCAACACATTACATTTTTATGCCCCCCAAAAAATTACAGTAAACTTTACTAATGCTGGGATTTGAAAATTTCCACTAAAAACTCACTTTATTGTGTTTAGTGAAATACTGACAATTTTCTCGACTGGTATGTGTGTTATTACGGCGAAGCTGGTTATCCATGCAATTTACCCTACGGAAACCAGATACACGTGACTGGCATCACAGAACCCGCTGTCAAACTGTCTTCATTAGAAAGGTAAGCAAACTTACTAGCAATCTCTTACACTGTGCTCTCAGTCAGTACGCTCTGATCCACATGCGAGCTGGGGCCGCAGGGGGTGAGGAAGAAACAAATAAAACCTTGTAATACCGAAGGTGCTACTGAAGGTCACACTGCAGACCGCCCAGTCTCCTCTTAGGGGCGTGGGAGAGGGGAGGGGTGAAGGAGGGAGGGAGTGATGCTCAAGAAAGTTGCTCTTAGGGCTTTGAAAAAATCCACAGAACTTCTAACATTTTCTGGTGTGGAAAAGTCAATACAAGGTTGGCCACCAAGGTAAACATTATCTTTCCATTCATTCTACTTTCTGCCCTATTACTGGGAAGTTGCCACAGTTCAAACACCAATCCGCTACCAACATTTTTAATATCTTCCCCAGCAGATGCGCATGCATGTATATACTGGGCGTGAACAGTGGCCCACGGTGAAACATGGACACACTCTGAGATCTAACAAGGGCCCTGGGTGCATCCGAGATACACATCACACCACGCGATCAGCGCGAGGAACAAGCAAGCGAGCAGCGGCTCCAGGGCTGCTGACTCACTCACCGTTGTCATCACAGGACTCCGACTGGAAGGAGCTGAGGGACTGCACTTCAGACAGGCTCTCCCGGGCACTGTACGGGAGGGACGGCTTTTCCTCCAGAGGTTTCTTGGAGAGGCAGGGGTCAAGATCCACCACTTTAGCTACAAGGAAGAAACGACAGACAGGAGGCTCCATGAGGGCTCGGCCTGTGTTTTGGTCTCGGCTGTAGCCTGACACGGAGCAAGCATTACCAAGACCATCTGAGGCTTAGTCAGTCAAAGAACACTTGAAATAAACATTTGAAAAACAAACAAAAAAACACAGAAAACCCCACAAAAAACCCCATAGCACTCCTTGCAGGTGCACAGAATAGAAATGAACCTGGCCCTGGATATCATTAGACAACCTGGGGAACTAAAATTTTGTTTCAAAATGGGACATACAACTTTTTACATTTTTTTAATCCTCACCTAGAGATAAGTTTTTATTGATTTGAGAAAGAGAGGAAGGGGTGAGGAGAGAAAGAGAAAGAGAGAGAGAGAGAGAGAGAGAGAGAGAGAGAGAGAGAGAGAGAGAGAGAACATCAGTGTGAGAAACATCAATCAGATGCCTCCCATACATGCCCTAACCAGGGACTGAATCCGCAATTTGGGGATGTGTCCTGGCTGGGAATCTTGGTGTACAGCAAGCATGTCAAACTCGCGGCCCACAACGAATATTTTTGCGGCCCAGCCAATATAATGGCATGTAAGAAACATTTTAATAAAAATTTCATGACTTAAATTTTTACAATATCCTTTAACATAATTATTAATAACGAACTACAACGTTCGCTAATGACTGATGACTATAATCATGTTGCATTCATTTCCCTTACGCGCCTTACATGCAGGCGCACCATTTCTCTGCACTAATACCAGCAGCGAATATTTTAGCAGCCGATTGCCATGTCATTAGTCTTGGACTGACTTGTTTGGTGTGTGCAACGGTAAATATTTAGCTTTCGGAGAACAAGAAAAATAGGTTAATTTGCATTATGCTTATTAATTTGTGCAGTTATTCAGTGTCTGGTAAGTTAATGTTCAAGAAAAATATTAATTGTTATTAAAGTGTTCTATTATTTTATGTTAACGATGACTCATTTATTTCAGCCCTCTGTATTCAGTATGTCTCTATCAAAATAAACCTACGTTTCTATGAAAATTGAAGCTTTGGTTTTTTTGCGGCCCACGTGAACTGAAACCTTGTTTATTTGGCTCGTGTTAGCCTTTGAGTTGGACATGCTTGGTGTACAGGATGACACTCCAACCAACTGAGCCACACAGGCCAGGGCCATAGAGCTATTATGAAAGCATCATACATGTTAGGCCATGAATATAAATACAAAGATGAGCAAAAGCAGGTTTACAGTTGTGAATGACACTCTTTTGAGTTAATAAAGCTATTGTAGTAATCATAACCTGCAACTCTTTTTCCTTACGAACTGTATACCTACTTTTGCCCACCCTGTATTGTCACTTTTTCTGGTCCTGTTTAAAAAAATCCTACCATACAAATACCCTCCCAATTTTTTTAATCATATAAGGCCTCCCCCCCCCCCCCCCCCAAATTATAGTTGAGGACCCATATCAATTACAGGAATGACATCTTTCCAGACTAACTGGAACATGACCAGATTCCATTCCTGAATTAAAATACGGTCAGAGCTACAATGCTCAGCCAGGCCCCAAAGCACCCGGAAAAGACGGTCAAATCTTTCCAAGGTCTACGGAGCCCGTCTGCATGGACAAGGACTCCACATTTGGGCTGGAAGCACCGAGGCTCTGGGAGGGACTGGCAATCTCACGGTTCACCTCGGCGACACCTCCCTGAGAGGGAGCGCGGTTCCTACCGTCATAGTCGAAGTCCCAGCTGGGCTTCTGGATGGAGTCGCTGTCCGAAGGAGAGTTGGACGGGGGCGGGGGCGGCAGGTTTGGGGCGACGCTGCAGACGGCCACTGCCTTCCGGTGTCCGTGCACAGACTCGGGGTTAAAGGTGCTGAATTCGGGGTGCTCCGGGATGGCAGAGCCTTCGAAGGAGTTTCGGTCCAGATTGTTCCTGGAGTCGCTGGGAATGCTTGGCGTGTAGGAGATGGGGCGGACGGGCACCTGGGGGGGTGTGTCTGAGTAAATGTTTTTATTTAGTTTTGCATCGAAATACGGCCTCGGCATGAACGCCGTGGTCGGTCCCAAGTGTTTGTCTTCGGGTTCCGGCTGGTGCTTCTTCTTCTTCTTGCCGCGGACCATCTTGCGGCAGAGGACAAACACCAGCACCAGGAAGAAAATGCCGATGACAAAGACGAGGATGCCGATGCCTTCGGCCAGCCCGATGTTCCAGGGGGTGGACACGTACTGGTTGGGAGCCGCGTCCTCGCAGTGCCTCCCGCGGAACTCGCGGCTGCAGTTGCAGTGGTAGGAGCCGTGCGTGTTCTCGCAGAGCGCCCCATTCCGGCACGGGCTCCCCGCACACTCGTCAATGTCGCTCTGACACCTGCCGAGAGAGCCAAGGATGAGGAGCGACCTTCACCTGTGAGTCAGACCGTGGCGGGCCTAGAACTCTTAGAGACCAAAGGCTAATCTGATCCCTTCTTAATAACATAAATAAAATCAAACAGATAACGACCAAAAACACACTATCCCGCAAGGATAACTACAACCAGAAACCTCCCGGGGAGTAATTAATCATTTGTGTCATACTTGGTGCATTTGGGAGAAAACCATGAGGTCAAGCCAATATTTAACTGCCATGTTGCTAGGACTCAACAGGTGACTAAACCAAATGCATTGGCTGTTTGTTTCTATTCTGATCCAGACATTTATAATGTGCATTTTGATACATGGTAGGCTGTAGTGTAAACCGTTCTAATAGGCTTAAATTTCTAAGAAAAATCCTCCCATGGGGGATTATGAGAGTTCCATCACACACATGAAAAGCTAGAAAGTGTTTTTCCCTGTTGAACACCCCACAGCTCCTCACCCTTACGGAATGGTTCACATTTGCACCTGTGCGTATTTCCCTGATGCTTCTCAAACCCTTCCCCCTTTAATAAAATGCTTCTACTTACTACCCCCACACCGACCTGGCATTAGGATTTTGACTACTGAGACATATTTGTCCATGATATTAAGTATTAATGGGTTAGAATTGGGAAAGTTAACATATGAACTAAGATGATGTGACCAGCAGCAAAATTCAAGACTACAACCTCCATGAGAGCAAACCCCCGTGGGAATTCCTACATGCAGGTCACACTTAAGGCCTGATGGTCAAGGATCATCTAAACGGGCACTTTCGAAGAATATCCATTGAGTCATTTCCTAAAACTGAACTGATAAGAAGCCTAAGGAGAAATGGCATCTGGAACAAAATCTACCTCCTTCCGGGTCTACAATAGGCACCTCAGTGCCTCATTTTTCTTCCCTGGAAAACAATGATCACCTCTTAGGATTATGGTAAGGATTACGAAAAATAATGAGAGAGCTGGAAAAGGCTTCTAGATGCTGGAAAAGGTTTCTGGATGCTATCCAAGCGGCAGTTATAGCATATTATGAGAATATGTCATTATCGCCATCCTCAAAGACAGCAGACCACAGGTGTCTGCTTAAAAAAACATAATAGTCTCACTCATTCCACACACATTTACTTCCTGCAAAAAAACCACACATAATTTGTTTGTACATACCTTGAAAGTATGGAAGTAGGTTTTTTCCAAGAATTATATTATATTCATTTGCTCATTTTTTGTTTTTGTTTTTTATTAAGAGCAACGAGATAATTTACACCAGGAGCTAATATGAGAACGATCAAATTCTGAAGCAACAGTGTCCAAATTACTAGGGTTTATTGGCATCTGCTACTCCAGGTGACATTACAGAGAGCTGGACACAAAGTCATGAAAGAAGGCAGTTACCTTTCTCCCCTGAAACCTGAGTCGCACTGACAGACGGCACCGTCCAAGCTGTCGAAGCAGGTCCCACCGTTTTTGCAGGGCTCGTCCTTGCAGTATGGACTAAGCTGGCACCTGAGGAACAAGGAGCAGGCGTGAACCGAATCCTCCTGCCGCCAATGAATACCGCAAGGCAGGCAGAAAACGTTAACAAAGGCATGCAGACGTTTTACGGACACGATCACCTTTCAAACGTTTTTAGATACCAGAATTAATTATAAAAGCTAAGAAAGAAGCATACACCTACCTCTTCCCAGCGTATAACCCTCTGCACTGGCAGACGAAGTCTCCATTGTCCACAAGGCAGGTACCGCCATAAAGGCAGGGGTTGGAGGAGCAGGGGTTGACGCTCACCTCACAATAGGTCCCAACGTATAAGGCATTGCATTTGCAGTAATAACCTACATCAGCACGAGGGAACAAAAACGTCCTGTCACTCAAAAACTCAAAAGACAAGTCTTAGGACATGGGGATTTTTTTTTTTTTACTTTTATGTTTAGGTGAAGATTTAGTTCTCTAAGACCTGTAAAAGCTAGGACCATTCCCATCCCCTCTAGATAAAACGCTGTGGAGATCCACAAGCCACTGCGTGTTTTGGTAGAACCAAAACACAAAGAACGAAAGAGAGAACTCGTCATTAGCTTTCGTTCATCAAGATGTAAGATGACTCGGCCAAGCACCCAGAACAGGGAAAAGGTAGTTCTGTATCTGGGTGGCCACTGGGTTGACAACACTTAGTACCTACATCACAATTTATTTGCAGCTCACGAACTTTTATGGATTAGATGAGACAGTAGTAAGTGAACAAGCACTTTGAAAACCATGAACTACCATTTTAAGAAAGGTGGTCTTCGAATTTGTATAAAGGAGCAAAGATAAGTGCCAGACCCCTCACTTTGTGAAGGCTGCGACGGCTGGGAATTGTGGGGGCTGCTTCCAATGCCTGGCCTTGGCCACAGAAATATGGCCCTTTGGGCTCAGAGCTGTAGGAGCCACTGTGCGGTCTCCCAGTTCCCTTCTCCTGCTGCTGCGGTGATTTCAAGAAAATACCTCTTGGTCCCACCCCTGACCACAGTGAGGACAGCCTCCTGGGACACATGACGGGAGCACCACAGGAACGCTGTCCGAGTGTTACTGTGGGGATAACCTGGCCTACTCTTTGCATCTAGATTGCAGACTCGTTCCAAAGAAAACAACAGGAAGCCAAGTCTTTTGAAATCCCACTTAATGAAAGGGTTATTTTGATTTCTGCTCTATTCATTACACAAAGTTCTATTTATTGAGCACGGCGACTGTCCTTTTCATAACCGCGCTCTGTTACCGGTAAGCGGACAAACGGGTCTAGGATGCAGAAGCCAGACCCTCCAGTAGGCCAGGGCTTTGAGACAGGGATGGGGCACTTCAGACCTCTGGAAAAGCGGTCCTCCCACCTACAGGTGGCAGGACCAGCAGTCCCCTGTGCGGGGCCATCGGATGAAGGGGGCATGGCACGCAAGGAGAACTGAGCGGTACCCATTCTAAATCTCGCTGGGTCAATGTCTGGGTTTGGAAGGAGAGTTCCGAATTAGCTGTGGTCCCAGGTGCGGAATGAGACGTGACTGCAGGAGCTCAGCAGGCAGACACAGCTCCTGTCAGCCTGCTTGCTCTGCTCTCCTGTTTATAACACACATGCCGCGATTCCTACCCTGATGCAAGACCTGACCATAGGATTGGAATAAAGAGGAAAAACAGCCCTAGCTGGTTTGACTCAGTGGATAGAGTGTCAGCCTGTGGACTGAAGGGTCCTGGGTTCAATTCTGATCAAGGGCACATGCCCAGGGGTTGCGGGCTCAATCCCCAGTAGGGGGCATGCTGCAGGCAGCCGATCAATGATTCTCTCTCATCATTGATGTTTCTATCTCTCTCTCCCTCTCCCTTCCTCTCTGAAATAAAACATATATTTTAAAAACAAATAGAGGAAAAACGAAACCACATTTAAAAGCTGATGACATCACGAAGCCTACCTCCCGCAGGTGAGGGGTTGCAAACGCCTCCGTTCTGGCAGGGGTTACTGGAACAATCTTCCGTAGCCGTCAGTACGCACCCAGGAGACACGTCCACCCAGTCTTCAATGTGGGCGTAGCTTCTGGGCTTGTGATTTAAAGGGAGCTCCTGCCCATTCAAATAAATGGAGTCCATGCAACCCCGGAAACCATTCCCGACTTGGGGGCTCCTTCCGTGCCTCGTGCCTTGCTGACGGATGTGGCCACCGAAGAACACGTGGTTGTCCAGGTTCAGGGTTTTCAGAGTCCCCGGGGCCGTCCCCGACGCGGTGTGGACCTGGTCCAGGACCAGGCGAGCGTAGTTGCCGTTCACCTCCAGGGACACCGCATGCCACAGCCCGTCGTTGACCTGGATGCTCTGCACAGACACGATGCCAGGGCCGCTCCCGCAGTCAAACTTGTACTGCAGTCTTCCGTTATGAATCTACGGCAGAAACAGGGACGGTTTGCGTTACTCTCATAGAATCTCCGATTATGAGATCAAACATCTGAAGGAGGGGTATCTGGGCAATTGAAGACAGAAACTTAGGAAGGCCTTGGGTCTAAGTATTACAGACCCCACACTCATGTGTTCCTTGTACACCTAACAGCAGACCTTTGGGGATACAGAGTTCAGTTGTGAACTGCACATCCAAAAAGCATCAACTAGTAACTGAACAACAACCCAAAATAGCACTGAATTATATCAAAAGTCAAAAGCTTTGGGCTGGCTTTAGCTCAGCGGTTCCTTCGCATACAAAAGCTAATCACACTTAACAAAATAATAAGGGTGGGCAAGATAATGATCACTTTAAGCTTGTGTAGGCTCTTACTTCACAATAAGATGTAATAGCACTTATCGAGTTTAAATGTTATCGGTCACATGTACCTAAAAATGTTTGTAAGCCACAGAAGTAAGTCTCCAAGCTACTGCACAGCAAAAAGAGCTTTTCAGCCCACAGTCAAAAGCCTACGAGGTATCAATGAACTATTTATAGGAGGAATTCAATTGTTTTACTTTTTTTTTCTTCAAAAATGGACAATTTGAATACCAAGTGGAATATTTTTAAAGCCTCCCATAGTCTGAGGAACAGACACGAACCTCCAAGATGCTGTAGTCGGTGCCGCGAGCATACATCACGACCGCGTGCGAAGAGTACGTCCGGAGCCTCATGGTCAGCTTCATCTCCAACTTGCTTTCAATTTCCTTCAGCCGGTACTTCACAAAGCTGTTTCCGGTAAATGTCACAGATGAACTGCCTGTGAACCACAGCGAGGAAAAATGAATCAGAACCAAGCTGTGGCATATTTTAAACATGTGATTTCATCCGCCCAGAGACTGACCCGGTTTTTTATTTAAGATTAGAACATTATCAAGTTAAATTCAATGGGAAACGTCTAGTTGCTTAATGAACAGCATAGCGTAACTAAAATAAAAAATATATTTTAGATGAGACTATGGTATCAAAAAGAAATGAATTCTGAAATACTTTAAAAACTAACTATAAAAATGTTCTATGTAAAATTACTACAAGGCACGTTAGGAAAATATTTGCATATCCTTGAGGTGGTTTGGGAAACCTTTGAAAGAAGATATAAAACAATCCTGATTCTCCAAAATGATGAAAATACTATCCATCGCCAGAGATGGAAATTGTTGTGTAAAATTATGTACAACTGACACAACAGAAATTAAATTTCAAAGTAAAAAAGATACTGTTAAATAAATAAAAAGATCAATATTATACAGACAGCAGAATGCAGATAATGTTAACACTGCAACACAAACAGCTCCATATGTGAATACAAGAGACAGACAAAATAACCCAGACAACTAGGCAAAGAGTGCGAACGGGCCAGTCACAGAAGGAAAAATGCTCACATGCAACGACCAAATGAAAAGACACCTCTCACAAGAAGCCAGGCAAATGCAAAGTGAAATAATTAGGTAATCATTTCACGCCCATTAGAAGGGGGTATTTTTCAATTGAAAACCTTTAACATTGGCAAGAGAATGGGGAATGGGACCTTCACACAGGACTAGGAGAACTAGAAAGTGGTACAACTTTTTACGAAACTAACATAATGGTACATTTAACAATGTTAAATGTATTTTAGTCTTTGACCATAGTCCTAGTTTTAGAAACGGAAGCACCAATGGGTAAGGATGCACACGAAGGATTCCTTTTTTAGCAGAAGAAAACGTTTTAACAACCTAAATCTCCGCACCTAAGGAAACTGTTTGAACGAACAACAGGAGACACTTGACAGCTATTAAAAAGCATCAGGTTTACACACAGCAACTTGCAAAGATGCCCATGACTTACTGCTAAGCAGGAAACAGCAAGCGGTAGAGGACTGTGTAAGGTACTTTTTAATTTCTTTTTTAAACAGGGAGGATGTGAGAGAGAAAGGACAATGAATCTGTCCACGTGGGACTGTCTGCTCACACGAGCGCTGATGATAAAGAAGGAAACACGCCACACTATTCACTCAGGTGAGCTGCCATGTAACAAGAAGGTAGCATCTCTGTCTGGCATGTTATGGTAAACATCATTTACAATACGTTTCACCCCATTAAAGAAGAAAATGATTAGGAACACGGAAAGTGACTTTTTAAAATAAAAGCACGCCTAATCACTGGACTCTCACCTGGGCACTGCCCAAACTTGCCACCTGGACAGACACAGGTGTATGTCTCCTCCCTGGGGTCAGCGATACATTCCGATCCCTCGGGGCACGGACTGTCTTCACACCCATGATGGATGAGCGGGCATCTTCCCTCTTTAAAAAAAAAAAAAAAGAGGGGAGAAGGGAGAGCTAATTAATAGGAATTTCAAGAAAATGATCTTTAATGTGCCAGCCTTCAAAGAGTGTATGTGAAATCATGTGTACCCCCTAGTTTCTTCTTTTTGTTAACCTCCCCGGAGGACATTTTTTCCATTGATTTTTAGAGTGGAAGGGAGGGAAGGAAGCATGGGGGAAGAGGGAGGAAGAGAGAGAGAGAGAGAGAGAGAGAGAGAGAGAGAGAGAGAGAGAGAGAGAGAGAAGAGAGAAACTGATGTGAGAGAGACACATCAATTGTTTGCCTCCTACATGCACCTTGAATGGGGTCAGGATTGAACCCTAACCCAGATACATGCCCTTGACCAGGTACTGAATCTGAGACCCTTCGGTGCATGAGCCGACGCTCTAACTACGAAGCCACATTGGCCAGAGCACGTACCCCCTATCTGCACACATGCACGGGTGTTACCTTTGCAGAGACACACAGCCGTCCTGCGGTGGCGGGGCGTCACGAAGCTCAGCCTGGCCGTGCTGTGTGTGGACATCACATTTTCGTCCACAGACACCTTCTCGTCACAGAACCTCCATGGGCAGTCCAGCCCCGCACAGCGCCTCTGGAACACGTCCAGGATCCTGACGCCAACGAGGTCCTCGATGTCAGCCACGGAGGCGTTGATCTTGTGCAGGAGCTGCCTGGACGACACCTGGGCCCCACCCGGCTTCTCTATGAAAAGTAAGACGTCCAGGTGGGGCTGGGGCTCCGAAGGCTGCAGGCTCACGATCTGTATGTCGCCCCTCCTCACACCCAGGACGTTCCTCAGCGCCCGCTGGACGTTGCGCCAGTAGTCCCCCACGAACTCCTCCGGCGTGAGGTTGGCGAAGCGGATGGCGATGGTGTGGTTCAGCATCTCCTGCGTCACGGGGCGGACGTGCACCGTGATGTCAGCCACCGTCGTGAACCTCCCGTCGGTCACGCTGACGTTGAGCAGGTACTGCCCCAGGTCCAGCTTCTTGTGCGCGATCAGCTTGCCCCCCGCGCTGGAAACGGAGAACAGGCCGTCCATCTGGGGATCGAGGCTGTAGGTCAAAGTGTCGTACACGTCCTGGTCTGTGGCGTGAATCTTCCCGATGACGCCGCCCGCGTATTCCTCGCCGACTGCGCTGATGAAAATCTCCAGGGGCAAGATCGCAGGCGGGTAGATGCTCTCCTCGATGACCATGACGTCCACGTGGGTCAGAGACGACAACTGAGGCTTTCCGTTATCGGCCACCTGGGAGAGGAGGAAAACAAGAAATCACCACTGTCCAGGTCACTGTTCACACCTTCGTAATAAAAATGTACTTACACTGCTTAAGTTCTTAAAAATGACCAATTATTAGGTTCTTTTTTTCTCCCCATTAGACGCTTATCAATGTCTATGATAAAGTAACCAAATGAAGAAACGGGCCCCAGAAATGCATGGAATAAAAATGAAGGCAGGGCGGAACACGAAGACCACAACGCTATACATTTTGTTGTCTTCTCATGAAACGCGAGCTGTTTATATACAAGAAGGTAACGACAGAAGCAGCTCTTCTCCAGGAGCCCACAAGAGAATCCTGCAGAAAGACGTCAGTACCTTCACGCGCAGTGAGTAGTGATCTCTCACTTTCCTCTCGATGGCGGCTGCGGTCAGGAGGACGCCTTGCTGGGTCACCTCGAATGCGCCGTCATCGTTTCCGCTCTCGACGGCGAAGAAGAAGGGGGGGCCGTTGTGAGAAGAATCCTTGTCGGTCACCACCAGCTGCAGCACACTGAAGCCCACAGGCTTATTTTCCTGCACAGAAAAACGAAATCCAAATAAACCCACAACTTTCAACAAAACCAAAATCTGTTTCTGTTTGTTTGTTAATCCTCGTCCGAGGATATTTTTCCACTGATTTTTAGGAAGAGTGGAAGAGGGAAAGACAGAGAGAAAGATCGATGTGAGAGAATCACATCGGTTGGTTGCCTCCTGCTTGAGTCCCGACCAGGGCCCAGGCAACCGAGGTACGTGCCCTTGACTGGAATCGAACCCGGGACCTTTTGGTTCGCAGGCTGGACGCTCGATCCACTGAGCCAAACCGACTAGGGCAACAAAACCAAATCCTTAGAGCAAGAGACATGGGCAAGTTTCCTATACTATGAAATATATGGAAAGCAAAATCTTACTGCTCCTCCATTTGACAGGAAGAGAGAGAAGAAAGGGGGGGGGGCTGTGATAAGGAGGAAGGGAAAGGGGGGATAACGAGGGAGGATGGGAGTGGACGAGGGGCACTGTGGAGTGGGGGAGGGATAAGGTGAAATGGAAGAGGAGGGGAATGGAAAGAGGGGTGTTTGGAGGAGGCGTGGGGATGGGGCGAGGAAGGTCAAGAAGGGGAGGGAGGAAAAGAGGGACAGCAGAATTTAAGATTAAGAATCAGGCTGATATAATGAACAACAAACAGATGAACAAAAATAGAACCAGAGACAGAAGCATCGAACAGATCATCCAAGCCTAGATAGAGGGAAGGCAGGGGGAGCGTAAGAGATCAACCAAAGGACTTGTATGCATGCATATAAGCATAATCCATGGACACAGAGAGTAGGGGGTAAGGGCATGTGCTGGGGGAGGTGGCAGTGGCCAGGGAGATGTCAATGGTGGGGGAAAGTAGACATATGTAATACTTTAAATGATAAAGAATTTAAATTAAAAAAAAAAAAAGAATCAGGCTAGTGAGAATAACTTGAACACCAAAGCACAAAAAGGAGAGAAAAGCTTGGCTTCGTCATGAAAACGCTCATCTGTCAGTCGCGAAGAAGACCCTCTCCTTTGACCCATCTCCTGTTTCTGAGGCGCAGTCTTTGGGAAAGAAAGGCATTTCAGAGGAATAACTGAGGCCAGTGAAGAGCTCATCTCCAAAGGGCCGCGCGCAATGAGCCCCCAGCGCCCGAGGTACCTGGATAATCACGCTGTAGTTCCCCTGGGCGAAGACCGGCGCGTTGTCGTTGACGTCGGACACGTCGATGTTCACGGTGGTCGTGTTGACCCTGGGGGGACTGCCGTTATCGGACGCCTGGACTGTGAGCGTGTACCCTGAAATCTTTTCGGGGACAAGACACAGAGACGGCGTGTCCATTTTCACAAGGCCAAAGGACGGGATTCGATCAGAAATGTACTCCCGACAACCGGGAAGGGCAGATCTGAACGCCCGTCGCCATTTGCTACGTCCTGCAAGTGGGCAATTCCCCAACCTACAGCAAGTTCACTGCCAATAACGTAGCTGCCAAATGGCTCAACAGAAAAAGACACCAATGGTGACTGGATTCTCTGATGCCCCCTGAATAGGTACTCATTCTCTTCAAGTGTTCAAACTTGAAAAACTTACGGACCTATTAACAAAAATTAATACAGAAAAGTAATTCAAACGATGAGAAAAAAATGCTAATGGATCTCCAAGGCTGTCACGAGAAGAAAGGCAACCTTTCCCAGCGCTGCTCTCAGCCAGAAGCAGACAGACGTGTGGCGCATGTCCCACCCGAGCGCTTGCCGATTTCAACACCTCAGGACATTCCACATCCCCCTCCCATCAGTTTTACCCTTGGACTGCCTACGACTCCAGAGATCTTCCCGTCATGACGTCCTATAAAAAACCGAGTCCAGTAAGGCAGCTTCCTTTCCAGGGCCGCTCCCTGCTCAGCTCCCCTTTCCCGGACGAGTGGTGGGAGGCGCGGGAACGCTGCCCACATCCCCAGTGTGTTCTGCAGCCCTTCTCTCAGCACCGGTGGTTTCTCCAATGTTTGCTGTTGCTTAAAACCCAGCTTCTGGCTCCATGAAGTGCCTCAAAACCCTGGAGCCAACACTAATTTCCTCCTGACTATACCCTCAAGTCATCTCAACTTAAAGTAGGAAGCACAGCTCTCATACTCTCACTGTATTTTCATACTGCTGTTTTCAAGTACTTCTACTGTGCTTGTCAGTTGGGAAGGACGAGGCTGGCTCTACCCGTTGGGCACTTCCCATCCCGCGGGTGTGTCTGACTAGGAGGCACCTCTAGGTACTGATTTTGTCATCAGTGAACAACGGGAGCCAAATGTTTTCGCTTACTGTTTCCCGGTCTAGAAGTTTGGTCACTTTCACTTCTCCGCGGGCGGGGTCGATGGTAAATGGATTTCCTTGATTGCCGTCTATTATGGAATAGTGGATGTGGCTGTTTAAAGGTCCATCGGCATCATCAGCCATCACCTAGAAAATAGGACAATCTCGCTTAGGAGACAGCGAAGAAAGGGACTGAAATCTTTCAGCGAATTTCTGGTATCAACACCTAGCTGTTATAAGGCAATCTATACTAATAAAAGAGAAAAATGGTAATTGGCGTACGACGATACCCTTTTCATTGGCTAATCAGGGCTATATGCAAATTAACTGCCAACTAAGATTGGCAGTTAACTGCCAACAAGATGGCGGTTAATTTGCATATGGAGGCACAATGCAGGGAGGCGAAAGGGAAAGCAGGAAGAAGCCCCCTGCCACTGACAGTGATCAGAAACCCAGGGGGGAGCTAAGAGCTGGGGGGCAGGGCAAAGGCGGCCCTGGGGCCGCCTTTGCCCTGCCCCCCAGCCATGATCGGAGAATCAGGTGCCTTTTCCGCCCTGGCCAGTGATAGCAGGAAGTAGGGGTGGAGCCAGCGATGGGAGCTGGGCATGGTCGAAGCTGGCAGTCCCAGGAGCTAGGGGTCCCTTGCCTGGACCTAAAGCGAAGCCCACGATCGCGGGGCCGCTGCAGCTGTGGGTCCCCGCTGCCCGGGCCGGACACCTTAGCCAGAGGCTTCCTGCAGGGGCAGGGGCGGAGCCCGCGATCGCGGCACCCCCTGCTGCCACTGCAGGTCCCTGCTGCCCGGGCCGGACGCCTAGGCCAGAGACGTCAGGCCTGGGCAAGGGGCCGATCCTGCGATTGGAGGGTGATGGGGGTCAACGCCTGAGGGCTTCCCAGTATGTGAGAGGGGGCAGGCTAGGCTGAGGGACACTCCCCGCCCCCCCCCCACACACACACCCAGTGCACGAATTTCGTGCACCGGGCCCCTAGTCTATATAATAAAAGCCCAGTGACCATTACAGCAGAACGACCAGAACGACCAGTCGCTATGACGCGCACTGACCACCCGGGGGCAGACGCTCAACACAGGAGCTGCTCCCAGATGTTCAGTGTGCTCCCACAGCTGGAGAGCCGCTCAGCCAGAAGCCGGGCTCACAGTGGGTGAGTGCAGCAGCGGTGGCGGGAGCCTCTCCCACCTCCGCAGCAGCACTAAGGAGCGGAGAGTCAAGCAGTAAGGGGTGAGCAGGCAGGCGATTAGGAGCGAGGGGTCCTGGAATGAGAGAGGGATGTTGGGCCTAAACCAGCAGTCAGACATCCCCCAAGGGGTCCTGGATTGCAAGAGGGCACAGGCAGGGCTAGGGGACCACCCTCTCACCTCCCCCTCCCCCCGCACGAATTTTGTGCATTGGGTCTCTAGTTACTTATAATAGAGTCAGTAATTGGCTTAACAAAAGACATTTCCATATCTTCAAAATATATTCAAGTAAGGCCACTACAGAAAAGCTGGATCAATCTTACTAAAACAAACAAACAGAAAAACCTCTTGCAGTGATCCAGGAGAAGAAAACTGTAAGGAAAAAATACACACTGTGCCCACCAGTGTGGCTCAGTGGTTGAGCATTGGCCTATGAATCAGGAGGTCACAGTTTGATTCCCGATCAGGGCACATGCCCGGGTTGTGGGCTCAGTTCCCAGCAGGGGGTGTGCAGGAGGCAGCCAATCAATGGTTATCTCTCATCATTGACGTTTCTATCTCTCTGTCCCTCTCCCTTCCTCTCTGAAATCAATAAAAATGTATTTTAGAAAAAAAATACACACCGTAAGGACAGGCTGCTCCAGAATAGCGTCCTCGCTGACCACAGCCGTGTAGGTGTCCTGGCTGAACACTGGGGTGTTGTCGTTGATGTCTGTCACATTCACGTTCACAGTGGCCACGTCACTCAGGGAAGGGGTTCCTCCATCAGTGGCTTCCACAGTCAGGTAATATTCGTGAGAGCTTTCGTAATCCAGATTCTCAATGATAAATATGGCCCCTGTACAGAAAATCAAAATTACTCCCGCGCTTTAAAATGCTACCGCTTACTCAGAGCTGAAACAGGCACTTGTAAATAAATGGAACTTTCACTTCAAAAGTTTACTTCCCTTTTATGGATGTTTTCTAATTTCTAAACTCACCGATTAGAATTATAAATTTGCCCATCCCTGATCCTTATTTATGTCTCTTATTTTCCTTATATTCTTTGTGTTAAGCTACTCTCCCAATCAATACCATCAATACCCCACCTATAAAAATGGCTATTTGCCTTATCTCTTCTCAATCACAGACTTCACTGTAATTTAATAAAATAAAAAGATAAAAATCCTTCTTTTCGCTTTGTTTTCTTTTCCTTCTCATACTTTTTCTTTTATGGAAATACACATCCTTTTTTTAAAAAAAAAAAATCTCTAGAATAACTACATCTCATCATTTTAAAAATCCCTTTGATTTAACAATGGTTTAACACCTTTCCTTTTCACCACTGTATTGCCCATACTACTTACAGAGCCCTAAAAATAAGTTTTAAGATATGTGTTAAAAATAAATTTTGAAATAGCATCCTCACACACTTACTTCCCCCAGGAAATAGTTACGGACAATTAAATACGATTTGAATGGAGCAACGTTTTACAATGTGCTAACACTTCAAGCGATGTAGACCACAGGTTACCACGACTAGGGAAGTATTTAAGCAGCAAGAGCCTAAACTCCGATGACTTTTGACCTTGTTGGCAGTCATCCCATCAGTGTGATTGAAAGTACTCCACCTATTATGCGTACCTGGCATAATAAAAAAGTCATCTTTCTAAACCATCAGATGCCCCCATAGATGCTAAGATCGAAGAGGTGGGGACTGCCACTTCATGTGGGAAGCTACTTCCCATGAGCTCCATACGGGGATAAAAAGGAGCCATTATGCAAGGTCCTTTTCTATCCTCCAGTCTTTATCTTCATTAATTTATCGCATCTTATATCTGTATCTTTACTAAATCCCTCAAGTGAGATACTTTAATTTTCTATTTAAAATTAATTTGCTTGTAGTTATAATGGATACATCAGAAATGTATTTTATTATGTGGAACCATATTTTGAAGTCTTCGAAACCACTTTAAACCCTACTTAAAATAACAATACAAAGGAAACGTGAGTTTCATCTTTTCAGAGTATCTACTAACACTTTATGACCAGTCCCTCTACATCAGGCCGAGTGCCGGGCAATCTACCCTTTACGGCAGAATAAAGGGTGCCCTCTCATTTATGTGGTGAGTCACCTGTTTTAGAATCGATGCTGAATTTCCCGTGTTCATTTCCACTGATGATGGAGTAGGTGATGTCTGCATTTGCCTCGATGTCCCGACTGGCTGCGTACACTTGAAGGATTTCTGTTCCAACCAGAACGTCCTCAGACACCGAGGCACCGTATTCGCGGTATTCGAACACGGGAGGATTGTCATTTATATCCAAGACAGACACAACCACGGTGCCCGTCGCTGTCAACCTCCGTGGCACGCCCTGGTCTACGGCTTTCACGGTGAGGGTGTACACGGCCTGCAGCTCTCGATCCAGAGGTTTCTCCAGCTGGATGATCCCAGACAGTTCATTGATGGAGAACTGCCCGTCCGCAGAGTTAATCAGAGAGTAGGCTATCTTCCGATTCAATCCTGTAAACAGAGGACATCACGTCAGAAGGCTCAATTTCAAAGAATTTAAACAAATTATATTTTTTAAAATACACGTAACATACATATTGAAAAGGAAAAAGGCTAAAACACAATCTTTTAAAGGTCATTGTGATTATGACCTTAAAAAAGTAAACTTCTAGATTAACAATTTACTGAGTTAAAGTAAATATAATTTCATAGTTATCCAGCTTTCTAAGACTGTTTTATATGAACTTATGCTATAATACTCAGATCTTTTTTTTTTAATCCTTACCGGAGGATATGTTTGTTTATTTTTTTAGAGAGAGGAAAGGGAGGGAGGGAAGGGGGGGGAGAGAAAGAGAGAGGGAGAGAGGGGAAGAGAGGGAGAAAAAAACATTGATCAACTGCCTCCCATATGTGCCTTGACTGGGGACCAAACCGCAACCTTTTTGGTATACAGGACGACACTCCCAAGCCACTGAGCACCCGGCCAGGGCCCCCAGCAGCTCTTTTAAAGTCTATTAATTATTTACCTTCAGTGACAAAGATTGACTTGAAAAGTAGCATTTCTGCTATTCTTCTACTTACTCAGTATTAATATGACTGAAGAAGTTATTTTTATTCTCTGCTATCAAAATGCTAGACATCCTAGACTTTTATTTCTCCACGAAAATTTGGAAGGTTTGTAAAACTGGGAAATATGGCATTTGTTCCTATGATACTAAAATAACTTTATGTCACTAATGGTTTAGTCACAAAACAACACTTCCCTAACTCAATGAGAAATGAAGATCAGTCAACATAGTCACTAACCAGAATTGTACGGACACCACAGCTACCTAACAGCATGCTCACTGGGCACAATTCTGAGACTGCAAATACTCATTAAAAGTGAACTCATGCCCTAACCGGTTTGGCTCAGCGGATAGAGCGTCAGCCTGCAGACTGAAGGGTCCCCAGGTTCGATTCTGGTCAAGAGCATGTACCTTGGTTGCAGGCACGTCCCCAGTAGGGGGTGTGCAGGAGGCAGCTGGTTGATGTTTCTCTCTCATCGATGTTTCTAACTCTCTATCCCTCTCCCTTCCTCTCTGTAAAAAATAAATAAAATACATTTTAAAAAAAAAGTGAACTCATTATTCTAAATATTTCATTCCATGTTTAAGGCCAAGGAATGAAACAACACAACAATGAGGAGTTACTCAACACGCAGGAAGTACAATAATTCCGCGGCCCGAATCTGGGATGTGTTTGGAAAGAGAGGCTCCTAGGATCTGGGAGCACGTCCGGGGGTACCTGCATCCGCGTCTGTGGCCTGCACTCTGGTCAGCAGCGTCCCGGGCTCCGTGTTCTCGAACACGGTGATGGTGTGCGGATCGGCGGCGAACTCGGGGGCATTGTCATTCACGTCTTCTAACGTGAGCACCACGTGCGCTTGGCAGAACCGCCCCCCTCCGTCGGTGGCCTTGACGAGAAGGTTGTAAACCGCTTGCTCCTCGCGATCGAGGGGGGCTAGTGTTTTCAGTTCACCTAGAAACAAACAAAAATAAATGGCCTCCCTTGAAATTTACGATGTGAACCACGGTACCAAATGTTACGTCTTCCCCTTTTCTCTTACATTTGCCAAGTCTGAACAACAGCCTTCCGTTGGACAACAGTTTTGTCCATGACGGGGCCAGCGGCTGTGTGAGTACAGTGAATTCCAGGTTTCCAACCTGCCAGGTGCCAGTCGTTAAGTCCCAAGGATAGCAAGGCTGGGGCCTTTTGCAGTATGTATGTCACAAAACAAAACAGCTACCTGATTTGCCAAATTTAAAGGTTTCTAGATGACTCAAAACATTAGATTTCTATGTTCATAATTAGTTCTTTGGTGGGGGACAGCTTAATAGAACACTATTTCTGGACCCCAATTTTAATAAAATATGAATTATAAGAGAAATACAAATATAGCACAATTTAAAGATGAATCACACATCGTGAGTGATTTTATAATGAATATGCTAAATTATGACTTTATGGTCACGTAGTCATGAAAGCAAGCTATATATAAAATGGAGACAGTGAAAGCTTAAAATATACTTTAACATCGTGAGGTTTTCTTTTATTTTTAAAGGTGATAAAAACGACTTTAAATCCTTGGCTGTTGACTTTTTATCTCATCCCACATTTTACACATTAAGTTGCTGTTTCGGTTTCTAAAAGATGACAATTTTGTAGCAACCAAGTATATTTTACATGAACAAAATGGAACTTCAAATTCTGCGAGTGGTCTAAAACTACCCACATATACGATTTTGTTGGAGTACAATTAATTCTGGCCCAAACTCCATCATTACCTGTGTCTGGATTTAGGTTGAATTTTTCTGCTCCTGGGCCAAATAAGGTGTAAGTGATTTCGGCGTTGGACCGGATATCTGCGTCAGTGGCGGCGACCTGCATGATCAACTTCCCGGGGAAGGCATCTTCTGGAATCGTGTCTGAATACAAAGTCTACAGAGATTGGAAACAATACAGTCAACATGAAACACTGACAGCATGGCTGCCGAGCAAGTAACAGAAAATCAATCATTTCGCTTTGGCTATAGAAAACATGGGAAATGACTAACGTTAAAATCCAAGGAGCTTTCAAAAGGATTTTCCTTATGAAATGAGGAGGAGCCATGGAACAGTGAACAACCCGATGTTGCCGAGTCTGACCTGACATTTAACCTACGAGTTCTGAACGCAGTGCTTTCTGTCTTGGACCTGGGTTCCTATTCAGTTTAAATTCTTATGAGACAATATAAATAGTGCTCCACATTGCCCTAAAGATTGGAGAGACCAGATGCCTGTTATATCGTATCTACTAATTTCCAATACAGAAATCTATTGCTGGCGATCGTTCTTAACACAAATCCAAATACAGGCAGTTCAGAAAGAAGCGATCTTCGATCTTCGTGTCTTGGGAGAAAACAAAGATTCCCCCAGACCCTGTGGGTGAGTGAAGCTCAGGCCAGGGCTCTTCCATCACCAGCTCTAACCTCTCTTCATATCCAACCGACTCTCAAACGAAGGGGTGTTTCCTGTTCCAACTGTTTAGAAATCCATGCCATAAACCACAACATAAGACAGCGATCACTCCTGCCCAAGTCCCCACCCTGCACCTCCACGGACAGCTCTGCTCTGGGTTATTCGATCTCATATGAAACAGCGGCTCCATAGTTGCAGGAGCCGCGCTGTGAACCCTGTAGTTCCTCTAGTGTGTTAAGAGCAAGTGTCCCCAAAACTGTAAGAGCAAAAGCGAGCTCTGTTTGAAGAACTGCTGGCCAGATACTTCCTCCAAAGTAAACTCTTCCCCAAATGATTGGAATCGCTTCCTGAAAACTTTACAGGGCATTTTTAGAGTTAAATGCAACTGCAATCCGGCTCATAATTGACAGCATTCTGAATAATTTTCAAACTACTGGAGCACGTCCTGAACCAGTTCCGAGGCTAGCCCATCTCTTGCCCCATTGCACACTCGCCTCTGCTTAAACAGGAAGAGGTTATGATATGAAACACACCGAATGACACCACGGCATCCCACCACTGTCCTACTGCCCACCACAGTCCTGCTGGGTGGTTCAGGAGAGAAACCTGGGTTCGTAATCTAGAAACTTAAAGAGCACCCTACCTTTTCACAAACTGGACTGTTGTCGTTGGCATCAAGGACTTTCACTTCAACAATAGCTTTTGATGAGAAGGTGCCATCAGTTGCTGTGATCGTCAGAAGATAATTGTCCCTTTTCTCTCTGTCTAGAGGTTTCTTTACATACACCTTCCATTCATTCTGTATATTTTCAACGGCAAACTGCCCCAAAGGATCCCCTCCTATTAAATCAATGGAGAAAGATGACAGTCAAACTTGTTAAAATAAAGAAGGAAATACGTGATAGAAAAAATAAATTATAGAATAGATATATAATGTTATGGTTTAAATTAAGGTGTGTTTTTTTTTAATTACTTTTGAATTTGGTCTATGAGCTTCCCCATTAAAATTTGTATTTCAATACAGCATTCAGCCAAATAAAATATAAAGACTACTAAATAATACATTAGCCTACATTGAAACTATAGCTTTTCTTTTTAATTACTATATATTTATTATACACTAAGATAAAGTTGAATAAATGAGTCATACAAATAAAAAAGGTATAATGAAGCAACTATTTCCTTTGCACAGGCAAAGAACTTGAAATATGGCTAAATGGTGCTATTTCTCCTTATTTTAGTTTTACTTAACTAAAATCATCCCTTCACCTTCTAATTCCCATAAAGTACACATCTCAGCATTTATGCTTCTAATGTATTTAATTTTAAATTAAGCCACTGAGTTGAAATGTCTTACCTGTTATGTAATAGGCTACTTGTCTGTTAATTTCTTCAGAATCGGCATCTGTGGTGCTTAAAATGGCAATGACACCGCCCGGTGGGTCATCTTCACTCACGGTCCCTTTATAAATCTCCGCCGTGAACCGTGGGGGGCTGTCGTTGACGTCGGTGACGGTGACGTCCACCGTGGCCGTGGAGGACAGCTGGACCTTCTCCCCGTGGTCCGATGCGACCACTTTAATCTGGTAACTCTCTCTCTTCTCATGGTCGAGCTCCTTGAGGGTTGTAATCCAGCCTGTCTCCATGTTAATGGCGAAAGACTCGATGACCTCTACGCTCTGGGACTGATCTAGACTATACATAACTTGGCCGTTGGCTCCCGAGTCCAGATCCGACGCCCTGACCTGGATGACTCGACTGCCCCCTGGCTGGTTTTCCACAATAAAGGCCTCATACGGGTTAGACTCCAAGACAGGGCTGTTGTCATTGGCATCCTTCACTTGGATGCTGACGTCCACAGAAGCCACCACCTCGTGGTCCCCGTGAGCGCACCTGGCGAGGATGGAGAACTGGTACCACTTGGTCGTCTCGTGATCAAGGCTCTTCTCCAGTTTCAGCCTCCCACTCTGCCTGTCAATCACAAAGAACTCGTCCCTGTTACTCTCGGGAGTATTCCCCTTGACGAGGCTGTACAGGACCGTCCCACTGTGTTCCGCTCGGATGAGATCGATTTCGGTCCCGATAGGCATGTCTTCTGAAACGGTGTAGGTGTAAAACGGCTCTGAGAACTTGGGGAGCCGCATTTCTGGGGGGAGTACCTTCACGTAGACGGGAACAACAGACTCCCTGGGCGGAGACCCGCCGTCCACAGCTCGCACGAAGAAAGTGAAGACCTCGTCCTCTAAGCCAATTAAGCTTTCCTTTGTCGTGATGACGCCAGACAGCCTGTGGATCTCCAAGTTCTCCTGAACACTGTCAGAATCGGCTTCCAGGGCGTAGGTGACATCGGCGTTGGAGCCCTCGTCGGCGTCACTTGCAAGAACTTTAATGACGGATGTGCCCTTGGGAGCATCGGACCCGATGTTGACCTCGTACCTGGTGGCTCGGAACTGGGGTGCATTGTCATTGTCATCGGTGAGGATGACGTTAATGGTGCAGAACGCAACCTTTCCTCCCGCATCCTTCGCCATTAAGCGGACTGGGATCACTTTCTCCGCTGGGATTTCTCGGTCGAGTTTTTCCAAAGTAAATACCTGTCCTCTCTCATTGGTGTAAAACCTGTCTCTGGCGAAGTCATTCACAATGTGGTAAGTGATGTGGCCGTAAACACCAGCATCCCCGTCCGTCGCTTTCACCGCGGTCACCAGGGTGTGCACGGGAGCATTCTCCGCGAGCTCCACTTCGTACTCGTTCTGAAGAAACACGGGGCTGTGCAAGTTGCCCCCAATGACAGTCACGTGAACCTGCGCCGAACTTCGGAACACGCCATCCGAGACGGAAATGTTAAGACTGTAAAATGGCTTCAAGGTGACCTGGCGGAGGTTGGAGAGCGTGATAATCCCCGTTTCACTGTCCATGACGAAACTCTTCTGATCATTGCCGGACAGAATGGAGTATTCCAGCGTGTCTGTGTCTGAGCTGTCTGCATCGTAGGCTTTGACGCAGGTCACAAAATGCCCGTGCGTGGCGTGCTCGCTGATTCTGGCCTCGTAAACCTGCTGGTCAAACAGGGGCGGGTTGTCGTTGAGGTCCGTGACATCCACCGTGACCACCACCTCGCTGCTCAGCGGGGGCATGCCGCCATCCACGGCCCTCACGGCAATCCTGTGCTGCCGGACCTGCTCGTAATCCAGCGCCCGGACCAGGGAAATGACACCCGTGCTGCTGTCGATGTGAAAATGATCGTGACTCTTGCTGTGATTCCCAGACATGTGGTAAGAGATTCCCCTGTTGGGTTCCGAATCCGCATCTGTGGCTCGAACACGCACCACCGAGGTCCCAATGACAGACGCCTCCGACAGCGTGGCGGCGTAGGCCTGCTGGGCGAACACGGGGGCGTTGTCATTGATGTCTTCCACCACGATGTCCACAAACACCTCGGCGTGCGCCCCCGTGAAGGAGTCGGTGGCTCGGACGCTCAGTTTGTAGGCCGGGTGGGCCTCAAAGTCCAGGGGGGCGATGACGTTGATGACGCCGGTGTTGAAGTTAACGGTGAACTGGCTAAAGGGATCGCCGTCGGTGATGCTGTAGAGCACCTTCAAGCCCTCGGGACTGTTGGCTTGCACGTGGACGACGGGGCTGTGCACCTGGATATTCTCCGGGATCTCGGCGCTGTAGAAAGGCTTTTCGAACACGGGCATGGCTTTGTTCATCACCGTGATGGGAACGATCACTTCAGCCGAAAAGGCAGGGTTTCCCCCATCTTTTGCAACCACGGTGACGAGGTACTGTTTATTTAAGGTGTCGGGTTCGAATTGCTTCTTCAGTGAGATGTCACCGGACGGCCCGACCTGAAAGTGTTCGTGATGTTCCTTCAGGTAGTAGTGCACGTCCCCGTTCCTGCCGCCGTCTCTGTCCACGGCGGTCACGTGGCGGATGGTGTGGCCTACCGCGGCGTCTACCCTGACGACGGCGTAGTAAGGGAGGTTGACAAACACCGGGGCGTTGTCATTTTGGTCTTCCACGGTGACCTTCACCACCACGTGGGCCACCGCGGCAGGCTTGTGCTCCTGCGTCACCTCCACGACCACATCGAAGGCCTCCTGCTGCTCCCGATCGAAGGGTATGCCAGTGGTGGACAGGACTCCCGAGGTGCGGCTCATTTTAAACCTGCGATCGGGGTTGAGGATGCGATAGAACAATGGCTCGTTGATCGGATTGCCAATCGCAGTGATGACAGCCAACGTCCTGGCTTCGGTGGAATTCTCCTTCACGGTCGCCGAGTAGAAATCCTGGGTGAACTTCAGTTGACTTTCTTTGCTCTCCTTCACGTGGATTTTCACCGAGGAGAAGCTTGCGAATCTGCCGTCAGAAGCGCGGATGGTTAACTCGTAGCGGCTTCTTAACTGAGTTGTGTTTTGCACCGTGATCGAGCCCGTCTTGTAGTCCATGAGAAACTTCTCCCCGATGTTGCCCTCAGTGATGGAGTACATTATCTGGGAGAAGGCGCGAGAATCGGCATCGGTCGCATTTACCGTGATGACTTTGACGCCTCTGTATGTGGGCAACAAGAGAGAGGCTTCATACAGGGACTTGGAGAACACAGGAGGGCAGTCATTAATGTCAATGACATGGATAGTCACGTTAGCTGCGTATTCAGCAAACAAGCGCGGTGTTCCCATGTCATGCACTTGCACGGTAAAGCGAAAAGTGCTTGTTTCTTCATAGTCCAAACTCAGTACCGTATGAATAGCACCCGTGCTAGAATCAATGGCAAAATATTTGTGTATCGATGGCTCAACGATGTGGTACACAAGCAAAGCATTCGACTCCTTGTCAGCATCGGTGGCTCGAATCACTAATGGGACATTCTTGTCTGTGAGGACCACGCTGTTCAGGGAAGCCGACTCGCTGACGAGTCCTGTGTATTCTGCTTGCATAAACACAGGCCAGTTGTCATTTTCATCCTGCAGATGCACTAGGACCGTCGTGTTAGTGGACAAGCCGGCCATGTTGGTTCCTTGGACTGTCAGTGTATAAATGGGCAAAGTTTCAAAGTCCAGGGCCTTCTGAGTGATGATACTTCCAGAATGTGGATTAATAGCGAATGCATCAGCTATGTTTCCATCTCTTATTTCATAGACCACCGATGACTGACTGTGGGCTGTAACCATTCCGACAAAACTCCCAATGCTGATGGTTTCACTAATTTCAACAGAATATTCTTTAGATGTAAACCTCGGAGCAGCATTGTCAGCAATTGTGACAAAGATATGCACGGAAGTGATTTCACTCAGGGGTGGACTGCCTTTGTCTGTAGCTTTAACCATTAGGTCATATTCCACTTGGTTACTTCGATCCAATTCTTTGGCAGTTTTGATAGAGCCCAAGATGGGATCGATTGTAAAAGAATTTCCAATATTTCCTGGGAGGGGGAAAAAAAAAAAAAAGAAGCACATTAGAGAAAACTACAGGGGTCAAATACTATTTGGAAATACAGAAACCAATGAAGATAGCTTTAAAAATTATATTCTGAGATTAAACAGAAATTCAGGGGTTATCAACATTTGAATGGAACTTATCTCAAATTTTCAACTTGTTTCATTTCTGTCCAACTAAAATAAGGCAGACTAGTCAGAGTTCTGTCCATAAATTATGAAAAGTAAGAAACAGAAGAAATATCACTCTGAATCTAACACCATACACACTCTCTTTTGCTTGAACCAAGAATGTGCTTATGAAAGGGTATGGCTACCCTTCATAAAGCAGTTAAGTTCGTAATTTTCCAAGTGTTCCCTCAAAAACCCTTTAGAACATACTTATATTTCAGCATTTATCACTTGAAAATGCTCAAGATTCTCATTCATTATAAGAATTTAACAAATTTCATATACATTAAGAGAATTTAACAAATTTCAAGAGAACTGTCCCTTATTTTAAATATTCAGGGTACTGACAAATAAGCTTGTGTATAACTTGTCCTACACTTCAGAGGATTTTGGTAATAGTCTCTTCTGAATCATGTTCAGGTCAATGTATCCCCTAAGTCAGTGGTTCTCAAGTGGGGGTGATCCTACCCAGAAGGGGATGTTCAACAATGCCTGGAGACATTTTTTTAAAATATATTTTTATTGATTTCAGAGAGCAAGAGAGAGACAGAAACATCCATGATGAGAATCATTCATTGGCTGCCTCCTGCTCACCCCCTGCTGGGGATTGAGTCTACAACCAGGGCGTGTGCCCAGACCAGGAATCGAATTGTGATCTCCTGGTTTATGGGTCAACACTCAACCACTGAGCCACACCAGCTGGGGTTTCTGGAGACATTTTGGGTTGGCACTACTTGGGGGAGAGACCAGGGATGCTGCTAAACTTCCTGCAGTACACAGGACGGTCCCCAAAACAAAAATCTGTTTTTCAAAAAGTCAGCCGTGTTGAGGCTGAGAAATTCTCCTCTAGCACCAATTGTTTTACTGGCTTTTCCTGCACCTTTTCCACCTGCACTGTATACATGTATTCAGCTGCAAAGGCAACTCTGAGTCCTGTTGTTGTATAGCACCGACTGAAATTTTTCTGACAAAAACCAGCAGTTGACTATAGCTTAGCAGTTACCTATCTTTTTGAACAGATCAAGGCAGTGTGAGAGTTCGACCCAACCATGAACCCTTCATCCCTATTCTGTTTTATAAACAGGAGTCCAGCTCCATTATCCTAGACATAGAACTGCATGTGTTTTTCCCAAATGAACTATTACACTCACCCCCAAAACAAGGCTGGCTTGCCACTTAACTGCTTCCTCCAATTGCTTTCCTCCAGGTTTGCAATCGAGTGCGGCCCTTCACAGAACAGCATTACTTAGGGTGATTTGCAAACCAGGGGATTAACCAAGCACTTCTTTCTCCACCTCATTACTAGGAAACGCTTCCTCTCTGGCCTTCATTTCCTTCCTTTAATACATTTTCCAAAAAATCCATGATAATGTTTTCTGAGGCCAGACCGAGTCTGGTTTTCATTAAGCCTGCCTGGCTCTGCACCCAGGGCAGAGGCCCAGGCTTCTCCAGGCTCCTGAGCTCTGAGCTAAACCCTGGCCCATGGACGGGGTCACGCTGTCTCTGCCAGGCCTTGCAGACACGGGCCCCGGCCTGTCTGTGTCTATGAGTCAACGATCCCAGATTCTCTCTCTTACTCAGTCATCATGGTCCTCTCTCATCCTGCCTGCGCATCACCCCACCTTCCAAAACTGTGACGGGCTGTCTGGATCATGGAGGAGACTGCAAAACCTTCATCCCTACTCCTTGGACTTCCTTCTATCTGTCCTAAAAGAGAAGCTGACCTATATTTTATACTCATTAATCTATGTGCATTTCTCTCTTATCTTGGATAGTGAAATCTTTTTTAATAATATAGTTTTATTGATTTCAGAGAGTAAAGGAGAGGGAGAAATAGAAACATCAATGATGAGAGATAATCATTGATCCGAGGCTGCCTCCTGCACGCTCCTCACTGGGGATGGAGCCTGCAACCCAGGCACATGCCCTGACCGGGAATCGAACTGTGACCACCTGGTTCATAGGTCGACACTCAGCCACTGAGCCACGCCGGCCGGGTGGACAGTGAAATCTTAATGCTTCACATACACAAGGCCTCACATTCTTTATCACCTGGAGTTGCCTGGCTTTGCTAAAGACAGTTCTGATCCCGGCATTGGTAACAAGTAGGTAAACAGGAACCCAGCCAGTCAATTAATATATGGATCCCACAGAGACCACGGCAGAAAGCACAAGATTTGCAGATGGGAGAGCAACATGGTGTTTATTGGGAGAATACCGAGGGCTGCTGAGTGGCTTGGACATGCCGTCTGATCTAGTAATAGACACGCTCACCAAATACTGAAATACACGGATGTTGTTTGTGAACGAACTCACAGGGCAGGGGCGGAAGTCTGTACTCGGCTGGGGGCTTAGTCAGTCTCCTTAGCTGGAGATACGGTGATTTCTAAAGAGCCTTAAACTGTCCTCGCTGTTGGAGCCAGGCGACTATCTGAGCAAACGTGCACGCGTGCGCGCATTAGCTACGACTGTGTTACACACGCACACCCCACAGGGCACTAGAGAGCTGTGCACAGGAATCCGTGTCTTTCCACAGGGACACGCTGTGGATGCCGACCGCCGGCCAGTGCGGCCACCTCTCTAAACTTCAAGTGCAACGATAGTGAACCTAAGTTTGGGGATGAAAATCAATTCTGGTCAATAAGCATAGTTACTGAGAGGCTCCTAATTCCAGGCGTTCCAATGGTTTTGAAGTTACAATTATCTACTTTCAAAAAATAAAGAGAACACCAAGCTGCCCAGAGTACGGCGCTGAGCATGTGTCTCCAAGCACATAACTCAACTGCTACTGAACATACCCGTTAATGAATTCCTTTTCCCCTGAAGACGCCTCATCAGACCCAACCTTTTGCTCAATAAATCGCTGCTAATTAAACATGCCGTGCGATGGCCTGAATTCATAACTAGTCTTCTGAACTTTATTAAATGTAATCTGACAGACATTAGAAACAGGTGATTATGAATAAATGGTAAGTGAGCGGCCACAGGACCATTTTATAGTCCCTGCTGTTCGAACAGATTCACACACACACACAATTCCACAGCATTTAAGGGGAGTCATTTCCCATAAAGTACTTGTTCAGCACTATTTTTATAATACCAAATCGAAAACAATATCTTTGTAAAAGTCCAAGGTCTGTGCTGGAATAGGCCCTTGGTATTATGTATTCGCTGAGTGGAGATACAGTTCCATTCTTGGAATACCGAGTTACTAATTCCATCAGCCCTACAAGCATTTAAGGAATGTGTATGCCTTCAGTCGGGCACCAACCATCATATTTTAACCACCCAGTTGTTGAAAATTATGTGAAAGCTAAGGGAAAGTTTAACATTTTCTCCTACACAAACCCAGCCAGTTTGTCTGCGGGAAAATTATTTCATTGAAGTGCTCGGGCATGCACACGTGGAATGCGCTGCTTTTTTAACGGCGACATTTCTGAACCAGTGGGAAAACCTCCATCGTTAGGCAAGGCACTAACTACATGAAAACACATCTTACTGCTGCAACCAGGGGCAGCAGACGAGGTCTTCCTTGTGAGTAATGGACTAAATTTGGTCGCTTTCAGTGAAATAAATGAAACTTCAAATATATTAAGAAATAAAAATAGTTTGACCACAAGCTACATCAACAAAGTGTTTGTTTTTTTAATTACTATCCATTTGCTTGGCTTTTGGTGATATGATTTAATAGCTAATTGACACCTCTTTGAATTCTAATGCCTATGATAGATGCAATTTCTAAAAATGTAGCAGTATGGACTTACAAAAAAAAGGCCAAGTTAAGTGGATGATCTCAATACTTTAAATTCATTATAAAGGCAGAACAAGGAGAGAGACTTTGTACTAACAATGACACGAAGACAGAGAACTGAAAAGTGCCTTCTCATATTGAATCACTTACTCCTATCATTTGGCATGAGCAGGAAAAGCTGCAAAGCAAGGCCATTTCTGACTGCACACATCAGATCTCTAAAGTAGACTGACCCGTCTCAAGCAAGAACATGCCTGTGTGGACCAATGGCGACCCCCACACCTATCAAGTTCGAATATGAATGTGCCCAGCATGGCACCTGCACATGAAATGAGCTTAATGAGACCCTGGGATGAATACATGGGTGGCTGAATAGCAGCATTCAACAGAGAACAAAAACACTGCTTGGCCACAGTGCTGCTCTGTGACGCTCCTCCTTGTAACCCCCGGCAAGACTCAGATCTCCTGCCTTATCCTCCCTGGAACTGCCCACACTTCCAACTGCCCTCCCTGCCCTCGCTGCCTCTTGTCCAGCTCCTCCAGCCCCTTCCGCTTTCCAACATCTCTGAGTCCAAATGCCACCCCCGGGGACGGACCGCAACGAGCCATGAGTGACACGCAACTGTGCGAGCTGCATGAGGGTGATAGTGGCAGCAACAGTAAACCCAGAAGGAGCAGGGGCGTGACCCCCTCTCTGAGAGATCTGAGTGGGTCATAATCGGAAGAGTCAGCAGTCCACCACGAAATCCCTGCTCTGCCTAGGAGAAAACACTCACTACAAGTATACAAGTAAAGCACTGCATTAAGAGGCCAGCATTTTCCTAAGAACGTTTCCTAGTTTAAGAAGGAAAATGATTATGTGGTGAAAAAAAAGTTTAGAGCCCGGCCAGTGTGGCTCACTGGTTGAGCGTCGACCTATGAACCAGGAGGTCACAGTCAGATTCCTGGTCAGGGCACATGTCTGGGTTGTGGGCTCCATCCCCAGGAGGAGGAGTGCAGGAGGCAGCCACCGATCAATGATTCTCTCTCATCATTGATGTTTCTATCTCTCTCTCTCTCCCTCTGCCTTCCCCTCTTAAATCAATAAAGATATATTAAAAAAGTACAGCCCTAGCTGGTTTGGCTCAGTGGATGGAGCATCAGCTTGCGGACTGAAGGGTCCCAGGTTCGATTCTAGTCAAGGGCACATGCCTGGGTTGCAGTCTCTATCCCCACTTGGGGGTGTGTGCAGGAGGCAGCCAATCAATGATTGTCTCTCATCACTGATGTTTCTATCTCTCCCTCTCCCTTCCTCTCTAAAATCAGTAAAAATATATTTTAAAAAAATACAAGTTTAGAAATACTGAATTGGCCAAAAATCAAGTTTTCTTTGTGGTAGGACCTCTCAGCTTTGAATTATGCTAATATCCAAGTGAGTCTCCAAGCACTTGACCCTAACTTGTTAGGACTCTATCCTAGCTCCCTAAAGAGCTAGAACTTAAATTGTTTTCTCTTTCTCCTAACATGTAAGCTCCATGTAAGTAATTTTTGCAGTGACACACAGAAATGTTTTAACCTCCAGAACCAATTTTAGAAAAGAAGAAACAGACGTTTAACAAGTGCTAAGTTATGAACCCCTGGAGTGCTCCCCAAGTACCTGACTCGATGGAGTACACCACTTCGGCATTCCTCCCCTTGTCCTTGTCCAGCGCCGTGACCTGCAGCACCACCGAGCCCACAGCTGCGGATTCATACACCCGCCCTTCGTAGGAGGAACTCGTGAACCAGGGCGCGTGGTCATTCGTGTCACTGACATTCACCACGATCCTCGCAAAGTTGCGCTTCACAGGGACATCTTGATCTCGTACCTGAAAAAAGTCAGCATTATCAATCCCGTTGGAATTTTCCTGACTTAAAATCCCTCTCAAATGCATGAAACCCTTCAGGACTGCAGGGTGGCCGGAGAATGGGCAGAGAGCCGTACCATGACCGTGAGGACGTGCTGGTGAATGGCTTCGTGATCCAGCGTCTCCGAAGTGTAGAGAGAGCCAGTTGCAGGATCCAGACGAAACTTCTTGAGACTCAGCGGATCGATGCTACTCTGCAGGGTGTAGATGAGTTTGTTTTTCTCATCCTTATCCACAGCACTGATCTGCAAAATCTCTGTTTCTGGCGCTGTGTCCTCAGGAATAAGGACTTCATACTTGGATGTAGGGAACTGGGGACGATGGTCATTTGTGTCTATGACTTTGATGAAAACCTATAATGACAGAACGAGTCACACAACAGTATTCCTAAGTCTGACATGTTAATAAATACCCAGTGACTCAGATGCACATTTTTAAAAATTGATTTCCTTTTAGCAAAAATGAAACGCAAACATGAGAAAAGTAACAAAAATCAAAATATCGTTCAATTTTTCATTGACATACTATTTCTATACCTGAGTATGATAACGAGGACCTTTCTAAATTCTTGAGGCTAACGTTGGAGAGAAAATGTAACACCTTTCACACATTTCCTTATGAAATGCAGCAGGGGTATTTCTAGATTCCTCAGATAACGATTACAGAGAAGTTACTTTCCCAGGTTTACAGAACACTAGTTTCCTGGATCAGAGTTGAATCTGTACCTATCGTGCTATTGAGTGAGGATAATACCAGACTGTCACAGGATCTAAATTTCTTGTTCTAATCTTTGAGACTCCAACTTCTTATCGACAGATTATTTTTATATTTATGAAAAAGAAATGTGCTTGCAAATTCTTATCTTTTTGTGATCGTAAAACCTATGTATCAATAGTAAACACATTTACTTCCTAAAAGAAACTGAAGTACAACAAAAAGATAAACTCTCTTAAACACATCGGCATCGAATAAAAACCTTAGAGGAAAAAGGCTGATGTTAAAAAACTCAGTCCCCAGTAAAATCCTTTTACATGCCAGCAGGATTCATTTTCAGATTGCAAAGGCATATGTGGATGAGGCACAGTGGAAATCACCACTAATTATAACAGCGATTTACAGTATGAGCAAGAAATCTAGGCTTCATTGGTGCGTCTGGAGAAAGGGGTGTGCTAGTCCCGATGGCACGGGAGGCCTGGGCCCGAGGAACGCACCGGTGAAGCTACTAACACACGGCCCCAGGTGTGTGAGCCAGCGGCCTGTGAGAGACGCAGGTACCAGCTCTCAGAGAACACCGAGTCCATGACGGATCGGCACGTCAGACTTTATATGAATACTAAATGCAATCACCAAGTGCAGGAAGGTTTTATGTGACAGTTATGTAAATATTTAAAACTTCGGAGGCCTCACTCTTCAGCGTCAACGGTGAGGCAGAAGGGATGGCTCTAACGGCAATTTCTGCAGATTAAATCATTATGCATTTACTCCCACTGTAAATCTAAAGATCATTCTTCTCATGGAGTGTTGGGCAGACATCGTGTTATCCTGCTCCCAGATCCATTCATCACAAGCGAGCAGGAACCGCTGAAGGAAAACCAGCCATTTTCGATCAGGCCATTCAGCCGCGACACTGGCTGGGCACGTACAGGTCAGCGCTGAGCGTGTGAAATAAACGTGGCAATCCCGCCCTCAGGAAGCTTTCAGCCTCCTGGGCCGTGTCCTGTACCTACAAAGTCTAATGAGGTTTCATTCGCGATCAAGTAAGCCTTTCAGAGAAGCTCTTCAGCAGGAAGTGAAGCTTTGCTCGCCTAGGCCTTGGGTTGGTAGATGAGTGCGTATTTATTCGGGTAGGAGTGAGATGCTAACGGGATTTTCAGAACGATGTCACCAGTTATTTTACACAGCCCTCGCCAAGGGAGCCAAGGCTTTAACCAGCTTCAGTGAAAACGACTTGGACAACTCATCCCTCAACAGGGACACATTTTTTTGTAATCCTCACCTGAGGATATTGTTTCCACTGTTTTTGTTTTGTTTTTAGAGAGGAGGGCGGAGGGGGCAGACAGAGAAACAGCGATGCGAGAGAGACACACATCGACTGGTGGCCTCCCGTTCGCACCCCGGCCGGAGCTGGGGATCAAGTCTGCAATGGATGTATGAGCCCTTGACCTGGACTCAAACCGGAGACCCTTTGGGCCGATGCTCTAACCATTGAACACCTGGCCAGGGCATCAGAGATATATTTTATACTAATACAGTTGAAAAGGAGTAAAATATAAAAATATCTTGATAATATAACAGTGTGTGGGTTTCTTAAGTCTTCTTTCAAAAATTTCTCGGGATTTGCAGTTAATTTTATTTCTGCAAATAAAAGGCCTGGGTATGCACGTGTGTTAACTACAGCAACATGGTAACTTCTGATCGGAGAACCTCGGGGGGCGGGGGGGGGGGGTGGTGGTGCAGAATGAACTGCTCATACCCTCCTCTGACAAGCACCCCCTCATCCTCCGCTAACCTGAGTCAGTATCGTGCTGGTTCCATCTGTCGCCTCGACTGTGAGGTTGTAGTCTGATTTCTGTTCCGCATCCAGAGGTTTGGCAACAATGATGGTGCCCGTGCCCTTGTCCACATCAAAGTGACTCTCATAGTTGCCACCTGGGTTCAATTAGGACAAACAAGTAAGAACAGGTAACAGGATGAAAACCTGCTGACTATTTTGTGGCTTTTTAATTCTTACTGCCAGTAAAACAAAATTTCTGATATATAATCAATATTGGCCAAGGTGATTCCCAGCGCTTTCATTCTGAGAACAAGGAAGGGCAAGGACAAAGGCATCACTTTTAGAAACGCAGAGTGGAGACCTAACTGTCAAGGCAACAACTAAGCGAAAGGAAGCAAGAAGCAACTCTGAAAATAGGAAAAGATTGCTAATATTGCCCATGAATGACTGCCAATTTGATTTTTCGGGGGTTCTAAATATCTCTTTAATTTATGTGGCAGTAGCTATATAAGATATTTGGTAACCAAGGTTGGCCATTTAAAAGTTTAATTAAAAAAAACAAGAACTGTAACACTTGGGCATATTGCCCTAAAACCTATTAAAAAAAAACGGTGACTTGGAAAAAAATAGCGATAGTTATCAAGAATTAGCCATGACTCATATGAAGTATGTGAAATTTTTTCCATTGTTGTCAAAGAGAATGAAGCAAACGTTTCTGTGCTACTTACATTATCCAGATACAATGCCAATTATATATTCTTGACAAACTCTTTTCAAATCCATTGAACTTGAGATACATCAATGAAATGGAATGAACATGTCTTATCACAATGAAGTTCTATTACTAAATCTTACCAAAAAGCAAAATAGTGCGCGCGCGCACACACACACACACACACACACAGCAAAGTCTTCAGTTAAAACGAAGGATCTAGGGATGGATGAGAAGTTGGTATGTTTGCAATTAAAATGGATGACCGCGTGCACACTATGAAAAGAAAACGCAATGAAAGGGAGGCCCTGAAAATAAAAGTTCTAAAAAAAAAAAAAAATGATGCTTTTTATTGCAGATCTCATAATCCGAGACAAATTATGTGATCTCAGCAGATACCTTCTGCTGTACAGTTCAGGTCACAAGTCATCTGAAAGATGTAAAACACTTCTCTAGCCAGTGTGTCTCCTGGCACAGCCAAAAAGAAGCAAGCAAGCATGGAAGAAAGCAGAGAACAAGGCAGAGCCGTCAATCAGACCGGTTCCAAAGGCAGGCGGGGTTACACGGTGATGTCAGAGGCTGCCCAGGAGCAGCCTGCTCATCTGGAAACGGGATAGGAATTAACAGACAGCAAACGAACTGTTCTGACTGCAGTGGACTATGAACACAATCTCATTTCTTGTCTTTAAAACTAACCTGTAATGGTTTCGTAGGTGTTGATGACATCCACAAGTTCATACATTGACCAACATGATGAACAGAGCCTAACTGTCTAGTGTGCAAGTTCAAGGGGAAAAACCATACACAGTGCACCTGTGTCGCTCAGCCGATGGCCGACCAGCTCAACTTGCTGAAACAGCATCTGGGGCTATCGTGGCTGAGAGGTGGACGGGGGAAAAGGGACATGAAGTCCCAATCGTAATGCGTGCTTCTGATCTTAAGTATCCTTATCATTAAAATAGTGTGAAGAAACCATAAAAACGTGTCAAAGTCTAATGTGAACTTTTGAAAAGTATGTTGGAATAGATTATTAGATTCTATAACTATGCTGAATTAAATGACAAAAAAAAAACTGGCTTAGGCATGTAATTTAATATAGTGAATCTTGCTTCCTACTGAAAATGAGGTAAATAAAACTTTAAAAGTCACGGTTGCCACTATCGTTTTTAAGTTATAAAATTAAACATTTTAAGCTTATTCTCTATAAAATACCGATGTGTGACAACCACACATAGTTATTTTAAACATTTAAATCATATCCACTGAAAATGGTAATCTGCCATATGCTATGTTTCAAGAGGGAAAAATTAAAAAGCTCTATTTTTGGATCAGAAACTGTACTTTTGGACCAAAATGCTTAGATTTCTCTATAAATCCTTGATGTACTTTTAAAAACCTTAATTTTCATATTGAGATGGTACACATAGAGCACCTATTTTAAACAAGTTTAATATATGTTGGGGACAGAGGCAAACTTTGCAATCAAGATACCGCAATTTAAAACAAATTGGTCTTATTCCCAATTTTACATTTCTGAGACATGCACAAAAATCAGCAGAGCATAAACAGGTTCTCCACGGTATAACCATGACAACTATGAGGAACGCTTACCAATGATGTCAAACCAAAGAGGGGTGCCAGGCGGCTCAACAGCTATCACTCCGATCATGTGAGCAACGGGGTCGCTTTCCATGACAGTAAAGGTGAAAAACGATTCTTCAAAGGAAATTGGCTCCGGGGATGGTTTGGGTTTGGAGATCCATTCAATATGGAGGCGAGTGGTTGACCACTTCTGGGGGCGACCATTGTCCACTGCCTTGATCTATATGAGCAGAGGGGATCAAAACGGCAAATTATTAGAAGTAGCATCCCATCACTGAAGCATGGATTGGGCTGGTCTTAGACTTGAGCCAATTTCAAACATTTAATATCTGTCTTTGCATATTCCACGTGCTTAATGCTTGATCAGAAAGCATCCTCTTCATGCCACACTCAACAAATAATAACTGGAGTGACAACTGCAAAGAGGAAAACAAACCCATACTTCCCACTGTCATACTGAGGCCATTTACGGAATAAAGTTATAAGAGAATGAGACCAAAGACTAGATTAATAATAAATGTTTATAAGACATTCAAAGACTCGATCTTCACTCACTGAAAGAATATCGTATTCTCCAGCTCCAGAAAACTTCTTGGATGACACCAGTCCGGTTTTGGGCTCAATAAAAAATTTTCCGTGCTCATTGCCCTCTTCGATGCTGTAGGAGATTTCTGCGTTGGGACCTTCGTCTTTGTCGGCAGCGATCACCCGGTAGATGGGATCGCGCTTGGCGTTCCGGTCTCGGTCCGGCTTTTCTCGCTCTGGGAGTCTGATCTTGTAGAACTTTTGCAGGAACTGAGGTTTGTTGTCATTTTCATCAAGGATTTTCACAATCACTCTTGCAACAGTTGATTTGGGGGGACTACCATTGTCTGTCACGGTAACCTATTTTTTAAAGGTGAGAGATCAACAATGTTTTCAAAAGACACTAAATAAAAGTGGTTGCTTTCTTCCCAATGAGAATCAGCATCTGTGGAAACCTCTCCAGTGCACACAGCTCTGACCACAAACCACCTCCTCTCGTTCCAGCAACAGCCCTGTGAGGAGGCAGGACAACCTCTCCCATTTTCAGATAGAAACTCAGGGAAGGCAAGGGCTAAGAAAGAACTGGCTGTGAGCCCTAACCTCTCCTGACCAGGCCATCTCCCTTCCTCACACTGCCATTTTTTAAAAATTGGTTGTAAAGAGCAAGAGAGGGAGAGAGAAAGAGAAAGACTCATCAATTTGTTGTTCCACGTCTTTATGCATTCACTGGTTGATTCCTGTATGTGCCCTGACTGGGGATCGAACCTGCAAACTTGGTGTTAACAGGACGATGCTCTAACCAACTGAGCTACCAGGCCAGGGCCCTTACATAACTGTTACCGTACTGTGAATGTCACCAAAATGCTAAGCTATCAAACATTATTTTTAAGCCAAGGAAGGGATACATGAAGATTTTGCTTTAAGTATCTAAAGAGTCCTCTTAAACTATATAGATACTGCATATACTTAAAAGTAAAATCTCCACACAGTCCATTAAAAAAACTGTCATTTTTAAGCTTCATCAATAAAATAAGCTAAGTCATCAATTTAAAATATGTGCTAAGCAGCACGCCTTTTAATACTAGTAATCATCATTTTATTTTGTTTGGCTCTTGCACAGAAGTTTTCCATGTTTAGTAGGGTGAACCACAAACATTTAAATTTAATACCAATTTATGAAATAAAAATTTCAGTAAAAGAAATGTAAAGTGACTTTGATTCTAAGTAAATTATTCATGTCATCAGTGTGGAATAAAAATCAGGATTCTTGGGGATGCACTGGCATGTGCTTCTAGATGCAAAAGAAACAATTTCACCCTTTAATCAAATGTCCATTTTTACTTCAGTGTGTAGATTAAAAGTAATGACCTTAGTAACAGTTATTCTCCCCTCACGCATCCTCCCAAATTAATTACTGAAATACTAAAAACTACAGTGGATTGACGTTTCCCAGGGAACTATTTCCTGTTTGAAGCTGATAGGTGTAAATCCTGTTATTTACAAACTGTGAATGGATCCTGACAGTACTTGTCAAGTACATGATCGACCTTCCCAAACTCTCAAAATAAAACCAAAAAAAAAATTGCTATTGCAATTTTAATGTCTCACATCATTTCCCTGTGACCAGTTGATATTTGGGGGAAAAAGAAAAATTAAAGAGGAATACAATCAAGAACGATGCTTTACAGTATTCATCACCAAATTGTTCCGAAGCCTGGAGTCAATAACAAATAGCCAGTAACACAGTTTTGTTGCTGTTGTTGTTCTATACTTTTACTGACTTTTAGAGGAAAAGGAAGGGAGAGGGATAGAAAGATAGGAACATCAATGAGAGAGAGAAACATCATCGATCGGTTGCCTCCCAAACACCTCCTACTGGAGATCGAACCCGCAAACCCAGGCATGTGCCCTGACAGGGAATGAAACCCAGGATCCTTTGGTTCAGGAGACGGTGCTCTAACAACTGAGTCACACCAGCCAGGGCAAAAAAGGCATAAACTTTACATAATTCAGTTTAAAATGGAAAACAAACGAACAAAAACCTGGAAACAAGCTAACTACAGTTTAAAAGGTTGAATTAATCTATTTACATAAGTACATCTCAGAAGCATAATACTGAAGAAAAAGATGTAGAAGACATACAAAAAACCACTTCTGTAAATGAAACTGAAATTCAAATCACTGTTTTCAGTTCTGCTTACTCTCTGTGTGTGCCTGAATAAGCACAAACATTAGAATGGGACTTAGGACAGTGGTCTTGCATCTCGGGGACACAAAGGGACATAAAGGAGGCATAAAATATATGCACAGTGTTTTATATTCCTTTTTATTAATGACAATAAGCTAATATAACAAAATATTAACAGCTATGAATACTAGTAAATGAGAACAAGAATGTTCTTTCCCATGATATTTACGAGTATATTTTCAAAATAACTGAAAATAAAGAAATGCTTACTTCTAATATGTGCTCATCTTGCTGCTCTCGATCTAGTTTCCTCGATGTAGTTGTGATGAGACCTATACAAGGATAACAGTTCATTAGTCCTCACAACAATAAACCACAATCTCACACGATCACACTCCGTATGTAAGTCTGAGCAAACCTCTTAACTTATTCTCAAGGGAAAAGAATGATTAATAAAGAACAGTTAATTATGTTATTTTCATTTAATAATTCTTAAACTCAATAGGTATATTATACAGAAGTATTAAGAAAGTGAAAAACTCAAACCAGTTACATTTTTTGGTTTAATAGTTTCAATCTGTATTGTCAAAGAAGGTATTTAGAACACGAGATGAAATTATGGAGGATTTCAACCTCATCCATATCTCCTTCAACTGCTGCAGGACCCGTCTTCTCTCTCTGTGTGTCTCTCCCTCTCTCAAAATCAGTATTAAAAAAACACATATCCTCAGGTGAGGATTTAAAAACAGAGAATTGACAGAAGCAATTGATTGTTGTAACTAGTGAAAACGGCCATTGGAACTGGTTTGGCTCAGTGGATAGAGCGTTGGCCTGCGAACTGAAGGATCCCGGGTTCGATTCCAGTCAAGGGCATATGCTCGGGTTGCGGGCTCGACCTCCAGTAGGAAGTGTGCAGGAGGCAGCTGATCAATGATTCTCTTTCATCATTAATGTTTCTCTCTCCCTCTCCCTGCCTCTCTGAAATCAATACATATAAAAGAAAAGGGCCATTGGAAAATATAATGTATATGACTATGCTTCATTACCTTTGCATCATCTACTCTCAAAAATGAAGATTATAAAAGAAATGTGATTTTCCAGGTAATGCTGCTCAAATAACAATCATTTCATTTCCAACAAAAGAAGAAAATTAAGCCCCCCCTCCCCTTATTTCTTTGATTTTTCTACCAAACTACAATATTGAATTTATATCTCTCTCCTGAACTATGACAACTATCTGGTAAACTGTGAACATATGGAACCAAGAAGACCATTAAAATTGATTGAATTTATTCTTGTACTTCACAAAACGTACACACAAAACTGCCCCAGCCACTGGAACACCCTCCCCAGCCTGTGTTGATGATGGACAGGTGGGTGCTGAGCCGCTCCTTACATTCGCTCTGAAGGTCAGGTACAGCCTCGTGTGGCAAGACAACGGCTAGGGCCAACCTTCCCCTGCCCAACTTTCTGTGGTTCTTCGGCACGGAAATACTTGAAATAATTCATATTTAAGAGCAAACTTTATCCCTCTTTTGGATCTTCTCTAATATCCTATTTTCACAAAACTACCAATTAAAGGCTATTCAAAATGTTTCTCTACGCTTGTAAATGAGGGGCTTGTGTTTTCATGTAATTTGAAGTATTTCTTTTTCTTAATTAGTCACTCAGAATCCAAATCCACATTGTCTTCCCCATACTTCAATGAAGCAATGCTCTCTTTTGAATAAGAACAACAAAAGACTGTTTTGTAGTTATACTCTGAGGGTTTCCCTAATTCGAGGAAAATGCTTCACGAAGCTTCATGGTGTGAAAATGTTGCTTTGGCACAAGTTTAATGTCCATTCCTTCAAAACCTTTTCAAGTTCAGTTCTTTTTTCTCCCCCCCATCAAAAGTTTACCTCCCCTTCTGATTGTGGTTCTAAGTAGTTTGAAAATGACAGGAAGTCACCGGGACGAGTCCCATCCAACTGTCCCAAAGTGCCCATCCAAGAGTCATCGCCAATGGGCACTTCACAAGGCCAACAGCTTGCTTTGGCCACCTGGGTTCAGCGGTGGAATTCCTTCTGCCTTCCACACCTATTTTCACCTCTGGGACGCTGCTAATCCACCCTGCTACCCCTGCCCCGCCCTCACCACTGTGATAAACACTCACTTCAAAAATGAACCCAGTGTGTACCTTTCCTATATACCTCACACATGTTATTAACCGTGGAGGTATTACATAGTCTAAAAAGGGCATTCATTTCTTTCATTTTAAACATCTGCGCTCATCTGTAATGTTTGTTACTAAATCCCAGGGAGACACGTGCTTAATAGAAACAGCACAATATTTCCAAACTGCAGAGAAACCCGATGCTCAGGTGTCTGAGCCAAGGAAAAGTTAAAGTGTCTCAAGGTCAACGGTAAGTCATCGTCAGAGCCAGGCTTAGAGTTTAGCCTTCCTGAGGCCCAGATGAGAAGGGGTTTGTTTTGTTTTGTTTTTCCCCCCTCCCCATTCCACCACACACTGCATAGTTTATTGCATTATGGTATTTCAACGCTCCATAAACTCTGAACTGTGACTTATATAAAAGTTAAGAGGGGTGGGGGGGGGGGATAGCCATAGTTAATCAGTATTCACTTAGCGGGTCCAACAATGCAAGTTAGAAAAGCAAACAGGAGGGGTGAAAGCAGGAAAATGCATACTCAAGTGCTGGCTTTTGTAACTTTGTGTTTTATCTTTCTTTTCTGCGAAGCACGATTAAATTAAAAATAGAAATGAAAATACAAAACTTTCTTTCCTTGACCTAGAAAAACACCCCATTCTGTAGAGCAGCGATTTTCAACCTCTTTCATCTCATGGCACACATAAACTAATTACTAAACTTCCATGACACACCAAAAAGGTACATTATATTTTCTGCTGATACGACAAAAGAAACGGCTATAATTCTGATTCACTCACACAGGACAGCTATTGCTCTTTTGGCTGTTGTTTTTAAATCGGACAATCTAAGGGAGAAGGGTTCAGGACCCTGACTAAACAGTCAGGAGCTGCATGTTTTAAAATTTTTTTGCGGCACACCAGTTGAAAATTGTAGACCAATACTATTATAAATATGGGTGGGCTGAGAGAACAGATTGCATTATCTTCTCACCAATTATCAGTTCAAGTTTACCCCCATACGTGTATGTAAAACTAAGAAACCAAACTGTCCTATATTTTATGAATATCACTAAAAATGATTCATAGCCTTTCTATGCTACTTTAGACATTTAGAGAAAGAGTTCATTTAAGAAAAGAGAGAATGGTAGGTTAACTGTCATGCTTCACTAGAAATTTTTATTCTCTGACATTTCTTACAAACCCGTGCCAGAAACCATTGACAAACTGCTCAGTTTAAGAGATCAAATAGATTTCATGGACTAGAATGCACATGCTGGTGAGTATTAGAGGATGAGTAGGTACAGATAATCGGAGATAGTCCCCATAGGTGAAACTCCCTCTCTGCATTCATTCCGCTTCTTTGTGCTATCCAGTAAGAATGCAGATGACTAAGACAGTCTTGTTTTCAGAGTGTTTAAGACACAAGGATGAAGGGGAGAAGGCAAAAGACTACATTCAGCAAACAGTAAGAGGGCCTAGAGCGTAGGGTGCATACTGAAAACAGCGGAGAGAAAGCAAGGGCTCTTGCTAAGGGCTCTGTATTCCAAGTAAGTTTGAACTTGGGTGATCAGACATGTAGTCTAGCCAACCCCACTGCTCCTGTGGATAACCAACCAACCACCTACTATGCAAGTGAGGCCATCCACGACCAGCCAACCGCAAGCCGACCGGCCAAGCGACCACCATTGCATACTGTTTTCTACGTTGTATTGAAGTCTTCATTTGAAATGTTTTATGACTTTACAGGGTACTATTCTATACTGTTAATTTTCACGGTACACTAGTAAAACATAACATGCTTTGAATTAGTTATTAAAAAACTACAGGGAGTAATCAAATGTATAGAAAACAAAGGAGGCAATACAACTGGTAATCATTCTAATTTTTAAAATAAATGATTAAAGTAAGCAAAGCACGGGGAAGCAGGAGATAGTAACTACAGCTTCCATGTAGCAGACGACTGTCATTCTGTCCATACCTGCCCCAACCAGCTTTAATAAAGTAAAATGTTCTCAGAACAAGGCTGTTCACTGCCATTTGCAAAGATCACAGCCGAAGTCCTGAGGTCTGCACAGAAGGTGGGCAGAGGGCACCACAGGCGGGAGGGACAAGGGCAGAAACTAAACCAGGGACAGTGTTTTCCTGGGCAGACTTTTGAGCTGTCTCTTCCAACAGGTACTGACTTTTAACACCTGTGCGAGTCGACTGGAAAGTAAGTACTAAGCAGCAACCACACATCCAGTATCATGTTTGGCTCTGGTGGCTACAACAAATGAAGATGGGGTGGTCCTGCCCTCGAGGACCTGAGCCAGGACTGCGTCCCCTACAGGCAAGACCAGCACCCACACTGAAAATAAAGGCCGAGCAGACCTGCAAGGCAGGCAGGGAGGCTGGGCATCGCTACCCAGAGCCCCATTCTAAAAATACAGGTGGCCTTATAGGCCAAAAGGGAGCGCTCAATGTTTCCTACGGTTATCACTCCACATCCATCCCCTTGGAGCTGGAGGTCATGAGCTCAGAGATGCTCCACAGCATCGTGATGCCTTTATTTAGGGGCTGTTCTAAGACAGCCTCTGACCACAGCCTGCCGAGGGCTCTCTGGCAGCTGGGGCCATCTGAGCAGCTATTGTTGTCACCCTGGTGCCGGCAGGATTAGGCTCGGAGCCAAGAATGGAATTCTATTCACAGACGGCCCAGTCTGTACGGGAGCTCGGGGCTCACGGAGTTCAAACTTTCCGAGGCCCAGAGAAAGCGCTGATCAAACAGATCACGTCACACAGGTAGTGGCTGAGCGGGAATTTACACCCAGAAATCTCCAGGCTTCTCTTCTGGTTTAAATTCTATCTGAGTAGCTGTTTCTTGCTGGAAACTGGTGGCATGAAAACCAGGACAAACATAAGGTCAGAAGCCAAATGTGCTTTATTGGAAGTTGCCTTCATCATGCCTACAAATGTCAGCTACAGCAGAGAGAGAGGGGGGAAGAAACTCAGCCCACTTTCAAGGTTAACCCCATGTCGACAAGAAAAGGGGAGCTGCACGCAGGCACTTAAACGCGGAAAATCTTAAAATACTGGTCTTTAAAATAATTTTAGCAAGTGATATTCAGCAACATGTTTTAAAAAACGGAATACCACTTGAATCCTAAGGGTTCAACATCAGCAGATTTTAAAAGAAAAGCATGTCATCATTTCACATGTGTAGAGAAAAGGCACTGAATAAAACCTGACTTCCTTCAGGCTTTTAGGATAACATACTTCACTAAAAAATTAAAAATAAGCATGTTAGGTAAGACAAACCTATTGATCCTTCCTTATAATATTTGCATATCTTCGGAAAAAGAATGCAAATAGGTACACTTATTCTTTTTAAATGAATTCCTGCCATTGTGAGTGACTGGCCCTCCGTTTCCTTCCGCTGCGGCTATCAAATGTCACCGGAAATCCTTGGAAGTTGTTTGCAGCTGTAGCTGTTTCCTATTGCACTTTGTTCAGCCTCTGTTCCAGCCACAATAAAATGCCACTTACTTTGATGGAGGAAAAAAATAGTGATAATGTGATCCTGGACTAGAACATAGATGAGCATGCCTATTAGCTACGATAACATTTTATGGCTTTACCATGCTTTCCAACGTAGGTTTTGTTATTATTCAGGGATGGTGAGGCCAACAGGTCAGACAGCAACTGTCACTGAAAAGACACCTGGTTACCCACAATCCCCAAGAAGAGGGACATGGAAGGCAATACCACCGGGCACGCCTGCCCATACCACCAGGGCCACAGGAGGCTGCACCAAGGCCGGCAGGAGCCTTTCTTGTGGTTTCCGCAGCACCGGCCAGTTTGAGGATCTCCGTGGGCCTGGAGCTCAGGCGTTGTTGCCCTACTTCTCTGGTCTGGCCCTGGGGTGGTAAGGACTGGGGATACTGGCTGGATAAAGGGTGGCCCCAAGGATGGGGTCTGGACTGGCCAGCGGGCACATGAAAGGTGAGTCATTTACTGCCTCCTAAGAACCATCGAACCCTGAGAGGGGCAGTCTCTGACAGTGAGAATCCAGACACCAGAGCATCAGGAATACAGAGAATGAAACAGCTAATATATTCAGGAAGAAAGCTGTCTGGGGAACTGAACGGGAACAAAAATTTTCATGGGTATCTTCATTGGACCTTTCAAATTTTGTACTATGTGAATTCATTACGTATTTATAACAAGTAATGTAATTTATGAAGTATGTTACACACACACACACACACACACACACACACACACCCTCAAACACACATCTACTTCCTGGTCTTGGTAAGCACACTATACTGCGAAGGAGTGGCATTCTGGGGGAGGAGGACCAGCCAGAACTGGAGGGTCAGGATTCTGGGCCGCAGGTTCAACACAGTGACACAATTTTACAGAAGAAACTGTACAGTGATCTGTATTTCTACAAACTACAAACTCTAGAAACATACTCAGGATGTTGCTAAATTTAGGTTTAAAATAAATCTAGAAATTCAATTTTAATTCCTTAAAAACACAAAAAAAATCTTGGTTAAGAAGATTCCTACTGTTTATTAAGTGAGGGTTTAACAGTATAACACATATTTGTGGCAGCTCTAAAATTAAATAAGCATTTTTTTATTTTTATTTTTTTTCAGATAAAAAGCAATAGTTGACCCTCCACTTCTAGCCAGGGGATCAGATTCACCCTCCACCATGAAACAAACAGAAAATAAGACAAAATAAATGAAATTGTGGTTTCTGGGAAAGAACAATGGCGGAATCCTGAGAGATGGGAAACTGGTAGACCCCCAGAGCAAGGACGATGGGCCAGGAACAGAGAGAAGGGGAAACTTCGGGGAATGATGAGTATGTTCACTGCCCCATGGTGGTGATGGCTTCACAGTCTGATAGCTCTGCCAAAACTTACCAAATTGTAGGCTTTCAATATGCGCCATTTACTGTATGTCAATTAGACGTCAATAAAACTTTTCAAGAATAAAAGACAATACTTGCTTTGCGTCCTAAAGCATGGAAAATACCAAACATACAGATAAGAGAATAAAATGTTGGTCTTTTCTAAAGTGTATCTGCCCATTATAAGTTGCACATCACTCCTCCGAAGTTCAAATGGAAAACATGGACTAAGAAGATGCTTTGCGAGGGTCATGTCAGTTTCCCGAGGCTACTTGTGGACAATGGAACCCCTGAAGCACACTGGTCCCCATTGTCCGGGACTCCCCTCCTTAGCTGTCCTTGACATACCACAACGAGGCCGTGACGCGTCTGTCAGCAGGGCCGGGTGGCGGAGGTTCAGACAATCTAACATTCTACACCTTATCTGTCTCCCACCCTCAGCAACTGCACAATTTATATTAAAAGAAGCAAATTTCACCCTAACTGATATTGGACATAATCAGACAAAATAAGGTTATAAAAAAATTCTTATAAAAAATTCTGGTGTCAACAAAATTTTGTGTGTGCATCAGGAAAGGGAAATGGATCGAGCCTCTTTTGCCTGTACACCAGGGGTCCTCAAACTACGGCCCGCGGGCCACATGCAAATACAAATATTGTATTTGTTCCCGTTTTGTTTTTTTACTTCAAAATAAGATATGTGCAGTGTGCATAGGAATTTGTTCATAGTTTGTTTTTTTTAAAACTATAGTCCGGCCCTCCAACAGTCTGAGGGACAGTGAACTGGCCCCCTGTTTAAAAAGTTTGAGGACCCCTGCTGTACACCCTGAAAAAAAACACCACCACATAAACACACTCCATCACTCTCCTTATAAACAATATAATAAGAACCATCTGAGATGTAGAAAGACAGTTCCTGGCACCACAATCGAGCACCAAAACTTTGGCTGAAAGATAAAAAAGGTTCATTCAAACTTGTCATTTGGAACCCAAAACTCAGATGATCCAATCCAGCCTCGGAAGGTTTTCTGGTCTCGTTTTTAAGTATTGTGCCGTGGCATGACGAAGGGAGGAAGAGTGCTGGGGAGGTCTTGTCTCCAAAATGACTGAGCGAGGTCGCTGCATTTATGTTTACACATCATGTTCCAAGGGATCGCATGGAGACACTCAAAGATAGGTCACTGTTTATAAACATCACATAAATAGTCCCCTTCTACCCTTACTCTGGTAGCTAAGGTTTTCCATCAAGTGTAACTCGTTTAACATTATCTCTTGGCCACTAACTCACCACTCCAAGTGTCCCCCCCGTGTGACTCGCATCCCCACTTCCTCCGCAGGGATGTATTAGACCTGAGCACACTATCGATCCCTCCACCCCCGTTTCTCTCTGCTCTTTCACCCTCCTCGACAACGACCACCTTTCAAAGCATCTCTTAATGCGCTGCCTACAGGGATGAAGCTCACCTACACTTGCTGCATAAACACATGATCTCAACGGCCATGAACGTAGGCTTTCCTCTCGCCCGCCGAACACTCCCCAGGCTCCTAAATTGCTCCTAACTGGCTCCTAAGCAAGTTACACTCATCTTACTTCGTCAACATTGTTTATCCAATGGAGATGCACACGTATATTGTCTTCTGTAATGTTAATAAAGTAACATATGCTCGTTGAGAGAGGCTGTGGCATCTTCCCCACACCCGGTTCTGAGTGCGCCGCCCTCTGCACACAGGGGCCTTACGTACCGGGCAGGGCGTGCAAAAACCATCGCTGGTCACACAACGCAAGGGCCAGGGAGCCCGTTTCCCCAGGGTCCCAGAGGGAAAGCCTCGCTGTGGCCCAGACCTCTGGATTTCCAGCCCAGTAATTTTCTCACTCAGCCAGTAATTATTAAACAACATGACTCAGGACCTCCAGGTGGTGTTCTGGGTCAGTAAATCATGGGAACTTTCTCGACCAGACTGTCTTTCATCAGCTCTCCCAATCTGGCCTCCCTATTAGAAAAACGTCTGCTTTGAAAGTCTTGAGGAAGAAGGATTCTTTGAAGCACTCACTGCACTTTTGGACCCCGAGGATCACGTGCAAATTTTCTGCTGAGTTGAGGGAATAGAGCCATCAGACAGGCCGTGTGAAGCTACATTTACTACACTCTGCAACAATGTCCATGGTAAAATGTAGTTATTTCTTTTTTAAAAATATACTTCTATAGATTTCAGAGAGAAAGGAAGTGGGAGAGAGAGAGATAGAAACATCAATGATGAGAGAGAATCATTGATCGGTTGCCTCCTGCACGCCCCACACTGGTGATCGAGCCCATAACCTTGGGCATGTGCCCTGACCCGGAATCGAACCGTGACCTCCTGGTTCACAGGTCGACCCTCAACCACTGAGCCACACCGGCCAGGCAAAATATGATGATTTCTTGATCTGAAAAGCCATCAGGTGATTGGCAGAACTATCAGACTTCTTTACTAACTACACAGTCTATGATATACCTCAAGACAAACATGCCTATGTACTAACTGTAGTTATTCCCCACTGTTACCTGCCTCAACCCATAAGAAAATAAACCCTCTCTGTAATCCTTATGAATTTTCTTCTGCTGTCCCGGCAGCAGGACGCATGTGCTTCCTGCCCAGGGTTGGGAGCTGGCTGGGGCTGGAGCTGGAGGGGGAGGGGGGGGGGTAGTCTCCCTGATGCTAAGGAAGAGGTCTCTGCAAACATCTCTTCCCAAGTGTTGTCAGGACAGAGGGATGTAAAAGGGAGAGGCAATGCCACATTAATCCCATTTGCACAAGACATAACAGGAGAGCAGCGCTATCTTTACCTCAGAGGCCCCAGAGATAACCACGGTTTCAAGGCTCCCTCCCCACAAAGGCTCTAACAGAGAGAATTTCCTTAAGTTCCTTTCTCCTCAAATATACAACAGGTCCAGACCTATATTTGCTCAGACATTCAAAAGGCCATGGATGGCTTTCTTGCCTGTCTCTTCAACAGAGAAGTTAACCTAATCTAAAAGACAACATGAAGAAAAATGAAATCATCTTAAAGTCTAAATCATCAAACCATTTTTTAAAAGGGGTGGTTATGTTTGTTAGTTTTTGAATTACTACCTGGCGGCTTTGACTTTTAAATGTCTCTGCTTCTCAAGGCCGGCCCGCCCCACCTACCCCCACCCCTTGCTTTCAGGCAAATAGTTTCTTGACTCTGAAATCCTCCCTCAGAATCTGTATGCATTTCTAATCTCGCTTCTTTTACATCTGGCAGTGCCTGATTTTTTAGCTCTTCAGTTTTCTTTCAGTGACTTCACAGGAAGCAGGCTGGATGTGGTCCCTACTTGTGCGGTAAAGAGTGTGCAACTGCACTGCTTACACGAGCCTTTTATTAACCACTTAGAGATGCTGTGTCAGGTCTTCCTGTTCTTGCATAATCTCTCAATTCCAGCCCTTTTTCATAGGCTGGGGGTCCTGCGCCCTGCCCCTAATGCTTCCCAGAGGAAAAACTCTCAGGTCCCGTTTCTGTCCCGTATAATTAAGTTCTTATATGGCTCAACCATTAACCAACTGCTGGCTTCCTGTGACTCCAAACCTCCCTCCAAGGCTCCATCAGAGGAGCACAGCAGAAATAATCTGGCCAAACGCTAGAGCATGACCAACGATCTCAAAGCAAAAGCAAATCCTAGATGCGCAACACCCATCTTGAACCGGTGTTTACCTTTAACTATCAAGAAAGGGTTTCTGTGAAAGTTGGTGTATGCTAACAAGAGGTTTAAAACTAACATTTTAACATGCCTTTTTAAAAGACAAAAGATTACATACACACACACATACACTCACACGATCTCTATCAGGTGTCTTTCTACAGACATTTGAGTATACAAATATTGAATTCAGGTTTTTTTCCACCTTAAGAATTGTTTCTTCAACCCAAGTGCCCATCAGTAGGTGAGTGGGTGAAAAGCCGTGGGGCAGTCACACCATGGAAGACCACACTCTGCTGTAAACAGGAAGACAATTTTACCCTGTGTGACAGCATGCATGCACCTAAGTGGAATAAGCCCGTCAGAGAAAGACAAGTGCCACATGATTTCACTCATGTATGGAATTTAATGAACAAACTGAACTAACAAGCAATAGCGACAGACTCAGAGAGAGCAGGCAGACAGCGCTGATGGCGGTGGGAGGGTGGTGGTGTTGGGGGCAGGAGGTGGAGGGATTGAGCAAAAAAGAAAGAAAGGGGGAGAGAACTCATTGTCAGGGACAACAGTGTGGTGATAGTGGTGGTGGTGGGGGGGGCGGGTGGGGGCCTGGAGGTGGAAGACAGCATAGAGGGGATAAATGGTGATGGAAAAAATAAAAATTAAATAAAATTACTACAATAGAGTAAAAAATAATTGCTTCCTTTTAAATTGAACAAAGGAAATTATGTAATAAAAAAATGGTACAAATAAGGGATAAAAAAGATTGCTAAGGAAGCTGGGAATGCCTCTTTAATTTTGATTGTCGTATATTATTCCCTTGACATATATCAACCAGACAAACCAGTAACTGAATAGGCCAGCTCCCCTTGAATAAGACCTAAAAAGCAAAACCATGATAGAGGTATGCAGATTACAGCAAATCTCCTTCTTCAGAATTCATAATTAGATTCCACAGGAAGGTACTGAATCACCAAAACATCTTGACTCAAAGGCCAAGTGATCTATTTGATAAGTACCTTTATTTTCCTACAAATAATCTCTCAATGTCATATGATGGTTCCTGTTTCAATTCTAATTAAGAAACTGAAGATTTCCACATGTGAAATTTTCAGTGCATAAACAATAGCCAACTTTCCACTACACACAAATGACAGCTAGGGTGAATATCTCTGCCCACCCCCTCCCCCTCTCTCTGCAAAATAATGGGGGGGGGGAGGGGGAGAAACCAAGGACTAAGAAAAAAATAGATACATTGTCCAATGTAAAGGAATAACGGTTAGAAGTTTGTTAGAATTTTGGAAGAGGATTTCGGAGTCGAGATGCCTTCTGCTTAGAAGCAAGGGTTCAGACATTGAGAGGAGAAAACAGAAAACCTGAAATATCAGTTCAAGAAAATAACTGCTCCCAATTTGAAAACACTGAATCCTGATCCCTACTGCTCTATGGAAAACTCCAAACAACATAACAACAACAACAAAAAGACTGTGAATTGTGAAATGAACGCTAGATATTCTTCATAAAAAGTAGTCAAGACTGCAGCTGGTTTGGCTCAGTGGATAGGGCGTCAGCCTGCGGACTGAAGGGTCTCAGGTTCAATTCCGGTCAAGGGCACATGCCCGGGTAGGGGGCATGCGGGAGGCAGCCAATAAATGATTCTCTCATCATTAATGTTTCTCTCTCTCTCTCTCTCTCTCTCTCTCTCTCTCTCTCTCTCGTTCTCCCTTCCTCTCTAAAATCAATAAAAATATCAACACTAATAAAAGAGAAAAATGGTAATTGGCGTACGACGATACCCTTTTCATTGGCTAATCAGGGCTATATGCAAATTAACTGCCAACTATGATTGGCAGTTAACTGCCAACTAAGATTGGCAGTTAACTGCCAACAAGATGGCGGTTAATTTGCATATGTAGGCACAATGCAGGGAGGCGAAAGAGAAAGCAGGAAGAAGCCCCCTGCCACTGACAGTGATCGGAAACCCAGGGGGGAGCTAAGAGCTGGGGGGCAGGGCAAAGGCAGCCCTGGGGCCGCCTTTGCCCTGCCCCCCAGCCATGATCGGAGAATCAGGCGCCTTTGCCGCCCTGGCCAGTGATAGCAGGAAGTAGGGGTGGAGCCAGCGATGGGAGCTGGGCACGGTCGAAGCTGGCAGTCCCAGGAGCTAGGGGTCCCTTGCCTGGGCCTAAAGCGAAGCCCACGATCGCGGGGCCGCTGCAGCTGCGGGTCCCTGCTGCCCGAGCCGGACGCCTCAGCCAGAGGCGTTAGGCCTGGACAGGGGCGGAGCCTGCAACCTCGGGGAGCTGGGGGTCCCCTGCCCAGGCCTGACACCTCTGCCGGAGGCCTCAGGCCTGGTCAAGGGGCCAATCCGGTGATTGGTGATCAGAGGGTGATGAGGGTCAACTCCTCTGGCCGAGGCATCAGGCCTGGGCAGGGGGCTGAGCCGGGGATTGGGGGGATATGATGGTCCCCTTGCCCAGGCCTGAAGCCTGGGTCAGAGGCGTCAGGCTTGGGCGGGGGGTGGAGCAAGCGATCAGAGGGAGTTGGGGGTCCCCTGCTCAGGCATGATTCCTGGGCCAGAGGCCTCAGGCCTGGGCGGGGGCCAGAGCCAGTGATCGGGGGGAGATGGTGGTCCCCTGTCCAAGCCTGACACCTCAGGCGGAGGCGTCAGGCCTGGGCAAGGGGCCGATCAGGTGATCGGAGGGTGATGGGGGTCTACACCTCTGGCTGAGGCATCAGGCCTGGGCAAGGGGCAGAGCCAGCAATCGGAGGGGTCTGGGGGTCCCCTGCCCAGGCCTGATGCCTGGGCCAGAGGCATCAGGCCTGGGCTGTGGGCAGAACCAGTGATGGGGGGAAATGAGGGTCCCCTGCCCAGGCCTGACGCCTCTGTCAGAGGCATCAGGCCTGGGCAAGGGGCTGATCCTGCGATTGGAGGGTGATGGGGGTCAACGCCTGAGGGCTCCCAGTATGTGAGAGGGGGCAGGCTGGGCTGAGGGACACCCCCCCCCACACACACACACACACCCAGTGCACGAATTTCGTGCACCGGGCCCCTAGTATTTTATATTTAAAAAAAAGTAGTTAAGAAACTGGAATACTTAACAGCCTTAGAGTTTGCAGTAAGTTTAAGAGATATCACTAATTTAGCAGCTATTACTGAAACAATATTTGCTTTTTAAGCTGCAAATGAAACTCTACTAATGCGCAAAATCATAAAATCGCTTTACAAAAGCAAATTCAAAGGAAAAAACACTTGGATTAAATTTTCAGCTGGCAATAGACTTGTTTTGAACAACTCCAAAGGAAAACAACTTATTAAAAACTAAAGAAAATCGGAGCATTAGTTCTTAAAATGTTCCCCTATTGGGAGAGTAAGTATAAACAAGAACATTTCATACGATAGTTTTAAGGCATACCTGTCTTAGGATGTATGGAGAAGAACCCTTGTGGATTTCCACTTGTGATTCTGTATGTCAGCTTGTCATTAGAGCTAGGATCTGGATCGAAGGCCTCAATGTGGACCACGGATACATCCTTGGGAGAATTCTCCATGATTTCTGGAGAATAAACTGGCTCTGAAGTCTGGGGTGCGTTGTCATTGACATCCTCCACCTCGATGTAGACCTCTGTGAACGAGGAAAGGGGCACAACACCCTGATCCGTGGCGTAGACTGTCAGCCAGTAATGGGAGGTGGACTCGCGGTCCAGGCGGTCTGCAGTCTCTATGACACCTGGGGAGAAAGGAGGAGACCATGAGGAGGCCTGTCAACAATCCCCAACACTGCCACTTCGAGAAAGTGTCAACCTAAATGACGACTCTGGTTGATGGAGGGCTTATGGGTCACAGCTGTGAGACCTGGAGCAAGTTAGCTCAGCTCTGTGCCTCGGTTTGCTTTCCTATAAAATGGAGATAATGGCAGTACGTTCTTCCCAAGTTGGTTAAATGAGTTCCTACAATGCTAAGGATTAGAATGGGACTTGGCTATTCAAGTATTTGTCATTATTGGTATTAGGTGGCAGGTACTATGTGAAGCACTTTGCAAATATTATCTCATTTACATTTCCAAACAAACCAATGAGATGTACTACGACATTATCGAATGGCCCCATCATCTGCTTTTCCAAGGATGGCATTTATGGTTGGTTAGGATGAGTTGACTTTTCTAGATTTTATCCAGGAACCAGAGACAAGACCAGAGACATGGCCCCGATCTGAGCCCCACAGTCTAGCACCCGTTCCCCACGCTGCACTCGTGTGACCCCGGCTACAGTTAAGAGGAAGAGGCTGGAGCAACACTCGTCCGCACGTCTTAGTTTGATAGACACGCCCTGCCTAGTGGCTGAGAACCAGAGGATAGCCTTTCAAAGTCCAGAAGAAGGAACTGCTCAGGTCTCTCATGTGATGAAAACTTCAGTTTCTTACGGCAAGACAACCCGTGTGCTAGAAATATACTTTCTCCCACTTACACCGTAAGCTCCAAAAGGGCAGAGGCCACATGGTTCTCAAATACCTGTATACCCAGCACCTTGCCCAAAGCCCAGTAATTACTCCTTAAATGAGTGAAAAATGAATAGAGATCTGGAACTGGTACAGAAAAGTCCTCAATTAAGACCCAACCTAGGACACATATCTCATTTAAGTCGACTAGTAAAAGATGGAGTTATATAATTACAAAGGAGAGGGTTAGTGTATCATTTCAGCCCCACCACTGAAATTAGTCAAAATCTCACTTGATCCCAGGATTAACCTCTTCTCAGGGTGATGAACAGTGAAAACAGCCATTTCTCTTAGGCTAACCCAGTGTAATCATGTCCTCTGGCTTGCCAAAAACACATCACTGCATTTTTTCACGTGCACTAACCATTCCAAACGAGTTCTGCTTTTAGGGTTCGACACCATGGTCCAGGTTGGATTTTGGAAACTCCACAACTCTTGAGTCATGAAATTTCCCATTTAACGCAATTCTGTTTTGAAGGTTTGCTAAGAATTAATGAAGCGATAATAATTATAATGCTTCTGAATAGCAATAAATATTCATTTTATGATCATCTATTTCATATTTGGTAACTTTGCTATTTGTAAGTTGTAACCTGTTTGGTAGTGTTAGATGTTATCTAACAAAATAAATGAGATTTTCCCCCTACTGACTACTTCAATATGCATGGACTTAAATTTATAAATGGACCAAGAATGACACTCACAGAAATAAGGACTAGAGCCTCGGAACTCTTCAATCAAATCCAGCGACCTGGTCTCCCCATGCAGCAGCGACAACTGTCAGATAAACTCAAGCACGTTTGCCTTTTCCTCTGGTCCAAACATAGTCTATGCACTCTACCCCCGAAATTAGTAAAATAGTATGTGTGTCTTGTTTTTAAATATTTTTATTGATCTCAGAGAGGACGGGAGAGGGAGAGACAGAAACATCAATGATGAGAGAGAACCACTGATAGGCTGCTTCCTGCACGCCCCCGGCTAGGGATGGAGCCCGCTGAGCCACTGCGGCCAGGCGAAAATAGCATGCCTTAGCTTGAGAGAAGAGTGCCCTTAGTAAACAGGAGAAAATACTCTTCTCCGGTTTCAGCTTTCCATCACTCCCATCAGCCGATACAAGGCAGCCGGGGAGTCCCAGAACGTTCTCTCTGCTGGGATTACATATTAACACACAAATGCACATAAGCTTCTCTTGCGTCCTGCCTTTCATGACAGTGTAGCCTCATTCACCGGACAGGTGAAGGATTACTAGCAAATCTGAACAGGACAGGTACATGGTGTCTTCGCCCCTCTAGGTTCTAATCCTCAAGCAGTCCATGCTGCTATCATCCACTTCTGTAAATTGTGTCCCTCGACCTGTGATTTGTAGGCATTTAATGACAACAATAATTAGGGAAACACATTCATTCAGTTTACTATATGCCAAGCACTAGGAGAACTGTCTGACAGGCATTATCTCATGTAATCCTTACATCCAACCTGCTTTCATATGTGGTGTTATTACCTCTAAATCATGGATGCAACACTTGGATTAAGAGAGGAGGGCCCAGCCAGCGTGGCTCAGTGGCTGAGCATCGACCTATGAACCAGGAGATCACAGTTTGATTCCCTGTCAGGGCACATGCCCAGGTTTCCGGCTCAATCCCCAGTAAGGGGCGTGCAGGAGGCAGCCAATCAATGAGTCTCTCTCATCATTGATGTTTCTATCTCCTTCTCCCTCTCCCTTCCTCTCTGAAATCAATAAAAATATTTTTTTTAAAAGAGAGAGAGAGGAGGAACTTTCCCAGGGCCACAGTAAATGCAGACTGCATTCAGACACCACGGATCCCTGACTGCAGCGCCAGCAAATTCCGCGTCAGTCCTGCTGTTCCTATGACCCACGTGTAGTATGCAAAATTTATGTGAAAAGCCAAGTGGAACCTCATATTTCATTCATTTTTTAACATGTCAGTATTCAGAAGTAGTGTACTCAATGTTCGTTCATATATACTAGTAATAGCTTTTCCTAGTGTCTGGGTGGAAAAGAAAAAATAGAAAAGGAAAGGATCGCATGAGGCTTAAATCACAGGCAAGTCAGCTATTTATTTTCCATCAAATGCCACTCTGTGCCTGGTGTGCAAGTGTCCAGACTGCACTGTACTATTATCGATGCCTTCTGTGGTGGCCTTGGGGGCGCAGCCACGGCCTTCGCATGACCTCCCAGACATGTTAGGGGGAAGTTTCCAAATTTCGGGTAATCCCTGGATATTAATGAAGGTTAAATGTGAGACAGCACAGTGGCTCTACACAAGTATGGACGAAAACTAAGATGGCATTGATTAGCCATTTAAATATTAAATATGCATAGTGAGATGCTCAGAGGTTCATGTTTCATTAATTCATAGACTATATGTTTTATAATATCATGTGGTGATTTTAAGATAGTTAGGTTGTGATGTATTTTAATTACTGCATCCTCGTAAAAGAACAACATTATTTAATACAGCTTCTAGGTAACTATAAAGTGAATTTTGACTGTCAAAGGGGAATGTGGGCATATTGAATAGTCTCTTCTAAACAAAATGCTCAAATTCATGTTAATACAAGTGTATTCACTGCATTTATAATCCTATATTTTATAAGGCTAATATGCAAATCAACTGAACGGCGGAATGACCGGTCACTATGACATGCACTGACCACCAGGGGGGCAGACACTCAATGCAGGAGCTGCCCCCTGGTGTTACTGCGTTCACACAGGGGGAGCGCCGCTCAGCCAGAAGTCGGGCTCATGGCTGGCAAGCACAGTGGCTGGTAACTGGAACCTCTCCCACCTCTGCAGCAGTGCTAAGGACCCCTGGGGAAGCGAGCCTAAGCCAGCAGGCGGACATCCCCTGGGGGATCCCACACTGCGAGAGGGCAGAGGACAGGCTGAGGGACTCCCCCGCACCCTCCCTCCAGTGCACAAATGTCATGCACCAGACCTCTAGTCATTTAATAATAGAAATATTTATTGTATGCCAAGGATTTCACTAGGTGCTTTACATGCATTAAGTCATTTAACAGACATAAAACTTGTATGATTTTCATCCCGGTTTTACAAAATAAGGAGGCAGAAGCTCACATAAAGTAATGAACTTGCCCAAGCGTTAGAGTTGAAGAAGCAAAGTCAAGATCCACAGTAACTTGGTAGCACTAGGATCTGAGCCAGTTTGATTCTAGAACTCAGGCTCTTCACCAGGATGCTAGGCAGTGATTTCCAACTTTTTTTTTTTTTATCTCACAGCACACATAAACTACTAAAATTCTGCAGCCCACAAAAAATGTATGATATTTTCTGATCTGACAAAAAAAAAAAGGTATTATTTTGATCCCTTCACACTGGAGGGCTGCCGGGAGCCGGTCCATGCTTGCTGTTTCAAGGGACCTGGCATATATGGCATACGGTTCTTAATATGTTTGCTCACCTTCTTGGCACTATGTGTTTTAACCAAGGTCTCTGAGAAAGGTTGTTTTCCCCAGGTAGGGATTTTCCCCTGAAGTTAGGGAGGGAATAAAACCCCTCAACTAAGTGCCAGGTGGGTAATTAATCCCTTTAACTACGAACAATCATGCTTAAACTACATAATCTTTTCTCCCTGGAATGGAGATAAGAAACGCCCTAACCTTTGTAATAGAGATTGATAGGATTGAATCAACTGGTATAAATACAGTTGTAACAAGACAGAAAGACTCAGAACTTAGAACAGAATCAAGAAGACAGAACCTACACGGAGCCTAGAGACAGAAGAACTTTGCTGGAGAGAGCATGCCGGAGGATCCTGGAGAGGGACTGGCCTCGGAGCCTAGAGACAGAGCCTAGTGGGAGAACATGGCAAGGGATCCTGGACTGAACCTGACTACAGAGATTGGCAGGAGAACCTGACTGGAACCTGGACACTGAACCTGACTGGAGAGCCTGGACAGAACCTGGCTGGAGAACCTAGCGAGGGAACATGGCTACAGAAACTCGCTGGAGATCCAAAGCAGAACCTCTCTGGAGATCAAGACCAGAACTTGGCTGGAGATCCTGGCTAGGCTGCTGATCAACTGAACGCTGTCTCCGTGTCATTCCTTCTTCGCCGACTCCGTCCACACCTTTGGGAACCCCTGGACCCGCTGGGGTTGGACCCCGGCATCTGGCGCCCGAACAGGGACCCCTAGGTAAGCGCCCCACACTCGGGACGGATCGGACTCCACTGTAGGAAGAGGGTGGATAGTCTTCGCCGACTCCATCCACACCTTTGGGAACCCCTGGAACAGGATTCCCTTAGGTAAGCCCCCCCATTGAGAACCTCCACACTCGGGACGGATCGGACTCCACCGTAGGAAGAGGGTGGATAGTCTTCGCCGACTCCGTCCACACCTTTGGGAACCCCTGGAACAGGATTCCCTTAGGTAAGCCCCCCCATTGAGAACCCCACACTCGGGACGGATAGGACTCCACCGTAGGAAGAGGGTGGATAGTCTTCGCCGACTCCGTCCACACCTTTGGGAATCCCTGGAACAGGATTCCCTTAGGTAAGCCCCCCCCCCCCTTAAAAACCCCCACACTCGGAACGGATAGGACTCCACCAGGGTGCTACAGACCCCCCTATAGAGGATAAATAGGGTAAGAAGGTGGATAGTACAGAACTTAGATTGAGAAGATGTGCCGTACTGAGTCCAAAGAAAGAAGACTCTGTATTGATCTTTAGATTAAGAAGATGTGCCATACTGAGTCTAAAGAAAAAAGACTCTGTATTGATCTTTTAACATATATGCTTGCTAGCAGAGGAATTAAGGTTACTCCCAGTCAGACAGAACATTTTATACAAGAAATATGTCCATGCTTTTCTGAGGAAGGAAAGGTAAATGTAATGGCATGGGAGAAGGTAGGCCCAAGGAGCCTTATCCTTAACCCCACTGCAGCCTTTCCACCCTGGGAAAGTGCAGGATTGGCAAGCTCTTCCTGGGGTGATAGATCAGGACTCAGGTAATAGCGGAAAGCGCCAATCCTACTCTTAAAATGGATATAAGAGAGCATTTGAGGTTTTTTTTAATGCTTGCTTTAAAAAAATATAAAAGGGGGAATATGCCGGGAGCCGGTCCATGCTTGCTGTTTCAAGGGACCTGGCATATATGGCATACGGTTCTTAATATGTTTGCTCACCTTCTTGGCACTATGTGTTTTAACCAAGGTCTCTGAGAAAGGTTGTTTTCCCCAGGTAGGGATTTTCCCCTGAAGTTAGGGAGGGAATAAAACCCCTCAACTAAGTGCCAGGTGGGTAATTAATCCCTTTAACTACGAACAATCATGCTTAAACTACATAATCTTTTCTCCCTGGAATGGAGATAAGAAACGCCCTAACCTTTGTAATAGAGATTGATAGGATTGAATCAACTGGTATAAATACAGTTGTAACAAGACAGAAAGACTCAGAACTTAGAACAGAATCAAGAAGACAGAACCTACACGGAGCCTAGAGACAGAAGAACTTTGCTGGAGAGAGCATGCCGGAGGATCCTGGAGAGGGACTGGCCTCGGAGCCTAGAGACAGAGCCTAGCGGGAGAACATGGCAAGGGATCCTGGACTGAACCTGACTACAGAGATTGGCAGGAGAACCTGACTGGAACCTGGACACTGAACCTGACTGGAGAGCCTGGACAGAACCTGGCTGGAGAACCTAGCGAGGGAACATGGCTACAGAAACTCGCTGGAGATCCAAAGCAGAACCTCTCTGGAGATCAAGACCAGAACTTGGCTGGAGATCCTGGCTAGGCTGCTGATCAACTGAACGCTGTCTCCGTGTCATTCCTTCTTCGCCGACTCCGTCCACACCTTTGGGGACCCCTGGACCTGCTGGGGTTGGACCCCGGCAGAGGGCCACTGCTGTGTTGGCTGTTGCCATTTTTTTATTTGATAAATAAGGGAAAAGAGGCCAGTGCCCCTGACTAATCAGTCAGGTACTGCATGTTTCCAAAATCCTCGCGGCACGCCGGTTGAAAATGGCTGCGCTTAGCTGAACTGTCATCATTAGCCACAGCATCACTGTCACACACCCCACAGCACCAAGGATGCTGGGGACCACGGGGGCAGGGGGGCCACAGCCATGATGAGAAGCTACAAGGAGGTTTCAATGCTGACATAAGGGTCCTCCCCACACTGAAAGGAGAGGAGAGCCAAGGACCGTGCCTGGCCGGAGGGGCTCAGGGCCTGGCGCCTAAGCATGACGCTAACTGTAGGTTCTAATTCTAGGTACCAGGACAAAAAGCATCCAGTAGGCGGGGAAAGGACATGCATGTGCAAGGAGACTGTGTTCTGCTTTTTCAATCATTTTGTTCAGTCACAAGATACAGCCCCCACGACCCCCAGGCACAGAGGCAGCCCTCCACTGAGCTCCCCTCTGGAATCCAGGAGCAGACAAGTGCCGGCAAGGCAGGACACCGTCTAGATAACCTGCGAAGAAAGACCCGTAGCCCTCGCCTTAGCATCTCAAAGTCAAGACTTGTAGACTGGCAACCCCTTGGAAACCCTCAGTGCAACGCTCTCGTTTTGAAAGGAGGTTGAAATGATTCGCCCAACTTCAGGAAGCTCAACACTGAGATTTCAGATTCCAGAGCCCGGCACCTCCTAAATCAGGGGCTTATCGGAATCCCAGTCATCCTTCACAGGGATCCGGGCTCTGAGACAACCAGTAAACCAACTGTCCAGATGACTCGCCAGAGGCGGTGTTTATTCTTTCGGTCACTTCAAGTCCTTATTCCTACACCCCTGTTCCCAGCCCTTCCTAAACCCAACTAGCATCTATGGACGGATTTCTCCTGGAACTTCGGCAGTTACCTGAACTCATAAAAGGGAAACAACTTTTCAAAATTGTATTGTGAAGACTTCTAATCAGTACTTTTAATATAGGAAAACATCAATAACTGCACTCCTAGCCATCACTGAAAGTTAATCCATCAACCCACAGGGCTCATTCTCAAAACTTCACCTCACTCCTGCTTCACTCAATCCAGGCTCACCTACCATCCAACTTGCAGTAACTACTTTTTTGCACCCTGGGTTATACATTCACTTTTCCTGAAACAATTCTCTAAGGAACCAACAAAAACTTTACATATTTAAGCTCTAGTTTTAAGCATATTTCTCTTCAACACATACGCAGAATAATACTGCATCTTATTCGTCACTTATATACACCATATACAAACTCTGCAGTCTCTATGTAGTGTTATGTTGTATATTCTGAGCACAGAAGACAAGTCCACACAAGCTTGCTAGATGCACTCCCCAGCCAGGGTATAAAGAATCTTGTATTTGCTTTAAGGAAACATCACAGAGGCAAATACCCAGCTTTCCAAACTCAAGAACACAATGAAGACATTCTCAGGAAAAGTTGTTAATAAGATGAAACAATGGAAAGAAGATGAAATTTGGAACTGTTAAGTAAAAATGTTTATCATTCCAAACATACTCTCTGGGGTTCCAAAGCCACCACCAGATGTCACTATGGAAACTGATTTTAAATGTGAATACAGTGGAAAAAACAGACAGAAGGAAGAAAAAAAACCACACACACACAATGTAATTGTTCAAAGAGCTTGACCAATGGAGCTGAAAATCCAGATCAGGACAAAATTTCTTTCTAAAAGGATTCATTCATGTTCCTATATTTAATTAAACGGGGGTTGATGTTGTCTTCCGACAGCCTGATTATTCGAAGGTCACAGGGGACAGTATCAGGTGCTCCAGAAAGGGGTCCAAAAGTAAATAAGGTTTCAACAAGTAACTAACTTCTACCCCCAGCACTGATGTCCAAGGCTGCTGTTAACTCAAACTGTCCTTGAACAGCAAAAGCCAGCATCCCTCCACCCGAGCCCGGTGGAGCAAGAGCCTTTCAACATATTCATTTCTAAGATAAAAATAAAGTTATATGTAGCCACTTCTCTGCCAAAAACAACCTAACTGACTCAAATTTCCATGGCCACACAACACCTTTCTTCCTGGAATTTTCCTATTTTCTTTGTTTAACTGGCTTTGGCCCCCTATCAAGTCCTAGTGCCAAAGCTTTCAACAAAATGTTACTATTTCTTCTGCTGCTCCAACTCCAAAATACTTATAATCACCAACTGCCTGGCAACTTAAATTTGCTACAAACCCTACCACCTTTCTGATATACCATGCTACATATGGTTTGTGTATGTGTGTGTGTGTGTGTGTGTGTGTGCGCGCGCGCACACGTGCATGTCTCGTTCCCTGCCACACACACACACACACACACACACACACAGAGACACACACTTTTCTGGAACCAAGCTTAAGACAACAATCGTTGGTCCATCAGAAGATAAACTTACACATAAAATATAATTTGTCATGGTATTTCTCTGTAGGCAACAAGGAACTGACTACTCTTCTCTCTAATTCTACAGTCTCGCCATAAACAGAATAACTCTTTTGGAAATAAGTGCTTCCCAAATACAAAAGAACAGCCCTGGCAGGTGTGGCTCAATGATTAGAGCATTGGCCCAAGCACTGAAGGGTCTCTAGTTTGATTCTCAGTCAAGAGCATGTACTTGGGTTGCAATACCTGAGTTCCAGGTTCAATCCCCAGCCCCGGTCAGGGTACATGCAGGAGGCAATCAATCGATGTGTCTCTCTCACGTCAATGTTTCTCTCTCTCATTCTCATTCCCCACCCCTTATTTTTCCCCACCAGCCCTCCTCTCTTCCACTCTGTCTAAAAATCAGTGGGAAAAATGTCCTCTGGTGAGGATTAACAAAAAAACAAAAAGAAGAAAGATATCTTCTACATACTAGAGATGTAATATTGAGGTTTTTGCAATTAATCCATAAATAGTTACTCAACTTTTTCCTGATAATTACAGAAAAAAATCAGAAGTGCCACAACTGTTCTATTCAATATTAATCTACTATAAGACATTCTTTCTTCCTTGAAATTAAATTTAAAATGTGGGCTAAGCTTCCTGCTGAAATGCAAGCCCTATGAGGGCACGGGTTTGTTGTCTGTTTAGTTCAGGGGCTGGTAAACAGAGGGATGCTGATTAAGCATGTGTGGGAAAAGGATGTACATCAAAATACAGGTATGAGACATGCTCGCCCTTTAATTCCTTAGGAAACGTAAGCATAGTAAAACATAATATAAATATATAACATGTATATTCAATGTTCCTGCCTGTTTCTGCCATTAGTTGGCAAAAGTGTGTTACTACTACCGACTAATGAAGAACAAGTGAGATAAGAGTCTGTGTTAAGTTGAAGGCCTTTCAGATTCTAAAATGGCTATCCAGTCCACTTAGAAAATGACAGAGAAATGCTTTCAGTACTCAAATTAAAACTTTATACTTCCTTTCACCTCAATTATACAAAGCCATTCTTATTTCCTTTACTGGTTGGTAATCATAAAAACATATGGAAAATACAGTCATGTTTAACAGTTTATTTTGCAGAGAAAAATTCTCTGCAAAAAAAAAAAAATCCTAGCACTTTCAAAAGTAGAGAGATACAATTAATTTTTTTACTCCTGAGGTATAAATAATTAATTTTTTAAGTGCGTGAGACCACAAATGTAAGGTAAATGTCCTATGCTTTTAATAATTTTAAAATAGATCAAAATACATAAAATAAAGCCAACTAAGAAGCAACCCTCAGGGGCTAAGCAACAGCTCGGCAGGCTACTCACATGCCGCACAGCTCAACGGACACCTCTCTGCCCTCTCGCAGCTAAAAACCGAGTGAGCTGGGTTGTAAAATTCTCTCTCCAGTTTAACCAAAGACATGGCACTGATTACTACCAAGAGCCAACCTTTCAAAACCGAGGACCTGCCCTGATGTCATCTGTGGGAAACATCTGAGACGGGGAACAGAGCAAGGTCAGGGAAATGATGATGGCGAGGATGACATTACCAACCAGCAAATGCATACGTGGAGCCCACGGTGTGCCAGCCATTATTTTTAAGCACCTCTCACATGCTAACTCACTGAATCTTTACAGCAGCCCTAAGAAGTACGACGATCATCCCTGGTTTACAACTGAGAAAGCAGTTGGACAACGTGCCCAAAGTCTTCTCATTGGTGAGAAACAGGACAGCAACTGAACACACGCTGCAGTTTCCGGAGAAAAAGTCCTGGCTTCCCTGGGATGCAAAAATGGAGTCACCAGATGGGGAAAACTGGTTTTGTTGTTTCCCTGACATTTGGGGATCTGGGTAAAGTGATGCTGCAAAAACCGTGTTGCTCTGTGCCATTAGGACACTCAACGCATTCCATGGGGTCTACAGAAAAGGAGGGGCGGTTTAATGTATAATGGTAACCAAGATACAGCTTTAAAGTAAGATGTGTACATTCAATACACGGAAGAATGTGATACACAAATTGAGTGAAAAATGTAAATCTTTATAAAAGTGTATAAAGTCTGACCATGGTTCTGTTTAGTTCCATTTCAAAATTTAAAAGCTACTCACACACAACACGAGTAAAAAGAAGTCTAGAATGAATAAGGTGATGAAGGGGCAATAAAGAAAAATCAACCTAATAAGCTAATGTTTTTAAGCTGTGGATTTCTATAACAATAGGTTTTAAGCCATATTTAAAATGGATATAATAAAAAGCCGAATAAAACGTACCATCAAGTCCCTCAGAAGTGTTGTTAGTATAACCTTCGTGTTTTATTTCCCCTTTGCATAGCAGACACAGTTCCACTTCAAGTTTGTATTTATTTGTGTAATCTGAGTAGATGTTTAAATGTATATGCTGACAGCTTCAACAATTTACTATTCCAAAAGTATTTATATGTGAAAAGACTTACAAAGTTTTGGGTCTAGGAAATTCTATCATTGTAATACCCAGAATTAGGTCATAAGTTAATCATTAAAAGGAAAGTTTGTTTATAATAGCAACTGTCTATCTTTTTATTCATTATTCAGATTGACTGTTTAAATCATTTTAATTAAAATGTAGGTCGGTCAGCTCTTTCCATTAAAAATGTTGCAGTAACTTTAAAATTAGCTGAGGAGGCTCTTTTACTTACAAACTTACTAGAACTTAACATTAATTAAGTTCATAATCAGATTTTAAGCATCAGGTTTCAAGTCCAGGGATTTCTTTAAGTCATTCCACGGCAAGCTCTGCTAAACCACGTTTGCATGCTTGGTCGGGAAGTGATTCCAAGTTCTAATTTCCATGTCAGAATAATTACTACTGTTAATGAGGGCTTTTGTGGATGAGTTCTCTTAAAGAGGATCATCCCTGGCTATCACAAGTATCATTGGGACACATATTAATTGGATAAAACTACATACATAAGATGGCCTTTGGAGACATTAAAATTCAAAGGAAACATTTCATATGCCAATGGCAATGTTCCTAGCAGTTTGTTTTATATTTTAGAAACCAATGTTCATTACTCTTCCTGCCTGGTATTTACTGGACACACACTCAGCAGATGTGGCAGATATGCCATACTGTGTAGTCCTCACAATTAGTCTGTTAACTCGGCGGTCTTTTCGTGATTTCCATATGTGAATGCAGAGGTTTACAGCGGAAAAGTCACTGGTTTAAAGTCAGTTACTCATCATTATAACAGTAATAAATTAATCAGCAAATTCACTACTGCATTCCCTGACCAATTAGCCACCTCAATGCTTTATATTTAGTAACTCGTTTAAGACTCAAAAGCTAAGGAAGTTGCCTTGTTACCCAACTAGTTATAGAGAAGCAAGATGCAAAAACCTGGCTGACTAGCTCCTCAGTCCACACGCATAACCACCGGGGCGCTCTGCTTTTCCTATTCCCGTGGGCTGTGGGGGCAGAGAGTAACACAACAGCCATGTCTGACTCTCAAGCCTCGGTTCTTTCCTTGTAAGCCCATAAATAAACCCACCACTGTTAATTGGAAAAAACAAACTCCCTAACAAACAAAAACACATCAACAAAAGTTTACCAGCACTGATGCTGCCAAAGTTTACCAGCACTGGCCCATGGCGGGAGGAAAGACATAACAAAGTATAAACCAACTAACTGCGGGCCAAACATCCCTGAACAGAGTTCAAGAATCCAGGTGACCAAGTCCATTTAGAATAAAAAAGGAAAAAAGGTAACAGGAAAATAGAATCTAACTCTGTTTTATATTCAGGAGGTTGCTGCATTTATCACACCATCTTGTTAATGTAAAAATGCAGACTAAATTTATGTTAAATGAAACACAGGTCGTCTACAGCATTACATAATACCAGAATCATGGCGAGACCATCAAAACTGAGCTGTGCCTGCAGTTACTGTTATTAACTTTAAAGTACTGAGGGTGGGTTGAAAAACTATTTCAACCATAAAGCAGTTTTTAAATTTTAAAAACCCAAATTAGTTTACAAATTGAAAAGGTATAATTTAGAGACAACATTCAATTACTTTCAATATCGAATTTGCTGCCAAACCTGATACCATAAGAACTCAGAAACTTAAGTTAGGTGAAGCTAACCTAGTTCTGAGTTGATTCACTGACTCTAATAACTCAGGAGGAACTCCAGGTATATACCATGATTCCTATTAACAAACACTCTAAATCACAAGCCAGTTGTCAAAGTTCTGTGCCAGATCAAAACGAACGTCTTAGGAAATATCCCTCTTAAGAAAAGAAATCTGGGGCCTTTTTATTCTAGGCCACAATACTTATGTAACAGACTTTTAAAAAACTAGACCCTATACTGTCCTCTTCGTCAAAAGGGATCTCATGTTGTGGCAGTGGCCTGGATCTTGCTAGAAGTTCATCTGGAACCTGTTTAATTCATTCAACATGCACAGGATTCCTACTATCTGCCAACAAGGCACAAGGTGCTAAAGAATCCAAGAAGAGTAAGTCAGGAAAAGAAAGTAAAGGGTCATTTATCCCCTGGAGCCACAGGGGGAAAAGGGAGAGAAACCATACGTGTTTCAAAGGGCAGCATTATACTTTAACCACCAGCCAATTTAATAAGGGCTTCCCATTTATTTTCTCTCTCTTACACAAAGGTCAAACAAACCCTTCCTGGGTGGTAAAGTCCGGGCCTGAGTTTTATGATGCAACATGTAATTATATCATTTTTAAAAATAAATTTTAATTCCATTTTGTGAGAAAAGATAGGGAGGTGTGTATAGACACTAAAAATGGTGGGTTACAGGAATGACGTTTTTCTTCTTTGTGTCAATATTTTCTAATTTTTCTACAAGAAACACATACGTATTGCAGAAAAATGTTTTTAAAACCCACCTGTATCAAGGATTAATCCAAAGTGTACTAACAGAACTTGAGAAATTCCAGAAATGTGAAAGCAACCTTTAAAGGTTAAGAAGTGACTCCAGGTCTCCATAAGCTGGGTAAAACAACTGCCCGAGACATCAGTATTGCAAAGTATGTCCTACCACAAAGACAAGGCACTATTCAATTATTAAAATGTCAGTTGAAATGACTAAGCCTCACGCCAAACTCCTTCAAGCGCTCCCTTGCTAAAGAAGGAATGGAATGAGATTCCTCCTGCTGCAGCCAAGTATTACTCTGGCCATTGTATAAACACGGCTTTTTCCAAGAGACAGCCGTCTGGGCGTTCCAGAATGCACGAGGCCAGTGGAAGGGCAGGTTGCCCTTTCTTTAAGGCTGCTGAGGTTTCTGTGAAACAGATTCTAAATCCAGAACGCAGCGAGGAGTATTTACTTTTCTTAAAATAAAGCCTAAGGCCCACATGCAGCCCAGCTATGCAAAAAGGAAGGTGTGTTGAACACGAACTGAATACGTTAAAGGCAATGAAACCCCATTTGCTTCTTGGTTCCAGTGGTAATGATCCTGTGTAAATCCCTTTCCCATCCACTCCCACGTGGCATTTTTCTTTAACTTTTGATCAAGTGAAAAAAAACTAACTGGTTTCTCTACTGTATGCTATTTCAACCATAAAGCAGTTTTTAAATTTTAAAAACCCAAATTAGTTTGAATTGAATTGAAAAGGTATAATTTAGAGATAATATTCAATTACTTTCAATATTGAATTTGCTGCCAAACCTGATACCATAAGAACTCAGAAACTTAAGTTAGGTGAAGTTAAACTAGTTCTGAGTTGATTCACTGACTCTAATAACTCAGGAGAGACTCCAGGTATACCATGTGTTATATTAACAAACACTATTGGATAGCTACGTGCAAAAAAAACTGAACCTCAATCCTAACCTCAAAGCATGGTTGTATGGTAAGATTATGTTTAGTTTTTAAATAAACTGTCAAACTGTCTTCCAAAATGACTGTACTATTTTGGATTCCCACCAGCAATGAATGAGAGTTTCCACTGCTCCACATCCTCACCAGTCTTCAGTGTTCTCAGTGTTTTGAATTTTGGCCATTCTAGCTGATGTGTATCTTCTATGGTAAAGTGTCTTTAAGGTCTTTGGCTCATTTTTTAGTTGCGATATTTGTTCTCTTACTGATGCGTTTTAAGCGTTCTTTGTATATATTTTGAATAATAGTCCTTTGTCAAATGGGTGTTTGCAAAGACTTTCTCCGACTCTATGGCTTGTTTTTTTTTTCATTCTCTTAATAGTGCCTTTCCTAGAATAAAATATTTTAATTTTAATAAAGTTCAATTTATCAATTCTTTCTTTGGTGGCTCATGCTTTTGGCGTTATACCTAAAAAGTCATTGCCAAACCCTAAGTCATCTGTATTTCCGCCCGTGTTATCTTCAAGGAGTTTTATAATTTTGAATTTTAGATTTATGTCTGATCCATTGTGAGTTAATTTTTTGTGAATAGTGAGTTAATTTTTTGTGAATAGTGTGGTCTATATCTAGATTTTTTTTTTTTGCATGTAGACGTCCAATTGTTCCATAAACACTTGCTGAAAAGACTAACTTTTCTTTTTTTTTTTTCTTTTTCTTTGGGGGGGGGGGCAATTTCTGAAATAGGTTGTGTCAACTACATTATCTCTTGAATTAAAAAAAAATCATCTTGAAGAAAAAAAAAACAAACACTGCAAATTAAACCCAACACCTATCAATAAGGACCTAAAAGCATCGCAAGATCTGATTACTGAAACCTTACTAAGAATCTTTGTTAAGGCAAAACATCAATTTGTAAATGCATATCATCCCTTAATTTACCTATCTAAATTCAGATTTTTTAAATGAAGAAAGGTATGAGTGACAGACTCAACTGCTGCTGAAGATTACTAATTTGGTATATTTTTAAAAATCACAAAAGGCAGCCTATTGGTGTGGCTCAGTGGGTAAGCGGCGACCCAGGCATGATCCCCAGTAGGGGGCGTGCAGGAAGCTGCAGATTGATGTTTCTCTCATTGATGTTTCTATCTATCCCTCTCTCTGTCTCTCTTCCAAAAAATAAAAATATATTTTACTTAAAAAATCACAAAAGACAAGTGCACACCTACACTTATCAGTGGATTCTCAAACCAGAGAGAACAATCAAGACTGAACAGAGCTATAAAATCCTGCATACACTCACAAACAGAAGAATCCCAGCCAAGATTCCCCAGTGAAATTGTGATGCATACATAGGAATTATATAATCTGCACTATTTTAAGCAATCAGGAAGCTTTTCAGGGAGTACCTACTTTGAAACACTGAATTAAAGGCTATATAAAGAATACACTGGTCCCCTAGCTGGTTTGGTTCAGTGGATAGAGCATCGCCTCCGGACTGAAGGGTCCTGGGTTCGATTCTGGTCAAGGGCACATGCCCGGGTTGTGGGCTCGATCCTCAGTAGGAGGCATGCAAGAGGCAGCCAATCAATGATTCTCTCTCATCATTGGTGTTTCCATCTCTGTTTCCCTTTCCCTTTCTCTCTGAAACAAAATTTTTTAAAAAAAATAATACACTGATGGGTCTCAAATTACTGTTACATTAAAAAATTAAAGTAAAGAACTGAATTAGGGGAAAATTGAATACACACTATAACTTCTGAGAAAAAACAACTTGCTTTTCTGATTTTTGTTTAAAGTAGTTAAAACAGCAATATGATCTCAGAGGTTTATATCCAAAAGAAAGCCTATGACCTGGGAGGAAAATTGGTTTGGAAAAAGCAGCAAATATGAACAGAGCAGTCAGATGACTAGAAGAACACTTTGCTGCTTCTCTCCTTGTCACCAATGATCACCAGCTAGCACGGAGGTTCCCAAGGAGCCAGGCGGAAAGCCTGCACTGGGACAAAATTCAAAACAGGGCTTCGGAACACGACAGTCGTGGGGAAAAAGGAGCATCTATCATAAAAGCGAGAGGGCAGGTTACTCCCTCCCCTGGGATTGTCCTGCATCCCCACCACTCACCTCATCACAGACCCAAAGCCGCCACAGGACCTGGCCCTGCCTTCTCACCTACCTCGCCTCAGACTCCCACCATTAGGAGCAGTGGTTCTCAACCTTCTGGCCCTTTAAGTACAGTTCCTCATGTTGTGACCCAACCATAACATTATTTTCGTTGCTACTTCATAACTGTAATGTAGCTACTGTTATGAATCGCAATGTAAATATCTGACATGCAGGATGGTCTTAGGCGACCCCTGTGAAAGGGTCATTCGACCGCCAAAGGGGTCGCAACCCACAGGTTGAGAACCGCTGATTAGGAGCTTGTTTCTATTTGGGGGCCACTACTCCCTCTGCTCAAAGGTTGTCCTCACGTGGCTGGCTCTCCCTTCTTGTCCTTCGAGTCCCAGCACACACGTCCTCCTCAGAAGTCCTCCTCTGACCACTCAATGGAGAGAAGGCCAGCCCCACCCTGCAAACCACCAGGGTCACCTCGCCCAGTGTATTTTCTCTGCAGCACACCGAAGCCAAGAGCAGTCTGTGTTTATCCTCTTCCCTACGTGTGCATTAGCTGTCTCCTCTCCCCAGCGAGAAGCGCCACGAGGACCACACAGCAGTGTGGATCCCAGACGCTGCGGGGCGTCAGCACCCAGAGCAGGTTCCGGCAGGTAGCAGGCCTGCGGTGAACAGTCGGTGGCAAAGAATGAACTCTTCACCGAGGCCTTTTTTGTTTTTTAATCCTCTCAAATCTTGCCGCTGTGAAATTCTCCCAGAGCTTCACTTTCAAAGTCCCCCTGCTTTGGGGACCCAAGCAGTATTTGAGTTACTGATGCACAGACTCAGTACCACATACACACTCTACCCCCTCGTCCCCCCCAATCTCCCTTCCCCATCTCTTCCTCCCAGAGCCTCGGACAGTCCACCCAACTGGGTCTTCTCCATGAGGTCACACACAGACCCTCACGTTCATGGAGGCTCACAGCTTGGCTCTTCGCTCTCTCTACTCATCTTCTGGAGTGATTAGTCCTTTTAGGAATAAGAGATCCCTTTGAAAACAGATAAAATTCCCACAGTGACCCACAAAATGTTCACTGAAAAATAAAAACAAAAATGACAAGATATTTCACATAAAACTTCATGAAACTGAATTTTCCAGTTGTTTTCAAGAGTTATGGCTTAGTGAGATTACTATATCATTAATCCCACTGGGCCAACACATTATAGGTGCTATGTAATTCACTTATGCAAAGAATTGAGTATGCAAATGAATAGCTTAGATAGAACTATAGGTATAAGCTGGAACTTGTCATGTTTCTTGTATTTAAGAATAGATTAGGTACATAAGAAATTTTTCTTAACTACCCCACTCCATTAGGTCATTATGAACAATGTGTATTTGATAACAATAAACTGTTATCTTCTTTAAAAAAAAATTCTTTTTTTGCCCTAGATCAGCGGTTCTCAACCTGTGGGTCACGACCCTTTTGGGGGGGGGGGGTCAAACAACCCTTTCACAGGGTCGCCTAAGATCATCGGAAAACACATATAATTACATATTGTTTTTGTGATTAATCACTATGCTTTAATTATGTTCCATTTGTAACAATGAAAATACATCCTGCATATCAGATATTTACATGACGATTCATAACAGTAGCAAAATTATAGTTATGAAGTAGCAACAAAAATAATTTTATGGTTGGGGGGTCACCACAACATGAGGAACTGTTTAAAACGGTAGTGGCATTAGGAAGGTTGAGAACCACTGCCCTAGATGGTTTAGCTCAATGGATAGAGTGTTGGCCTGTGCACTGAAGGGTCCCCCCGGGTTTGATTCCGGTCAAGGGCACATGTCCAGGTTTCGGGCTCAATCCCCAGGCATGCAGGAGGCAGCCAATCAGATTCTCACCATTGATGTGTCTATCTTTCTCTCCCTTCCTCTCTGAAATCAATAGAAAATATATTTTTTAAAAATTGTTTTCAAGAGGTTTTTAATTACACATTTTTCTTTTTAAGCTTGTGATCTAGAGTAGTGCTCTCCTCCAGCTCCAGTGCATCCCGTCCCAGACTGGTTCACCGGCGCAGCCCTCATTGGTGCTGCTGTGCTGGACACTGAAATGGTCGCTTAGAAAGGCCAGGCCTGTGGCTGCGAGAGGAAGAAAGTGCTTTTGTAAATTTCCTTTTGGCTCTGGGACAAGACTCACCAGCTACTGTTGGCTGGGCTTCCGCCCCAGAAGAAAGGGCTGCCTCCCACACCTGAACATTCCAGCCAGCACCAAGTGGACCTGGCGCTTGGCCGGCTTTCAACAGAATGGAATAACTAGCAAACTTCTTCAGGAAACTTTAAATAATTACCATGTATTTTTTCCAAAGCAATCAACATTCCTTTCACAACTGAATGGCCACATGTTAATCATTAACTTTGTGGGGTAACAGGAAAAGAGAGAGAAAAAAAATCACAGGTCCCTTTAACCTACCAGTCAGTATTAATGACGGCAGACGAACATTTTCAGACAAATAATCTGAAGAGGGTAACAAAACTAAACAAAAATGAAACAAATCTAAGCAGCAAGGGTAACCTTTGGGTAGGGTAACCTATTAAACAAAGGAGGGGTAGTTCTCGCTTACTATTCCGAGTTCCATTTCAACTAACTAAAAATGCCATCATCTCGTATTATTTTTGGCAACTTCTTTTATGTCCCAAATCAAGGCATGAATTTCAGGAATTCAGCAGGCCAGTCGCATCTGTGCGTGAAACACTACTGTATCTGACTTTGCCACCCCCTTAGGCAAAAAAAGGGAAAGGATATATATATCTATCTATATCTATATATATATATCTATCTATCTATATCTATCTATATAAGATAGATATAGATAGATATATATATATGTATCTCCACCATCTCAAAGCCAAAATGAGAGAAGCAAGCAAGCAAGAAGCACATTCCTGTCTTATCTGGCCTGACTCTGATTCTCCTGGCCTTTCTTTCATTACAGGAAGGGGACTCCAAGGGCATTCCCCTGAGATCAAACAAAGCATTCCTAAAAGGCAAAGACGGCGTTCACAGGCACCTCTCCTCCCAGGGAGAGAGAGAACAAGCCTCCCATTTCATGAATGAATAAGCTGTAATGAAGCATTTCTGTGGCCTTAAATACAATTTCAAAGAGGTGACGGTATATGAGAGTGCAATCAGAGAACTCTCACATACCACCATCAAGTGACTACAATGAGAGAGAAAGTTCATGGGAAAGCAAACTTCCTTTGTTTTTAGTAAGAACAGAAAATACAGGAAGGCCTAAAAATTCCACCTTGAAATGAAAACCCTTCATTAAGGTTTTCTTAAAATCGCAGCAGATCTCACCACCAGCAAACAGTGGCCCGAGACTGCTTTGGTGCTTTTAGTTATCCCGTAGGTAGGGATTATGCATTCAACGTATTATTTACTCCAGCTAACTTCTCCTTTTAATACATCTCAGAGGCTCCTTTCTTTAACCTTCTGAAGCATTTAGCCAGTAATTTTCAAACCATAAAATGCTTTCTATATATGGGAGTCTGCAATTAAAACAGAACTCAGCTTTCCATAAAGCATATATTTGGTTACTGTAAAAAAGTGGAGATTTTTTTTGTTAACTTCTACAACGGACTATTTTATTTCCTTCAACGAGAGTAAGAAGCATTATTCTCTCTGCTGTAAAGAAAACACTGGCAGACACTGAATTCTCTATTCTATTCGGTAGGTCACACTATAACAAATGCTTGTGCATTTGTAGTTGGGCCCCCTTTCTAAGTACCCAAGTTGTGGTAAAGAAATCTACTTCCCTTAAACAGTCGGATTGCGATGTCATAAAAACTACTGAAACAAATTAATCCACCTCAGATCCCTACTCTAAATTCTCTGACTCTCTCACTCACTTATGACAATCCCTAAAGCTGGAATTCAAATATATACAGGATGTATGCGCTGGGAAATAAAGCCCTGAAGAAATGTAATCAACCAACTGTTCCACAGAAACAGACAACCACTGTCTGGTTTAGAAAAATAATGGAATTCCTGCTTCCACATGATTGAAGCTGCATCCAGTCAGTACTGTGCCTTTAGAACTAATCCCCCGAGGCATGGTAAGGCAGAGAAAGTTTGTGTGCCATAAGTATTGGTGAATTTTTTTTTACCCACACTCCAGAAACCTGTAGGAGCTTTTGTTCCTGCGTACCTCCTCCCACCTTTCATTTTATTGGCAAATTAGACTAAACTGCATTTTTCTTGAGTTACTGCAATTATAAGCATGAAACATGAAGCTAACAAAGAATGAAATATCAGTTTCTGAATGAGTGTTCTTTTTTCCAAGGGTTCAATCAAGTCACCTCCGCATATCTAAACCAATTTATGAGCCTCCAATATCTAGGCCTAATCCATGTAAATGCAGCACTCTGCCTCACTCCACATCTAATTTCCATATTTAATTCTCATATCTATTACATAAGTAACTAACCCAAAACGTTATCACTTTGCTCTTTTTTGAAAACACTGTTCTTTGCCCAATTGTTTTGAATAGAAATCTGTCTTTTATTTACTCCAGTCTCTCCCAAGACTTTGGGTTAATAACTGCCAAGGAACTGCTGATTGCCCAACAGCAGATCTTTGATAACTCTTAACAAATCATCCCATGAATAAGATAATTTATCTTAATTCATCCACACTGTGCTGCTGAGTATATATTAGCTATGAACATGGTGAATTAATTTACACTGACCACCTAGGAGAGAGAGAGAAAACTGTTTTCTTGGTTTTAACAATAAAAACATATTTTTTTATTTGAAAAGCCTCACAGCAGCTAAAATTAGAAAGTCATCCAGTGGACCCTGAAAAAGAAGATACCTACTAAGAAGATATCTTAGTAGATACCTAACTGGAGGCCACTATTCCAGTTAGTTTCTTGGCAGCTAACTGGACTCAAATTTAAAAAACAGAGCCTAGCAGTAATTTCCACACAGGGGCCTCTAACGCAAACCTCACTTCAGGGAGAGGCAGCCTGACTCCTGCACTGAACTGCCTGCCTGCATTGCATTTCCGCCATCAGAGCCAGTCCAGCCTTTGTAGAGAAGTTCCTGGGATCCTATTTCAACCAATAGGACTGAGGCTCTCCCTGACCAATCAGAGCTTCAAAGCTGTATTCAACATCTTCATCCACCTATCAGATAGCTCCGTTCTGGCCAATCAGGACAGTGTCTTTTAGACCAATCAAACTGTGAGGATTTGGAGTCATCATTTGCATGAGGATGAACCCATCAGGGACCAGGGGTGGGGACTTCTGTGTCTGTAAGTCGGTGGCCTCTGGCTCTGAGAGCACGCTTTCCCTAACAGAGCTATCTAGCTGGAGAGGGGCCTGACCCCAGGGTCCCCGCACAGCTGTGCAGCTTCACAGCCAGCCACGCTGCTTTATAATGGAGCTGTAACACGGTGGAGCTGGTCCACAGCAGGGCTGTATCACAACTGAGCTGTTTAGACCATTTCCTCCTTCACTGCACCCCCAAACTGGGGATTCCCGCTGAAGATGAACTGATGCCAGTGACCATCAGTTCACAATACTAAACATGTGCTTTCATGGAGTAAGCAATATCTAACCAAGTGAAATACAAAGTCAACCGCCATTTCAGAGTTCTTTTTCACAGGGCCATTATTTGGCACATAAGGAAAAACTCATCTAAAAATAATAACAAATCAACATAAATAAGTCTTAAGATGCCAATGGGGACAAAGATCTGAAAAAGCTAAGTTAAGTCTGAGAGAACAGTCTCAAAAGGTTGGTTTATAAAAACAAGAATTTTCCTCAACACAGAACTACAGGCACAAAAGGAACCACCACTGTTTTGATTATGATAGTTCCCTGAACGGGGTAATTTTCTCACCAACGATACTGGAAACTTTTTGGGTTTTGTTTTTAAATCCAAAGATTCAGTTGCAGCCAAGAATACAGAGATGTGTGCTCTCAACTGCGGATGGGTCTTTTCCTTGATAAAAATGTGGCAATTTGTTTGGCAACAAAAAGCTTAAGCTTTTATTTCCTTTGATCTACTAATTCCACTTCGTGGAATTTATGCTAGGGTGACAGAGAAACACACCAACAAGGAAGTAATTTAAATATTCAAAAATTGGGTAATATATATATATATATATATATTATAGTTTACCTCTGTGATGGCATGCCATGTTCTCTAAGTGAACTGAAGAACCTTACAGAGTCTGAATATATTAAAAGACAGTCAACAAAACAAAACGTGCAGTATATGTTTACTTTTATTTTTAATCCAGCACCAGGAGCTGTAGCGGTAAGTGTGTGTGTGGACACAAATTGCAAAATATTTCAACGGTGCTCTAAGGAGTAGAGCTGTAAGAAGTTTCTTTATTCTTTACAATAGTCTGCATTTTCCCAGACTTCTACAATGGTTATATGTTAATTTTTTTCCTTGAAAAATAAAACTCACTTTTAAAATGAGGGTTCTTCTCGGCCAATGTTGCTCAAATGCACTGGAGAGTCGACTCTTCAAAGAATCAACATTAAGTAATCATTTGCAAACTCTCCTTCCAAGACCTTAAAGGGGATTTCTCAAGCCAACAAGCCCCCGCAGAAAATACATTTGCAACTGAACGGATGCTCCCGCAGAGAATGGGGCAGATGCATCTTCGGTGGCTTTGGCAACCATTTCCTCTCATTATCCCTTCCCTCCCAAGTGCTTTTCAGAGCCCCCAGAAGCCTGCCGAAGTTAACAGGTCCTGAATATGCACTCCTCGGCCTGAACTGATTGCCCTTCCTAAGGTAATAGTGAGCCCCCAGGCAGCCCTTTCACCGGGGCTTTAACCAATGCCCCCTGCAGGGAGGTGGCCGGGGGCAGCTCAGTTCTCAGAGGACCAGGCTGTGACCCAATCAACAGGATTCCAAGCAAGACAATCCCTCCATTCAACAGTCCTAAGAACTGCAGGGGGCCAGCGACAAGGGGCGGGACCCGCTCCCCGGAGGAATGCTAGTTACCTGTCACGGTGCGGATTCACCCGGCAGCGGTTAAAGAAAGTCTCCAGCTGCTTCACAGATTCCCAGCCAGCAGCTGGCACAGAACAAACCTATTTGCTTAGGCTTCATTCACAGCTCTGCATGCGGCACTGCGGATGCCCAGATGGGAACAGGTAGGTCTGTGAGCGGCTCCCGCCGGCAGGAGGGCACAGCGGGCTTGAACAGTCTGTGTCCATGGAAAGGTATCCTGTGCACGTCCCCAATGGACACAGAGAGTTCCCATACCTGAAGTGTGGCCCGAATCAACACAAAGGGCAAGTCTACAGAAGGACGACTTTATGGCCCTTAATTCCAAAGAGAAGTATGGAAATTACCAGCGTTGAACGAATTACACAGGTTAGCGATTTTGCAAGCCTGCAGGAGCTTGTTTGTTAATGATCACAGGCTTTGTTTCCCTTGGAGATGGTGGACCTGACCTAATCAACTCTTTGGGGAAATTACTCTGTAAAACAATGTCTTAGGACAGCAATTTTCAACCCGGTGCGCTGCAAGAATTCGTAAAACATGCAGCACCTGACTATTTAGTCGGGGGCACTGACCTCTTTTCCCTTAGATTGTCAAATTTTTAAAAATGACAATAGCTGTTTAGCGAGTGTGAATGAATCAAAATTATACCTTTTTATTTGTCAGATACTGGCAATAAATATATTTTTGGTGTGCCGCAGAATTTTAGTAGTTATTTTATGTGTGCCATGAGCTGAGATGAAAAGGGTTGAAAATATCTGTCTTAGGACCTCACATACTTTCACATAAAAAAAGATGTCTTATTGGTGAAATAAACTTCTAATCTTTATATTAAAATTATGCTACTGACCCCAAGTAGGCCCCCAAAAGCAATGTGAATGGGACAAGTTCAATAACTGATGTTTATTCTGAAAAAAGAAAAAGAAAAAAAGGACTCTTGATTCACTCAGAATTTTACAGAAGCTACCAGTGGAAACTATTTAACGGAAAACACAGTTCTAATTTGCAATGAACTGCTCAGTTGTTTTCCGACATCCATTAACACAAAGCAAGTGCGAGCCCAAGTGAAATGCCGGCAGAATGAGCTTCCACGGAGCTTCGACCCGAGTCTAAATCACAGGGATCGCTTCAGTGTGGTATTTTAGGAGCCATGCCAGGATCTACGCCATCAGCACCTTCGACAAGGAAATTTTCTGCAGCACCAGCGTAACGGGTTTTTATGATTCTCCCCGAATGCCATTAGAAGAAGGGGCCTGGCTCCCACACAACACTACACTTTACATGTGCACCTACTAACTCTTTCCACCTCCCCTTCCCACCGGGTGTGCCCGAGCCTTGCTTTACAGGATAAATATCCTTTAAAGTAGCTGAGCTCCACACAGATCTCTAAACCTGTGCTGTGGGAACGGGCGTGAAAGGGGGCTAGTCCCACCTGGGATGTGCTCTAAGTGTAACGTGCGCACCGCTTTCAAGATTTCACATGAACACAAGCACGTGCAAGCTCTACCTCATTACTTTGTTTTTATGTTGATCACATGCTGAAAGGATACTTTTTGATATGTTGGATTAAATAAAATATATCATTAAAATATCACCTGTTTATCTTTTCTTACAGCAGCAACTAGAACAGCCGTGGGCAAACTACGGCCCGCGGGCCGGATCCTGCCCGTTCGGCTGTTCTATCCGGCCCACGGAGCCGAAAGAGCGGAGGGTTCTCTTGCTCTCCCCTCCGCTCCTTCACCAGCAGCAGTGTTAACATGGCAACGTCGGGAAACACGGCCGCAGCTCCTTCTTCTGAGTCCAGTTTAAGAACCCATTGTGGCCCTCGAGTCAAAAAGTTTGCCCACCCCTGAACTAGAACATTGAAAATTACATATATGGACAGTACTATTGAACCGCGCTGCCTTACCCTGCTAAACTAACTCCACTGACGATCTAAAAAATAAAAAATGCTGGCAGAATTTACACACGGGTGCTACTAGAAATTGCGAAAATCACCTTTATCTAACGGACACCCAGCGGAGTCCAGCCCCAATCCCCAACATGCTGAATCGTGGTCTAAATAAATGGTGGTTGTTTGAAGCCACTAAGACCTAGGATGGTTTAGTTCTCAACAAAAGGCTAAATCAGTTCTCTGTGATCCCCCCACGGTATTTTATATCAGCCCAAAGACAATAAAAGGTCAATTCAGCTTCGGATTTGTCTACACTTACTACACTGAATCTTCTACTCTCCTTCATGGAACATAGCCACCATCTCATTTCTTACTGGTTCTCAGGCACTGAAAGGTACCTCCTGTGAACAGATCTCTACCCAAACATGCAGAAATAAATAAAAAGAAACTTCCTCAAAGGTTTTCTGGCCTTCCTTAAATCATCCTAAAGAGTTACTGAAAAACTAAGTTAAGTGAACTGGTAACTGTCTCTTCTACCTTTGAAAGGTATAGAATCAGATGCCCTAGCAAAAGTACTACAAAAAGAAGAGTTTACCTTTTTTATTTAGATGAGGTCACTAAAATAAAGGAAATATTCTTAGTTTTGCATACATTATTCTCCTTAAAATAGTCTAGTCATTGAATTTCCCTTTATTCAACCAGGCTTTAAAAGAAGGGTTTGCTCATAAGTAATAGTGCCCTTTAGCAGAAATAACCAAGAGATTAACAATACACAACAAATGCCTTTTCTAAACGGTACATGTCAGTGTGCTTAATTTAATCCAGGAAACTGACAGTTTCAAAAATATTCTGTGAATCTCTAAAAATGAGTATCTCTTTTAAGTCTTAGGAAATTTATCAATAATGACACTAGCAAATAAAAATAGACTCTACTAATCTAAAAGTCTTTCAAGAGTTCAAGCTTTTGTCAAAAAATGTACAATCTAAATGGATATTCATATCTTTTATATATAAAACAGGAAAAAAAAATTTTTTTTTAATCCAGAGAAAGAGATACAGGCAATATCACCATTTTCTAGCCCAAGGAAACAACAATGCCTAACCCAAGTAAATCCTATGAATTCGGGATTCTAATTCCAGGCTTTCGTACTCAGTCTGACAAATGAAGTATCTTCAAGAGAAGGCAAAATATAAAAAGGCACTTGGCATTGTTACTGAAGTTCTGCTGTGGCTGGTATTTTAATGCTTTGTTTTTAGCTGCTTCATGGGTGTGGGAAAGAGGGCACTTTAAGTGGAAGAGCGGTTTTAACTGCATTAAAAGAAAAGGCAGCCCGGCTGGCACGGCTCAGTGGTTGAGATTTGACCTATGAACCAGTAGGCCACAGTTCGATTCCCGGTCAGGGCACATGCCCAGGCTGCAGGCTCAATCACCAGTGTGGGGTGTGCAGGGGGCAGCCAATCAGTGATTCTCTCTCATCGTTGATGTTTCTATCTCTCTCTCCCTCTCTCTTCCTCTCTGAAATCAATAAAAATATATTTAAAAAAAAAAAAAAGAACAGGCAGAACTATGGCAAATCTGACACCCCTGTACCCCCAATTAGAATTTTCTATTTACCCAATATAACAAATTTAAGGTCTTTCCCAGTAATAGTTACTTAGATACATTTCCTTTTATCATTTTGTGATAATCTATTTCAATTTGAAATTGAACTCGCCCATCAAGCCTAGCTGGGTGCCTACCACGTGCCAGGCACAGCTCTAGGCACCAGCAATACAGGGGCGGACAAAGCAAAGTCCCCGCCCCCATGAAGCCTTTATGTGGTGGCAGTAAAACAAGAAAAGCAGCTTTGTTCTACTATGTCAGGAAAATGATGCACTAGATGCAAGACATATTTTTAAAGTCATGGGTCCTAAATTATAGAATTTTATATTCGTAGATGTGATGCTTAGGTTTGACTTCTTTCTAAAACCAACAACATTGAGTTCAATAAAACCAAACATGAATATTCTTCGTATTCATGCCTTCCTAATTAGCCTTCTTCTTCTACATGCGGTTATCACTCTATTAAGAAAAAATACCTTTAAAAAATTTAGGTCTTTTGAAAGTAACTGATTTCCATTCTGATGTCTCATCTGAGAAACTAACTTGGTGTTGACATGACAAACTCATCTTTTTTTTTTTTTCCTTAAACATGTAAACACCTTCGAGCTGAGAAACAAATAAAAAAAAGAACATCATATGACAAACATTTAGTGGGTTTATCAAAAGATGAACATTACGGAACAAGTACTGTGGGCCCGCACTGAGATGAGAAATAAAGATGTTTGAACATCCTGCTATCAAGCAGCTTTAAGAGTAAAGAACCTGGTAAAAAACTTAGTAAAGAGCTAAAAACAAGTGGATTTTTAAAGAATCTCTTAAGAATTTATGGTGGAACTGCTTTAAAGTCATCTTCCAAAAAGTTGTTTTCAACTAAGAAAACGCCCTCAACTTGTGGTAAAGAAACACATGTTATTGCATGAGTTTCCAAAATCACTGTTTATAAAATAAAATAAAAAATGACCTCCATAGAGGTCAAAAAACATATTGACTGGACATTATAAAAAATTAATGCCTATAAATCAAATTTCAGAACATTTTGCCACACATGCATTTCTTTCATCTTTCACTGTAAAGTTGTTTAATGTTCTTTTTTACAATGAACACTAACCCATAAAAATAGGCATTATTTACCAATTTTTCTTTTGTGCTGAACAAGGGGACTATTTAGAAACCTTAAACAGTTTATTAAATCCCAAATGCTCTGATTGTTAAGTTCATTTAAATAAAAACCCAGTCTATCAAGAAAGTTAACTTTATTATTAGAATTTTCTGACAGATTATTTTACCTCTACTAGTAGTTGAGCAGAGGAAGGTTTCCATGGTAAGTTGGCAACACTGAAGATCAAATCCTGGCCTGGAGGGCTCCTTGGTTTAAAAATAGGTGTACTATGTATTATACTTAATTTATTAGAATAGTTTGTCTCATACACCTCAACAGAAAGACAGGGCTCGCTGCCAATACAGGTCTGTAAAGAACTACAGGTTATCATCTAACTTGAAGACAACCTTGCATGCTAGTTTCTCTTGAATCACTGTAAGCACATGTATAAACCTATAGAAAAGTGATTTCTATGTCTTCACTATAAAGTATTTACCTACCTCACTTACAAAATAGAAAGAAAACCCACTATAGAATAAGCATATACTAGACTAGGTGACATGCTATACACGTAGAAATACCTGCAGACTATATAGAGCGCATTATACAAACGCCTGTCATTACCGGTGTCACGCCGCCATCATCATCATCATCCTCGCCATTCTCCTCCCGCTCTGGTCCTCCTTTACGAGAACTCGTGAGGACTGGCAGCCCTGGAACCTCTGGAACAGAGGAATTCAAACCAGGGGTCCCAGGACACTGAGGGTCCATGAATAGGCTAGGCACTTCCTGATACCTTGGCATTGTAACCAAACCACTATATGTCGCCGAAGACAAGAATGACAGTTTTCAACAGCTTCTCAAAAGTGTCTTTGATGCCCAAAACATTGAGAACCCCTGCTTTGGAGATCTAGAACTAGGTATCCAGGCGGTGGGAGAAGGGCTTCGCTCACTCTTCCCGAACACCATTATTATATGTTACGATGGGATTGTGCTCAGGGGAGGGCAGAAACATGAGTAAAGCTGTGCTCCGGCCTTGAGTTCTGGGAGACAGACACGAAGGAGACAGCTGAACAACACCCTGAGTCATACATGGTAACAAAAGAACATATAGAAAGAACCACTGAAACAAACAGAAGCAAAGACCAAGTCCCTGGGACTTGGGAAAGAATTTTCAGGAGAGGTAACAATGGCTTACCTGGCTGTCCTACCCAATACCTATTGAGTGCCTGTTTTATGAGTCCAGTAGTAGAAGACTTAGACTCTACCCAACACAAAGCTAACAATTTAGAGGGAAAGGACATATAAATAAACCATTACACTAGATTGATACGTAAAATGTTTTTTAAGTACATATAAGAAAAGAAGAATTTGCTCCAAATGAAAAAGAAAGATGTGTTAGGAAGAGTTAGGGATAATAAGAGCCAACCAAGTGGTCAATGTGTTCCCCAAAAGGCGGGGAGACAAGAACTGAGTGCTGCATGGGGAGGGGCTGGCTCCACTTGGCAAAGCTCAGGGATGAGCAGGAGCTGATGGAAGGAGCACGTAAGTAAACTGGGGAGGAAGGTGGGTTCATTAGGGTATTGCTGGCTATGCCAACGGGCTTGGACTGTATGTACGGGAGAGACTGAATGGTTAGAAGGAGGATTCCATGAGAAATGGAACACCTCTGCTGGAGAATCATCTGTTACCAGAATGGCCTCAAATGTTACACCTTAAACCACATCCATTTCTACTACATTATTTTAATTTAAAACATTTTCAAAATCATACAAGGCCAGTATGTGTCTTAATCTCCATTAATTGTCATGCTTTTATAATTTAATATAGGTCCTACATGAATTTTAATATAGGCCCTAGATGCTATAGGTATTAGCATCTAATTTTCCTCATGAATTACTGTGATGACCTGAGACACTATGCAAAGGGCTTAAAATAGGACTGATACACATTCAATAAAAGTCAACTATAATTATATACCAACCATGATAAAGAAGAAATATTCACCAAAGATAAGATATAACACGGTGAAATGACCACATATTAGAAACTATAGAAATAGCTGGGTAACTTTTATCAAAAAAAAGGAAAGAGAAATCAATTAGACTAAAACTAAAAATAACTACATTGAGTACATTTTCCCCAGCATCAAATAAATAGACAAATCTAAAGAACCTCTTTCAACAGGTCCGTTCACTCAGCCACTGGGGCCCTAGCAATGAAACGGGTTCGATACAGTATCAGGTATTCCGAGGAGAGAGTGTAGTTTAACTGACAAGGCAAGTTAGTTGATGAGATTGGCTGGCCCCTGAAGGAAATATGTGAATGGCTTCCAGACTCACTATCACCGCTGTTAAGCTGGCTACCTGCCAATTCAGCAAGTACAGGCATGTGCCCCGGATGGCAATCTTCCCAAGTTCACGTGTCCCCAGGAACAAAGGCATGAGAGAGTGTGTTTCGTGGCATTGTGTCCTGTACGCTGAGCATGCGGGATTTATAACCAACATGGTTTGATTTTTTTTGAATTAAGTGCCATAAAACGTAATGCAATGTAACACACTATGCAAAACAGACACTAATAGATAATAAAAGCTGGACAAGTCCAGCCTTCTGAACTGATATAATCCACAAAGTCAAAACGACAGGAACTAAGTGGGTAAGAAAAAAAAATCCAACATGGACAAACACCTAAAGTTTAAAATCTACTCCATTTTCATAATTGGGCAAGGTGGACAACATGGAAAAAACAGGCCAGATATTAACTGAGCATTAAATCTCTATACACATAGTCACTCACCAAGTTATGAACACAACTCTGAGAACAAAAAAAAAAAAATAGGTCCCTGCCAAGAGGACTAAGGAGAGCCACGTGCCCTCATTTAAATGCCGCATACCGGATGGCTGGTGAGCACGGCTGCCAAAGCCGGGGCATCCAGGCCGACGATGCCAGAGAACAATGACTACACGTAACCTGCTTAAAGGGCAAGTGCAGATTAAGTTAACTTCAGCTACCCTGTGGGTTAGTTTGGTTTCCAAGGTTAGCTAGAACCCTAACAACTATCTAAAACTTTATTTTGATGAAAAAACACTCCAATTAGCATTCTAACACGTGTTTTTATACGAGGTCACACTTTCACAACTGAAAACACGGGTAAGATACCTGTCCACCTCAACTGGAGCGTGATTCACCCACTACTCACTAATGACTTTGCTGGAATAATCTTAAATTGCTGAAATGCCACCACTCTGTAACGCTAAAAGCCTGTTCTCCTAAATGTGCTAAAGAGGAGCATGTCATTCTGAGAAAAAAATGATGGAAGGTTCTTAGACACTCTACTCCAGTGGTTCTCAACCTTCTGGCCCTTTAAATACAGTTCCTCATGTTGGGACCCAACCATAAAATTATTTACGTTGCTACTTCATAACTGTCATGTTGCTACTGTTATGAATCGTCATGTAAATATCTGATATGCAGGATGGTCTTAGGCGACCCCTGTGAAAGGGTCGTTCGACCACCAAAGGGGTCGCGACCCACAGGTTGAGAACCGCTGCTCTACTCCTTCAAGACAAAGCCTCAAATCTAGGATTCAAGTCTCCGGCCTGACTCAACCCAGTTCAGCCCAGAGCCCTTCTCCACTCGTAGTTTTCATATGGGCTTCCTTAGAGCATCTCAACATGGTTCTTTAAAAGTGAGAGGCAGTACAAGGTTGTGTTTGCAAGCAAGGCTCCAGAGTTTGGCCACTGAGTACCCAAGGGGCTCAGGCAAGTTATTAACCTCTTTGTGAATGTGCCCTCTATCTGGGAGGCGTGAGGATTAAAGAAATGAAGTGCTCGGAACAGCACCTGGTTGGAACAGCGTCTGTGGTTTCTGATTATACCAATGTCCATGACAATGGCCATTACTATCGTTACCATTGAAAGCAGGAGGCCAAAGAGACCAGACTTGAAGCTGCCTCTACCCTATCGCACCCAAGTCCTGGCCCTTACACATCATTCAGATCATACAAAAGCATCGCGCAGCCTCACCACGTTCTGCTTCTCAGCATAATGCCGCCCTGAGTCACAGTCCCCGCAGCTTCCTAACCCAACCGGTACGCCCGTCAGTCCGGAAAGAGTCACCTTGCTAAACACCATGCGCAGAACTAAAGACAAGCTGATCCTCTGTTTTCTCTGCAAACGAAATGGAATTTCCCTAGGATTGCTAATTAGGCCCTACTGTCGCCTAAACACCCTCCTGCTTCAAAGGAGGCTCCCGTTCGTCAGCAGAAATTACTCTGTGCCCGGCCTGACTCAGAATCACAAAAGAGCCGATCGATGCTCCCACACACGGCCACGGCTCGCCATCCTAACAGAACTTCTGCCTAAGCCCGACTGTCAATCTCACGGTGGCTAGGAAATCCATTTCTCGCCTCTTCAACTTCTCTAGGAGGACGGAAAGCGCAGGACAGCAGCTGCAGCCACGTAGGGAGGAGACGGCCACACAAAAGCCCTTTCACCAGCACATTTCTGAACTCCCTCCAGCGGCCTCCCACCAGCATCTCCAAGTCCCTGCTGCCGGGAACTCTAGACCCAGCTCCATCCCAGGGGACTGGTCCCCCCCCCCCCCAGTAGACCACACTTCCAACAGCCACTCTGACAGACGTATTGCCATACTGCATGAGCCCATTGAGACCCTCCTCATTCTATTTCCTGTCGTGACAGAACTGGCCCTAGGAAAAAGCAGAGGTCCCTGTTCTATGCTGAGTATGCTACTGTCAGTTGAGAAAGGTTGTTTCAAACCTTGAATAAATAATTAAAATAACTCAAGAATTCTGCCAAACCGGACAGAAGCCCCAGAAACATTCTCCCTCTCATTTCAAGACCCTTCTTCCTGTTCCCCACTACACAAGCTCATTCGTCCTGTGTCCCGCTAATTCAGGAAGGCCAGTCCCCAAATGGGTAACACGGGGATGATGCAGTGACGCTCCCCCGCCAGGAGAATGTGGCCAAATTCTCTTAAGAAGAAGGGATCCTAGTTCCCCCTCCCATATTTCACCACCGGTGATTTATCTTGTTGCAACAGCTGCACTTCCACATTAACTCATTCCAAGTCTTTTCATCAAAACGTCCATTTCAATCCTGAAACCCCGAGTGTGATTCTAAAGGTAACACAGCGCTAATCAAGTTTAGAATTTGCTCTTATCTTAATGAAAAACATGGTCTCCCCAAATAAGGTGTCAGAGAGGGAAACACTCTGATTGGGCTGCATTATAAAAACTGCCAAACGCTGAACCGAGGAACTCGAGACAGAAGGGGAACCTCCTCACAGGCATTCCGTTGTAATACACACATCAGGGGGACAGACCTACACAAGTTTCTATTAACAATTTGAGAAAAGTCCTTGGCCAGCCATTTTTCTGGACGTATCCTTCGTTTTCAAAATTGGCAAAAGGCTGCAACTTTCTATTGGTGCTCGAGTAGTAATTAACATGGAAGGGTACCCATCAGCTCCGAACACTAAACTGAACTGATTCCACAAATCTAAGGACAGATGCTCAAGATTCTATTCCACTCAACTTTGAAGCTTACAACAAAGGGAACCAGGAACATATCTGAAGTGAGAATGAAGTGAATGCTGAGCACTATGAAGTCAGGCAAATCAAATGTAAATGGGAAATTACATATGCTTTAAAGATACTTGCTCCACTAACACCTATTAAACCTGCGTTATAATCCTCACTGTAGATCAAGCATGTCAAACTCACAGCCCACAACAAGTATTTTTGCTGCCCAGCCAATATAAGGGTATGTAAGAAACGATTTAATAAAAATTCCTTTCCCTTACGCACTTTACACGCAGGCACACCATTTCTCTCCACTAATACCAGGAGCGAATATTTTAGCAGCCGATTTCCACATCATTTGTCTTGGACTGACTTGTTTGGTGTGCACAACGATAAATATTTTGCTTTCGGAGAACAGGAAAAATAGGTTTATTTGCGTCACACTTATTAATTTGTGCAGTTATTCAGTGTCTGGTAAGTTAATGTTCAAGAAAACATATTAATTTTTTATTAAAATGTTCTATCATTTTATGTGAACGATGAGTCATTTATTTCAGCCTTTTGTATTCAGCATGTCCCTATTGAAATAAACCTACGTTTCTATGAAAATTGAAGCTTTTGTGTGTTTTTTTTGCAGCCCACAGAAACTTAAACCTTGTTTATTTGACCCGTGTTAGCCTTTGAGTTTGACATGCTTGGTGTAGATGTTGGGACAAAAAGTGGGGGGATCTCAATGACAGCACTGGAGATTGGCTCTTAACCAGACTGACTTTCCGAGTAATTGTTCACATCACTCTCTGCCCTTCCAAACCTCACAGGGAAGAGCAATCACGTGGGCCTGGTTTGTGAGAACAATTCCTAACGCCCACCCAGAGGCCTGGCCAGGCAAAGCATGTGATACAGAGATTAGCAGATGAGTCAGCTGTCACTCCCACAGGCCAATTACAGTGAGCTCCCTGCAAAGCCAGTTAAAAAGTGCCTACAACGCCTAAACCCGACAGGACTGTGCATATTTTAGGCAGTCCACGGAATGTCCATTTCTTAAAAAAAAAAAAAACACACAAAACTACTTTTCAAGGGATGTTTCGAATGTAAGCTCCTTTAAGAAAAGATCTTAAAAAACAGTAAGAACTAAATCCAGATTTCTGAATATGTTCTCTGTTCTTTGAAAAGTATACAAATGATACACCTACTTGACAATGTCACTCAAAGTCAAAGGCAAGAAGTACTAACCAGTTAAGTGGGCAGGTTCTTGGTATTCAGAAGCAAAGGGCTCCTGGGTGGGACCACGTCAGTTAGCCCAACAGGAAAGGCATGACTAGGAGAGAGAGTCAGAGCCTGGCAGAGACGGGCACTGAGCAGACACTGAAGCTCTAGGCAGGTGCTAACACACCTGACCTGAGCCAACTCAACCCACACCAAGAGTCAGTTCCTGAACTGCTCCGGCTTTTCTGCATCGGACAAGCACCTCTCTACACCTCCAACCTGTCCTAGAAATTAATCAGGCAAACCCCAAATGAAAGAAATTAGCTTATCTAATTTCAGCATTTCTACTGCACAAAACCCACTGACCTTCCCTGCAGGAATTCAACATTATGATATCCGTTGACTTACCAGAATTCTCTAAAATAACTTGCACTGATAATTCTACTGCCAAAAATACATCTTGTAATGTATACCAGGCCAATGTGTCATTATTATATCACTTGTATTTCATTTCAAAACGCATCTAAACCTAAGTCTACTGTACATGCCGTATTTTGCTCTGGAAAGCAAGAATTACAGAATAGGTGACCTAGAAACGGCCAACTTTTCTTTCTCTCACCTTTAAATGTCAATATTTATACAAACGCAGAACAGTTTCATATATACTTCCCAGCCCCACTGCCCATAATCCCGGCCTCCCATGGAGTCTGGCCCTGCCACGGAGCTTGCAAAAGGAGCTTGCAAACCGCTGGGGATCTATTTCAGGACGCGGCAGTGTTGGGTGGGATGTTCCCTCTTTTTTCTTTCTTGGGTAGTAAAAATATCTGTCTCTTAAATATATAGGTGAAAAGTACTCGTTTCTAAATGAGGCTTTAAAAAGCAACAAAAATACTCTTTTCACTTTAAAGAAAAAAACCCAAAAGGCAGTGCTCATATAATTTAAGTCATCAAAGAAATGTAAATTAAGGTTTTGGTTCTATTTTCTGTTCGAACTTTAAGTTACAACAGCTCTTTTTAGGCTTTTAAAACCCACTTTGGAAAAGGAAAAAAAGTAGGGATAACTATCCTGAGGAAATTCAAAACACTTCAGAGTTTCAGCTCCTAACTTCGGGGTATTGTTCTCTGTTGACATCGCACCTGGAAATTCTAACTCATGTTGGAGAATATGACAACAAAAAAAAAAATCTATTCTACTCTTCAGATGAAGGACTACTAATTGCTGTTGATTATGCTATTTTCTCTTGAATTGAACTATTTTGGGTATTTCAGATGAGTGGTAGATAAAGTATGTGTGATACATGCTGGTAGTATTTAATTCATTAGAAAAAGAACCCCTTGAATAAACCAGAACACATTAAAATATTATAGCATCTAAAATAACTTACTTCTAGGAGAATATCCTATTTTTCATGTGTTATATACCTATTAGATGTGGGAGTGGGTAGGGGTGGGTATTGACTGAATACCCAAGGTATTACTTTAAAAGAAACTTTTAATATAATAAGAAAACATCCCTTTTTAGAATGGAATTAGTAATACAGGAAACATCAATGAGATCAGTAAACAAAGTGAGTTCCATCTATGCTGATAAATGTCGTGATTACCCAGTTTCCTTCTGTTTCCACTACCCTTCTCAGGGGGGCGGGGAGGGGGGGTGGCATTCAAAGCCAAAGTAGTCATTAAATTAATCATTCAGCCTTTTAATCTTTAGTGAGCAGCTTCTACATGGCAGGCACTTTGGGCTAGATGCTGAGGATAGAGAACGCATGAGCTACCATTAAAAGCCTGCCCTTAAAGGTGGTTTAGGGGTAAATTATAACACCCAAAATTCGTGTATTGAAGTCCTAATCCCTCTACCTCAGAACATGTCTGTACTAGGAGAGAGGGCCTTAAAGGAGTTAAAATGAGGTGATCAGGGTGGTCCCTGATCCAATACGACTGGTGTCCTTATAAGAAGAGATTAGGACAACGACATACAGAGGGAAAGTCATGTGGAGGCACAGAGAGAAGACATCCATCTACAAGCCGAGGCGAGGTCTCAGAAGAAACCTCCCATGTCAACACCTTGATCTTGGACTTCCAGGCTGTGAGAATATTAATTTCTGTGTTTAAGCCACCCAGTCTGTGGTGCTTCATTATGGCAGCCCCAGCAAAGGAATACAAAGGTTCGCATCCCATCAGAGGAGAATGACTTATAACTACAGGAATTAGCTATGTAAAGCAGCTCAATTCAGATATACGTACAAAGTGCAAAACAGTACTCTCTAGCATAAATTGGCTGCCTCAGTTGATCTGGCGTGAGGACCTTTGCTAGGTGGGAGGCCAGCCTAACAAAGCGCCGCTACCATTTCCGAGACACTATTAGACTCTAACACCTGCTAGGAATCCTTCCCGTGTTATTTCACTTCATCCTCACGTAAACCTTGTGGTAATTTTTTGTTTGTTTGTTTGTTTGTTTTAAAATATATTTTATTGATTTTTTACAGAGAGGAAGGGAGAGAGATAGAGAGTTAGAAACATCGATGAGAGAGAAACATCAATCAGCTGCCTCCTGCACATCTCCTACTGGGGATATGCCCGCAACCCAGGTACATGCCCTTGACCGGAATCGAACCTGGGACCTTTCAGTCCGCAGGCCGACGCTCTATCCACTGAGCCAAACCGGCTTTGGCAACCTTGTGGTAATTTTGAGTGTGTCCATCTTACAGATGAAGAAAGTCAGTTTTAAGAAGATAATGAACTTGTCCCAAATCACCCAATTAACAACTGAAGGGGCCAGAACTCCAACCCAGGTCTTCTCCACTCAACATTCTACATCAGACTCTTAAACAAGACCTGCAGGGGGCGCTGAGCAAAGCAGATCATGTGACGGAAGTTTTAGCAGAGTCTTCTCTTGGTGCACTGCAGAATTCTGCATGTTTGCAGTGACCTCTGCATGGCATGCTAGCCGGGGTGGTAGTGACTGTTCTAAGGCTGCAAACATTCTAGTTGCAAAAACTCTGCCGAGGCTTCTCCAGGTTAAGCAAAACCACAAGGATGCTTCTGATCAGATAAGAGCAGAAACAAAGAGATCCCTATCGGTGGTCATGATTTCAATGCTTCCTTGTTTTTTACTGATTATAGGGCAGCTCAACCAGGTTCCATTGGTTCCATCTTCGTGACTCACTATACATACAGACACCTGCAAGAGGACGAAAAGCACGCGCGGGCATTGCCACTGCTACCCTGAGCCCTAACAGGCCAACGGGGACCTACAGGGGAGACCGTGAAGGAGCTAGCACAGGGCAGGTGGTCACTGTAGAAAAAACAGGAGGGGAGAGCAAACAGAGAAATAGGAACATAGTTACCTGTTTCTTCATCTATTTTGAAAACACCAATGCCAGAACCGTCTCTAATGGAATAGCGGATCTCCCCATCTCTTCCTGCGTCCTCATCACGAGCCAACACTTTCATCACTGCCGAGCCAACAGGGACATCTTCCTTCACCGCCCCCTTCTCCACGAAGCTGGGAAACACGGGCGGGTGCAGGTTCTCATTCACATCGACGACCTCAACTTCCACGTAGCACGTGGATGACAGAGAAACCGGCTTCCCTTTGTCTTTGGCCCTCACGGTGAGATTATAGACTTGCTTCCTCTCGAAGTCCAGCTGCTGTACAATCCTAACCGCTCCGCTGAGTTTATCCACGTCGAAGTGGCCTTCGCCGTGGTCCATGAGACTGTATCTCACCTGACTGGACGGACCGAGGTCGGGGTCATAGGCCTCCAACCACATGACGATGGTCCCTTCGGGAAGGTCCTCGCGCACTTTCACGTGGTAATGAGCTGGAATGAACTTGGGGGGGTTGTCATTAACATCCTCCACGGAGACTTTCAGAAGCACCGTGGAAAACAAGCGGGGCTCCTCCGTGGCTTGATCCCTGGCTTCGATCTTCAAGTAATGCACGGGCTGGACTTCAGGATCCAGGGGCTGCACGACCTTCACCACACCGGTCACGCTGTCGATGGAAAACTGATCGGTGTCCGTGAGGATGGAGTACGTCACCTGTCCGTTTGGCCCGAGATCCTTATCGGTGGCTTCGACCTGGATGATCTCACTCCCCATCTCCTGGTCCTCGCTCACTTCAACGAAATAGCTCTCCTGTAGAAACTCGGGGGGGTTATCATTGGCATCCAGAACCCTGATATCCAGAAGGCGCCACGCGGCCTTCTGCGGCAGACCAAGGTCAGACGCGGTAATATTCAGGGTGTATCTGTCCGTCGCCTCACGGTCAAGGGGAGATAGAACCTTTAGCATTCCAGTGTCCATGTCAATAAGGAAGCAGCTGTCCTCATTTCCTCCAGAAATGGCGTAGACCAGTTTCCCATTGAAGCCAGTGTCGAGGTCGGTGGCGTTCACGAGGAGGATGCTGGAACCCACCGGCTGGTTCTCCTTCACCTCGATGCCCGCGGGAAGATGATTGCTGAACTGCGGGGCGTGCGCATTGACAGAGTGAGAATCGAAGAAGACGTCCTCGACCTCCCCCTGGCCGTGCAGCTTATTTGCCTGGAGCAGCTTCTCCGCCAGCATTTTGGCAACACCGGTCTCCTCACACTGCAAGTGCACTGGCTTGCGACTGACCGCCACGGTCATGTTGATATAGAACGGCGTGGCAAAATTCTCTCCATCTGTAGCTGTAATCCTCAGACTGTGAAACGACACCTTTGCCCCCAAACCTTCCGTTAGCGACTGCTTTAAGGACAGCACCCCGGAGGTGGGATGCAAGCTAAACAAATCTAGTTCATTGCCAGCTTCAATCTGATAGCGGACCAACTGAAGTTCATCAGCGTCGATGGCGGACACGGTGGTTATCTGCTCTCCCACCTCGAGATCCCTGGGAATTGTCCCTTCGCAATTTATTTTCTCAAACAAGGGTGTGTTGTCATTCAAGTTATTGAGAGTAAGGGTGGCCAGGACCTCAACTTCCCGGCGGTATGGCAGGCCCCAGTCTGACGCGCGAATCCGCAGGGTATAAACCCGGGGCATCAGCTCATAGTCCAAGTTCTCTGAGGTACTCACAGCACCGGTGAAATGGTTGATCACAAACGGCACGGGGTTGAGGTTTGCAATACTGTACGTCACATACCCATTCTCGCCCTCATCGGGGTCTACTGCACTCACACTCATGACAGTGGTGCCAACGGGGACATTCTCATCAAAAGATGCTTTGTAGGAGGTCTGGGTAAATTCCGGGGGGTTGCTGTTAGCACCCAGGACTTTGACCAAGACCCTGGTGGAGGCTTTTCTGTCACTTGTTGTTACTTCGAGTTCAAAATGGGATGCCTGCTGTCTTTTAATCGGTTCTAAAATGGAAATGAGACCAGTGTTGTGATTTAAACTGAATTTGGCTTTTCCGGGCGCACTTTTGAAAACATACCTCAAGTGGGAATAAGGAGGCGTGGCTTTTACCATGACCACGGGGGTGTTGGCAGGAGCCAGTTCACTGATTTCTGCCCGGTAAACATCCTTCTCAAACCTGACTGGCCCGGCTCGGAACTGTGGAGAAGTCACGTGGATGACTTTCACCGCAGAGAACTGGGGAGGTGTGCCTTTATCTTTAGCCTGCAGCGTCAGATTGTAGCCAAAAGGATGACTGTCCCAGTCGATGCCACCAGTGCCTTTGACTTTATATTCTTTACTCCCCGGAGAGGACCTCACCGTTCTAAACTGCTGGTGGAAGTCACCGGCCACAATGCTTAACGACGCTACTTCCCCACTGGCTCCCTGATCACAGTCCTCCACCGTTACGACCGCGTATGTGGGGTCCTGGTCCGATTCTGACGGCGACAATGTCACCGCGGTGATCACGGGCGCGCACTCGTTGGCCTGCTCCACGTGCACCGTGAGCCTGGCCATGCTGCTGATGCCACTGCTACCGTACAGCTTCATCCCCCGGTCCACCGCGAGGATTTCTATCTCGTACAGCGGGGTCTCTGCGTGATCAAGTCTCCCGGTCAAAACGATTACACCGCTGGTTGGGTGAATAGCGAACATGTCTGTGCGGTCTTTAAAACTGTAGTAAAACTCCCCATTGGTTCCTATGTCTGCATCTGTGGCACTGACCCTTGCAATACTGGTCCTTATGGCTGTGTTTTCAGGTAAAGAGACGCTGTACGAGGTGGGCGAGAACAACGGTCTCAAGTCGTTTGTATCCAGCACCTGCACCCGGACCACGGTCCGTGCCTCCGCGTTCGTGTTCTTTTCCACCGCTTTGACTACCAAGGTGTAATGGTCTCTCACTTCCCTGTTGAGAATAGCGGTGTTTCCTCCTTTGGTCCTTATTCTTAGGAAGCAAAAGTCTCCAAGCACGTACTCCTCCGCTTTGAATAGGTTTTCATTGTCTCCCGAGACAATTTTGTACCGTAATTCCCACGCTGGGTGGGTCAGGTAAATGCCCATCTTTGTGGGATGCCCGACGTAGGTCTTGGCGGCGGAGTTCTCGTGCACAGTGACGTTGTAGTGGAGCTGGGTGAACTGCAGAGGCGTCTGGTCCGGCGCTGGGCTCCCATCGCCGTCTCCAAAATGCTGGAGGAGGAGCAGCAGCAGCAGGAGCGCGGCCAGGTGTCTCCCCATCGCTCCGCTCGCGGGGACCTAACAGATGAGAGAAAGAAGAATCATCACTTGGAGGAAAGAAAGCCAAAACATGTAAACTGTTTTCTTACACTTGGCTTTAGACCTTAGATTTTAATAAAGCGTTTTCCATCCTTGTGGAATATGAATAAATGCAGTGGTCGTAGATTTTTTTCTGTCTTCCAATATAAGTATATCAACACTTACTTGTCTAGAGATACTAAGTTGAAGAATACTCTATTTTCATATTTTAACGACTCAAGTTAAAGAATCCTAATGACTGGCTGGCCGCTGTGGTTCAATGGCTGATATGAACCAGGAGGTCCCAGTTCGATTCCTGGTCAGGGCACATGCCTGGATTGCGGGCTCCACCCCCAGTAGGCAGCCAATCAATGATCCTCTCTCATCATTGATGCTTCTATCATTCTCTCCCTCTGCCTTCCTCTCTGAAATTAATTAAAAAAAAAAAAAAGAATCCTAATGGGCATCAGATGAGAGATTGGCAATTATAAAAACTAACGTGTATTCTTATACTTAAATCTTCAGGGCAGATACAGTATAAGCAATTGTTAAAAAGATGGATAAGGACATTGTTTAGATTTATTTACAAATAATAATTGCTCAAAAGCTCACACACTTCATTCCATTACCTTCTCCTCACCATGGGAAGCTTTGAACAACTCATGTAAAACAACGAAACACTCAACAGTGGCTTTCTGCCAGTCAATAAAGGAAAAATACCACATGATCTCACTCATTCGTGGACAATAGAGACCATTATAAACTTTTGAACAATAATAGATACAGAGGCAGAGCTGCCTCAAACAGATTGTCGAGCTGCAGCGGGAAGGCCGGGGAGGGTTGGGGGGCAGGAGGTAGGGGGGTAAGAGATCAACTAAAGGACTTGTATGCATGCATATAAGCATAACCAATGGACATAAGACACTGGGTGATAGGGGAGGCTAGGGGACTGTCTAGGGCGGGGGGATAAAATGGATACATATGTAATACCCTTTGTAATACTTTAAGCAATAAAAAAAAAAAATTAAAAAATGAAAAAAAAAAAAAAAAAAAAAAAAAAAAAAAAAAAAAAAACAGTGGCTTTCTATCACCTCCCATAATGATAGCTTGTAATCTCATTTCCCAGAATTTATCCTGAAAGTATTTCTTTCTATGATTAAATTCACTCCCTACATAATGTGAGGGTTTACTGTCTCAGTGCTAGACAACAACGTAAGTGTATTAAAGTAATTATATCACTCAGTGTGATACTGAGGCCATCTCTTATCCACCACGAGCCAAAAAAAAGAGTCAGTTTACAAAAGGAAAACCCGCAGTTTGATGATGAACAGAATTCTGCCTCTCCAAGTCCACCAATCACATCTCACCAACCACACCAACGTCTTCTCACTTCTGTTGTCAACAACCAGTACTGTCCTGAGGGCATTGAACACCTGTCACCAGGACATAAGACACACACACACACACACACACACACACACAGCCAAATCACCTAAGCTAATGCCCAATCAATGCAACAAGGAGGTAGGGACTGCAGGTCAGAGGGAGACGTCGGGAAGGGAGGCAGTTCACGGGCTGAGGTCTGGCAGGAGAGCAGAACAATTATTTCCCGACCATCTGTTCGCCTAAATGCCAACAAACTCACCTACACCTCACTGTAGCTTCACAAAACAGCCCAGCTCTGAGAGGCGAGGACAGGGCTGTACCCTTGGCAGAGTGGCCATTCACCAAATGTGAATGCTACCAAAGCTGGAAGGGACAGCAGCCAGGAGGGCTGGTTGAACAGCCAGGTTGAAATGGCAGCATTAATTTACAGTATCTCAGCGCAGCTTGCTACTGCCAACTTTGCCCCATTGCTCATTTCATCAGGGGAAAAAAGGAAAATGCCTGATATGCTGGAAGCAATGAGAAGCGTAATTGAAACTGAATCACGTTCAAGTTGGGCACCCTAACCTGTTCTTCGGTTATCATCATACCCTCAGCTCCGCATGGGAAGTAGGGAAATTAGATTCCTAGCCTCTAAAAGAAAAATCCTCATTTAAATAAAATAAGAGCAATTTCCTCCCAGAACTATTTCTTAATTTGGCCAGCAGATCTACAACCCAAGGAAATTTTAATATTTTGTAATGATCCAGTAATTTTATCAAAACAAGTGAAAACTTAATTCCGTTCCACCTCCAGGTACTGAGAGCCTGCTATGGAACAGCCCATACAAAGGCACATGGAACTAAAGATCATTTTAAAAGACAGAGATGCCCATCCTGAGGTATTTAAAAGTAGGAGTAAATAAATATATATATGCTTTAAAGAACACTTAAAAAGATATGTTAAATAAGCATTTCTTTGTTTTTGGAAATATATAATTACTATTACCCACTTTACAGCCAAGTATTATACCAGGATTCTACTGTAAGCAATTAAAATATTTTTGCTTAATTCTACATATAAAATATTATGCATTTAGAGGAGTAAGAACACACTCTGTATGTTGATATGTAAAGATGTCCAGATATATTAACTGAAAATCTAAACTGATCCCATGTATGTGTGCAAAAAAAAGGGGTGGGGGAGATAAATTGTGTGCAGAGTACATGAATGTGCTTAAAAATGAACCGAATCATTCTGGACACAAATTAAAAAATAAATTGTTAACTGTGGTAACTTCTGGAGACGAGGCGGCTGGAGAAATGTTCACATTTTCACTTTTCTATCCAAATGTTTTGGCATAAGCATATGTTATCTTTGTCATCCATTCACTCCCTTCATCAATTATTTGATTCAATCAACAAATATTTAACTAGTTAACGGCCATGAAATTTTAAATTTAATTATAAAAGGTCCACTGCTTGGATCTATAGACGTTTATGGCAGTTAATTGGTTAATGAGCACCTACTATATGCCGGGATTAGTTGTAGATGCTGGGGATATAAAAATGAACCACACAACCTACCAATGAATCCCCATGCTGATACATTTCCCGTAGACAAACGAGAAAACCCTGCATATCGGAGGCTGACAATTAAGTGCTAAGGAGAAAAATAAATAAAGCAGGGGAAGAGACACTGGTCAGCAACCCGAAGGGAAAGAGCGAATCCTAACTTCAAAAGATCCAGGGCTTCTCAGCCTCAGCACTGTTGACATTCTGGGTTTGGGGAGGTGAGTAAGGTTTAGCGGGCTCTCCCATGCATTACAGGATGTTAGTATGATTCCTGGCCTCCACCCACTACAAGCCTGTGGCAGCACTTCCCCACCAACTGAAAGTGTCTTTGGATATTCCCAAATATCTTCTGCGGCGCAAAATCTGCTTCAGGAGAGAAGCCCAGTTAGAGAAACAGCAGAGATCCTTGTGGCTAGGGCACATGGAGGAGGGGAGGACAGTCAGGGGACCACTGTTTATGTAACCCATCAATTTTAGAATAGTTTCAGATGTACAGAAAAGTTAGGAAGGCCAGTTTCCCCTATTGGTAACTTCTCACATTATTATGGTACCTTTGTCACAACTAGTGAGCTAATGTGACACACTGTTGTTAACTATTTAAATCCTAAGGCCCACTTTCTGTCCTAGGATCCCAACCCAAGACCCCCACGCTGCGCTGGGTCATCCTATCTCCGACTCCTCTGGGCTGCCAGTTTCTCAGATTTCCCTTATTTTTAATGACCCTGACAGTTTTGAGAAGCACTGGTCATATATTCTGTAGAATGTCCCTACAGTGGAATTTGCCTGATGTTCTTCCCATGAGTACACTGGGGCTATGTGCTTGGGGGGAGGGGGGGAGGTGCCGTTTTAAATCACATCCCATCGTCATGACTTCTCCATGTAGGTGCTGATCTTGCTCAGTGAGTTGAAGTGCTTCTTGCCAGGTTTCTCCGTGATGAAGTTACTCTTCCCCCCTTTTCTGTACTATTTAGAAGAAAGTCATGATGCTCAGCCCACACGTAAGGGGTGGAGAGTTATGCTTCATCAATTATTTAGAATTCTTCTACGGGGAGATCTGTGTAGTCTCTCCCACTTGTGGATGTACTCAATCATTTCTTCAGATCAGGATGATAGGTGACTTTTAGGACTTTGAGCTTTACTTGAGGATTTTGAACAGGGAGTGACATGTTCTAAGTAAAGTGAAAAGGGCGGCTCTGGCACCTGTGTTGGGAATAGAATGCAGGGCGGCCAGGGCAAAGCTGGAGGGAGGTCAGTTCGAGGTGAGAGACCACGGTGGCTTAGCCCAAACATGGTAACGGTGGAGGGAGAAGTGATCACATTGTGGATCTATTTCAGAATTTGCTGATGAATTGGAAGCAGAGGGGAGAAAGGTATCGGAGAAGATTCCAAGGATGGTGTGCTGAGCAAGAAACACTGAGCTGTTGGGGACAGAAAGAGGGAAGAATAGTTTTAAGAGAGTAAGATGAGGAGTTCCGTTTTGGACAAGTCAAGGTGGAAATGCCTGTTGTAAATATAAATGGGTGGTTAGATGTGTGGCAGGGGGCCAGCCTGGAGACATCAATGTGAGAATGGTCAGGATATAGAATATGGTATCGAAAAACCACAAAACTGAGATCACCAATGGATGGAGTCCACCCAGGTAGAGGAAAAAGCAACCCCCGTTGCTCCCCAAGATTTAGAGGACAGCAAAGGAAAGGAACCAGCAAAGGAGAGGAACCAGCGAAGGAGACAGAGCAGCTGAGGAGGTAGATGCAAGAAAAGGGTGTGACGGAGACATAAGTAAATCAATCTTCTTGAACATCTGAAGCCAGACATTAGAACTTGGATATGAATGACCCATAAATACCCGTTGATGCCATGCTGCTCCCCCACCACTGAAAGGCCCTGGATCCCCTCTTTACCTCCCCCCCGACCCCTACCCCTGACCCCACAGGTCACTAGGGAAACACACAACATGTCAAGTTACTGCAGCTGTTCTCTGGCCATGGCATCTCAGTCACTCAATCCGACCACAGCTCTGCCAGCACCCCCTTACTTCTCTCATCTGGATTCCCAAACACCTCGGTCACCTCTCTCAGCTCACCCACCACACTTCTCGTGGGACACGGCGCAGCTGGAAGAAACTCACTGCGCCACGTTATTAACCAAGACCTTTAAAAACCCTGAATGTTCTGAGCAAAGCCTGCTAACAGACTGCCATGGTAATGAGAATAAATGACTACGTGCAGTTCTTTTGATCAGAAAAAAGTAAGGCCACTTTTTAGGAGATATTGTTAACTTTGCAGTAAGTAATATAACCAAGAACTGTGAACTCAGGTTTCACTATAAAATGCCCCGATCAAAAAACAAACAATGAAAAACTATGGCTGCTCCTCTATGCATAACAAGCAAGCTGAAGGGAATGAAGATACTAATACCATTTCATCTAAAAAGTCTAAAAAGTACATTCTCACCTAGAGTGCATGCTTATGAAAATTAAACTCCAAAACCCATTTTAGCCAAAGGCTACACTTTGATATTCTGCAAGTGATCAGCTACTGGAACTCGCAGTAATTCGGGGTTTCTTCCGCCTTCCCCAAAGTGAAAACAAAGAATGTTCACCCAGTGCAGCCTTTAGGGAAAGCGGCCTCGGGTCCAAAGCTTAAATATCTTTAGTACAGACCCCTGGAAATGCAGAAAGAAGAGAAAAACAATTTTCCTGGTAGAGCTCAGATATTACTATGCTCATATGTCTTCATTAGGGAGAGCTTCATATAAAGAGTTCCAATCAATTCCTGTGACTGCACAGTCTTCACAGATCTGAACCCAGCCCCGTGCTGAGGACCCGGCTGCGTATGTTTAGGTGGAACGCTGCAGATTCAGAAGCGTTTCCTACGCTGGGAAACAGGACATTGTGTGGGACACAGGGTTACGCGACACACAGATTCTACTTGGTGGTGTATATTTATTACTTAGTCATTCTAGCCCTCGATGCAATAGGGGAACAGTACTAAACTCTCCACTGCACATGATAAAAACACTCAACATCCAAGAACTCTGTGTTCCTCCTCATGTTCTCCTGCAGCTCCCATCCGTACCAAGGTCAGGGATGCAACTACCACTCAAAGTTAGAGCTTAACGTTCGGTTTCAATAGTGTCACATTTTTAGAGTATTTTTTAAAGATGTCTAAATTGCAAGGAAGATAACTGCATTTCCAAATAAAAATGTCATGAAGTTGTCAAAAAACAAAACATGAAATTAAATGACTCCTGGTTTTTTAAATATCGTATGTTAAATAAATGTTTAATGATCTCAAATCACTTACTAAGGAGTCAAATAAAAGCATTGTATCTTCCTAAGAAAGCCTATTTGTCACTCAGCTATAATTAATTCACAGCTTCCAGATAACATTTATATCAGGGAAGAAAATCTGCATTTTCTAATTACATTCTAATAGTCATAGACAGGACTTTTAAAAGCTTTCGTTCTTACACTGAAAAAATTAATGGGTAGGTCTTTATTGTCCGGGCGCATACTAAATCTTTTTAAGCGATATTAATACATTTTTCAATAAAACTGGGTGGGGGCCCAGCTATGAACCCAGAATTGAACAGCAGCCTTAGGCTTAGTGTATATTTAACTACCTCTGGTAACTCTGTATGTTGTTAAGTTTTTATTGTTGCTGCAATAAGTCTGATTACTCTAGCAATAACTTAATTCCCATATTGCCTTCAAATGATCAACAACTGATTCCAAGTTAAGTGAAAACAGTCCTTAAACTACTGATGCTGACAGGGAAAAACTACCAATCTCTCTCCTCAGCATATTACAACTCTTTCAGAAAGTAAATGTCAGCATTTACATGATTTAACTAATCCCAAATAATTTTTTTTAAAGTTTTCTCGCCCTGAAGAAAGTTAAACAGACTTCCTAACTTTTTAAATAGCCTCCATATAAAATGTACTATGTAATTTACCGGCTGCATGAGCCTATAAAACATGTCTGTGGGCATTTCGAAGATGACTATTTCTGGCGGTTCCATGCTACTGTGACCTGAGAGACGAGACAGGCGACCAAGGGCTGTTGTTGTGTTTCTGGCTGGGCCAGGCACCCCTGAGCTATCCCCTTCTCTCTCTCTCTCTCTCCTCACTGTCATGACCACTTTCTCCTCATCCACACTCCAAGGCAAACTCTGCCCACAGAGAAGTGCAATAGACAGACTGTTCACCTCTTGTGATTGAAGATAATCTCGCTGGATGTATCTTCCTCTGCAAAGAGAAATCATTCAAATGATGGTTTGGCAGGGTAGCCAGTAATTAACACAGGCCGATTCTTCCAAGCCCAATTAGTAAGGTTTTATTACAGGTCAAATGACGAGGTTCCTGTGTATTTCGGTACACATACCGGTATCTCAGTGAATAATGGGAGAAGAATGTGAACGTTCAATGTACAGTAAGAAAATGAAAGTGATCAGGTAGAAGATCCCTCCTCTTCCTCTCCTTACAAGATTCTCTTCCCCTTTTCTCTCTTCTTCCCACATCTCAGAGATGCCCCCCCCCCCACACACACACACACTTCAGCTATAAATAAAGACATCCTTGATGCCCTAAAATTCTGCCTCATCTGAGGCTCTTCCCTAAATCCTCTCCCACTCAAACATGGCATTCAAATGACTCTTTGCAGGTTCATCCCTACTTAAAAATAAACTTTATCCAAACCTCTAATTCCTTCAACTAACACCCTATTTCTCTTTCTTTTACTGGCAAAGAGTTTCAAAAAAAGTAGTTTCTTGTGCTGCCCTGACTTCCCTAGAACTCTCGCCCCTCTAAAGAGATGCCTTCTGCCCTCAACTGTTCCACAGGATCTCAGGTCCACCCAGCAACACAAAGTTCCTTCTGGCACCACCAGCCAATGTCAAATCAAAGGACCTTTTCCCAGGACTCATCCTCCTGGACCTGGTGCCACATTTGACACTATTCATCTCTAATCCCTAATACCCTTATGTCCCCTATATTGTCACAGACTGCCTATAACACAGAGGCAATCCATAACATATAAAGAATAAAGGACACAATTTTCCTGATTCTATTCAATACTTTCATACCGATTCTTTCACCTTAAAGTCTGAAATTATAAATTTCTGTCTTCCAACTCTTTGTATACATGCACATATTCTGACCCTTAAAGATCTCATCCGCTGTGCCTTAATCATAAAGGATTGCCACAGAATCCCACATCCCAGCCCTAACTCCCTCAGATGCCACAGAACACTCCTCCTGAGATGGCATTAGACCTAAGCTACCCGGCCTTTTCACCACCTACCACTGCAACATACAGGCATTCCTAGGAGGTAGTGTGGATCCTGCTACACACCACCGCAATAAAGTGAACATCGCAATAAAGCCAGTCACACCATTTCCTTTTGTTTCCCAGTGCATATAAATGGGCGACCCTATATTGTAGTCCCTTGAGTGAGTAATAACACTATGTCTCACTAAGCAATGTATATACCTTAATTATAGAATTTGTTATTGCGAAAAATGCTAACCATCATCTGAACCTCAGCACCGTCTTTTTGCTGGTGGAGGGTTTTGCCTCAGTGTCAATGGCGGCTGACTGACCAGCGTGGTGGCTGCTGAAGGTTGGGGTGACTCTAGCAATTTCTTAAAACAAGACAAGAGTGAAGTTTGCCACACTGACTGACTCTTCTTTTCACAATTTCTCTGTAGCGTGAAATGCTACTGTACCCACAGAACTGCTTTCAAAATTGAAGTCGATCCTCTCAAACCCTGCCCCTGCTTTACCAACTAAGTTTATTTCAATAATCTTCAAAGAATCTTCACCAGGAGCAGACTCCATCTCAAGAAACCACTCTCTTTGCTCACCCATCAGAAGCGACTCCTCACAGTTCAAGTCCTATCATGAGATCGCAGCATTTCATTCACATCTCAGGCTCCACTGCTAAGTCCACTTCCACCACATCTGTAGTTACTGCCTCCATTGAAGTCTTGAACCCCTCACAGTCATCCATGAGAACTGGAATCTACTTCTTCCAAACTCCTGCTAATACTGACATTTTGACCTCTTCCCATAAATCAGAGCTCTTGGGTGACTAGGTGCGTTGTCAATGAGCAGTAATATTTTAAAAGGAATCTTTTTTTTTTTTCTGAGCAGATCTCAACAGTGAGCTTAAAATACAGGGTGAGGCAAAATAGGTTTACAGTTGTTTGTATGGAAAATGATATGATAATTAATAATAATACAAGAATTAAACTCTGTGTTTTGCATACTCACAACTGTAAACCTACTTTTGTCCCACCCCATGTTCAGTAAATCATGTTGTAAGCAGATGTGCTGCCATCAGGCTTCGTTGTTCCATTTAGAGAGCACAGGCAGAGCAGATTTAGCATCATTCCTCAGGGCTCTAGGATTTTCAGAATGATAAATGAGCACTGGCTTCAACTTAGTCACCAGTTGCATTAGCCCCAAACAAGGAAGTCAGCCTGTCCTTTGAAACTTTGAAGCCAGGCATTACTTCTCTTCTCCAGCTATGAAATGCTAGATGGCATCTTCCAATATAAAGCTGCTTTGTCTACACCGAAAAATCTATTGTCTAGTGTAGCCACCTTGATTAATTATATTAATTAGATCTTCTGGATAACTTGCCGGCAGCTTCTACATGAGCACTTCAAGTTTCACCTTGCACTTCCATGCGATGGAGATGGCTTGTCTCCATAAACCCCATGAGCCAACTTCTGCTAGCTTCAAGCTTTGCTTCTGCGACTTCCTCCTCTCTCAGCCTTCAGAGAATTGAAGAGTGTTGAGACTGTGCTCTGGATTGGGCTTTGGCTTAAGGGGACGCTGTGGCTGGTTGGATTTCTATTCAGGCCATTAACACTTTCTCGGTATCAGCAATAAGGCTGTTTTGCTTTCTTATTATTCCTGTGTTCACTGGGGTAGCACTTGTAATTTCAAAAACTTTTCCTTTGAATTCACAACTTGGCTGTTTGGAGCTACCTTTTGTTCTAACTTGGCTTTTGATATGTCTTCCTCACTATTTAATCATTTCTAGTTTTGATTTAAAGTGAGAGACATGCACCTCTTCTTCTACTTGAACACCTAATGTCAATATTGTTGTGTCTGAGGGAATAGGGAGACCCCGGGAGAGAGAGGGGAAAGGCCAGGTCAGTGGAGCAGTCAGAACACACATATTTATGGATTACGTTCTCGGTCTTGTATGAGGGAGGTTTGTGGTGCCCCAAACAATGACTATATTAACATCAGAGGTCACTGATAACAGACCACCATAACAAATAGAACAATGAAAAACAGAAATATTGTGAGAATTACCAAAATGTTTCACAGCAATAGGAAGTGAGCAAACACTATTAGAGAAATAGTACCTACAGACTTGCTTGACTCAGGGTTGCTACAAACCTTCGATTTGTAAAAAACAGTATCTATGAAAAGAAATAAAACAAGGTGTGCCTGGAGAAGGGATTCCACTGTATTTTCCTATTAGGGAGAAGTTTCACCTCTTCCAAAATCACCCAAGTTTGCAACTTAAGAAATTAAATAAAGAGTGTCCTCGGCGGTCCCGGCTCAGTCTCTCGCTTCAACAGCGTTTGGACAGAACAGACCCAGGGACGCCCTTCTTCCAGCCTCCGGCCTCTCTCCTGCGCCTCATCCAGCCACCACCTTCAGAACCACCCCCGGACCAGCCAACACACCGGTGTTTTCCACCTTAACTCCTTATTGCCCAGCAACCATGAGCCCCCAAATCCATCCACTATTCCTCCCAGGTGGAGGCTGCGGCCACCCGCCTGGCCACCCTGCCTCTGCGGGCTCCACACCCACCTTCTCTGGGCTCCTACTTCCACCGCGAGGACGTGGCTCTCGAGGGCCCGGGCCGCTTCTTCCTGGAGTTGGTGGCGGAGAAGCGGAGGGCGCTGAGCGGCTCTTAAGATGCAAAACCAGCGCGGTGGCCCATCCCCTTCCAGGACGAGCTGCAGACCCCCAGGACGAGTGGGCAAAACTCAGGGCGCCATGGAGGCCGCCCTGGCCTCGGAGAGGAGCCCGACCCAGGCCCTTTGGGAGCTGCCGGCCGGGGTCTCCCCGCACAGACCCTGGTCTCTGGGACTTCCTGCAGAGCCACTTCCGGGTGAGCAGGTGAAACTCAACAAGAAGATGGGCCACACCTGACTCACCTCTGCAGGCTGCCGGCCGCCTGGGCGAGTCTCTCTCCAAAGGCTCACCCTCAAGCACCACTAGGAGCCTTTGGAGCCAGAGGCCTTTGAGGGGCCCCTCTGCATCCCCGGGGGTCTGGCTTTTGCCTGAGCCTCTCCCCCAAACTACTAGCCATTCTTTTAACCACCCTGGAGCCCTCTCCCGTGCATTGGACCAAATGAAACAATAAAGCTTTTTGCAGAAAAAAAATAATTAAATTAAAAAAGAAGGAACTGGGAGACATAAGACCTATGATCCAGCCCCAACTCTGTCACTAATCAACTCTGTGAATTGAAGGAAATTCCTTAATCCTTGGATGCCATTTCTTTATTCAAAAAACTAGAGATTGGACTAAAATCTTTACAGCCCCCTACTACCCCCCCCCATCCCACAGATAGATAATCTTTTACACACACCCCTCTCTAAATACACCCACAAACACGCTCTCTGTCTGAAAATTCAGGATTTCTATGATCTTTTATTCTTAACTGCCAAACCTCCAGGTCTACCAAGTTCTCTAGACTTTTTCTTCTCGATTTCTCAAAGCTGTTCCCTTTCCATTTCTGATGCTGCCGCCTAGTTCATGTTTGTATTTGCTCAGGCCCAGCATCTGCATAGCTTTTCAGTCTTCCTGCCTTCCGGTCCCCCCACTATTTCACCTGTACACTGCAATCAAGTTAATCCCATTGAAGCTTCTTTGTAATATTAGCCCCTAGTTTATAAATAGTGTTTCCCTTTAGCCTGCTGATTAAGTATATTCTTTTCAGCCTTACATTAACAAAGGTCTTTACCTTTGATAGTCCTACCACTTCCTACTTCACTAATTTAACCTCCCCATCTTACTTCCTATTTCAAACCAAAATAGTCTATCCTACAGGAAGTATGTCGAACTCCCGGCCCCGCAGGCCGCATGCGGCGCACAAGGAGTATTTTTGCGGCCCAGCCAATATGACGGTGTGTAAGAAACGTTCTAATGAAAGTTTCGTAACTTAATTTCTACAGTATCCTGATATACATATTAGTAACGAACTACATCATTCGCTAATGACTGACTACTATAATCGTGCTGCATTCATTTCCCTCCACTAATACTAGCAGCGAATATTTTAGCAGCCGATTGCCACCTCATTAGTCTTGGACTGACCTGTTTGGTGTGCACAACAGGAAATATTTCCTTTCGAAGAACAAGAAAAATAGATTTGTTTGCGTTGTTACACTTATTAATTTGTACAGTTACTCGGTGTCTGATAAGTTGATGTTCAAAAAAATATTAATTTTTATTAAAATGTTCTATTATTTTATGTCAATGATGACTCATTTATCTAAGCCCTTGGTATTCAGCATGTCTCTATCAAAATAAACCTACATTTCTATGAAAATGGGAGCTTTTGCTTTTTGTGGCCCACATAAACTTAAACCTTATTTGGCCCATGTTAGCCTTTGAGTTTGACATGCTTGTACTACAGCTTGAAACAACCCAGTTGTCCTGAGCTGAGGAAATCATCTAGTGGTGAGGGCTCTAACCTTGTAACATCTCCATCTCATATCTTCTAAAAGATCATGCCAACATTATCACTTTATTTTCTCCTGTCCTTCACTCCTCACATATAATTTCCTTATTTCCACCTTTTTCTTCCATTTTTCTTTATTTCCTTCTCTTCGTACCTGCCCTTAACATTGTCCTCCCTTTCTCTGTAAACCAATGTAAACCCTATTCATAGACCTACACAAAGGAAAAAAGACAATTCATAATCAAGTGAAACCAGAATTAAAGAAGCAGTGATGATCCACCAACCAACCCTTTTCCTAAAGATAACACGGCATGCTTAAGTCTTGGGTCTCTTTTCTCACTATTTATCACTCCACAATCAAATCGCAACTAATCCCTAATCCTCAAGTAAGACTTGACAAGTAATTAACATTTCTACAACTTGCTTTACAGCATGTCATTTCCGCTCCCTGAATTAGTCCCTTCAGATTCACTTTCCCTCAGAGCACCCTAATATCCACCCACCCCACACCCAGCTCACTAAGCTGCTACGATGAACTAACTGCCCTCACCCAGATGCATCTCTCTTGTCACATCGGGTACTAGCTCTATCTGTCCTCCCACCTGGACTGTAAGCGCCTTGAAGGCAGAAGACATGCTTTGTTCACCCTGTGCACGATGTCTGGCCCAATCAATGTTTGGCACAGAGGAGAGCCACAGTTGTGGGGTTCGTGAATGAACAGATGGAGGAGGATTAAGGATGGAGCATGGCAGACAGGACTGAAGGAGGAAAGGGGAGAAGCAGGGAGGGGAGGAAAGGAGGGATAACATGAGATAATAATATATCCATTGCTCCAAAATTAACAGGAAATCCAGGGGCAACCACCAGGCCAGTAACAACACTGCAGACTGCAGATGGCTCTAATTTCCAGCAGCTCAGAAAGAGGTCGCCACCCACCTCACAACGCTTCCTTCCAAATTGGCTAGAGGCGATGCTAGATCAGTGTCTACACTGCGGACCTTATTATGAGGCGCCACACTTGAAGAGTCCATGAAGGATAAGGAGTAAACAATAACTGATTTTCCTAAGAGGTTTGTAGAACACACTTATTAGTATAGAGTTATCTCCACATATATAATAGACTATGAAATTAAGCAAGAATTCTAGCAATATACTTAAATCTAGGACTTAAAAAAGATAGAATTTTTTAAAAAGTTTAAATGTGAAATATCCAGAGTCTCTTCATCTGATCAAATAAATTTTTGAAATAAAAGGCTCCTCTCAAATATGAGAAGAAAAAATGGCAACTTTCTGATCTTCATTAAATGAGTTCCCTGCATCAACTCATTTCAAAAACTCCTGTCCAGTGCCTAAGGATACACTAACACTTGCAAATTGAACAATTAAGCTAGAGAGAAAGATACAGCTTGGCTTCATCATCTATATAATTTGGTCAAAAGAGAGCTTACCTACAGCAATTTCCCACTCATAAAGATTAAACATACACCTAGCCTTATGGCTTCCAGCTATTAAAGCAGGTCTAGGCCGCGAGACAACACTGAATGCAACAATAATGAACTAATTTGATTCAACTTATTGCCTCTATGTAACATCTGCCAAACTTGGGTGAAACAGGTTGTGGTAGACTTTATGATAAGGGAGTGAAAGCACCTAATCTGTAAGATCCCTTTCACCTATGACATTCAAAGTGACTGCTCGCTCTCTGGTGGCTCAAGAGCTAAGTCTAAGGCAGGGGATCAAAGGAATGAAAACTGTTAGTGTGCACATAGATCTTAGATTCCTCTTTTGGCACCTGTCCATAATATGGATTTAAGTGATCTATTAACATGCTGAGAACCTACTGGGATAGTTCTGGTGATTAATTAAAAGACACAAATGAATACACAGTTGACCTGAATGGTTTTTTGAAGTCCTCTAACAACCTGGTTTCCTTTCAGAGTGACTAAGAATTTGGTTCCTTTGAGATGTTCATTTTTGCCAGACATGGGCACACAAATGCACTCTTGATTCAAATCAAACCTTGCACTGAACTGGTTAAATGCCATGTTTGGCATAACTTAAGAGTTATAGCAACTGTTTTTAAAGTTATGTAATGTTTTAAGTATTTTTACATACATCTTAAAGCTTAAATATATACCAAGGAAAGAGGAATAATTGTGGAACCAGGGCTGGTCCTTCTAAAACACAAAGACAAAGCCAAGTACCTGAATTAACCTATATCACTGGAGAATCTATGTTCATGATTAACTTTACTAACTAGATGTACTAAATAACAACCACAACTCTAGGAGTAAATGGAAAACCACCCCATACTGGATTTAACACGTGCAGATATCTTCTTAAACCACTGAGACCTACCTCTGAATACAGTATATAAAGATTTAAGAATCTGCTTTTGTAAAGATAAATACATAACCAGATAATTTGCCTTTTAAATATTTTCTCGATTGTAATAGTCACTGTAAATATCCAGGTTGTTTTTTTTTTTTTTTTAAAGAATCTACTCTACCAGGCACCAGGGAGTTGCTTAACAAAACCACTTAATGAAACCATAGTTCAGAAGCATGAAAAAAAAGCCCTTTAACTGCATAGAAAATATTTATGAGTTTACTTTCCTAATGCATACAATCGCGTCCTTGTTTTCAAAGCCCTGCAGTTCACATCAGTGGGAACAAAACAATCCTACAGACAACAGAAAGTTAGCTTCCCAGAAGAAGGCACTTGGAGGAAGAAAGATCATTAAAGAACCAGAATCTTTCTTTAAAAGCATCTCTCTTTCATGAAAAGAAAGGAACAAACTGACAACCAGCACACTGTGCAAAGGTTTAGCCCGAAATTAATCAATTGCACCTATCAATGTATCGATCGCATCTCTCTCCATTCAACCAGTTAGTACAGAAAGCTCAGAGCAGCACTCCTTCAGGGCGCAACACATCTGGCAGAACTCGGCGACTCCATTTCAAAGATGCCATCTCTTGACTACTGGCCTCTCTTTTCATCTCCCCTCCACCGTGAGTACTGGTTCATAAACTGGAAGAATGAATCCAGCCGAGATCGGCTAAGCCCTACGCAGGCACGAGTGTTACCGGAGAGAAGAAGGGAGCGCGCGGGAGGGTTCCCAGCTCCAGGGAGCAGCGGAAGTCCTCGCGCCCGGCCGCCCCGGAGCCCCGCGCCGCGGCGGCGCTTTGATTTCCAGCAATGGCTCCAGCACCGGAGCCGTGCGGCTGGGGCCGGCTCTCTACAGCGCCCTGCTCGCTCATTCCCATTCGGTTCAAGTCGCGGATTGTCCCCGCGCGCCCGCCCCTGCGCCCCGCCTCCGCCCCTCGCCTGCCGCCGAATCCAGGGCCAGCACTGAACTTTGCAGTGGGCAGGCGCCACCGCACCGCCACCGTCCAGCCCGGCCCTTTCTTTCATCCCCTCTTCTGAGCTCAGGCGGGAGCAGGGTCCGCAGCCAGGCGATCTGCGGCTAGCACCCACGGAGCCCCAAGTGGGCCACCCCACGCGGCAAGCGGCACGCCTCCCCGGCACTCACCGCGCGGCGCCCCGAGCCCACCGCCCTCGGCTCCAACTTCGTTCCGATCAAACTTACAGCAAAGTTGGCTCCAGTGGCGGCGCTGGTGGTGGTGGTGGCGGCGGCGCTTTCGGGGGCCCCGCACCTCCTGGCCTCAGCGCGCCCCGGAGCAGGGATCGGGTCGGCCGGGGGTCTCGGGGGGCCCGCAGGACCGCATGGTGCCGCCGGCCAGGTGTCCCCGGCTCGCCGCTCGCCACCCTGCACCTCGCTCCCCGACCGGCCGGGCAGAGTAGATCCCTCCGCCCGCGGCCACGCCCGCCAGCGCCGGCGCTCGTTTCTCCAGCTCGGAAACTCGCGGAGACTTTCCCCGGCGGCGGGACGCAGCCCGCGGGTCCCGGGCAGTGACACCCGCCACGGGTCAGGGATCCCCGGCGGCTACGGCAGCCGCACCTGGCGAGGAGAGGAGCGAGTACCGAGGGCGATCTGGCGACACTCCAAGGAGCAGGGTGGGGCTGGCTCTAGTGCCGAGTTAAGTGAGGCCAGCACAGATTTGTGCAGAGAATTCATATGGAATGTTTCTTGCTAGGAATGGGGAAGTTTAAAAAAAAAAAAAAAAGTCAGCTAAGGCAAATGAGAAAGCTTCCCACGCCTCCTTTTAGAGTCTCTAGACTAGAACCTTCAGGGAATTCCTAAATCTGCATTTGAATGTCTCGGTTCCCGGTCTGCAATAGCTTGGGGGGGGGGGGGGGGGACAAAATCCTCCGAAAGGTCTGGAAGGAATGCAGTTAGGTCGGAAGGACTTCCTCCTCCAATCTACAGTAAGGTAAGAGCCAGGGAAATGAACGCGCTCCCTCCGCGACCTCTGTGCGCTCGGAGCTAGTTAGACCCCCAAACTTCCCCAACACAGGTGAGGAACCCCAATACCCGCCTTCCCGGACCGACACCCCCAACTCCCTGGTCGGCGGGACAAAAGGCAGTTCTGCCGCCTCGTGCTTTCCCAGCCGGTAAGCCGCACCCCGCAAACCGAACCCATTCTTACTAGAAGGTACAGATTCCCTAGGGAGAGAGGGACGCCCAGGACGCCTACACTGCCCTCCATGAACTCCCCACGCCGGGGCGCGCAGGCCGGCGGCCCGGCTCTGAGCCCGTCCTCTGCGCCAGCCAAGCTCCAGACGCGGGGGCTCCGCGCACGGAGACGCCGCCGAAGCCTGAAATGCTCCCGGGCGTTGGGAAATAGCCCCGAGGAGAGGGCGGGCGTGACCTCGGAAAGTTTCTGGGGCGCGAACATTTTAACTCTCAAAGGACAAAGATCTGATTTCCCCGGAACCTGTGGGGGAGACAGCAGGGAGAACGCGAGGCTGATCGGGGGGCGGGGGGCGTCTAGATTTCAAAGAGAATTTCCTTCCAACGTTAATGCAGTCTTCTTTTAAAAAACCATCTTCAAGAAGGTGATTGGTGGGAGGCGAGGGGGAAGGTACCTAGCAGATTCTGGCTGGGAAGGAAAATGCCTGCAGAGTGAGTGTGCTGATTAGTACGTAGCACTGAGAAGAGCACGCAGTGTATTCCCTGCGCATTATTTAGAATACACACCATTTCACACACCCAGCAGATACTATCATCCAGGCACTTGGCCACGGCCACAATGCGCAAAGTGCTCCATTTCCTACATGGAACACCTCGAAAGTAGGTGGCCTGATCTCCAAGCTCAACCGGTTTGCGCCCTTCGCCGAATTCTAACTCTCAACAAAACACAACCACACGAGATACACCAACAGCTGGGGTGGGGGTGGGGCAACAGTAAAAAGACACCATCCTGTAACATAAAATCACAAGATTTTTTTTTTAATGGCACAAAAGAATTCCTGGAGAAAATTACCGTTCGCTACTAAATGATAAGGTTCACTCAAGCTGAAACAGCTGTCTGGGAATCCCCCTTGTTCCAAGCTCACTGAGAAACAGAACTGCCTGGAAGAAGTTCGACCGGGGTGGCCACAGAAACGCCGAGAGCCGGAGAGAAAGATGTCAGATTCCGGCGCTGCCACGGTTTCCCTGATCCTTTAGCCTCAAATGAATGAAACAGAGGTGCCTTTTTGCAACCATCGGATTACCTTCACACGAAGGAGAAATGTAGTTCAAGCTCCACGTTTGTCCTTCCAATAGTCGATCCTCCCTAACCCTGTCCCCAAAGGCTCTCGGAAATCAGGGGGTTGGGGGCTGATTCCCGAAAAACAAAAACGCTTTCCTCCCAACACTGCCTCTGAATGCAGTCCACTCGAGCTAGCACTGGTAAATCACGAATAGAATGGGCCGGAGTGGGCGGGTAATTAAGGCTGGGGTGGCGGCGACAGAGCTCACGCCCACGTCCCAGGAGCAGGTCCAAGTTCGCGGTCCGCAAGCCAGCCGGCGGGGAGCGCGCGCCTTGCCTGGTGCCCGGCCTAGAGGGCGCTGCGCCCCTGCGAATCACGCGGCCCGGATGCGCCCTCCCTGGGCACTATTTCTATAATAAGTTACCTTCGAAATAATGCACAGACAGCACAGCTTTTCAAGTTTTCTTTAACAGTGCTATGTATGTATTTTACGAATTCCCAAACCTACGCATACCGATCTTTCATTCGCGAGCCATGCACGGCCCGAGGGGGCGCGCAGCTCGCCGAGCGGAGAGCCCGTAGGATGCCCACGCTTCCCGGCACTCGCTTAGGGCCAAATACCCCACGTAATTTAATTTACGTTGAAACTTAAACACCGAAGGCTTGCATTCAACAAAGAACTCACCGGTCCAGCCGAGTCCTCGGGGCTCCGCTTGAAAGTCCTCGGCCGCTCGGTAATCCCCACGCGATTTGGATTTTTGTTAGAAGCCCTGTTGTCTGAGGTCCCACAACTTTGCCTCCTCCCTTGGCTCTTCAGCATGTCCCCAACCGGAGTGCGACCCACCCGCGCTGCCCGGACCCAGGTGGCCCCATCTCCGGAGGCTTCCGTCCCGGGCGAAACTTGAGTCCCAAAGCGAGGCTGGCTGAGACGCACGAGGGCTAGCGAGAGGGCCGAGGAGAAGCCAAGTTTGCCTGGACTTGTCCAGGCAGCGAGCCGCCGAGTTTGAGAGTTGCGGCCGGGAGCGGCGGTGGATCACTGCCTCTTTCCCCACTCCCTCCCTCCTGGAGGAACGGGGGGAGGGGAGGTGACGTCAGAGCCCCGCCTTGCCCCAGCCTAGGGGCTGGGAAGGGATTCTCTGGCGGAGTCCGCCTCCGGGACTGTAGCGGCGGCGACCTGGGAGGCTGTGTGGAGTCTCACCTGCCGGAGCTGCCGTGCCTCCCGGGCAGCCTCTCCCTCCGGCCGCGTCTCGGGGCTCCGCTGACCGCTGGCGTCCCCTGGACCGAGCCCCCGAGCGGCCCCGGCCCCGGCCCGGGCCCCCGCTGCGGGCCCCTCTCGGGCTGTCTTTCTTTCCAGCTCCCTCCGGCCGCGATTCCCACGCCTGGAGCTGCAGGTGATGCTCTTCCTCTTCTGCAGCTGAAACTCGTCGCGACGCGTCGCCTGCCGGGGGTTTGCAGGGAGGAAGCGCGAACAGCCTCTGCAGCCTGGCCGGGGCGCCTTGGACTTTGTAGCCCTCCAACTTCTGGAGGTGATCTGTTTTAAATACTTCTTGTGCTCAGCGCAGCTTGTGGTCTTTGTGTTGAAAATCACGGAGCCATGTTTTAATTTGCAAATCCTTTCCTAAAGAGCTAGGTTTTCAGACCGTACTCGGGAAGCTGAGAAGGTTCCAAGGGGGGGAGGAGGGGGAGAGGTGGAGGAGGAGCCAATTTCTGATGTTTCTTACTAAGTCTTCCATCGCGACAGGGGCCAATACACAGATCAGTTGTCTGCTCCTCGTAGAATAGCCTGCGATGCATGCAAGCAGTGTTGACGTTTAATTTATAAATGAATGCGTCGTTTTACGTAATTGTCCAGACCCCAGGAAAAAAATCTGCTGTGGAATTTTTTTTAATGTCGCTAAAATACCAAAATAAAATATCTCCTAACAGCGTGAAATTCCCAGGGAGCCATTTCTGTGAGCTGGTTGACACTATTCCCAGAAAGTTGGCATTGAAATTCTAAGATTCCTGGGAAAGGGCTGGGGGGTGGTTGGGCTGGGGGGTAGTACTACAAGCGTAAGCGGCTACCAACACTGCATATAAATCTAGTGGTCATTTTAGCTGATCCCTGTCTTGGAAAGGTAAAGAGCAAACCCCGGAGGGCACAGGACGCAAGACAAGAAATTAAACAGTTAAGAGAATAAAAGATTAACTGTTGGAGTGTTGTATGTGCTTAGCCTTAAGGAAGTCATATAACTTATCTAAGTGTCAGTTTCCTCATCTGTGGTAAGGGAATAACACGTGTCCCACAAGGTAATAATGTACTCATGTATTTGCCCATTCAAAAAATATATATTGAATGCCACTTACTTGCCTGGGGTATAGCATTCATTCATGCAGGCAGTACTCTTACTGAGCATCGAATAAAGTGTCTAGCAAGCACATAGGTAATGTTAGTTGTCTTACCCACTCTCATTCTTTGTAATGTCTCCGATTTCTCATCTATAAAATTAGGAAGAGTTCAAGGGAGGTTATCACACATCATTCAAGGTACTTTTTGATTTGGAAGGGGGAGAGCACGGAGAGGCTAGGAGAATGGAGAGCTATGGGAAAGAAACTTAGAGGCCCCCCACAAAGCCAGGGGGGCTGCCCCAAGGTACCAGGTTCTAGATGAAGGAGGCGGCCATCAAAAGAAAGACTGGCTTGAAAGGCCAGCCTGTCCGTGCAAAGCACAGACTCCTCATGCTTCACTATTTGAACTGCACAGGCTCACTCCTTTTATGTCAGTAGTTGAAATTAGAAACCGACCATGTATTACAAGTTCTATAAATGATAACACGTAAATTCCCCCAGACACTGCTGTGCAAGTCAGTTGGATTTGCTAATCTTTAGAGTTATCATAGGTAAATCTAATTATTTCTATTAAAAAAGAAAAATATACACAAGAGGAACTTTATATATAACTAGAGGCCCAGCGCACAAAATTCGTGCATGAGTGTGGTCCCTAGGCCTGCCTGGTGATCAAAGCATGAGCATCTGGCATGGAAGGGCAGGTCCCAACTGACCTCTGGGCCCTGGGCAGCACCTGGGCCCCCAGACTCCTGTGCACCTCCCTCCGCTTGAGTCACGGTGCCTGAGTCCCCATGCAGAGATGCGATGAGCGGGGCGGTGCAGCGAGGGCCTCTGGGCCACCCAGTGGCACCGCACAGAACCTGGCCAGGCAGTACACTCTCTCCCAGCCTGCCTTGCAGACCAGCTCCTGCATGAACCCATGGGGAGCCCAACTGGCCCCTGCGGTCCCAGCAGCTGCAGCCTGGCTCATCCGGAAGAGGTCATGTGGGCTCCTCATAGGCATCTGGCATCTGAGCACGGGGGGCTTCCCCACATGGAAGCCCTGGCATCCTAGGGAAGGATAGCAGGGGGAGTGAGAGGGAGCTCGCAGACACCCCACTTTCCCACCACACCTCTGTCCCATCACCTCCGCCCCCAGGTAGCCAGCAAGAGGTCCCAGCCCCGGCCCAGGGACCACAGGAGGTTGGTTACTGCCACCCATCCCCAGTTCCCCATCCCAGCCTGGGGCTGGTCCCAATTGGGAGATCAGGGCTTGAGGGCTGCTGGTCGCTGCCGGGAGCCGGTCCATGCTTGCTGTTTCAAGGGACCTGGCATATATGGCATACGGTTCTTAATATGTTTGCTCACCTTCTTGGCGCTGTGTTTTAACCAAGGTCACCTCTCTGAGAAAGGTTGAATCCCCAGGTAGGGATTTTCCCCTGAAGTTAGGGAGGGAATAAAACCCCTCAACTAAGTGCCAGGCGGGTAATTAATCACTTTAACTACGAACAATCATGCTTAAGCTACATAATCTTTACTCCCTGGAATGGAGATAAGAAACGCCCTAACCTTTGGAATAGAGATTGATAGGATTGGAATCAACTGGTATAAATACAGATGCAACAAGACAACAACAGACAGAACTCAGAACACAGAACCTACACGGAGCCTGGAGACAGAAGAACTTCGCTGGAGAGAACATGGCAATAGATCCTGGACTGAACCTGACTATAGAACATGGCAAGAGAACCTGACTAGAACCTGGTGACTGAACTTGGCTGGAGAACCTGGACAGAACCTCACTGGAGATCCGAAGCAGAACCTCTCTGGAGATCCAGACCAGAACTTGGCTGGAGATCCGGGCTAGAGATCCTGGCTAGGCTGCTGATCAACTGAACGCTGTCTCCGTGTCATTCCTTCTTTGCTGACTCCGTCCACACCTCTGGGACCCCTGGACCTGCTGGGGTTGGACCCCGGCAGGTCGCTGTCTGTGGGGCGACCAGTGGGGCAATCAGACCCCCACTTGCATCCACCTTGGCCTGGTGCCGCCCACTCACCTGCTCCACCATTTCACCAAGGTCCTGCTCTCTTCGAGGCCCATCAGTGCTGGCAGTGCCTCCACTGCTGCCCACTGACTGATGCCCGCCATGTTCCGTGCTGCCCCCTGGTGGTCAGCTCACGTCATATCAAGCGGTCGAACTCCCATTCAAGGGGACAATTTGCATATTAGGCTTTTATTATATAAGACTAGAGGCCTGGTGCACAAAAATTTGTGCACTGGTGGGGGAGAGGGGGTAGGGGGGTATCTCTCAGCCCCACTTGTGCCCTCTAACAGTCTGGGACCCCTTGGGAGATAACCACCTGCTGGCTTAGGCCCGCTTCCCGGGTGGCAGATGGCAGGCCCGATCCCTCGATGCCTGCCTCGCCTCCCCAGGTGGCGCACAAGGCAGGGCCAATCCGGGGTTTGGGGCACCGCCCTGGGTCACACACACGGCAGGGCCGATCTGGGGGTTGGGGCGCTGCTCCGGGTCGGGTAACACACGGGACACCCGGGCGGGCCGGCCAATCGCTGCTGCCCCGCCCAGCCACCCTGGGTCTGGTCGCACACAGATGCCTGCTGCCCTGGGTCACAGATAGCAGGCCCAGATGGCACGGGGCAGGCGGGATGGCGCTGACCCGCCCTGCCTGCAGTATGCAAATTAACCGCCATCTTTGTTGGCAGTTAATTTGCATATCGCGCTGATTATCCAATGGGAGGTGTAGCGAAGGTATGGTCAATTACCATGTTTGTCTATTAATAGATAGGATATTTGATGGAATCAATCAAAATAGCTACGTTCAAAAACAAAGTGAGGGGGGCAGAAAACATTTAATAAAACCTATAGACCTGCCAGATCCAATACCATAGGCAGCCACTAGCCACAGAGGCTATTATTAAACTCCAGTTCTTCATCTGACTAGTTCCTGTCAAGTACTCAATACATACTTGTGGGCAATGTCTTCCATGTTGTTCAGGGCCAATTAAAGAACATTTTCGTTATGAGCAACACTGTTAAAGACTTTGCTATGATTTTCATATTCTTGTATCATAATCTTGATGCATCCAATACTGATTCATTTCCAAAGTTAAAAAAAAGAAAAGAAAAGAATCACAGAGGATTCACTCATTCCACAAATATTTATCAAGTACCAACAATATACTAAATGAAATTAGAAGGACTCAAAATTGAATGAGTTAGGTATGTTTGGTGATTAAAAGATATTAACATGGCTTGCCCAGGCCAGATGGCTCAGTTGGTTGGGAATGTCCTCTTATATACCAAAAGGTTGCATGAACTATTCCTGATCAGGACACATACCTAGGAATAGACCAGTTCCATCCCCAGTCAGGGCACATATAGGAGACAACCAATCAATATTTCTCTTTAGCATCAATGTTTCTCTCTCTCTCCCTTTCTCTAAAAAAATCAATCAACGTATCCTCTAGAGAGTATTTTCAAAAAGAGAAATATTAACATGGCTTAACAAAGATATAAATGCCTAAACTGGAGGAAATTTGAAACTCTCATGTTAATTCTTAAATGTGGTATTTCTAACTTATAAGAATTAGATGGATAGACAGCCATTTTTGTGTCTTAAAATAACTGGGGACATAGATAAATTTTATGCATCAAGTGTTGTTGAATGTTGCAGGTGAGATGTGGTTATTTTTAGTTTATTTGAAACGTCCAATAACCCAAGGGGGTGGAGAGCAGGGGAGCAAATATTTGAAATTTGGAAAATACTAAACATTTTGGTAAGATATTGTAATTTTCACTTATTTTTTTTAAAGATATAAAAGGCTGATAGTGGAGGTAGCCAGTCGATGTTTTGCTCTCACATCAATATTTCTCTCTCTCTCTCTCTCTCTCTCTCTCTCTCTCTCTCTCTCCCTTCCTCTCTTTCTAAAAATCAATAAAAATTAATAATTAATTAAAAATAAAAGTATAATAGTTGATGTAGTTAAATTGAACTGTAACTATTGCTGATCATGGGGCAGGAAATTATTCCCTTTGGAGAAAATTATAGTCTAAGAATTAAAAAAAAAAAAAGCTGAACTTTTTGTTTGCTTGCATCATTTTATGTATTTATATGAATTTATAAACTGCAGTAAGTTTTTGATGAGGTTAATTTTGTCTAATATAAGTAAATGAGTTTGTAGACTGGTTGCCTTCAACTAAAATGTACAGTACATTAATGGTGATAGTGTTGGCTGGTAAAGGGCTAATATGCAAAACATAAAGGAATTGAAAGAAAGAAGAAAGAGAGAAAGGAAGGGAGGGAGGGAGGGAGGGAGGGAAGGATGGATGGAGGCGGGGGAGGGAGGGACGGAGGGACGGAGGGAAGGAGGGAGGGAGGAAGGAAGCTTGGTTGACATGGCTTAACATGCCCTTTCAGTTGTCTTCAACCATTGTTGAGTACTAAACCCAGGGGAAATACTTAATTTAAAGCAAAAATTATTTCTAAGACATTTTTAGAAGTAGTCTCAGGACTACATAATTCTAAGTTAGCTGACTGACTTCCAGCATGCTATGCTCTCCGTTCCTTGCCACTGCTTTCTCATTGGCCTGCACCCCCTTACTGCCTACACTTCCAAAAGCTGACATACTAATAATCATTCCCTTCAACTTCCCTAGTTTTGGGATTATTTTACCCTTTGCACTGAAGCACAGCTCTCTTCCAGGATCTTCAAGGGGGGCCATTAGAGCAGACAACTGGTCAGCTGGTAAGCATAAGTAGGTTAATATGGGTATGAATATGTTAATATTCCTGATCCCTTCCATGTTCACCAGAACAAGTATTTTCTAAAGCTACACCTTAAAGATAAAATTTTATACTTAATGGTGAAATTCCAGATGCCATAGCCAGTTGGGAAAATATTTAGAGGTATTGCAAATCACCTAGCGGATGGCTGTTAAAAACAGCAATAAAAAAGGAAAGTATACCTTTATTTTAGGGATAAATACATAGTGAAATAGGCTGGTTGTGGGTTTTCTGTCCCTAAAAATATAAGATCAACATTCCCAGGTGGTTAGGGAACAGATCTTGCTGGAGAAATATAATTCCTGTGATGCTTTTCAAGCTCAGTGATTGAGGAATTCTAAGTCTACCTTTTTGAACAATAAGCAGTGATTCATGCAGAAATGTAAACATATTTTCTCAACAGAGGTGGTAGAAAGAACATTACACTTGAAGTCAGTAAATCCGGTTTGAGTTTCATCTTTACCACATAAAATCTAATGGATTTGGTTATTACCGAATTCGAGAAGCTGTATTTTCCTCTATAAAAGTGCATCTCTAAAATGGTCTTTAAAAAATCTGCCTCTTGCCCTGCTGGTGTGGCTCAGTGGTTGAGTGTCAACCTATGAACCAGGAGGTCATGGTTCAATCCCCAGTGTGGGATGTGCAAGAGGCAGCCAATCAATGATTCTTCTCATCATTGATGTTTCTATCTCTCTCTCTCCCTCTTCCTTCCCCTTTAAATCAAATATATATATATATATATATATATATATATATATATATATATATATATATATTTATTTTTTAAATCTTCCTCTCTAATTGTGAGATACCAGTAAAAAAAAAATGAAGATAACCACTGCAATGCCGTTATTCTACTCAGATGTACCCACTGTTTCTCACCCTACCACTCCCAACTCAGTTATGAGGCTTTGTAGAACCAATAGCAATCAGTAACATCGATGTAATGCCAATTATGCTCCAAACTCTGTTCCAACTTCCTTATATGCAAATCTCATGTAATTTTTATAAAATACTGTATGATGGTAGCAATGAATAGCCTAGCACCATGTTACAGATGAGGAACTGAGGTTTAGGAGATTAGACAACTCACACTGAATCACCTTTTGGACTGAGAACCAAGGCTAGCCGAGTCCATGGCCAGCACTCTTCTTATACAGTAGCTCCTTATGCTCCAAACCTCATTTCCACCCTTTATGAACCAAGGCTGCTGTTGTCAGCAATGCTGTGGTTTAAAAAGCAGCCTAAGAGGAGAACAAAAAGCTATCCGATGATGGCTGGAGGAAGATTCTATTTTTCTAGCAGCTACACTGAGTATGGATTTTTAAAAATTGTTTAAAGGTGGGTCCTTTAATCACAGAGTGAAAGCATCACTGATTGTGTCTAGAAATATATATGTAATGCTGTACATCCATCATTTGTTTGGCTTACATATTTTCCTAGGTAGATATACATGCTCTTAAACACATTTCTTTTCAATTCAAAATCGCTGCCTGGCTTTTAACTTGTTTAGTCTGAACAGCAGAAAAACACACACCAATGATTCTCAATGAATTCTGACAAGGACTATCTCACAGGATTTCATGATCAGCATTTAAATTTATACTTTGTTTTTCCCTTTGCTGGTCTGGGCAGACTAGTGTTCATTGATCTCACCAGTTCTCCTTTCTTTCATTTATTATTTTTCATATGACAAAATGGGAAATTCTCTTAATTGATATGTATTTATCTTTACTATTAAGAACCCATCTCCTCCTGGTACAAATTTTTGTTCATAAAAGCTAATCCGATATAGAAATTAAAAGGTTCCCATTTAGAAAATGAGGATTGTATAGACCCCAACAACCTTTCTCTAAGCCCTCCATGGTAGTTCTCTGCCCCTTGTCCTGAGCATGGAGACCAGTGGTAGCAGGTGAGATATTAGAGGAAGTTTGCTGGAGGCCTCTGAAAATAATCTTTCTCCCTCCTAAGAGGGATCTGCCAGAGACAGCATGTGTTTCACTGGGCGTTGTCAGGTGAGGACGCCATGCCTGGGATTGCTGCACCCCTCTTACTTGCTGAGGATGAGGCCTAAACCAGGGAAGGCAGATGAGGCTTCTCAATGAATCCAATCAACTCTCTCAAGGCTTCTTTTTATGGGAGAGCATATGTTTCCATCTTATTTAAGTTGGATTGTGTCAGGATTTGGGTAACTTGTACCTGACATCATCTCCTATAGTTATAAAATCCTTTTTTAAATGTAGTAGGAATTATTTGGGGGGGGGGGGATAAATGATGTACCTCCTCAACTCATTGGCCAATAGGAACTGAGACTGACTTTGATGACGAGATGGAAGGACTCTTGGTGCTTTCCCTTAATGGTGAGAAAGAAACTGCTAAGTACAAAATGATTCAGTCTTGCAAACTGCCCATTTTTCTTAACCATAACAATGATGAAAATAAGAATATGAAATTTTATTTGTTCAACTAAAAGATTTTTCTTCATTCCTCTCAGTGTCCAAAGCCTTTCTAGCATATTTTCTTTGTAAAGACCTCCCAGAAATAATTTCTTAGGATTTTCAATGAACGTAAACCAAACCCTGACGTCAAATAATTACCAGAGGATACAGCAGTCAGCTGGAGTGCCCACTGTTGGTCAATCCATGACATTTGGGATTTGAATCTGTTTGTCCCTCCAGTTGCCAATATCAAATGCCAAGTCAAAAAGTGAAATCAGTTTATATACCACGGCCCACTTTGTCCACACTTTGCCCATTATTTGAAATAGAATTGTTTTTTAAATGTAATTAAGATGTGCTGTGGTTGAAGATAAGGTCCTCTTTAAGTCGGCTGTGTTGTTTTGTACATCTAGAAGACAGTTTGCCCCTGTCCCGTTTCTAAGTAACAATTTGTAAAAAGTCACTTCTCCTGTGTGGGTATGAGAGACAAAGGAGAGAGTAATCTTCCTCTTATTTCTTCCACGCCATGTTTCTTCCGGAGTAGTGTTGATAAAAACGTATTTATGACACTTGATAAAACGGTATGGCAGACTTTCCTCAGGACCATCACGACAGATGTGCGGACCACAGCAATGGCATTTTGCAGCAGGAAGTAGAGGACTGGGCTTAACTCGAAATACAACCAGGGAAATAGAAAATGATTCAGTCTTGCAAACTGCCCATTTTTCCTAACCATAACAACGATGGTTAAGTGGGGATTCATAGCCAAGGAACAGTGTGTGTGGGCAGACGGGGTGTGGGGAGGTGTTAATTAGTGGATAAGAAATTACTGAGAAGAAATCGTCAGGAGTGAGAGGGAATTCTGGCCAAACTGATCTGACAGGATTCTGGCTGAAGAACAGCCAGGGTGATCAGATTCGATTAGATATCAGGGTAGGGGATTCTGGCTAAACCAACCTAATGGGATTCTTCCTATGACTGAGTGACACAGGCTGGACAAAGACGGGCACCAAGTTCAAGGCCTATCAAAGGAACCTGTCTAGAGTTTGGTCAAAGAGAGAGTGTTTGCCTCTAATACTCTCCTTCTGCTCTTTCTACTCTCCTATAATTGTCCCCCCCCCGCCCCCCCGCACCAAAGATAAACAAAAGGAGAAAAATAATTGTTATTAATCAAGCGTCTGAGACCCTTTGACTCTCAGCTGTAATATTTGCAGGTTAACATTATTAGTCTATGTCATTGCTTTGCAAAAGTTGCCAAATTGTTTAAGGAGGTTGAGGTAGGACCCAGACAGGTGAAGGCAGAGTGCTGTGGAAGAAAGGAGTTAAAAATCAGAGGGCTGAGTGAGAGTTCTGCCTCTAACATTTATTAGCTGTGTGAGCTTGGCAGGATACTGAGCTTCTTAAACAGCAACGTGATCAGTTGGATTCTAACATGGGCCCCAATGATTACCACTCCTGACATTCATACCCTGTTAGTCTCCTCCCATATCCTCCCAACCAGGGTCTGTATAACAGTAGAAAAAGCCAGAAGGGATTGGTATGTCACTTCTAAGATTAGGTTATAAAAGATGATAACATACCCACCTATCTATCTATTATCTATGTATCTATGTATCCATATATCATCTGTCTATCATTCTATCTATCTATCTATCTATCTATCTATCTATCTATCTATCTATCTATCATCTATCTCATTATCTGTTCTGAGGTAAGCCCAAAGCCCACATGGTGAGAAACTGAAAGCTTCTTTCAACAGCTACATGTATAAGATTGAAAGTGGGAAAAAAAAAAAAAAAAAAAGAAAGTGGGTCCTTCAGCCCCAGTCAAGCCTTCAGATGACTGCAGCCCCAACATCCAGTTTGATTGCAGCCTCATGAGGGAGCCTGAGCCAGATCACTCAGCTGAGCTGCTCCCAGATTTCTGACCCTCAGAAACTATGTGAGATAATACATGTTTGTTATTTTAAGCTGCTAAGTGTTAGGGGGAATTTGTTACTTAGCCATAGATAAAAAATTTGGATTAATGGCTTTCTACTAATAATACAAGGACTCAGTAAAAGCAGGGATGAGAAAACACTTGGTAAACCATCAAGGACTCCATGAATGCTAGAACCGTATGAACAGAGTGTAAGACAAGGTCTAGAACAGCGCTATCCAGAAGAACTGTATGTGAAGATGGAAATGTTCTACCTATGCTGTCCTGTGTGGTACAATTGGGCACCTGACATGTGGCTAGTGCAAAAGTTTGAGGAACTGAATTAGTTATTTTACTTAATTTTAATTCATTTCAACTTAAATAGTCATAGGTAGCTCACGGCTACCATTTTGGACAGAACAGGTCTAGAAGTTTCAAAACCAACTAATGACTATTCCAAAACAGTCAAAAAGAACACAGCACATAAAACCATATGCACGCTTTCTTTCCCAGGTGTGACTTTTCTGAGGAAGACACACGTTGGCCCACTCTCCCCCTCAGGAGCACACCTGTGCCTTTCCCTTTCCTCTCTCCTTCCCCCGAGGGCGTTGCCCTTGCCTTTCTCTCTCCTAAGCTCCAAGGCCCTTCTTTGGCTTCTGTAACTTGTATCCCGAGCCTATGCAGCCCAGGTGGCCCACTTCTACTACCTCTGTAGCTTTCTCTTACAACCTGAAAAGAAAACAAAAGAAGGCACATGCTATTTATGAAATCTGGAAATTATGGGTTAAGGTAAGCAATTATTTCCTTCCTTGTGTAAGGAAGGGCAATACCTTTTGTAAAACTGAGTTCTCTGAGACCACTGTTTTTCTGTGTATGTGTGTCATTTATTAGACTTGAAATTATGGATTCAGCTGACTATCTCACACAATCGCCTAATTTGCATCATTGATTGTATAGGGATGCAATGAACCAACTGTTGCCTTAACTACAACAGGGAGGGCACTGCTGAGTCATTCCTCTGGTGGGTCAGAGAGAGTTAATAACCTGAGTGTTTCTTGGCGCCACTGTACTCAATGATGTCATTTGATATATATATATATAACTCTAAATGCAAAAACAACTACTCTAGGTTACTTTCGATGACAGTTAAACCTGACTAGAGATAGACTTCAGTGTTCACAAAGTTGTATCCGTTAAGGCTTACAGGATGTCATGTTTTTCATGCTGTTAGAAGAGTAGGGATGTCCTTCTGGGTTCTCTTATACTTTCTAAGTGATACATGTTGAATTGTGCTCTGTACGAAAGCTGACTGTCTTCAATGTTGACTGTCTCTCTAATGTATGTCCCTTTGTCATGTCAGATCTTGCCTTTCATTCTCAAGCTTGTGGTTGAGCAAAATAACTGCTTCTGCCCTAGGCATTGCTCAAGGGAGGATGAAGGGGAATTCCTTATCCCCATTCATGAAAAAAGGAAAATTGGATCCTTACCTCATACTGTCATAAAAAATGTTCTCTTGATGAATTAAATATGTAAAGCTTTGAGGCTAATTGTTAAAATATTTAGAAGAAAGTAATTTATGTGAGTTTATGGAAGGATTTACTAGAAGGGACACAGAATGTTCTAATCATGAAAGGTTGGCACATTTAATTACATAAAAATTAAGAACCTCTGTTTATCAAAAGACACCATTTTAAAAAGTAAAAACGCAAGCCCCAGTTTGGGAGAATACTCAGTTCACAAATATAATTGATAAAACTTACTATCTCTATATATAAAAGCCTAAGCAACTGTTTGACCGTTCAACCAGTAGCTATGATGCACACTGACCACCAGGGGACAGACATTCAACACACAGGCATAGAAACATGGAACAGACTGATGAATCTCAGAGAAGAGGGGAGAAGGGGGAGGGCAGGAAGAGATTAACCAAAGATTTTATATGCATACTAGAGGCCTGGGGCATGGAATCGTGCACAGGTTGGGTCCCTCGGCCTGGCCTGCAGGGATTGGGCTGAAACTGGCAGTCTGACATCCCCCAAGGGGTCCTAGATTGCGAGAGGGTGTAGACCAGGCTGAGGGACTCCACCAGTGCATAAATCCATGCACCAGGCCTCTAGTATTTTAAAGTCCTACCAATCAATAAGAAGTTTCAATAGAAAAATAGGGAAGACTCAATAGAAAAAATTGGGGAAAATTATAAACCTGTATTTTGGAAGAGGAACTATCAGTGATGATTATACATGTGGTAGGTTTAATTATGCTCCCATCCCCCAAAAATTATCTGTCCATGTCCTAATCCCCAGAATTACCAGTATAAATGTGAACTACTGGGGAAAAGGGTCTTTGCAGATGTAACTAAATTAAGACTCTCAAAATGAGATCTTCCTAGATTATCCACGTGGCCCTTAAATTCAATCATAAGTGCCCTTATGAGAGTCATTCAGTTGAGACACACAGAGCTAAAAGGCCGTATGAAGGCAAAAGCAGAGATTGGAATTATATAGCCACCAGCCAAGGAATGCCTGTGCCACCAGAAATTGGGAGACACAAGGACAGATTCTTCCTGAGAGCTTTCGAAGGAAAACCAACACCTTCAGTTTGGATGCCTGGTTTCCAGAACTGCGAAAGAATACATTTTTGTTGTTTCAAGCCACCCAGCGAGTGGTAATCTGTTATGGCAATGCTGAAAACAATACAGTGCATAGGAAGACATACTCTCCTTAGTTACCAGAGAAACGAAAGTTAAGTCGTCCATGTAATACCCTTGTATACGTACCATATCGGCAAAAAGCAAGATGTTTGATCATATCAGATGTGGTGAATATGCGGCTTAACAGGAACTCTTACACAGTACTGGTAGGATTACAAATTTTTGCAGCTACTAGGTTTAGTACACCCACGGGGGACTCTAAAGCATGTACGCCAGCAGAGAGCTTTATAAAAACTTAGAGCAGCTTTGTTCATAATGAAAAACACTGGAAAACACACAAGTGTCCAGCAATAGGAGAAGGAATGAATAAATTGCAGCATCTTCACACTCTGAATTTTTACACAGGGGAAAAAGAACATGCAATGACAGGTAACAATATGAATGATTTTTAAAAATATAATGTGGAGTGAGAAGTAGATGTAGACATTTGTTCAAAATCCAGCAAAACTAAACAATATGATGCTTAGGGAAATATTCGTAAGATATAGAGTATTCATGTTTTATGAGGATAGTGGTTGCTTGAGAGAAGGCTGGTGGGTAGGATAGGGAGATACATTAAGGTACTGGGCTGTTCTAGTTCTGAGATAGGAAATGATTGTATTCATTTTGTGCTTATTAACTTAAAATATCTTGCATGAGTTCTTTTACTACCATATTACTATTAAAAATATTTAACACCCAAACAAAAGTAAAGGAGAATGTTGTAATAATTAGGGCCATAGATAGAGTTCATCTGTTGCCTAAAGTTTTCAATGTGTCTGTTGAATACCCTTTTGAGGGCTATTTGGAGAAGTGGAGGGTAGCAAGAACAGATATAACCTCAAATACAGAAATGAAAGGAAATAAAATACTCCTCTGCATATGTGTTGACATGAGAATAGCTGTTAGAGTGGGTAGCAGAGAAAGGGGACATAGATCAGAAGAAGGGGGACAGGACTGCCTAGATAAAAGTGTGATCCATCGCGAAAAGCTTTTCTAGGTACTTAAAATTACCAGAGTCCTGCTATGAGTGAAGATGAATTGGTGGGATGAAGCAGTCAAGGCCACCAGGTACTCTTGGAGGAAAACAGTAAAAGTTTCAGAGTGTACAGTAGATACCTACGTGGGCCTTCAGCTAGCGCGCAGGTGGATGTAACCGGGTACCGTGAGCTCGTGTCAGCTGTTTTAAACAAGTGTGTATGGAGATGAGCACAGTTCAGTTTTTTACCTGTGTGTTTAGACCGTCAGTACAAAACCCCAGGGCCTAACAAGATTTGCACATCCACTTGTTGGCTGTTGGGAATTCTTCCTATTTGAAGCGTGCCATCTGTTTCCAGTTGGGACCCCAAATGATACAAGCAGGCCCATTAATTAACTCTCAAACCAGCTATTGGCGATCCTGGGTGTGGTTTCCTGGCAGCCGTCACCCATACTATTTTTCTATATTCCAGGTAACAAAGGTGTTTGTATAGAGCGGTGGTTCTCAAAGTGTGGTCTCAGACCAGCAGCACCAGCATTTCCTGGGGACTTGTTAGAAGTGCTGAGGTCAGGCCCTGCCCAAGGTCGACTGAATCCAAAACTCCCAGGGGGGCTGAGCAATCTGCTCTCATAGACCCTGCAGATGATTCGGACCTGTGTTCAAGTGTGAGTACACTAGCATAGCGCAACCCAATGAAGCTTGTGAACCCTGGCAAAAAAAGACACCTACTAGGAAGATGGCTAACTTGATTCCATTTTTTTGAAAACAGAGTTTAGCTGCCATTTCTGCACAGGGGCCTCTCCTGCAAACTGCGGAGAAGCCTGTGCGTAACTGCCTGCCCCTGTACTGAACCGCCTGCCGGCACCAGCACCGTTCCTGCCATCTGAGCCCGCCCTTATGAAGGAGTCCCACCAGGGGCAAGGACTTCTGTCTATGTAAGCCAGCCCACCACTTGCTGGGAGAAAGCACTTTCCCCTTTCCCAGATCCTGAAGACTGCCTTTCTGTGGCTCAGCATGTGGAGCAGCCCAGGCCAGCACGAGGCAGACCAGCCAGGGGCAGAGCAGAGCAGACCATGGAGCAGAGCAGAGCTGTCTAGCCTGGGAGGGGCCTGTTCCTGTGGCTGCCTCGCAGCCCTGCTGCCTCACAGTGAGCTGGTGTGCACTGAATAAAGTTTTCTTCTTCATAACACCCCAAATTGGGGATTCCTGTGGGCGTTGAACTGACACCAGTGACCATCAGTTCACAAAGCTAATAGCAGCTACAGTGCTATTTTTAAACTAATGCTTTGATGTACACATACAGAGTGAAATGATCACTACAGTCAAGCTAATGAACATTTCCATCTCCTCACATGATTGTGTGTGTGTGTGTGTGTGTGTGTGTGTGTGTGTGTGTGGTGAGAGAACCCTCTGAGGTCTCTCTCTGAGCAAGTTTCCAGTGCACAGTACAGTAAACTGACTACAGTTACCATGCTGTATGCACACCAGCTCTCCAGAACTTATTCATCCTAAGTAACTGAAACTTTGTACCTTTTGACCAATATCTTCCCAATTCCCCCACCTCCCCACCCTGGTAACCATGGATCTACTCTCTGCTTCTGTGATTTTCACTTTAATACATTCCACATATAAGTGAGCTCATGCAATATTTTTCTTTCTATGCCTGACTTATTTTACTTAGAAAAATGTCCTCCAGGTTCGTCCATGTTGTTACAATGGCAGGATCTCCATCTATTTAATGGCTGAAGGATATTCCATTGTACACAGTGGCTACCTGCCAATCCATGCCTTCTGTTCAGCAGCCCTAACTGCAAATAAGAGCCGACGGTGAGATGATGGCACCAAAGACAGGCACCACAAATTCTGAGGTCTTGTCCCATTTTCTGGAATCATGTTAGGAAATAGCACAATCTGTGTCTGGATGACTGAGATACCTGGCATTCTCTAATGCTGCTCAAGTGGAAGAAGGTATGAGGGCCACTTACGCACTGTTAACAGGGTTTTGAATAGGGCCATTTGGATGCAAATTAGCCAGGAAATGAACTCCAATAGAAGTGCTTATTTAAATATATATTCATTTAAATATATATTCATATATATATTCTGATTTTGAGTTGTCCTGTTTAAGTAAAAATGTATATAATTTGCCTTTAGACTGTGTGTGTGTGTATGTGTGTGTGTGTTTAGCAATGGAAATATATTCTGGTTTTCTTTTAGGTCCAAATACTTCCTGTTGAATAGTTCTTTTTGAGCAGTGGTTTTTTAGTGTACATTTTAAAAATAGTGAGTGATTCTGTTAAGAAGGCTAACTTTTTGGTAGACTTTGGTCCAGCAACTCAAGTAAACCCACTTCTGCGAACCTTCAGGATGCACTAAGTTCTTTCTTTGTTAAGTTTAGTGTTCTGTAATGGATGATGAATTCGTTTTTGAAATCCGCTCTTCAGGCAACTTCTATTTGGTGTTGCATTTTATTTTAAAACTTTCTTCTGTGAAACGTAGGCAGTTTCATAACTAGCTAAGTAGGAAGGTTTCAAAGACAAGCAAGCATCTTATTATTCACATCACAGTGTTTATACCATCGAGTATTCCTGATTTGTGCTGTCCCCCACAGGCTGCGTACACAGGACACGGTGACTCCAATCCTGATGCTTTTTGAGAAGGGACAGGGCAGACCAAGCAATTTTTCATCACTAATGGTGGCACTGGGATATACCATCGTGGCAAGATGCGTGAATTCATTTTTGGGCAAAATTACAAAACTAAGTGTAGAAAGGTTCTTTGAAACCCCCACTTTAAAACGTGGTGGATGTTTTTATGCATCCAATGAAATTCCCTACCACTTAACTTTATTTCAGGCTCAGATCTGACCCTTGCCTGGATAAGTCTGCGTTGTACTTTCCTGTGCAAAGACTTCGTTCAGTGCATCCACCCAGTAACCTTGTGAAGAAACTTACTGACAGGACTGTGTTGCTGAAGTGGACACGTGATACATTGGGAAGAGGTGGGGTTTGCAGGCAGACAGACCTACCTGTGATGTGGAACAAGTTACTTAACAGCTTGGAACCTTCGTTTTCTTATGTAAAATTGTACATGACATTTACCCAGTAGGTTATTAAAATTACGTGTGTAAATATTTAACAACATCTGAGACATAGCAAGCCCTTAAATATGTTTCAACTTCTTTCGCTTTTTAATATATTTGTTATCTATTAACGGTTGTAAAATGTATGCAAGTTATACTTATGTAATAACCTGGAAGCCTGTTTATTAGTATACGTTTAAAAGACATAGATTAGAAAACTGTTACGTAGGAAATTTGATCTTCTAGCTTAAATACAACTCTTCAAGCTGAACTCTGATAAGCTTTCTCTTGAAGGTTTGGGTCTTTAAACTATCTTTAGCCCTGTTATCAGTGTTTCTGAGAGGGCCATTTGGATGCAAATTAGCCAGAAAATGAACTCCAAAAGAAGCATTCATTTAGAGACCAATATTGTACTCTGATCCAAAGAACTTCCTCATCGAATGCGATCACACAAAGGTCAGTAGTAATAAAACAAAACATAAATCAAAGTAGAGCCTTCCTATAACGCAACAGCCATACACTCAAATCAATCAAAATTATTTACAAATATGTCGTTATTGTAGCATCTCTTGGTTCTTTGTGTTTATGCAAATTTTTTACTACCCTGGGCAATATAAAAAAGATTTCATTGTTTAGTAAATATCTGTCACTTACCTAAATTAAGGACATTGAAGAGCAAGCAAGCTCACATTACTTATCTTAAGATGTTAATTACTGTGAGTCCTTTCTTTTTTCTGTGCTGGTGGTTGTCAAACTTTATCAGGCATCAGAACCAGAGCTTGTTGAAACACTGATTGCTGGGCTCCACCCACAGTTTCTGATTCAATAGATCAGACTGCAGCCTGGGAATTTGCATTTCTAACAAGTTCACACCCCTACCCCTTGGTGAGGAGCAGGAAAGGAAATGCCTAAAGCTCAGAGGGAGTAGAGAAACCCTGTTGTTTTTCTCTTTCTTTACTCTGCTCTCCCAAGCCCCAACCTTGGAATAGAGCTATAGTCAAGCCACTGTCCCACTAAGAGAAAAATAAATGTTTTGTCCTGTAAACCTCTGAGATTTGGGGGTTGTTTGTTATCCTAGCAAAAGCTAACTAATGCATATCATTGCATTGCAATGTTGTTTAAATAGTGACATTTGGAAATGATCTAAACATTCATTAAAAAGAATGAATAAATAAATTGTGGAATATTCAGGTCAGAATAAAATGTAGCAGTTAAATTGAGTGAACAATATATAAATATCTATCAATATACAAATCTTAAAAACAATAAGAAGGATAAAAAAAAAACCCACTACAGGAGGCTACATACAGTATTAATACAATTTATATAAATTTTAGAAAATGCCAAATACTATTATATATTACTTATAATATATACTATATGGTGAAATTATTAAAACTTGAATAGAATAATAAATACTGAATTCAGAAAAGTGGTTAGATCTCAAAGGATAGTGAAAAGAATGAGATTGGTGAGCAGTGAAGAACAGAGAGCTTTTTGTGTCTGTAAAGTCTTATTCCTTAAAGAGATTTGACAAAGCTAGGTGCTGGGAGCATGAATGTACTATTCTGCATCCCTTATAGGTGGAGTGGGTCAGAGCACAATAAAACAGATCTTTCAAAGCAAAGAGCTTTTGTTAGTAATATTTTATTGACAACTCATTAGGTCTAACAGCTTCAGGTGTGTGGCTGATGAGAGAGGCTGGGATTTTGAAATGCTTGCCAATCAAAAAACAAAACAATAGAAATAAGGGGTTCAAAGTATTTGTAGATTGGCCTTGGATGTGAAACAGGGACACAGATATCAAACAGTGCATGTACTGTCCTCTTCCTTTTTTGAATGCTGATTCATTTGGTTGGAGAGTTTGGTTTTGTTTTCGGAGAATCAAACTCCTATTGCTCCTGGGAACGAGGTGGAGGTTCTTGGGGTGCCACTGAAACAAGCATTTTCAGAAGCCCCCACGGGAGGATGGGATGTGGAAGATTGTATTGGCGTGGAGTTGCATTTCTCAGGTTCCAAAGTCCCTGTCCCTTGCGCCAGGCCTGGAAAGGGTGCAGCTGGGGTTCCAGCAGAGCCAGGCACAAGGCCAGGGGCCAGAGCTTCCGTTCCAAGTTGTAGTTCAGCATTCAGCTAATTAGAGTCCATTAGTCCATGTGTGGAGGCCCACATGGCTGTGGGCCACACGGGTGCAGGGGAACACACCCCCTGCCACAGGAGAGCCAGGAACCTGGAACCCGGAGCGTGACAGGGAGAAGAGAGACAGAGGTAGAGAGAGAGAGAGAGAGAGAGAGAGAGAGAGAGAACACACTTTCCTTGTTCGAAAGTTTTAAATATTCAGGTTTTGTGCTTTTGGTGGCCACATCTATCCCGGCCACTGATTTGTTCCCAGGTATGACTGGCGGACAGGTAGGCACCTTTCCAGTCACCCAGACCTAACTGGGCCTGTGTCTAAACTGCCTTTGTCTAGTCCCTTCCCCCACCAACCTGCAGGGGAATAGACTTGGAGGATGTTAAATGCAGCTTTTTGGCAAAGCTGTATAAATGGCATGCCTATATCTGGTCTTCCCTTTCCTCCTTTCCTGTTAAATAGTAACCAGGTTATTACAATGGCATCATTTTGATTTGAATTCAGGATAAAAGTTTGGATTAAGCCAAATAATCCCTAATTTTTTTAAAAAGTGAAGCATCAAAAGAAAATCACTGGTGTGTATGTGATTATTTCAGAACTTCCTCCACTTCCTTTCCTTACGTATATTGCTTTCATATATTGCTTTCAAAGACATGAAATCCCTCCTAAGTGGTGTCCTGCCTCGAAAACTGAACCAGAAGGGAAGCATCTTTATGGACCAGTTTTTAGGAAATCGGAGAGAAAGAGGGACAGACATATTAATGGATACTCTAAGGATGTAACCTGCCAAATCTATAATAATAAAAGCGTAATATGCTAATTAGACCGGACAGCCTAACGACCTTCTGGACAAAGCTGGGGCTGCTAGGGCCGAGCCCCTTGCATGAATTTTGTGCATCGAGTCTCTAGTTCAGAATAAGGCAATTAGACTAGCCCATTTTTCAACAAGTAAATGGCATAGAAACATGAGAGTGGGTACAGGGAGACAGTAAATATGTAATGAGGCTTAAAAAACATGTCAACCAAATACGTTTTTAGGCTCTTGTTTGGATTTTGATTCAAACAAACTAACTTTTATTACATTTAAAGAAAACTGAACACAATTGGGTGTTTGATGATATTAAAGGCGTGTTGCTAATTTTATCAAGTATAATAATGACTTCGTGATGATTTGTTAAAAGTCTTTATTTGAAGTGTTTATGGATGAAATGAAAGTGTGACTGGGATTTGCATTTTACTAGTAAAATTGACAAGAGAACAAAAAAGGGAGGGAGGAATAAAAGACAAAATATGGATAAAATGTTGCTAATTTATTAAAGCTAGATGGGAACTTGTGACATGCATTATATTGTTATTTGCATTTTTGTGTATGTTTTTAAATGTCTATAATAAAGTTAAAATTACTTAAAAGTAAATAAATAAAATTTTAAAAGTTTGAATTTTATCATTTTCTTTAAATAAAATTTACTGAAATAAATAAAATTATTTATTTAAAAAAAGGTTAAACTACATGAACAAATTCTTTGTAAACAAACACACAAGCTCCCCAGTTGGTTCTGACAAGTCAGTCAGCTTTGGGTCTCCTTTAGGTAGAGAGGACCCAGGAATGAAGGTGAGGCAGGTGTGGAGAAGTTGGAGCACCCCCCCACCCCTGCTCGTCCCCCCTCCCCTCCCCCCACTATCCCCAGTTGCTTTCCCAGGCCCAGGGGCAGCAGTCCCAGACTTGGTCACTGGATTATTCTCAAGGACTCACCGTCTCAGCAATGCAGAAGGACTCAAGATGCTTGAGAACCTGCTTAGAGTAGTTTTGTTAACATTCCTTCTTAGGAAGAAGGACAAGATTAATGAGTGTTCATATTTAGCTTCTATTTCCATGAGAAAGCTTGTGGGAAAACGTTTCGAGAAGCATCTATAGTAACTAATCCAGAAAAATAAATCAAATTAGTCACTGTGGAGGGCTTGCACTACAAACCAACATAAGGCACATTTTTTTGGATGAGTGGCAAGCTTGAGGGTAGAACTTTATGGTGTGTGCTATGACACAAACTTTTCATTCATTATTTCAAAGTTAGTTTAGCTCAGACTCTAGTGTAATGCTATGGAAATAGCACCAAACTCTATGTCCTATGACCCAGGCTTGGAATTTGGATCTTCCGCTGAGAAGCTGTGTGATTTCTTCAAGTTACCCCCTCTGAGGCCTCATTTTGTCATTCCGAAGCAGAAGAAGACTGAGGTCCTTCCAGCTTAAAAATATTATTTGTCCAGGAATAAGAACATGCTCATTTCTTTGCGTGCTCTTTCATTTGCTCTTAATGACAAAGTTATGATGTACATATTCTTCATATTTGACAGAATTAAAGAAAAACTAAGAATTAGAGAGAATAAATAATCTGATGAAATAGATTCTCAATAGATGTTGAACAATGAAACTTCAGGTGTGCCCCCAATTGTCATTCATGTAGAAATATTCAGTCAGTGATTTTTCATGTGTGTGGTAGTATATACTGTTAATAGTGGAGGCTCAAAGGATGTAGAGATATGGTGTCTCTTGAAGCTGTGAAACATTGGAAAACTTTGATTTCTCTAACCATTATGAAAATTTTGCATTTCAATACATATAGTAAGAGTGTTTCTGTTGAATAGATTTCTTTCCAACTGAATCTGTGTGTGTATATATGTGTGTAAAGGTAAGTTTCCTAAAATTTCAAGGGAATTAAATGAATCTATAGTTTATATTAGGTCTAAAATGTCATGAAATCAATGAAAGATCTCTTAGGTTAAAGAGGTCCAATTCACTCATTTAGCAACTATTTAGTGAGCATTAGCCATGGTCCCCTTGGTTCCAAGTGAATTTGAATGTTTAGTGTGGTTCAGGAATTACCTGGACAGGAATAGTGTCAACACCTAGTGTTTGGGTGCTTTAAGATAGAGTCTGTTACCTGATTTTCAGGGTCATTGCCCTATTAGGTCACACACAGTGCATTTTGGCCTTGTGATCAACATCCTGGCATCCATGAGAAACTTCAAAATGCCAAACCACTTGTAGTGCATAACAGAACATTGTACATAACACAGGTACTCTGTGAGTGAACATTAAATTGAAGCTAAAACGAAGGTATGCTCCTTGAGGAAAAAAGTTGCCAAGTTTAAGGCCATTTTAGCAGGTGAGATTTCAGATGACAGTAAAGCATGTTAATATTATAAGGGCAATACGTGTGTGTGTGTGTGTGTGTGTGTGTGTGTGTGTGTGTGTGTTGCCAAACTAAACCTGTGTTTTTCTAAAGATTTGGTTTTTCCTCAATGACAATGAGAGAAAGATTCTTGTTTTTTACTTTATCCCTTTCTGTTTGTTTTTTAACATGGACAGGTGAGCTTCAACTGTTATCATTAAAAAAATTGTAAGTGACCAACTGAATGAATTAAGTTAATCAAAAGCAATCAGAGATGGCCAGAGATGATTATTTTTTAAACATGTCAACATTTTAATTTAATTTAAGGAAGGTTAATTACTATGTCAATTACATTTTTAAGTGAAGGACTCTTAAGTTTTTTGAAAACAGACCCAAAACTTAGTCATAGAGATGGTTATTTCCGAGGCAGCTTTCAAGCAGCAGTGGTAGAAAATGAAAGGAATACAAGGTGGGTCTCGGAGCGTGAGGCAGTCACCAGCCACCTGGCACCAGGTGCCATGTGGATGAGTGACAATGTGAAGGAGGGGGGCCTTTCTAAAGCCCTTTTCTTTATACTTTTAAAAACACTTTGATTGTTATCATGTTTGCTTTTTAATATCAATTTTTTAAACTTTATTTTTGCTTTTATTTCATTTTTTCTCATTCAATTACAGTTTACATTCAATCCTCTTCTGTATCAGTTTCAGATGCATAGCATAGTGGCTAGACAATCATATACTTTCAGAGTAGCCCCCCCCCAATATCTTAAGTACCCACCTGGGCCCATACATAATTATTACAATATTATTGGCCATACTCCCCCATGCTGTAATTTACAATCTCTGTGACCAATCTGTAACTATCAATTTGTATGTCTTAATCCCTTCATGCCAGTTCTTGAATGACACTTTTATGTAAACATTAGCTTAAATTTTATGCGGAAGATGAGCAAACCTTATTTTGGGGAGATAGTATCTGTCTGCTAAAAATAATGTAAATAACAGAAGAAATAGTAGTATCCTCTGAAGGCAGCACTCTGATACATTATTTGAGCCACCAATGGTAAAATACTGACCTTGTCTAAAAAATCTGCTGTCTGTCACCTATTTAGGTCTGAATGCTCTGGTGAAAAGGAGACGAACTCCAGGGCTGTTAAATTAAGAGGCATGTACCCTGTTTTAACTTGTATGACCATGAAAATTATGTCTTTACAAAACTGTTTTTCTAATTTACAGTGCATTTTAATAAGCATAAGTCAGTTTAATAAGCATAAGTCTGTTCTCAGGAGCATTGAACAGAAAGCAACACGGTAGGTGGCTGATTAATATTTTATGTTTATCTTTAGTAACTAACCATGTCAACATGTGAAGATGTGAAAAAAGCGACACGTCAAAACAGACTTCCTTTGCTATGTCATTTCCTTGAGATATTTCATTTTTAAAAGTGTTTATATTAAAGCCTTTAAAACGTTGTGCAGCTTATGCAAGTACTGGTAGTATTTGTAGCTCATATTTGATACAATTTATATGAGTTTAAGGGTGGGGAATTATTGGCTCAACAACTGTTTAAGAAAAGTTCCTTTCCTATTACCACCTGCTATATGAAAAATATCTTTTTGAGAATTGTTTACATCTTTATACTGCCATATACTTTGGAATAAACTGTTTATGTCCAGGTCATTTAAAAAAAAAATGTCTCAGAGTTTTTTCCAGATTTTATCTCCCCAACCCCTCACAAAGAGCTTGGTGTATCAAATCTTCATTTTCCTGATGATACATATTATTTAGTGAAAGCTATTATCTTTCTTAAAGGAAGGAATTTCAATCAATATCATCATTGAAAGGATTCAGGTAAACTTATTGATGAGAGAGACCATATTTTATAAATACTTATAAAATATTCCAAATATTTAACAACGGATAAGGCCGGGGCACTGACCAATCAGAATAGCCATAAGCCCCGAAGCTGAACAAAGTCCTTCAGTCCCCTTTGGGGACAGACCTTAACCCTTTAGTTGCTGGATTCTGAGAAGGTGAGAAGGAGGGGATGGACCAAGAGAGAGGCAGAGGAGAGACGAGGGAGCGCCTGTGGGCCCACGATGGTGACTATCTACAGGGTTTCTCAGTGTTGGCACTGGTGACATTTTGGGACCAATGATCCTTAGTTGTTGGGAGCTGTCCTATGCATTAGAGAAGGCCTGGCTGCATCTCTGGCTTCTCTATCCACTAGGTTCCATTATCCCCTCCCCCTGAATTCTGACCACCTAAAATATCTCAGATATGGTCACATGTCTCCTGCGGAGCGAAGTCACCTTAGCTGAGAGCCATTGTTATAGGCTCTCTGGTACAGAAATATTTCAATATTTAGAAACCGTTACATTCCTACCATCACACACAGTGTCTGGAACTGTTACCTGCCTTGTAGGGCTTAATAAAGACTTGTTGAATAAATGAATGATTCATTCAATCAGTCAACCTTTCAGGAAAGGTTGATTCATAAGTTACCTATTGCACTTTGAATGTGGGTACATCTTGAGTTATGTCAAACAGGTGTTTAGTGAGACCGTTGACCACAATATCAGACCTATGGCGGCTGCCGAAGCATGAGGTCTAGGGTTCGTTGTCGGCAACTCTCCTCACTTCATACATTCTCTTTGGATCATTTCCCCCTCTCTCATGGTTTTCACTTCTATGCAGATACATTCTATATCTGCATCTCTATCTCTTAAACATCTTTCTGAACTGAAGTTGCATTTCTGTGCCCATGTACCTATGACATGTGAAGGACTGAACCCAATTTTTGCCTCACCTCGTGCATCAAGACAAACTCCATGCCCTGCTTTTTTGGCCACAAGAGGCATTGGTGTGAGGCTGACCCACATTTCTATATTCCTAAGGAAAATAAAGTTGCTTTGCAAAGTTTGGGCAAGCTGGAAAGGAATGGGGTGAAGTGGGGAGAAAGGAAAGAAGGGGACAACAGCAATAACAAAAGCATAAGCTTTGCTAGTTGTATAACCTTCAACCAGTGCTCTCCTCTCCAAACCTGTAACTGCTTCTATTGGGGAACATTTAAAAAACAGAATAGAAGCCCAGTTATAATAGTTCTGTTTTCTTCCTTGGTAAAGTGTGAAAAATGTCCACACCTCCTTCATCACCACTCCACTACTCTAGAAAAACAGACAAACAAAAACAACCATCGAAATAAAAATTAAGCTCTGTGGTTTTTTTTCTCCCCCTGCCTCTTCTAGGACTCAAGCTCAGAGGAGGACATAGGGCTAGCAGATGGGCTAAAGAAGTTATAATATTTGGGTTGGAATCCCCTACTCTGTTAATTATGGCCCTGAAGACTTCTTGTCACAAAAGCAGAACTTCACAACCCCTTGACATTAAGAGTGTTGATATCCAGGTCCTAGTGCAGCTGCCTGTACATGAGGCCAACAGATGGGCATAGTGTTAAAAGAAAAAAATAAAAAAGGCTGCATCGCTAGGGTTTCAATTCTGTGTCTAACCCTGTCGCTGTGGCTCCGAAAAGCTCCCTGCATCAAGAGCTGGCTTGCTGCTTCCTCCTTTGAAGAGCCTATTGGTATTTTGGTGCCCTTCCCGGCCCAGCCCAACTCAGTACTTGGAGCCAGAGAGCAGGGTGTTAAGAAGCCACAGCCAACTCAGGTAAGGTGTCTTGGAAGATATTTCTGTGTCTGGCTTGTTACCAGGACCCTAAACCACACCTGGTGTTATTATGGAAAAACACTTAGGAATAGGGATAAAGACAGCTGAGTGGGCAAAGAAAAGATGGTCATGTTTTCATATTGTTTCTAAACCGAGGTATTCAATTTACAAATCAATGACGACCTACTTATATTCTGTCAACAAACAATATAAGCACTACCCACCCTTTTTATTTACAACAATAAAAAAGAAAACACACCATATTTTCTCCCAATCCACGTGCAAGTTTATAGCTTGATGAGGGTCAAAAGAGGTGGGGTGGTGACTGTATGCATGGATTGTCAACAACCTAAAGGAAACTGACTGTGATCACCGGAGGAGCCAAATCCCATCTGCAGTATGTGGTACGTTGGTTGGAAAGAGCATAACCTTTCATCCAGTCAGGCCTAAACTCAGGCCTTGTTTCCTGGACTTACCAGCCATCGGACTTAAATTAGTCACTTTATCTCCTGACCCCCAATGTATTCATAGGTAAAACCGGAGAAATAATAACCCCTGGCAGATCTCATTGAATTCAGAGATTTGTGGGAGGTGTTATTGCTCATTAACTGGCACATTCCTTATGTAGATTCAACTCTTCATCACAGGCTCACATGTGTCTTTCAGAGGCCCTACCTGCTGCCTTCAGGCCCTAAGCACCCGGCCTCTTGTTTCCCAGCTTCCCCTCTGTGGTCAGGACCGGAGGTGGCAGTCACCCTCCTGTTCTTCTTCAGCTCTGACTCTGCAGGTTGGGGTATGCTCTTCTTCACAAAATGGGTGCTTTAGAGCGTACCCTTTACCTTTCTGTTTTGAAACAAGTGACATACAAGTAACTAAGGTGGCTTTTTAAAAAATATTTTTAAAAATTGATTTTAGAGAGAGAAAGTGAAAGAGAGAGAGAGAGAGAGAGAGAGAGAGAGAGAGAGACATTGATGTGAGAGAGAAACATGGATCTGTTGCCTCCTGAATGTGCCCAACCCAGGTACGTGTCCTGACCAGGTATCAAACCTGCCATTCTTCAGTGTACAGGATGACGCTCCAACCAACTGAGCCACACCAGCCAGGGCCAAATAACTAAGGTCTGAACTTCACTGATTTATATGTAGATAAATTTCCTTGCCCAACACACTGCTATTAAAATTTTATGGAGTTGAAAAAAACTAGTTATGAAGACAGTCTAAAGATATTAGAAACCAAAGATATTTTTTCTTTAATAATTTTTTATTTTTCAATTACAGTTGATATGCAATATTATATTAGTTTCAGGTGTACAACCCAGGGATTAGACATTTCTATAGCTTACGAAGTAATCACCTGATAAATCTAATACCCATCTGGCACCATTCATAGTTATTACAGTATTATTGACTATATTTCCTATGCTGCACTTTTTATCCCCGTGACTATTTTGTGCCTACCAACGTGTGCTTTTTTATGCCTTCACCTTTTTCACCCAACCCTCCAATTCTCCAGCCCTCTGGCATCAGTCGCAATGTTCTCTGTATCTAGGAGTCTGAGAAACCAAAAGATATTATTGGGATTAGTACCAAAATATTAATTGAAGATTGCATAGATATAATTGGGACTCTAAAACATATTGACAAAAGGATCTCCTCATGACATACATACTAAAGCTGGACTATGTGCCGGGTGGCTCCAACATTTGTGACTGGCTAAATGCAGTTTGCTTTAGTTAATGAAAAAGTGAGTACAGTGAAGGGGAGGAAAAGACATTTAGGTAAATTTTTTGTTCTTACCAATTGATTCTAGGGGAAAAAAGCTACAGCAAGCCCTCCCTGTCCTTTCCAAACCTGGGTTAACACTTTACTAGGCCAGAGAGAAAATCACTTCCTTGATTTCTGTTAGTCACACACTCAGGGGAGGCAGTGGGATAGGCCCAGGGGATTTAGTCTATGAAAAAGGTTTGATTTCTTTTCTCCCCTCAGTTTTTTTTAAATATATTTTATTGATTTTTTACAGAGAGGAAGGGAGAGGGATAGAGAGTTAGAAACATCGATGAGAGAGAAACATCGATCAGCTGCCTCCTTCACACTCCCTACTGGGGATGTGCCCGCAACCAAGGTACATGCCCTTGACCGGAATTGAACCTGGGACCCTTCAGTCCGCAGGCCAATGCTCTATCCACTGAGCCAAACTGGTTAGGGCTCTCCCCTCAGTTTTATTGAAGTATAATTGACACACATTACTATATAAATTTAAGGTATACAGCACAATAGTTTGACTTATATATGATGGAATGATTACTACAATCAAGTTTAGTTAGCATCCATCATCTCATATAGATATAATAAAAAGAAAAAGCAAAAAAAGAAAAAAAACCTGAAAAAAATTTTCTTGTGATGAAAACTCTTAGGATTTACCCTGAACAACTTTGCTTATATACAGGATGAGGCAAAAGTAGGTTTAGAGTTATTCGTATGGAAAATGATACAATCTACAATAATAAAAGCGTAACATGCTAATTAGACTAGACGTCCTTCCGGACAAAGCCGGGGCTGTGAGGGAAGCCAGTGCTGGCAGCCGGGGGAAGGAAGGCCTACTCTTGCACGAATTTTGTGCACTGGGCCTCTAGTAATTAAATAATAACACAAGAATAAACTCTGTTTCATGTACTCACAACTGTAAACCTACTTTTAGCTCACACAGAAGTGTTAACTCTGGTCCTCCTGTTGCACATGACATCCCTGTGCTTACTTGTATCACAGCGGCAGCTTGTACTTCTTGACTCCTTATTTCCAATTGAGTTGTATGTTATGAGAAACCCTCATTTCAGGTGACGCTTTCGAACTGATTACCAGCAAGATCTGTTCTTTGGACACAAGTGCTCTCCCGCTGTGGACTCGAGGAACTGAGCCCTCTCCCACCCATTTTGTTTCTAGAGAACAGATGATCAAACGAAACTCTCTGTATTACACAACAATCATATTTAATCCTGGTTTTACACCTCCTCACCTTCTCACTCCTACTCAACCAACACTCCTATCCTGGTCTTATGTTTGAACACTTTTGAAGACTGCAAATTTGTCTTTGGGTCCCTAGCCCTTTCTATTATTCATTATTCACCCATCACCCTTCTGGGGTGCATTACCCCACTCTCTCCCTCCTAGCCCCAGTGGGTCTGCTCTCCACTACGACACCTTGGTTCCTGGAAACATTCTGAACTCAACATGTATAATTTCATTTGAATTCTAAAGGAGGATCAGAGACACTCAATGATCATGCAGAAGGCCTAATTATGAAACGGAAGGTTCTCCCATCTGCTAATGGAAATGCTAGGCACTGGCAAGCTGTTCTGGAAAGATGTTTTGTACTGGAGTGGTGGGAAGGGGAGGGTGGGAAGTTGGGATCTCCTGGTTAATGAAGTGACTGAACATAGATTTAGTGAACATTGGAATACATGCTTTGATAGACTGAATTACTTGGGGAGGACACTGGAATCAGATTTAGAATTTACAAATGATTTTCTTGGCAAATTCAGAGTGAATGTGATTGGCCCAGCTTTGTCTTATCAAAAAGATGCCACCACAAACGATGTACAAGACTCCTTCCCTAAGTTGACATGTTTCTTTTCTCTCCATCTTTCCTTCTCTACCACTTTACACCGGGGTTAGCCACACGCTCATCCAGAACTTAAACAACACCGGCTCGGAAATACTTTCTCATGGCTGTCAAAAGAAGAGCTTGTTTTGAATTTGACTCAGTGACCTCTCTATGTGCTACCTTTATGCCATCATATATGGCACATGATAAGAAAAGACTTTTTTGAGACCTCTACATGAAATCCACCGTAAAGATACCATGTTCTATTAAAGTGCATTCCCCTTGGTGCACCATGCCACAGAGCACCTCATCATTTTCAGCAAGTGCCAAAGATACATAAAGATGTGCTTACCTAATTGTCTTTTCATTGTTTGAGGCAATAACAACAGCAGCAACGATAGTAACCAAATAATAACTGTCATTTGCTGAACGTTTCCCAGGCAGCAGGCAGTGTTCCTAAGCACTTTCTATGACAAACTCATTTAATCCCGTGACATCTAATCTGCATGACAATCTTACAGGGAAGGCACTGAGCGGCTCCTCATAGGGATGTACACTGAGGCCTGTGCCAATCTTCAACTTGTCTAAGAAGGTGTCAGAGGATGTGTTGTGCCTTTGGCTTGGTCCAGGAACAGTTCCCTGGCAACCAAGTGCCTAGAGGGATCCCTACCAAAGTGCGACCCAGGGAGCTGAGGCCAAGATGGATTTGCAGGAAAGTTAACTTAATCCCATTCCTGGGCTCTGAACACGTCTTTTCTCTTATTAAGAACAGTGGATTAAAGCAACCAAACAGGGTACTTAAATCAGATCCAAACGTCTCAAAAAAAATGATTAAATACCGAACATGACCTATCAAAGGCCAAATACATCATAATTAATACAAAATGAATGTCTGCAACACATTTCTGAAGTATGCTTTGTTTTAACATCCACCATAATCAGATTCAATTCAGTACTTCACTTCTTTTTTATTTTTTTTTTAAAGAAGGGAATTGATGGGATGAGGAATGGACGTGTGTTCTAATGATTGCTTTTGCTTAGTTTTTTGCTTTTAAAAACCAAGTCATTGAATAAAATGTTTAGAAAAAAACAGGAACTACAGATTTTATCCTAAACCGAGCTGACTCAATTTTCTTCCCACTCATCCATTGAACTGCTGCTGTATAAACTCTGGGTTTTGTTCTGCTCTCTACTTGCAGGACTTTGCTCTGAAGGAGGATTAAGCCCTGGCTAGTGAGGGTGTAGGTACCTGCACACAGGCTGACTCAGATGGGTGAGCGGGTACAGGTAGAATTCAGCACTGTGTCTTGGTGTGAGCAAGGACGTGTTAAAGACTATTTAAGGCTTTGAAGTTGAAGACTTGGCTTTTTCTCCTCATGGCTAAAGAATGACATTTTTTAAAAGCCCAAACATACATTGAGTGATAAGATAATTTAGGTTGATCTTTACCACCAGCCTCACCTTCTACCTATACAAAAGTCCTTTGAAGTCTGCAAAGTCAAAAACCCAAGAAACACTGGCCAATTGTGAATCATTACTTAATTATTCATGAGGTAGATGGCATATGTCAAAGAAAGGGATTTAAAATGTTTGATGTATTCTGCCTGAGAGACAAATATTATCCTGGGGCATATTTATCGTCAGGTAGAGAATATAAAGCAGGCAGCAGTCATATGTTCTAGGCCCTGAAAAGCATAGGCGGTAGGTTTTGTCTCTTACAGACTGAGCAATGCTTTGAGACAGGCATTTACACATCTCTGTTGAACACAGGGCTACCAAATGGTGCATGAAACCTGGAGATCAGAGTGGATTACTAACATTTACCCTTTCTGATTATTCCCTGACATTTGGGACATTTGCCAAGGTGCAGCTTCTACTTGCAGGTGAACTTGAAATTCCCGCTGTTTCAGTTTAGGGCACTAGATAGGACAGGGCCTACTTTAATTTAAAAAATAAATAAATAAAAGGAACGTGGTACAAAGTATTAAGCCTGATGCCACCCAGTTTTCAGTCAGGATGAGCCTACACAGGGCCACAGGGGAGGGGCCCTCACCGAAAAAGATGGGGACAGGCCCCCTGGAGCTGAAGGGGCAGACTATCTCAACCCAAGCTGCCTCAGTGTCACCTGGGCGAGGTGACACTGCCCCCCCAGGAGGGTAGAAAGCACTGAGTCAAAGGGGACTATTCTTGAACCTTAAGATCTAATGGAATTTGCCTTGTCAACTTTGGATTTACTTGGGATCCATCACCTTTTCTCTTGCCATTTCTTCCTTTCGGAATGGGAATCACTGTATTGGGAGTCACAGGTTCATGGCTGGAGAAGAATTTTGCCTTAGAATCAGTCGTATTTCAAGTCTCACCCATATGTGTTTCAGATAATATTTAAATGAGCCTTCAGATCCTAGACTTCAGAGTTGATGCTGGAGTGAGTTAAGGTTTTGGGAGATGTTAGGATAGAATGAATATATTTTGCATGTGAGTAGGACATGGATTTGGGGGGTTGGACTTAACATGCCTTGGACTGAATTGTGTCTCCCTACCTCCAATTCATGCATTAAAACCCTACCCCCCAATGTGATGGTATTTGGAGATGAGGCCTTTGGGAAGTAGTTAGGTTTAGATTAGGTCATGAGGGTGAGACCCCCCTGATGGAATTAGTGCCATTATAAGTAGAAACTCCAGTGAGGACACAGGGAGAAGGCCCTCATCAGAAACTGAATCTGCCAGCACCTTGATCTTGAACTTCCTAGCTCCAGAACTATGGGAAACAAATGTCTGTTTTTTAAGCTACCCAATCATTGGCATTTTGTAATAGCAGCCCAAGCTGACCAAGACAACAAACTTACTTGCTTTGGGCCTTGAAGAAATGGGATAGTGTTTGTATTTTAATCCTAACAATTATAGTTATAATAGTAATGGCCAACATTAATTGGGTGCTGACTATATTCCAAATCAGTGTATAGTGGTGGGAAAGTCTATGGATCTGGACTTGGTGGTGCTTTCCTACAAGGAGTCTGGGAGACAGGGGAGTAGTATGGACTCTTAGGTCTGTCTATAGGAAGTGAGGTGCCCAGCTGTGATTTCAACTGCTTCACAAATTTTCAATAGTGTAGTTACAGGTTGTAATGTGTTTCTAAAGAAAAGAAGTAAATTTGAAATCCAGAATAACTCCATGTTGACTTAATCACTAATCATGAAGAAAACTTCACTTAAGTATGTGATTTCCATTTCAGATATGGCAAGAATGAAGTACTCTCTCTGCATGACTTCTAATTAATAAGCTTCTGAGTACCAGTAACCAGACAGTGATGGGCTGAAAAATAAGCATTTTGATCTCTAATCAGAGAAATGAACACCTGTGAGAAGAAGAATGAAAAGAAATTGTAGGATACACATTTTCAGAGATTATAACTGCTTAGGAGGAATAAAAACTCCTAAGATAAGTGCTACAAATCATTGTTTGTCTGGTAGGTTTAGAATTGTTTTAGAATTTTAGTTTTTATATTTCAACTTGAATGCATGGTCTTTTTCAAGCAAACAGCGGGAAAAAGAAAATTTTGAAGAATTTCAATTCAGGCAGAAAACATGGGTCCCTCATTTTGTTGCAGTGTTTTAAAACAAACTGGATATATTCTGCAAATAAAGCAGAAGGAGAGAAAGGATGATATTAGGAAAAGATAAATCAACCTTGAAATCTGTAATTATTATGAAATATGACTCGCTTAAAACTTTGCAGAGAAATATAAGAAGTAATAAACACTTCTAAATTATTTCATCTTTCCTAAGATTCACTGACTTTCCATTTCTGTGTTCATGAACTTTAATTTTATAACCTGTTTATTTTTGTTTACTGAATTATAAAATAATGAATAATATCATTATTGTACAAGTGACTTAGATTATATAATAAACTATCCTTTGATTATTGTGGCATGCTTCAGCATTTTTAAGGAAGGCTTAATGGATAAAATTGTAAGCATTACCATTGTAATTAGCTACTTATTAATAATAGGAGAGGAGCAAAAGGAAGGCCAGACATTATAAGCATGGCTATCTAGGCAGCTTCACCAAGAAGCTGCAATTTCACACTCCCAAGTCCCTTCCCTGCAGGTCACTTGGGGATAGAGTCCAAAAAGGGGAGATGGGCGCATGCACAGTGAAGCGGGGTGATGCAGGGAAGGTGCCTCTTAGTTTAACTTGGAAACAAAGGTAATTGCCTAGGTGGGGGCGGGGCCACTGCAAGCCTGTGAAATCCTGAAGGCTATGCTCCTACTTAAAAGCCCCAGACAAAAACATTCTCTCTCTTGCTCATCTTGCTTTGCTCCTGCTTCCTTGCATTCACCCATGTTCCCTCCATAGCCATGTGGCCCCAGAGGCTGCGTGGCCGACCACCATATGGATCCCACACACAATGGACTGTAGCTGGGAGCACACACTAAGCTAGCCTGATACCAGATTGGACTGTGCAAATATGGAACAGAAACGTTGGCAATGGCTTTCATCCTAGCTCTGCTAAGGACACAGCTGGACTTCTTCCATGGCAGGATGGAGGGAGAGGGGCCCTGGGAAACTCAAGGATTTAATTCCATGCAAATAAATGCCACTTATTCTTCTATGTGAGTCTCAGGGAATTCCTTTTCTGGTGACATTGTAAGAAGCCCACTTTCACAGGCAAACAGTGGGCACATGGAGAGCTCCCCACTGATAACATAAGTTATAACCTAGGACTTCAACCTGTCCTGAGTATGCCCAGCTGCCAGCATGAGTGGATTTCTGAGAAATTCTTAGCAGTGCTTGGTGGTAGTTGCATCTGCAAACTTTGTGAATATGTATATGGCTGGTCTGGCCACAGCTCTGCCTCATATCATGTAAGAAAAGTGGGGCTAGGACCTCCAGGAAGGGGTGCTGCAAAGAAGAGTGGTGGGCCCTGGTGTGTGAGTAGTATGTGTTCATTCCATATCATTACATGTAAGTCAAGAGGGATAGCCATTTTCTACTCTTGTGTAAGTTTTTTTTTTTCCCCCTTCAAAAGAGAAAATATTTTTGAGCACATACGTAGCTGGTGCAGATTTTCTTTTTTTTTAAATGTAGAATACTAGACACAGTCATTTTATCATTACAGAACTTCATGGCTTGCTTGTTAATCTTTAAGGCCCTCAGGGGGACTAACCTGGTTAGTCATGTTTGTTTTCTGCAGCATCATGGTTTGGTTAGTCCTTTGTCTTCCTCTAGCGCCATCTTCCTTCTGATGTGCTAGGGCCGTGGTCGGCAAACTCATCAGTCAACAGAGCCAAATATCAACAGTACAACGATTGAAATTTCTTTTGAGAGCCAAATTTTTTAAACTTACACTATATAGGTAGGTACATTGTTATTAACTTAATTAGGGTACTCCTAAGGCTTAGGAAGAGCCACACTCAAGGGGCCAAAGAGCCGCATGTGGCTCGAGAGCCGCAGTTTGCCGACCACGGTGCGAGGGCATGCTTTCTGCATCTCAGCACCCACCTCCATGACAGGCCTTCATTGACGCCCTCTGAGTGCCCTTGCACTCTGCCCTTGCCAGGAGTCCTCCTGGGAAATGGCCTCAAATCGCCACATTCAAGTTCACAAAAGCCCCGTTTCTCTTGTATAATCAAAGCACTAGGTCTCTCATTGATCAATTCACAGACTAACTAGGCAATTGAGAAGAGATTCATCTTTGTCTCCAAAGGTTCGCAGTGTTTGGAAATTATTGAACAGGAAGTAGATATTTTCTCTATTTATACTAACAACAGGCAGAGCGCCTGCCTGGGGGTTGATAAGGATCTATGAACTAAGGCCACCCGTACTTCTCTAGCTGAAAAGCACACAAATCCTGACAAGTAGATGATGGGAAACACTAGCACATTTACCTTCTCAGTGACCGGATCGTGTTAGGGAGCACTTACTTGCTCTTAACTGCTCACTTAGATAAGGCCCTAAGGTAGCTGTGCTCAATTTGTTGTCCCCAAATCCCTAAGGATCCCAGACACTTTCAGTGGGTCTGGGTTGTCAAAACTACTTCAGTGATAATAGCAAGATACTTTTGGACATCTGCAGTGATTGGGCTAAAGCAATGGTGGGTAAAAATGTCAGTGCCTTTGCATAAAGCAAGGAGTGTTCTTTGCTGCCACACACTCACAGGAGAAAAATGCCAGTTTCCCTTAAAAATAGAAAACTATACTGATCATTAAAGCAATAACGATGATCAATATTGTCAAATCTGGAACTTTAAGTGCATAACGTTTTAATAGAATGTGTAAAATAATCTATACTAATAAAAGGGTAATAGGCTAATTAGACTGGGTCAACCGGCCATCTTCTGGATGTCCAACTTCCTTCTGGACAAAGCCATGGTGGTGGGGGCCTAGCAGAGGCAGTTAGGGGTGATCAAGCTGGCAGGGGAGGGCAGTTGGGGGCGAGATCAGGCTGGCAGGAGAGGGCAGTTAGGGGCAATCAGGCAGGCAGGCAGAGGGGTTAGGGGTAATCAGGCAGGAAGGCAGAAGTGGTTAGGGGCAATCAGGCAGACAGGCAGGTGAGTGGTTAGGAGCCAGCAGTCTCAGATTGCGAGGGGAATGTCTGACTGCCAGTTTAGGCCCGATCCCACAGGCAGTCGGACATCCCCCAAGGGGTCTCCAATTGGAGAGGGTGCAGGCTGGGCTGAAAGACACCCCCCGCCCCCATGAATTTTGTGCACCGGGCCACTAGTAAGAAATATGCATACAACACATGGGTATGTTGAAGTATAATGATTATCTTGAAGGGAAGCATTTGTATAAATGTTTGAGTTGGGTACTGAATACTCATTTTTTAAAAAATTATTTTTTTAACATCATCATTTTATTTTTAAAAAACAAACAACAACAAACCATGGTTATTCAGATATAGGTACTTGGCAGACATTTTCTTGAAATGAATGAAGGAAGCCTGTTGCTTCAAGAAAAACAACAGACAGTTCTTGCCAGAGGTAAAATTCAAGATTTAAAGGAAAAACGTAGAATTGGAAAACCTGTATCTGCCACTGTGAGCATAAGAGAGTCCTAAGGTTTAAAGATTTTTCTGATGAGAGTGGTCATAATATTAATACATGTATTTACATATTATATAATAAAATGTTGTAATAGTCAAAAGATATGCACAATTTAGTGAATTCAATATTTTCTTTTTTTTTCCTTTATTGATTAAGGTATTACATATGTGTCCTTATCCCCCCATGGTCCTCCCACCCCCTAACTCATGCCCTCACCCCCCTGTTGTCGTGTCCATTGGGTAGGCTTATATGCATGCATACAAGTTCTTTGGTTGATCTCTCCCCCTTACCCCCCCCCCCCCCTTCCCTCTGAGGTTTGATGTTCTGATCGATGCTTCTCTGTCTCTGTTTTTGTTCATCAGTTTATGTTATTCATTATATTCCATAAATGAGTGAGATCATGTGATATTTATCTTTCTCTGACTGGCTAATTTCACTTAGCATAATGCTCTCCAGTTCCATCCATGCTGTTTCAAATGGTAAGAATTCCTTCTTTTTTACTGCACCATAGTATTCCATTGTGTAGATGTACCACAGTTTTCTAATCCATTCATCTGCTGATGAGCACTTAGGCTGTTTCCAAATCTTAGCTATGATAAATTATGCTGCTATGAACATAGGGGTGCATATATCCTTTCTGATTGGTGTTTCTGATTTCTCAGGATATATTCCTAGAAGTGGGATCACTGGGTCAAATGGAAGTTCCATTTTTAGTTTTTTGAGGAAACTCCATACTGTTCTCCACAGTGGCTGCAGCAGTCTGCATTCCCACCAGTGTGCAGAAGGGTTCCTTCTTCTCCGCATCCTCTCCAACACTTGTTGTTTGTTGATTTGTTGATGATAGCCATTCTGACACGTGTAAGATGATACCGCATTGTTGTTTTGATTTGCATCTCTTGGATGATTAGTGACTTTGAGAATGTTTTAATATGTCTCTTGGCCTTCCTTATATCTTCTTTCAAAAAGTATCTATTTAGGTCCAGTGCCCAATTTTTGATTGGGTTGTTAATCTTCCTTTTGTTAAGTTGTATGAGTTCCCTGAAAATCTTGGAGATTAAACTCTTATCAGTGATAACATTGGCAAATATGTTCTCCCATTCAGTGGGCTTTCTTGTTGTTTTGTTGATGGTTTCTTTTGCTGTACAACGCTTTTTATTTTGATGTAGTCTCCTTTGTTTATTTTCTCTTTAGTTTCCATTGCCCTAGGAGCTGTATCAGGGAAGATATTCCTTTGGCATATGGCTGAGATTTTGCTGCCTGTGGATTCCTCTAAGATTTTTATCAATATTTTCCAAATGATAAATATATGATGTCACAAAATCTTTCAAAATGCAAGCTTAGGCCAGTGAATTTTCATGTTACAGAATATGAAAACTTTATTCATATTGTTTCTGATTCCACATGGTAACCAAACTTTATAAAACTCCCACTTGTCCAGTTGCAGTATAGTACTAAGTAAGCATAGCCACAATTATCTGAGAAGTCTTTTAACCTACTCCCCCTTTTTGCAAATATGTGGCCATGTGAAGATGGATTTTCTTCATGTACGTGAACCAAAATAACACATCGCAGCAGACAGTGTGCAGAAACAGATGTGTGAATCCAGCTGTCTTCTATTTATCAAGTCATTGAAGAGATTTGCAAAATGTAAAACCAGGTCACTCTTCTCACTAAACTTTAGTTTGAGCTTTGGGTTATAATTATTATTATTGTCATTGGTTTAAACAGTATATGAGTATTTTCTTATAGTTCTAAGGACAGAAGTCTAAGATTCAGGTGTCAGTAGATTTGGTTTCTCTGAGTCTTCTCTCCTTGGCTTGCAGATGGCCATCTCCTCATTATGCCTGCACGTGGTCTTCCTCGCACATGCCAGGTATCTCTGCATGTCCAAATTTCCTCTTCTTATAGTTACTTTTCCTAAAACCTACTTTATTTATGTTAAAAGTAATTACTTTATTGGTGGCAGTAGGCTGAGTTATGTCCCCCTGCCCTCCTCCCAAGATATTCACATCTTAATGGCTGGAACCTGTAGATATATTACTTTATATGGCCAAAGGGACTTTGAAGATGTGATCCAGATAAGGATTTTGAGAAGGGGAGATGTTGGGCTTTTTGGGTGAACACAATGCCAGGCTGGACTGTCTGCTCATCTCTGGACTATTTTTTGAGTGTGTGAGGAATAACTTATTTTATTTAAAACGCTGCATTTGCAGTCTCTTTGTTACAGCACTCCAGCCTGTACCTAATTAACGCAAATAACTGATGTTATCCCTATATTCTCTTCTAAGTGTGAAATCCCTTTTCGACATCAATTTTAACTGATTTGATGAAGATTTTAATATCTCATCTGATTTTTAATGAAAAAAAACCAAAAGAAAATTAGAGATATTTTTAGAAAAAAAAAGTATCCTTTTTCTATTAAGTCCAATTTTTTATTAACTTCTCTGTGCTGTAGAGGAAAAAATGGCTTTAATGTGATTTTCCTAATCCTTAGATTGAAATGAGAATTTTTACCAGCGATTATTGGTGTGATCTCTTGCTGTTAACTCCTTTGTTAATTTTTGCCACTCTTTGGAGCTTTCAGCAAATTGAAATCATTTTGAGGAATTAAAATAATGATTCCCATAATTTTGCCTTTGAAAGTACTTTGATTTTTTTTTTAATTTCTAATCAATTGGGCAGGCACTATTTCCATTTGACCAGTGAGGAGGTACCAGGAATCCAGAGAAAGTAAGAGACAACTCAAAACATAGAACTATCTCAGGGCAGGTCCAGACCAAAAGCCAATTAACCGCATGCACATGTGCTGAAATACAACAGTTTTGTAGCGGACACATGATTGGTTATTTTCAGAACACATGGTGGGTTACTCAAACTTGTAATTGTTGGGCTCCCTTCCTATTCTAAAACTGGAAAGATACAGAGAAGATTCGCAAACTTGTCACTGTTTGAATTAGAAACAACTGGTTTCCAAATATCCTGTAATGTGTCTAAATAGCCTTTTAAATGCATAACCTCATCCTATCAAACTTCCAAAACATGATCTAGGCAGTGAATATAGGTAATAATCATTAGGATTACAATTGAAGCACATTAACACATATTACCACCCTATCCATAACTATGCTATTTACCAAAGAAAAGTCTCAAGGTCTGGGAGCTTTCACTGAACAATGTGAAGCTCAGAAAACTCATGTCAACTAAGTAAAAATAAGCTGGAACACTTAAATCGTTAGAGAGACCACCAAGTCTGTCTACATGAAAAGAAGCAGTGAGAATAGACAACATGTCACATCACAGGACGTATCCTTCATGAGAAAAAAGCTAAGAAATCCAAAACAACAATGTCAGAAAAAAACTTGCATCTATTCACATGGCACATGACATTATGATTATTTTCTTCTGACAGAAATAAATTATATAAATAGGACATCAAAAGGAGTATGTAGCTTTGATCTCATTTCTAATTAATTGCATCCAGAGAATTATCAGATTACATAAGTGAGGGATCGTAAGTGTTAGTTACGTAAATAATTAATAAGTATCTATGATCTATTGGGCTTTTATCTGTCATTCCCAAGAAGGGGAAGTTAACTATAGTTTAGCAAGTAAAAATACACTTAAGTCTCTTTTCTAGGCTTATTTCCTTACAACTTGGAGATCTTTCCTTAAGAGCAAGACCATTTCTATCCTATTTAGAATAGTGTGTTCACGAGCACAAGCCACAATTAAGAGTTTCTTTTTAGCCTGGCTGGTGCAGCTCAGTGGTTGAGCTTTGACCTATGAACCAGTTCGATTCCTGGTCAGGGCATATGCCTGGGTTGCAGGCTCAATCTTCAGTGTGGGGTGTGCAGGAGGCAGCTGATCAATGATTCTCTCTCATCATGGATATTTCTATCTTTCTCTCCTTCCTTTCCTATCTCTGAAATCAATAAGATTATATATTTTTTTTAAAGTTTATTTTTAAAGGTACTTGTGGCAAAAAAATGTTTGGTTTGCCACCAGCACCCGTCCTCTTCTTCCTTAGAAATAGAGTTGTAGCTGGGATGCAACTGTCTAGCAAAGGACTACTTTGTCCAAGCCCCTAGCCATGAAGAGTGTCCACAGGACACATGAAAGCAATGGGAATGGATGGAGGTCTTTACTTCCACCTAACTTCCTTACGAGGAAAATGTTGGCAACTGGTGATGCCCAGAGAAACCTTGAAAGTCATGTGTTAAAGATGGCGAAGCTGTTGTCACCTTGGGTCCCTGAAAGACTGTGTAGAGGAGAACCTCCTTTGACAAAGAACTCATCTCAGACTAAGAAAAAGAGAAACAAGCTTCTTGGTCCCTGAAGCCACTGAAGATCCAGGGACTCTGCTGCAACAGCTTAGCTTGCTAATGCACTGCAGAACAAATCAAATGGCCTCAAGTCAGGGTTACAAATTCTTTCTAACCCTTAGCTATCCTTCATAAACCTAATCAACCTAAGTCTGCTTCTGTGAAGTAGGTGAAATCTACCTATAAAATTGAACGTTTGTGACTTACCACTCTCTGTTCAGTGTAGATTGTGTCGGGAGGAGGAAAAATAAAAATTGAAGCCATTCTTAATGGGCATATTCAAATTTGCTCCACCTCAAAATATGTCTTAAGATAACCCCTTTCAATATTCTTTTCAACCTAGGACTTTATCTTATGCCCTTCAGCCACTGGCTCCCTTAGTTCTCACACTCTCTTGCCCTAGCTGGTTTGGCTTAGTGGATAGAGCGTCGGCCTACAGACAGAAAGGTCCCAAGTTTGATGCTGGTCAAGGGCACATGACCGGGGTTGCGGGCTCAATCCCTAGGCAGCCAATCAATGATTCTCTCTCCTCATTGATGTTTCTATTTCTCTCTCCCTCTCCCTTCTTCTCTGAAATTATTAAAAATATATTTGGATATAGTCTCTTCTCTGGTCTTTTTCTCTTTGTGCTGAAATATACTTGAGTCTTCCATATACTATAAAGCATTTTCTTTTAGTTGTACCTCCATGTTACCCTACCATCTTATCTTTTTCCTTTCCTTATCTTTCTCCTCTTTAATCCTACTTTATCTTTCTCAAAATTCTCAAGAGCACTCAACCTTTCTTGCTCCAAGTTCAAACAATTTCTTCTCTAACCCCATCCTTATACAATGAATTCATGAATCCAATGATGTTGGCGAGTGTTATTCTTTCTAAAGAATTAGAAACACTGATGGCTGTCATCTTTTGGTTTTACTTCTTTGACCATTTCTTCGGAAATCACCACTTTGTCTCATCGCCCCCTGATGTAACAAATTTAGGTCATCCCAAAGGTCTGTCCATTAACTTATTTTCTCTCTCCATTCTCTCCCTTGGCTATTCTATTTACCACCATAGTTCTCTGGTGGGGTGCACTTCAGTCTATTATGTGTTTATTTCCTGTATTCATGTGGATACCTTACCAGCAATTCAAGTTCAACATTCCCAACATGGAAATCATATTCCTCTCATTCACATTATCTCTTACCTCTCATTTCTACATTTCTGTTCATGGTAACATAGTTTCCCCCACACTCAGGCTTAAAATTTCAGAATAAATTTTTTAACACATCTCTCTTTTTCTTCTCAATGTTTAGGTATTTACTACATCTTTTTATTTTTATTTATTTTTGTCTTTTTGTTTCTGCTTTTGAAATAATCCCCCTAGCTGTTCCTGTGTTTGCCTTCCCCCCATTAACACTCGAATGTAGCTTCAAAATCTTATTTTTCCTGGGCTTTGCAATATGCTTCTCATCTCTAAATCCTTCTCCCTTTGACCCCATTCATATACAACTGTCATAGTAATTTTCCTATTGTGCAACTCTCAGCATGTCATTTCCTCAGTATGAAAAAATCTGTAGCTCCCCATTGCTTACTAAATAAAGTGAAGACTTTGCCTGACTTACAAGGTCCTTTTTCTATTTATAAAATGGAGATAATATCAGGATTTCTCAGAGGAGTATATTATTAGGCTACAGAGATGGTAGAGTTTGGCAAAGTATGAAATATTTTATAAATGTTAATTATTGTGATTATGATTATTATTGGAATCTTCTCCAAATATATTTAAATCTTTTTACAAGCAGGAACAATGTGTTAAGGTTTTTCCTCTCTCCTAAAATAATTACCAGAATGAACTTGTACATAGAATTTACTCATTAAGTACTTGTTAAACAACAATAACAAAAATAAAACTAGAATTAAAATGATACCTGAAAATTCAGATAAAACTTTCAAATGGGTTGACTCTATAATACTTGATTGTAGTAAGACAGAGTTATATGAAATTTTTATTTTTTATTTTATGGTTCATGTTACTTATATTGCTTATGATTCAAAATGACTACAAATTAGTCTACAGAATACTGGAAAAAGTGGACACAAAGGTGCTATCTCTCAAATATTAGAGCGCTTAAAATACTTTAGATAAACAGATAGAAAATGAAATGATTTTCCTCATCTTTAAGAAAGAACAAAGATTACATGCATGTGTAAATGACATAACAGAACATGTCATTTGCAACACTGGGTGAATGGTGTTCATTATCTCCAGGCAAATGTGTGCAAGTGAAATCATCAGCCAAGCATTTGTTGATATCGCACAGTGATTTGTATAAATCAAAACAAGAACACCTCTGTTCAGACAATACATTCCTCCAGAGGTTGATTAGAATAAGAGAATTTCAAAAGGAGGATTAGAAGACAGTTTCAGCAGGAGGCAAATAACACATAAAAATATAGCCATTAGCATTCTCTAGAGATGAATAAGAGTTCCACAAAGTAGAATAAACAAGGCCTGCTGATCTCTGCTGAGGGGTTTCAAAATCAAATGCTAGAGCCATCTTATTGACGACTGAGAGCTTTACAATTGCTTTACTAGTGGGTTTATTTCATGCAAAACAATTTATAAATTCATATATCTCAAAGAGAGAAAAAATGCATTTTTGTCCACATGAGCATATATTTTTATAAGTAACTTAGAATTTCAAGTGTTTTATTTTTCTAACAAAATGAACTGTACTTAGCACTTGAACTCAGGCTAGGTGAGTGACTACTGATGTATAGTTAAGCCTCTCACATGGCAATGGGAACAGGATTCTCCCACGCGCATTGCTCACCTCCACGCACATTTGTCGCTTTTCCCTGATGGACACGCAGCAGGTGAAGGAGCCCTCTGTAGACTCTCCATCACGGACCCACCAGGACGGTCGCTGGTAAAATCCCACGAGCTCCTTGGGCCTGGGTGATGTTGCTCCATGGGCAAGATCACCTCTACTCTATCAGCCTTCTCTAGTTTTCGGTAGCGGGCTTGGGATTTTCTAGAACCTCCTCTGTGAGTTGCTATCAGGAAGCTCCTCCATCATCCCCACTGCTGCTGTTCTCTGACTTAGCTCTCAGATTAGCAGCTCCAAGAACACAGCTGGGAAAGAGCAGGCAGACAACTGCTTCCCTTCCCCAGTGGTTCCAAGAGAGGTGCTTTTGCGGAAGATTGTTAAGGTAGAATAGGGGCATATATTGATGTAACAGTTGTTAAAATTAAAATGCAAGGAGGTTAGAGGAAGTGATGTGAACACAGATTCAGAAATCCACCCAGTAGGGAGTTTGGGGTGTTGCCTTTTTCTGTGTTCACTTTCCCACATAATACCAGTGTGGGCACATCACATACCACTCCCTGGCCATGAGGCACCCAACCTCCCCCAGGCTCCCTGGCCCATCCCAGGCTCACTGCCCTGAGGGTGAATTCTGGCTTCTCCTCTGAGCAACCACCTCTCTTTCATGTTCCTCTAGGCCCCAAGTCCCCAGTTGTGTGGTAAATCTGCTTTTGGAAGTTGAGGAGCAACAGTTTCCTAAAGCAGTGCTGGCAGTAACCCTCCCATGTTGCAAGCAGATTGACAGATCCAAGCACACAGGCACTCAATTCCCTGATGAGCAGGATTTGGCCATACACCACCCCTGGGTCCCTCTTCTTTCCCTCTGTAGATTTGTTTGAGGATCTTCCTTTCTTTCTTTTAAATATATTTTTACTAGAGGCCCGGTGCATGAAATCATGCATGGAGTGGGGGGAGGGGTGGGGGTGGGAAGGGGGGAGGTTCCTTCAGCCTGGCCTGCACCCTCTTGCAATCTAGGACCTTTCAGGGGATGTCTGACTACCAGTTTAGGCCCAATCTGCAGAACCAGCAGTCAGACATCCCTCTCTCAATCCGGGACCGCTGACTCCTAACTGCTCACCTGCCTGCCTGATCGCCCCTAACCACTATGCTGCCTGCCTGATCACCCCTAACTGCCTCTGCCTGCCTGCCTCATCGCCCCTAATCACTCGCCTGCCTGCCTCATCGCCCTGGTCTCTGGTCATTTTGGTTGTTCCACCCTTTCGGTCCCTGGGCTTTTATTATATAGGATTGATTTCAGAGAGGAAGGGAAAGGAAAAGGGATAGAAACATCAATGATGAGAGAGAATCATTGATTAGCTGCCTCTTGTACGCTCCCCACTGGGGATTGAGCCCACAACCCAGGCATGTGCCCTTGAACAGGAATCAAACCTGGGACCCTTCAGTCTGCAGGCCAACACTCTATCCACTGAGCCAAACTGGCTAGGGTGAGGCTCTTTCTTTCTTCTGGTTTCTTTGCTCCCTGGCTGTGTGCACTGCGTCCCAGATCTCAGCTCAAGTGCCTACTCTTGGTTTGGACTCCCATTACATACACATTTTGCAGCATATCGATCTGCTCAAATGTTCAGTGAGAACTATTTCACAAATAGAAATATAGTGTTTCATTTCATTCAGAAGAATGCTATTAGCGTATTTAGAATAAAAATAACATTATACAGGGGGAAAATGCATACATATGTACACATATGCCCTTGTAATGTACCATATATTTCTAATATGAGTTCCTTTATTTTCTGACTTTGAAGTTAATATATGCTAATACTACAGGACAAAAATGTGACAAGGCGATTTTTGGAAACTTTTCTTCATTTAATGTACTGGCTCAGAGCTGCAAGTCACTCATTTATTTGTTCACCAAGCAAGAGTTTTTCTGCTGCCTAAGTGCCAACGTGATAGGCACTTGCAGGTTTAGAGGTAAGGGGGGTGGACTGGGGAAAAAAGATACAATCTATATAAGACCTTAGCTGTGCTGTGGAAAACTCATAATTTAACAGGCCATGGAGAACAAAGAGATGGATGGGTAAATACATCATTTTACTGTAACTCATTAAGTGATGCAATATAAGTAGATATGAAGTCCTGAGTCAGTGATTACTGGGGAACGACCAACTGTGGCTCATGGAAGCTGGAGGTGCCTCATAGACAAGCCCGAGAGTTATGATGCGCCTGTTGTACCCGCAGCGTTGTGTAAGGTGCCCTGTCTAAAGCCACATGACCTAATCTTCTCACGTGCCTGTGGCTCTCTGTGGGGAAGGTGATGAAGTGAAGGAAGTAGAAATTGTACAGCCACCCGTCTGCCCCAGGACTGCTGCCCTACCTTATTTTTGTTAACTTTCTGACCAGGCTTACTGCAGAAGAGGAAGTTTATGCCTGGGGTGACCAATGGAGATGAGGCCTGGCCTCCAATAGGGGAGCCTGGATTTCTCCCTTTGGGCCAAGTATAGAGCTGGGGAAAATTTGAGGACTTGGAGAAAGCAATGTGTTCCTTGAAGGCAGAGAACAGTCATCTGGTAAACCCTCTTTACTTCGCCCAGTGCCTGAATGTGTGTCCATTGCCCACCTGAGGTGACTCACTCAGAGTGACAATAGGTGGGCCTGCACTCTCTTGCTGGAATTAGAAACTTGCAATATATGTATCACCAATCTTTCATCAGAGTTTCTGTTAAGAAAAAAAAAGCACATTTCTTAGGCTGTGATGTTTCCCGAATGAGGCCTTTCAATACATTGTGCCCATCCAGATAAATCTTGCACTGAGCCCAAGACCGGGCAGGGTACCTGAAGGCCATTTGTCAATTGCTAAATCGTGAATGACTCAATCAGTATTATCTTTAGCTGTAGAGATCCCCCTTTGAAGTCAACATAAACCATGCATATTTAGGGTGGTAAGAGAAATATCTTGCAAACAAATTTTAGAAAGACTTTCTTCTCTTGCCTTTCTTATGATGAGAACGTGGTCACACATCTGCTACCCAGGCCTCAGGGCTTTTTGCTCACCCTCTCTAAGTGCTTTTAGGGCGAAGCACAGGAAAGCCTCTAGGGTTGGCACCTCAGCAGCCTGTAACACCTAGTGCAGCTTTCGGGGCTGCCTTTTGCCCTGTGGAAAGTATGTTTCGTCATCCCAAACAAAGGAAAAGTGTTTACCCCATTCTTATTTGGTCTTCCCTTCATCTGTCAATACATTTTCAATCTCTTTCCTCAATTAATCCAAATAGTTTATTTTCCTCCCCAGACCAGAAATGCCGTACCCAGTTTGTCTTGTCTAAGCCTGTCCCTTGTCCTACTAACAGTGTTTCCATTGTTAAGAGAAGTCTGCGTTTTTACATGTCTTTTTTGAGTCACGGACCACAGTGTTTAACACAGCAAGATAACTGCTGCAGCTATGCAGGAAATGAAGCACATTAGTCAAATTCCTTTCATTTAGAAGAGCAAATAAAAAAGAAACAGCATGCCATTTTAATTTAATTATCTAAATACAGAGATCCTTCATTTATTAAATCCAAACAGAAGTACTTTCAAAAAACTATAATCCCAATTAACCTATATTTTATTTACTTTGGCTCATGTATGACACCGAACGTGGTAATGTGTCAACTGTCAACTCTCTGATTTATTTTTCATTACATTGTAATTTTTAGTTCTTGGATCAAAATCTATTTTACTCTTTACTTATTTTGAATTTTAAACAACTTGGCTTACCGTTCAGAGACCAGAAAACTCTCTACCTGTTTCTTTTCTCTGCCCATTCTGTCTCCTTGCTAATCATTCACTTTTTTTCAGTGACATGTGCTTGAAAACATGCTCAATAAGTATTCACTTTCTTTTCTTAGATGCTAAGAATTAACGTCCCGATGATTACGTTGGTCTTCTCTTAATCAAAGTCACATACTATGTATCATCCCTCAGAAGATGCTGTTTTACTCTTTTTATATTTTTCTCCCGTAGTTGGTATGATGCACATTAACTATGGTAAAATATGAAGCTGCTAGACGCTAGCCAGTCATTGCTATTTCCACGGGTCATACTTTAGGTTGGCAATTGCAGCAAAAAGAACACTTTCATTTCCACCAACACCTCCAACCACCACTCTGAATCACTGTCCTGTAGCAGTTTTTAATGTAGTTATAAAGCTGTATTTCAGTCAGTAAAAATGATATCCCTCCTCTGGTGGCTATGACAGTATAGTAAATGTTTCAAATGCAAAGAAGATAAAAATTATACCCACAGATCCTTGGAGAGATGACTTGTGTGAAATAAAGAACTCTCTCTGTTTGTGGCCAACACAGAGACTGATGCAGGAGCACTTCCTAAATTGTGGGCTGTATTTTGACATCCTCTTCTCGTTAACTCCAATTTGCTTCCTTTCCCCATGAACATTTATCTGAGGTCTGAGTCCTATTCTCCCCAGGTACAGGTGAGCACAGTATAAATAGATGGCCTGATAAATGAATATGAGCATTAATGCTAACGATCCAACTTGTTTCCTTACCCCAGAATGTCTTCAGTTTTAAGTCAGATGACTGATCAATGAGGGAATTTAGATACTCATATCCAGATATTTATACTTAGACACCCACAGAACCTTTATAACTTTAAACCTTTAAAAGGAATGAAGAGATTTAGGCTTGGAGGAAGCTCATGTCCACTGCTCCTAGGGACTGTCACTTCCTCCTTCTCCTTTCAGTCACCTATTCTACAGTCATTGTTTCTACCTTGTGTCTAGCACTGTACAAGGCATGTGGCAATGAACAAGTTAGGACGCTCAAAAAATGAAAAGGTTTTCCGCCTCAGTATATCAGAGTCCAGAGGTAAATCACCAAGAACTCAAATTCCCTTTACCTTCTGCTCCACTATCATAACATGAGCTTTTCCTCATGGTCCTAAAATGTCGGTTTTATCTAATACCCAGACTCTGAGTCCAAGCAGAAAGAAGAAGGAAAGACAAAGGCAAAGTGCAAAAGCAAGAGACACATGCAAACTGAGTCTTTCTCTTTAAAAATTGTTTTGTTTTGTTTGTTATTAGCCCGCAGGAGACTTCTGAGGAACTCTTATTGGCCAGAACTAGGTCACATGACCACTCCAAACCCAAAGGTGATTATTTTAGCTGGTCTCATTGTTGTACTGAGCACAGTCTAGGTTCTATTATTACAAAAATTGGGTAGAAGGAATTTGGCCTCAGAAACTAGCCATGTTTGCCACAGGGATATAACTAGCTTGGAAACTGAGGGAAGGCCAATCTTAAATAATATTACACTTAGCATGATGCCCTCAAGATCTGGCCATGTTTTCCCAAATGGCAATATTTCGTCGTGTGTGTGTGTGTGTGTGTGTGTGTGTGTGTGTGTGTATGGTTACCAGAGGGAAAGGGGAATGGGGCAGGGAGGATGAAGAGGGTAAAAGGGGTCAAATATATGGTGATGGGAGGAGACTAGAGTCTGGGTAGTGGGCACACAATGCAATATACAAATGATGTATTATGAGGTATACACCTGAAACATATATGTTATTAAGCAATGTTACCCCAATACATTTAAATTAAAAATGGAAAACAAGAATTAATATTGCCACTAATACTGAGTAGTGGCCTGAACAAAGTAAAAGATAGGATAAAATCTGGTTCAAGCTAAAAGTAAAACCTGGAATTAAATAAGCACTGAGATGAGTTGGAGCTTGGTACCTTAAAGAGTTCAAAGAAAAATAAGTTGAAACCAATGCTGGTGGAAAGAGAGGAACCTAACTCTCTGTGAAGACTAGAAGGTTAAACAAAGACTTGTGCAGCATTATGATATAGGTTTGAATCCATGAGCACTGGCAGGTGTGGCATATTTTAATGAAGAGTTGGCTTCATGAGTTTGTTTTTGAGAACATTCTGGATTTTTCCAATAGGGGCTAAGGAGAGGACAAGGGAAATAGAAGCGAATATGAAAACACCATTTTTCCCGAGTGGAAAGAAGTGATGTTAGTTGGACTGGGCTAGAAGCAGAAGAATGGAGCTTTGTAGAATTCTTTAGAGTGACAGGACTAAGTGATTGTTTTGAGGTGGTGTGTGGGAGGGAGAGGCCAGTCATGAGAATGAGAATGAACAGCCTTAGGCCATGCCCAGGCTACTGACATGGTGTAAGTGCTGGGAAAGGGGATGTAGCCTTTGAGGGAGGGTAAATATTGATGAGTTCCATCTTAAATACTGGTGTTTGAGGTGTTTGCTGGGTATTCAAGAAGATCCGTGTAGTGCACAGTTCAATACTGGGTCTAGAACTCACCAGAGCTCCAAGAAGAAGACTCAGCTTGGATTTTTGTGCATGGAAAGCAAGATCATAACCAAAGCCATGGGAATAGATGAGAATGTCATACAAAAGTGGGAAGAGTGAGAAGCCAAGGACGGAACTCCTGCTTTTGGACTGTGGAGATATTAAAGTAGGTGGCTGCAGGAACAGAGATAAGTTGAGAAGTTACCTCCAAAGGAAGGACAGAGCTGTGAAAGACAGTTTCCAAATGAATAGCATAATAGCGTCTTATTCTATGTGAAGAAAGGTAAGTGCTGTTGCAGGAGATTTCAGGCCGTACTGACCTAGCAGGAATCAGCCACGCCTAGGCGAAGTCGGGCAGAATTGAGGCCAAGACACTTGGTTCCCAGCCATGTGGAATATTAAGTACCGAAAGTGCATCTGCATATCTTCAATTTCATCAATAAGGGGATAGGCAGGTCCTTGGAAAACCTGCCCTCTTTAATCCTCACCTTCAATGCCCTTCTCTGATTTTTTTTTATGTTTAGCTACAGAAGTTTCTCTCAGTTAAAGCAAGACAGGCTCTAATTCATTGTTTACTCTTTGTAGATATGTGTTTGTGCTGGAATGCAATTTTCTAAGCTTTAAGGAAACTTTAAATTTCTTATTGAACAATAAGGTTGACTTTATCTTAATTTGTACATGAGAATGGCAGGTTACTGGGACAGTGAAGGCTTTGAAAACCATCTCTCACACTGCTCAGGGGACTGGGTGAGAACAGGTATGATAAATGTTCCAGGCTCCCCACTTGCCTAAAGAGGAGGACCTCAGGATACATGTGATGGGGGCCCAGGGCTAAGAGCTCTGGACATGCCTGCCAGCCTATATTTCCATTCTATCCCTATAGACTCTCCCCTCCTTCCTGCTTCACCCTGGTACCCCCACCCCACCCTCACCCCATCTCTTTGCCTCAAAATTCCCAGATGCCAGAAAACATTCTCCTGGTGTCTTTCTCCTCTCTCTAACCCTTTGACCCCTGGCCCGGATTTCTCACTCTCCAGGCTAGGAGATTAAAGGGGATGCCCAAGGGTGCCCCAGTTGTACAAGAGAGAGTGCACATAGACACTGGATGGGAGCTCACAGCCCTTTATAACGCATGAGGAATCTAGCCTTTGGGGCACCTAGAAATGACAGCTTCTAAAGAGAGGAAATCTCAGTTTTTGAGAAATTACAAGAATACTTGACCTGGTTACACATGGAGGATTTGTATGTGTTCATGCATGTGAATGGGGAAAACAGGGCTAGGATGGGATGGAGTGGACTGACCCAGATAAATGAAATATACATGGTTTCAGATGTCACGTACTGTATTAGACTAAGATTTGGATAAACTCTAAAACTCTGGTTTATTTTTATTTTTGCTATTAATGTAAACCCCCTTTTTTTTAACACATACGCCTAATAGTTATATGGTATAATATGCATGCATATCCTAATGCATAGACAAGGAATATACATATACACATTTAACCTATGTGAATTTATTACACACATATATAACTCTTTGGCCAATTAAAAATTATGTATCAGCTGGAATTACTACCCCTTTTCTTTCATACACAAGCCATTTCCAAGAGCCGTTGTCAGCTTTAAACATCTGACTTCCATGACTTCCATACTGAAGACGCCAAAGCAAAGGTCCACTTGGTTCCTAGGTCCATAGGTCCATACTCACAGAGTCTGGGCTATTAGGATGCTGCTTTCAGTGCTTTTGAAGTAGAATTGCTTGAAAATGTGGTATAAATGTTAAAAATGAATTCTTTATTGTCATTTCAGACAACCTCGATGAGAAACTGTACACTGTAGAAGAACAGAGGGAATTCCTCTGCTCGAGAGAATGGTTGCCATCCAGTGGACATACTTGCCTTTTGAAAGCCAATCCTTCAGCTGCATTCATCTGTGACAATATATTTAAGGCTTAGAGCAGCAAAGAGAGTGGAGAGAGAAAAACGAAACCCTTCGCCAGCGCAGGCTGGGCAGCTGTTATTTTTTGTCAGGAGTATGAGTCCATAGGCAAGTGCCCCTAAAGAATGGCGTGCTTCCGTGTGCATTTGTTACGGATGAAGCTTTAAAGAAAAACCCAGCGGTAGAACCCTGTAAATATACACGTACAGAAACAGATGTGGGCGTTACTGGCAATATTTAAAATGCAAGTCAGAGCAGTGCAATAAAAAACTGTATTCTTCCATTTCCCCTTAAAAGTCATTTATTTTTGTGCTTCTGGACTCCAATAATATCGTGACAGGTGATGACCTTGAATCTATCCACCCGAGAAGATCTGTAACTGCTCCCCTAGACGGACTGGGGCTCCATATCTCTGAGGGGTGTGCTTTTCAAATGTGCAGCTTTCCAAGCGCCTGCCCAGGGTTCTGATTTAGCAGGCCTGGGAGGGACACAGACACCATCCCGGTTAACAAACTGAATTTTAATACAAGGGGTTAGGAAATTGTATCAAGTAAACACTGACCAAGGGCTAATATATTTTTTAAAATATATATTTTATTGATTTCAGAGAGGAAGGGAGAGGGAGAGAGAGATAGAAACATGAATAAGAGAGAATCATTGATTGGCTGCCTCCTACATGCCCCCTACTGGGGGGTTGAGCCCACAACCCAGGCATGTGCTCTGACCGGGAATGGAACCTTAACCTCCTAGTTCATAGGCCAATGCTTAACCACTGAGCCATGCTAGCTGGGCAGGGCTAATCTTGTCATTAATTAGTGATTGCCAACTAAAAACATTTCTTCAGGGGAGATGAGGAAACCAAATAAAAAAAACCAAACTTAAAGCTTTGGGGAAACTTTCACATTGAAGATTTTTTTCTAAAATTTCCCCCCTAAATTTCAAGACTGCTCTTCCAGGTAGCATCATTCTCAGACAATAATGCACATTTTAAATTCTTTATTTTACTTCGAAAGAAACACAGAATGGTTGATTAGCAGCAAGTAAGACCTGAAGTCATTATAGACTTCTTGCTGCAGCTCTAAAACTCAGTTTGGAGTGATGCCTGCGGAATTCTGTAGTGTCCTGGCAGCTCAAGCACTGTGGGTGTCCTGAATTATCTCCTTAGGCTAGTTCCTAAAAGTGGAATTTCTGGATTAGAAGCCAATGTTTAATGTGAAGGCTTTGTATGTATTGCCAAATCATAATATTAAAAATAATGATCATAATAAAATGAAACACATGAACACTTATAATGTTAGGCACTGTGTGTCTCAATCATCAGTACAACATTACAAATTTAATTTTATCATTTACGCATTTTAATGGTAGTTAAAAAATGAGGTTTAAAGGCCCTGGCTGATGGCTCTGTTGGTTGGAGCGTTGTCATTCATGCACTGATTCCAGGTTAGGGCACATACTTAGGTTGTAGGTTTCATCCCCAGTCGGGGCATATATGAGAGGCAACCGATCAATGTTTCTCTCTCATCTCTCATCTCTCATCTCTCTTTCTCTATCTCTATCTCTATCTCTATCTCTATCTCTATCTCTATCTCTATCTCTATCTATCTATCTCTCCTTCTTCCTCTTCTTAAAATCAATGAACACATCCTGGGACCTAGGTCTGCCTTAATCCAAGGCCTTGTTGCTAACCATTAGGCTATGCCTGACCGGAGATGGAACCTGCAACCTTGGCATATGGGGACAATGCTCTAACCGACTGAGCTACGCAGCCAGGGCGACAGTAGTTCTTAAATTCACATAATACCCATATACTGCAGAGATTAATTCTTCCCGTAAAGGTTTTCTACTGTGTTGCCGCACACAGAGGCCAGATTACGGTCTTTCTATGCTTGATGGTAAAATGGCTCTCAGGCCCCAAGTAATGCCATGATTAGTTGAACTAGGTGCCGTGGTGGGACTGACAGTGATGCTGATATACCTGTCACTGATTATGTGATTTGGGGGAAGAATCTTACCTGGCTACTTATGTATGACTACCAAGCTCAATCTCTTCCAACATGGATTTGATACTGTTTTGCATGTTCAAATACATAGTAAGCAGGGCAATTTCAAAGATAACAAAAGAGCGAATTTTAACTGAACAGAAAGAGGAATCAGCCGAAACCGGTTTGGCTCAGTGGATAGAGCGTCGGCCTGCGGACTGAAAGGTCCCAGGTTTGATTCCGGTCAAGGGCATGTACCTGGGTTGCAGGCACATCTCCAGTGGGAGATGTGCAGGAGGCAGCTGGTCGATGTTTTTCTCTCATCGATGTTTCTGACTCTCTATCTCTCTCCCTTCCTCTCTGTGAAAAATCAATAAAATATATTAAAAAAAAAAAAAAAAGAGGAATCAGATATATCAGCTGTAGGGTTTGTTTGTTATTGCAGCTAGGGCCTACATTTAGCTCTGCGTTCCTGACAAAGGACCCACGTGTCTAGAGTGTCCTCCCCGAACAGCAGCGTGTAGGCTCCCCTGGGGAGCACGCTTTCTAGCTCTAAAGTGAGGGAGTGATGCTTCTGGAATTCTGTGGTGTCCTGGCAGCTCAAGCATTGTGGGTGTCCTGAGTTATCTCCAGGTAAAAGAATGGACGATGCCTTCAGATTACAGGGTTGCAAACAGAAATAGACTTCAAATGAGTATTTTTCACATTTGATGCTGAATAGATCTGCTTTTAAATAAAACTGTGTTTGTCTAAATTGTCTAAAAAAAAAAGTTTAAGAAAATGAGGCCATAACCTACTCCAAGTGGGAAATAATTGCCCCAATGACTTTTCGACAGGAATTAATACTACCATTTTCCGGTCCGTGAATATATGAGATCCCATGGTCCAAGTGCTCCGTTGGTGGTTATTGAATAAGACACCAGAAATTATCTTAATATGGGCCATTCATGCTTCAAAACATATTATTTTTTTGAAGCTTTTAAGTGTATCTGAGGGGTGAAAATTCACAGATTTTTCTCTAATCACATCAAATTCATAATTTCTGCATGAAATCTGCTCTCCAAAAAAGATTTTGCCACACAGAGCTATTTTTTGGATACAATATATTGCCTTAGCACAGTAGGCTAAGGTTATTTCTATCTTCCCAAAGCTCAAAGTGGTTATTAACACAGTCAGAGCCAGAATGTTAGCAGTTGTCATTTTATCCAGTTTCCAATGTGGTCTTACCATGCTTTCATTAAACTTTATTTAACTGTATTGTGAGGTACATTTATACATATTTCCATTTTATAGATGCTAATTAAATGACTTCGATAAAGCAGGCAAATATTCCTCAAAATATAATGTTGAAAATTTTTGACCCAATATTTTCACTTTAGGATATTCATTTTAAAAAGTGTTCAAAATGTAGGCAAACATTTTCATCATGACTACTGGTCTGCGTAACATGATAAACCATGACCCCTGAATGCCTGATAGTGGGAAAGCATTTAATTATGTTCCTTGGAGTATTTAGCTATTGATTATAGTTTAGAGCGCTTTGAGAATTTAAGCTCCTTGAAGAAGGTAATTTTGTGTTTTGTTCTTGCCCATATCCCCAGTATCAGAAGTGCTTATTATGCTCATATGCGCACTCAATAAAGATTTGTGGGATGAATAGATATTTAGTCATTTATTAAGTAATTTTTACTCAGCTAGGCTTACGTAGGCACCTGGTATTTTTCTAAGTACTTTAAACGTATTAATCATTTAAACCCCCACAACACCACCATGAGGCAACGACAATTATTTACTTTACAACAGGGACAGAGTGACACAGGCAGTCACAGCACTTGTTCAGGGTCTTAAAGTTGAGTTTCAGCGGCCATTTGAACTCATTTTGTTTCCAGCGTCAATGCTCTTAACCACTGCCCAGTTTAATGAGATGTATGAAAATGGTAGTTTGGAGAGGAGAACGGTGTGTTGGTTGGACTGTAAAATATTCCTCCTTCACAGAACAAATAAAAATTCCATCTCCTTTCCACCTACTTCCCTTTCCCTTCCCCCCACCTTGGGGCTCCTGCTACACCAGCGCCTGTCTGTCTCCTTCCAGCGACGCCATCATGGTCATCTACCAGGACCTCACTAACCACGATGAGATGTTCTCCAATATCTACAAGATCTGGGAGATTGCAGGCGGGCTGCGCCTGGAGGTAGAGGGGAAGATGGTCAGTAGGACCCAGGGAAACACTGATGACTCGCTTTTTGGTGGGAATGCCTCCGCTGAAAGCCCAGAGGGCAAAGGTCCCAAAAGCACAGTCATCACTGGTGGTGATATCATCATGAACCATCACTTGCAGGGAACCAGCCTGACAAAAGGAGCCTACAAGAAGCACGTCAAAGGTGACATGAACCCAATCACAGGGTTTATGACCGGGGCTGCAGAACAGATTGAGCCCATCCTTGCTAATCTCAAGAACCACCAATTCTCTGTTGGTGAAAACATGCATCCAGATGGCATGGTTGCTATGTTGGACCACCGTGAGGATGGTGTCATCTCCATATTGACTTTTGTTAAGGATGGCTTAGAAATGGGAAAATGTTTCCATTTGGAGCTGTCACCTGTCATCATTTCTGGCTGCTGCTTGTCATCCACACACCAGGACTAGGACACCTGGGACTGACATTATCCTGAGCTCTTCATTCATTGTGACCTTGATTTATCTGGAGAGGAGGCATTGTTTTTTAAGAAAAAGCATGTCATGTAAGTTATCTAAAAATTGAAAGCATTTAAACAAACGAACAAAAAAATTGCTTCACTATGTCCAAAGGACAATTTTTTTTTAAAAAAATGAAGGACAGAGAATGTTTTTAAAAAGCTGAGTTTAATTGTTTAAAACTGAAAAAATATGGTAACATAATCCATATTTACCTGTTTCACAACAGCCTGGGGGTAAACACAAGGTTACCATAGCAGAAACAAAACAATTTCATTGACGTCCTAGCTTTCCTCCATGGAAGTCCCGAACAACTCAGATTCTACCCCAGTTTTGAGATTCCTCTAGGGATGCTCTGTGGGGAGATCTCAGGGTTGTTTTAATGTTTTTCTGCACGGTTCTTCCTTTTTGTTGTGATGAGTTCTGCTAATTGGCTCTGTCTCAGGGACCCGGCCTGGAGGCCTCTCCTGAATTTCTGGCAGCTGTTGGTCCCACTGCCTTTCTTAGTTCACCGAGTTCATCATGCCGACACTCCAAATTGAGCTACGATCTTGCAGAAACGATAAAGTGGGATTGGCTAATAGTGCTTTTGTTCTTAGTGGGATTGTAATAAATGGCTCTTTTGGGTTTTATTCACTGCCTTATTGCAGCACCTTTTCCTAGAACGTAAGCATGGGTGGACTCGAACAGAAAGAACCTTCTTGTGCTCAGAATCACCTCTACAACTCACCCCATTGTGCTTTCACTAAACATGTGTATTTTGAGTATGTCTTCCCTTAAGATGAGTACATTTTAAGAAACCTCCCCACCTGTCATTTAGCTAAAGCTCTGCCAGGTTGACCTATGTCTTCCAGATATACCCAGACATGTTGAATCCTAGGTTTAACATAATTTAGGTTCAAACTGGGGTTCACACTACACTAATATAAAAATGTGAAAAGTAATAAAGATTGTATTTTGCAGATATTCTTGTTTTACTGTCCTTGGTGATGTCCCCTTCAGCAGAGACAAAGGCTGCCCTCTAGAAAGTTAAAATTTAAGGTCAGTTCCTTGATTAGTCATCTCATATCACAGGGAGAAAGGGAATGACCTCTGGGTTTGTGAGGCTATAATGACTTGGGAGGTGTTTACATATCTAAGAGGAGAGGTGCAAAAGAGAAGTTGGGTGATATTGGAAACTTAGAAAAAATGCAAGTTAAAGAAGCAAATGATGGCAAAGCCAGCCAGTGACTCTCAAAGGTAGAAGAGGCGTTGGCCACTGGACTTTAGCTATTCCTGTTAGTAGAACATCCCTAATGAAGATGGGTTGCTGGATATCTTTCTGCACAGACTATTTGAACACCATTGGCAACACCGTCCTATTTGTGAGAATGATAAATGAGATTATCATGCCTAATGCCATGAAATGTTTAAATCAGTTACTTTCCCTTGTTCTGATTTATGTACTTTGATATCACCACTTTTCCTACTGCTACCACCACTATTGATCTTTTTTGAATGCTTAATATGTGATAGCATTTAAATACATTATCTCATTTAATCTTCAAATCAACCTTAAGAGATGTAGATGACTGTCTGGGTGAAGAAACTGACTTTCAGATATGGGAGTCCAGATTTGCATGACTAAATTCAATCTTCAACTTGTCATTTGACTTCCACATGCATCTGTTTGTAGAAAAATAAGGGAGGATCAATGGAACATTAATTTCTCTTAGAAAACAACTAAATTCTTCTTTGAAGACTAAGTGAATTACAAGCATTAAGCAGAAAGCACTGCTTGCTCAGTGGGACCAAGTTGTTGCCTGTATTTCCAAAAATAACAAGATTTTCTTTTCTTTTGATAAAATTAGGTTTCTTAAGGTACATGTTTTGCTTCATTTCTTGGGTGTTATTTATTGTTTTAATAATAGGAGAAAGTATATAGAATGTAAAATAATCAAAAGCTGATTTACTATGGAAATTGGACCAATGTATCTAGGATTTATTGTTTTTACCCTCTAAAGTCCATATTTTTCTATTCTTTGGCTTATGATTTCTTTCTGTCTTGACACACTTCATGATTATTTTGCTTTTAGTTCCTGCACAAAGTTAAAATTGATTTTTCTGAACTTTCAATAACAATTTATATAGGGTATAACTCCAAAGATGGCATTTCAATTGAAGTGCTTGGCTTATATCTGTTAATTTAATATCACAAACTACTTTCTTTAGCAATATAATTTATTTCTTAACAGGGGAGGTGTGAAGGACAAAAAGTGTGCTATATTAAATGGTACTGTTTCTGCCAAGAGTTCTTGAGACTTTCACATTAGCCACTATCATTAACTTGGAAGTACTTTGATCTCTCACTAACACACTTAACATTTATACACGATGCTTCTCCAAAATTTAAGAATTATTTATTGAATTAGCTACCAACAATTTACTAATAAAGTACATACAATTTTCCCTTTCATAAGCAACATATGACTATAGTGTGTGTATACGACATGTAAATTTTGTGTTACTTTGGTCATGTTATCATCTGAGTCCATTTGGCTGTGTTCACTATCCTTGTTTTGACACCTTGAAAGGCTCCATGGAAGCCATATTATTCTCCTAACCCTGTTCATTGCTGAAAACCAACCTAATGAAAGAGGGAAATTTTCCAAACTTAAAAAAAAAACACTATATGGGGAGTCTTATCTATAGATTCTAAACGTTTTTCAATCATGCTAGGCCATCAACTTTCATTTTTCTTTTGGTATATTTTTTTTGATAGGGTAACAATTGTTATTATTCTTTTTTCAACTAATATGATGGCTTAGATGGCCAACATTAAAGTAGCTTTTGGACTTAAATCCTAAGGGTAAATTTCTGAACTATTTTCAGTATTATCAAGGAATATTTATAATCATACTTTTTTAATGGAAAAAAAAGGACACACTCTGAGTCTCTATTTAGTGTATCAATCTGGCTTTAAGGCATCTGTAAGTCAGGACTCCTCTTGATATTGACAGTGAGCCTGCAGGTGTTGAAAGAATACCAACTGGGTAGACCTGGGTTTACCTGAGGACAAGAACTGATGCTCAGAAGTCAAGTATTATGGAGAGCCAGCAGTTTCCTTCTCAAATATATCTTAGGGAAGTCCTTTTAAAACTCTTTCTTAGGAGCCTTTCGAAGAACGCTACAGCATTATTAAGCTCAAAATATCTTACACTCTGTTTCATTACTTGCCAAGAAAATGAGCAACATTTTAGAATAGATATTACAACATGCACAGGAATTTCTGCAGCCCCTTTAAAGCTTCAGGCTGAGCATGAGGATTTCCTTGGACCATGGAGTTGGTGGTGCTAGTTTTTAAGCTCTGTACCAATGGGGAGACATGTAAACAAGAAACTAGCTCTTCATGCGAGGCAATGAGCCTTTCCAAAAAGGAGATGGCCTTTGCTCACTTTCTTCTTTGCCCACTTTTGTACTCTATTAAAATTTCCTGGAGTCCTTTTGGTTTTCCCTCTCCTCCACCAGTGGTTCCAAATTACTTAACGAATCGAAGACTTCATCAGTCTGTTCTTTTTTAAAAATATATATTTTTTACTCCCATTTTCCCCCACCAGTCTGTTCTGAAGTGAGCAAAGTTAGTATAATACGGTGGACTTTAAATAAAGTCATTATTTTTTTTCATCTTGAAAGCCTGTTCTTTATTCTGATTTTGTGCCCTCCTCATTATTTTGGTTAGAACTTTCTTTTTTTTTTTCTAATATGATCATTGTTATAATAATTTTTCTTTTCTTTGTAAAAACATTTTAACCTGACAAAAGCTTTTAAGGTTGGTAACTCTACATTAATTCCCAAATGTACATTTGACATTTTATTGATCTATGAAATTCAAAGTTTGGCAACCACAACTGTAGACAAAATCTATAATTGAGTTGTAATACTTCCAGATTTCTGTGAAAGGGAACACACTGGCAACAGTGATCAGAAATGCTTTCAAAACTATGGCATGATTTTTCACATCAAATAGGAGATAAGTCACCACCTGTCAAATTTCCATTTGACCATTATATTTTTATTTTATTTTATTATTTTTTGACCATTATCTTTTTTAAAAAAATTATCTTTATTGTTGAAAGTATTACAGATGTCCCCTTTTTCCCCCTCCACACTGCTCCTGCCCCCTCCCCAGGCCTTTACTTGACCATTATCTCTTATCCAACATTTACCCTCCCTGTACCTGGCTTTAGAACTGTCATATTTATGCTGAAGATAGTCACACACATGGGTCAAACTCCAAGAAAGAAGACTAGCAGATCTCTTTTGTCTTGTGGTTCTCATGTCATCTGATTGAAGATGTGATTTATAAATGATGTTGCTTAAGTCTGGATGTGACTCAAGCCACGAACGTAAGAGAAGTTTTTAACACATTCTTCCAAATTTTAAATAATCATCTGAATGAGAATAAAACAGAGTTGGAAGATTGCAGCTCAAGGTTTATTTTGAGTTGAGGTTTCTGATGAATTGGGGATATGTTTTACTCTATAGTTTTCATCAGAAGAGGATCACTTGGAAAATCTAACCATCTGCAGGGAGATAAATGGGGATATTTTTAGTTTCAAAAGTTCCATTAAGGTGACATTAGATCTTTTTCCACCTAGCTGCTTAGCATAATGCACAGTGAAACAGATAAAATGCATAGTTTTGCCAAATGCTAGTTATGGAAGAAAACTTTGATATGAAGAAAGTAGAATGAATCTATAAGGTCGGGGTAAATAGTGTGATTTTCAAATAGAAAATGTAACAAGCAGAAGGGGTTATCCAATCTCAATTCTTACATAGGTATTAAAAATAGAAAAAGATTATTTTGTTTATGCCTTCTACATGGAAAGAACTAAACAATAGCTTTGAGTGAGTGAATGAATTCTACTTACATCCATTTTATTTACCAATACAAACGATGCCAAGTTGTATTATAGATAATCATACATTATCTTCTGTCAATAAGATAATACTTAATGCTTAAAAGGCCATAGTGAAACAAATAAAACATTACACATTATCCGTGCTTCAAATAACTTCTTTAAGTTATTTTATTGTCAGAGTTAAGTCATACATAATTTAGTATCCATTTCAATTTTTATCCATAAATAATACTTAAAAGATAGCAATACAGCAAAACAAATTTTGGATGGATTTACAATAATTCTATATAGTCCTAGATACAGGCAAAAATTTATCTTCCAATTTTTTTCTATCTACATTGTAGGGTCTGTGTCTAGAGTTACCACCAATCAAATAGCAACATACAGAATTAATTTTTCATTATGGAAAGGGCTATAGAGTGGCAGAAAGCTGCTCTGAGCTCTAATTCTGCTTCTTTCTTCTTAAAGTAAGGCAGGTGATTACATCATCATTAGCATTCCTTCACTTTTATATTTCTAAGCTATAAGAAAGATATTTTGAACATTCATTGAAAAGGTCGTAAAAGGTTTATTCAAAATATGGACCTTATTCTATAGCTTTGTAACAATTCGTTTGATTCAATACTTCCCATCTCCCTATATCTTTTCTAATTTGTACAAAAATTTGCCTCCATTGTTTATGGGACTTGTAGGGTTTTGTGCTTCGCATTTTGCCTACAGTGACATGTGCACATTAGTTATCTTCTCTCCCAAAGCACAGCCATTTACCATACTTGGTTTAGTTTAGTAACACAAACAGTGCCTGGCATGGTGCCTTACACAAAATGCTAAGTAAACATTTATTAAATAATTGATGGAAGTATTATGGAAGGTGTTAGCCAAGGGTTTACTAGATAAACTGCAGCATTCAAATTATTCATTTATTCATTTAACAAACACTCCCTGCAGTTTACTGTGTGCTACACGCTGCACTTCAGGCTAGAGATATACAGATAAATACAGCTGCTGGGACCAAAGGAACTCAAAAACACGCAGGCTGACATTTAACAAATAAATTACCATCACTTCCTACCCTGTGACATATCAGCAGCATAGGAAGTGATGGTGTGTGGATGACAGCAAAGATTTCCTGGACTAAAGGGTGCTACTTCTGAGCTAGATAGTCAAGGAATATTATGTATCTGTGAAGCAGACCTGGCGTGCTTGCAGTGTGTGTGTGTGTGTGTGTGTGTGTGTGCATTGTAATCTTGGGAGAGAGAGATAATGATCTGGGCCTTCAGGGAGGTGAGAAACAGCATGGCATGTTGGGGGCAGGCTTTGTGGAGGACAGAGTCTATGATTCACATAGTAGGTATGTTTTAACAAGCAGACTGAAAGAGGAGGGGGTGGTGGTGGTGTAGGAGGTGGTGGTGGTGATGGTGATGATGGTGGTTGTGGTGGTGGTGGTGGTGGTGGTGAGGGTGATGATGGTGGTTGTGGTGTTGGTGGTGATGGTGATGGTGGCGGTGGTGGGGATGGTGGTAAGTGTTAGGTGGGTTTGAGAAGGAAATGAAAGTGGGGAACAGAGCTACAGGAGTGCTCTCTGTTGGTGTTTTCTGCATAAACCTCCAGCAGAGAAATCCTAGCCCTTGGGTAGAAGAAAATGGAGAAGAAAGACATGAAGCTCAGTGCTGCTGAACTTGGTCTGACCTACCTTACACACAGTGGTCCCAGAATAAGTGTGTTATTTCAATAAAATGTATGGAGACTTGTGGGAAGAATTTTGAGTTTTAAGAACAAAATGCAAATCATCTACACTAATAAGAGAGAAAAATGGTAATTGGCGTACGACGATACCCTTTTCATTGGCTAATCAGGGCTATATGCAAATTAACTGCCAACTAAGATTGGCAGTTAACTGCCAACAAGATGGCGGTTAATTTGCATATGTAGGCACAATGCAGGGAAGCGAAAGGGAAAGCAGGAAGAAGCCCCCTGCCACTGACAGTGATCGGAAACCCAGGGGGGAGCTAAGAGCTGGGGGGCAGGGCAAAGGCGGCCCTGGGGCTGCCTTTGCCCTGCCCCCCAGCCATGATTGGAGAATCAGGTGCCTCCCAGCCATGATTGGAGAATCAGGTGCCCCCCAGCCATGATTGGAGAATCAGGTGCCTTTTCTGCCCTGGCCAGTGATAGCAGGAAGTAGGGGTGGAGCCAGCGATGGGAGCTGGGCACAGTCGAAGCTGGCAGTCCCGGGAGCTAGGGGTCCCTTGCCTGGGCCTAAAGCGAAGCCCACGATCGCGGGGCCACTGCAGCTGTGTTAGGCCTGGGCAGGGGTGGAGCCTGCAACCGCTGGGAGGCCTCAGGCCTGGTCAAGGGGCCGATCCGGTGATTGGTGATCGGAGGGTGATGAGGGTCAACTCCTCTGGCCGAGGCATCAGGCCTGGGCGGGGGGCTGAGCCGGGGATTGGGGGGATATGATGGTCCCCTTGCCCAGGCCTAAAGCCTGGGTCAGAGGCGTCAGGCTTGGGTGGGGGGTGGAGCAAGCGATCAGAGGGAGATGGGGGTCCCCTGCCCAGGCATGATTCCTGGGCCAGAGGCCTCAGGCCTGGGTGGGGGCCAGAGCCAGTGATTGGGGGGAGATGGGGGTCCCCTGTCCAAGCCTGACACCTCTGTCAGAGGCGTCGGGCCTGGGCAAGGGGCCGATCCTGCGATTGGAGGGTGATGGGGGTCAACGCCTGAGGGCTCCCAGTATGTGACAGGGGGCAGGCTGGGCTGAGGGACACCCCCCCCCACACACACCCAGTGCACGAATTTCGTGCACAGGGCCCCTAGTCCTATATAATAAAAGGCTAATATGCAAATCGACTGAACGACAGAACGACCGGTCGCTATGATGCACACTGACCACCTGGGGACAGATGCTCAACACAGGAGCTGCCCTCTGGTGGTCAGTGCACTCCCACAGGGGGAGTGCCGCTCAGCTAGAAGCAGGGAGCGGGCCTAAGCCATCAGTCAGACATCCCCAGAGGGATCCCGGACTGTGAGAAGGTGCAGGCCGAGCTGAGGGAACCACCCCCACCCGTGCACGAATTTCATGCACCGGGCCTCTAGTACTAAAATAAAGCAGATGAACACAAATCCTATACTTCTTGAACTTTATTACACAAACTTTAGATTTTTAAAAAAATCTGTGTATTTCTGCTAACCAGATAGTGAATTATTTTTCTTGAAGCTAGCACCAGAATTAATTCTATACATAAACAAATTACTTATGTCTGTTACATTTATTAATCACCAATAATCAGTAAAAGAGGTACCTTATTTTATATTATACCCTGCATACACTTTTAACTTTTTATTATGGACATTTTAAATATATACAAAAGCAGATACAGCATAATAAATCCCAATCTACTCATTATCCAGTGTCAACATTTATGATCTCATCATAATCTTGTTTTCTCTTACCTCTTCTCTTATTACTTTATGAATTTTAATATTTCTCCCTTTATTATTTTTTAAAATATATTTTTGATTTCATAGAGGAAGGGAGACATAGAAACATCAATGGTGAGAGAGACTCGTTGATTGACTGCCTCCTGCATGCCCCCAACTGGGGACTGAGCCCGCAACCTGGGCATGTGTCCTGACTGGGAATTGAACCCAGGACCTCTTGGTTCATGGGACAATGCTCAATTCACTGAGCTGCCACAGTCAGGATCCCTTTATTATTCTGAAGCAAATCCTAAACACCACATTATTTCACCCACATCATTTCAAAATGAGTCTTTAAAAATATGAATTCTATTTTTAAAAACCATAATACCTTTAGAGCATTTAAAAATTAACAATAGTTCTTTGATTATATATTTAGCCAGGGCTCAAATTTCTAAATATCTCTTACATGTCATAAGTACAGAAGGTTCCTGACTTATGATGGTTCAACTTAGGATTTTTTGACTTTCTGATGGTACAAAAGTGATACACATAATAGATTACATGAGATATTCAACGCTTTATTATAAAACTAGAGGCCCGGTGCACAGATTCTTGCACCAGTGGGGTCCCTCCCTCAACCTGGCCTACACCCTCTTGCAATCCGGGACCCCTTGAGGGATGTCGGACTGCCAGTTTCAGCCAGATTCCCACAGGCCAGGCCGAGGGACCCCACTGGTGCACGAATCCATGCACCAGGCCTCTCGTATGCATTTAAGATCTTTGGTTAATCTCTTCCTGCCCTCCCCTCTCCCTGCTTCCCTCTGAGATTCATCAGTCTGTTCCATGTTTCCATGCTTGTGCGTTGAGCATCTGCCCCCTGGTGGTCAGTGCCCATCATAGCTACCGGTCGAACAGTTGCTTAGGCTTTTATATATCTAGATAGGCTTTGCGCTAGATGATTTTTTGCCCCACTGTAGGCTAATGTAAGTGTTCTTTAAGGTAGGCTAGGCAAAGCTATGACTTTCGGTCGGTTAGGTGTATTTGGTGCATTTTTAACTTAGGATATTTTTCAACTTCTGATGGGTTTATGGGGACATAACTCTTGTAAATGGAGGAGCACCTCTAGATTTTTAACTATTTGCTTGAGTCTGGACCCAAATAAGGTAATTACGTTGGAACTGCTTACTATTTTTAAGTCTTTATTAATCTGTAGACTCCAATTCACCTCGCTAGTTTTCCTTGAAATATATTTGGTTAGGACCCTGGGTTATTAGTCTATAGAGTTCTCCCATTCTGGTTTGGGGTGTGCAGCCCCATAGTATACTATAACAATTTCCTTTGCTCTCTGTGTTCCTGTAAACTGGTGATTAAATTTACACGTTAGATCAGCTCCAGATGAAGTTGTGTTTTTTTCACAAGGAGTCTTGAAGCTCCTGGTGTGTGTCTTATTATAATGTTAACAGCTGTTGGTGCACAATGCATAAATCTGCATATACATATTTTAATTCTAAAAGTTTTGATGTAAAAACTGTTGAAATGGATTTTCGGAGTAACCAAGACTTGCTGACAGAGAGTAGGTAAGTGTCACAACAACAAGAAAACACTTTTTAAAAAACCATGAATACAAATAATTGCTAATGACCCCATCAAAGGTGTGTATTATTTATCCAAATTATATGCCATGGATGAGCAAGCACCTTGACAAGGAAAGCTCTTTGTGTGTGATATAAATCACCAAATACCTTCTTATTTAAAAACTGGATGGTGTTCATAGCTCTGTGACTCCGTAAATTTGAGTTTCTAATATCGTGCTGAAGAACATAAAACCTGTTTATGCATTATAATGCAGCAATAATGTATCTTTTTTTGCAATCATTGGCATAACTAAATATAACTTGCCTATAGCATGCATAATGACAAGTTTGTGAAATGATCAGGATTTTAAATTTTAATTCACCTTCAATTCAAACCCCTGCAGCAATTAAAGAGAAAACCACACATAGCAAACCCTCAAACGCCTTTAACTGAGTAAGATGCAATTTGCAGGAAGAATGTTTTCCTGTGCCCTTGGAGGCTATCACAGAACTGGCATCCACAGATATACCTGCATATGAAAATAAGTCCTGATTAAAATAATTTGCTTCTGCATGTTCTTTAAAATAAAGATTCATAGAAATTCAACAAAAAACATAACAGTTAGTTTGGGTTGCTCAAATGGTTGTTTTTACAGATCTTTTGACTATTTTTATGGAGGCAAGAAGGAAGTAAAAATTGAGATATTTATCTGGATTAGGAATTGACAAATGTTTTCTGTAAAAGTCCAGATGGTAATATTGAGAATTTGAGGGTTATGTTGTGTCAGTCAGAACTACAACTTCTTAACTATGCTATGGTAGCGTGAAAGCAGCTTTAGATAATATGTAAATGAATGACTGTATCCTGTGCCAATAAATCTTTATTTAGAAAAACAAACAGTGAGTCTTATTTGACCTGTGAGTTTTAGTTTGCTGACCTTGGTCTAGATAATTCAAGCCAAATCTTTTTCTCTTTTTTTTAAAGCCATCTCATTGCTTATTAAAGAAAATATTTTTTTCTTCCCCTAAATAGTTGAGGTTGCCCCTGTCCCCCTGTCCCAACTAATTGAGTTCAACAAAAAGTAGCTTAATTCTCTACTTTATTTGATATGTGTAGACACAGGTTTTGTTATATTTTGAAAGCAAATCCTTTGAGCAGCAGCTAGCCACCTGTCTGAGTTTATTAGACTTAACGAGGGATGAGAATGGACTGTCCTATGTAGAACAAAGGAAATCTGCCAGAAGGAAGTTCAATACTTCAAGGAGGCCTTGTGTTTTTTTACTTGGTTTCATAAAGCAACCACTTCACAGAGGAAGACTAAAGAAAAGCTGGACACCAGAGAAAAGAGAGAGAGAGGAAGATTTTATTTGCAGGGAACAAGGCACTAAGTATAACATTAAAAATGATCTTTGTGTCCTCTTACTTCAAACAACAACAACAACAACAACAACAAAAGCCTCACAATTCGTTGAAAGCTGGCAGCTCACTTTAAAGAAGCTGGATAAATTGTCCCATTGTCTGAACTTAGAAATAAATATGTTTGATATGTCTTACATTTGTTTACAATTATCTTGTGTTACAATACAAGATGATTCAATTGTATAAAATAGTCATTCTTTGCAAAATAGGCCCTCATTCTTAAAAATATAAGAATACTACATTTCAATGTAATTAATTTGTTAAGACCAAATGAGTATGTTCCAAAGAGAAAAAATAATTTAGTCTGAAGTTTAAAAACATATGTATCTATTATTTGTCATATTTTCTAAGACTAATTTTTCCTGAGATGAATCAGGCAGAATGTCAATCAAGATTGCTTTTTAGCCCTAACCGGTTTGGCTCAGTGGATAGAGCGTCAGCCTGCGGACTGAAAGGTCCCAGGTTCGATTCTGGCCAAGGGCATGTACCTTGGTTGTGGGCACATCCCCAGTAGGAGGTGTGCAAGAGGCAGCTGATCGATGTTTCTCTCCCATCGATGTTTCTAACTCTCTATCCCTCTCCCTTCCTCTCTGTAAAAAATCAGTAAAATATATATTTTTAAAAAGATTGCTTTTTATTGTATTTTAGTACAAACTCACAGGTAGACACACAAGGAAAATGCATTTTATGTTGTGATTCATTGGGATGAGTTGAGACCTAGAAACCTTAGTTTCTTTTAGGCTTACTTACACTTGTTTCCAAAGGACATTTTCTGGAAGATTGTCCAAGCTGTTTTCCTAATGTTAAAAAAATAACTCACAAACACTCAACAAATGACCTAACCCTCGCAATTTGCATTTTCTCCCATCTAATGAAGTGTCCTGTGTTAAAGACTGCGCCACAGTTTCATAGGCTTTTGGCTTCAGTTCGAGGGATAACTAAACGTTTGAAGCATAGGAAAGATTTTACAATGTGTGTCCTATCTTTCAAATGAGGCTTGACTTTTAGGCTTGACATTGGAACACTTGAAAATTGAGCACATGGATAAATGATCCTTTTCCACACAGAGGAAAAAAAGGAACTGGTAAAAAAGCGTATAACTGCTGTTTATAAAATCTGCTAATGAGCCTGCTAACGGGAGACAGATTAAAAAATGGATTTCCCAAAGATTCATCTCTGTAGCAGCAACGGGGAAGAGCTATGATTTTGACATTCTGTTCTCAAGCTACAATTTCTGTACTGAAATGAAAAAAAAGTAACACGGATTACACAGTGATGGACAACTGGTGTTTGTTCAATCTACTTACACTAGAGGCCTGATGCACGAAATTCGTGCGAGGGGCTCCGAGGGCCGAAGTGGCAGCCTGGGCTGCTACCCTGGCCCTCACAACCCTGGCTTCATCTGGAAGGTCATCTGGAATGTTGTCCAGAAGGTCCTTCAGTCTAATTAGCATAGTACGCTTTTATTATTATAGATATTCACAGAGATGGTCTTTCAACTGTTTCAGCACTAACTTGAATTGGGATGTAAGAAAGCATTTTTATGTAGCGATGAAGGTATAAATATGGCATGCATCCTCAGTACTCATTCTTGCATTATGCTCGCTTGTGGGCTTGTTTTGTGAGGATTTCTGGCTGTTCTCTGCTTATTTGCACAGTCTTAGATCTGATGACCTTTAAATTTATGACCTGGTAAATAATCTTCCTCGGCTTTGGAAGAAGGAGAGATGGATCAATAGCGTCTTAATTACAAAAATGCTGCCGATGACCCTGCTAATAGAATGCAGATCCACAGTACAGAATGCAGTCTAGTCGCCCTGCCACTTATTTTCATTTGGTTCCACCCCAGAACATTACCACCAGAAGAAACAAGGCTTCAGGAGTGCTGTAATGAAAAATGGCCCTTGCATTCCTTAAGGCTGAGGCTACTTCTGTGTATCTGTTTTTCTGGAAGCACAGGCACATTTTCAATGAAAGATGCAGTGCAGTGCTTTGAAATGTATGAAATGTTCAGACAAGGACATGGTTGTATCTACAGGACAGCTTTTGTGTGCGAATATCTTTTTAGGTTTATACATACAACTAGAGGCCCAGTGCACAAAATTTGTACATTTGGGGGGGTTCCCTCAGCCAAGCCTGCACTCTCTCACAGTCCAGGAGCCCTCAGGGGATGTCCGACCGATGGCTTAGGTCTGGGGGGTGTGGACCTAAGCCATCAGTCAGACATCCTTAGCGCTGCTGCAGAGGCTGGAGAGGCTCCAGCCACCACCGCTGCGCTTGCCAGCCATGAGCCCGGCTTCTGGCTGAGAGGCACTCCCCCTGTGGGATCGGGCCTAAACTGGCTCTCCGACCTCCCCGAGGGGTCCCGGATTGAGAGAGGGTGCAGGCCAGGCTGAGGGACCTCACTGGTGCACAATTGGGGCCGGGGAGAGACACAGGAGGTTGGCCAGCCAGGATGGGACCATGATAGGGCTCCAGGGCATGTCCAGCCCATCTCATTCAGTCCCAATTGGCTGGACCCCAGCAGCAAGCTAACCTACCAATTGGAGTGTCTGCCCCATGGTGGTCAGTGCACGTCATAGTGAACAGTTGAGTGGCCTTAGCATACCATTAGCATATTACACTTTGTTTGGTTGAATGGCCAACAGGTTGACCAGAAACTTAGCAAATTAGGCTTTTATTATATAGGACTAGAGGCCCACTGCACGAATTCATGCACAAGTGGGGTCAGGTTGGTCAGCCCCAATGTGGGGCGATCGGGGGTGGGGCTGCCCAGGGGGAGAAGCCACAGGAGGTTGTGGGGGCCAATCAGGGCCCCGATCAGGCAGGTAGGCTGCCATAGTGTGCGTCATAGTGATGGGTCTTTCCGGTCATTCTATCATTCCGGTCAATTGGCTTTTATTTATATATAGATTGTTTTAACTGGCTGCAGACTGCAAGCATTGCAGGTTTAATTATATTGTTACACACAAATGAAGAATTGAACTTGACCCTGTAAAGGGTTATGTATTCCTGATATGAGGAATTTCTGGCAGAGTGCCAATAAATTCTAGCAGAAGCCAACCCCAAGTGAGATAACGAAAGCCTTTTGTGATGCTACCGATAGATGATTTTAGGTTAGAGACTTTCAGTTGAGGCTTACAGCACCAGGCAAAATGACTTTCTTAAACTACTCTGGAGAAAAATTCATCTTTGTGTTGCCATTTGCTTTTTAGATATTCTACAACAAATTTGGTCATGGGCTGTGATTTCCTTTAGAACAGTAAGAATTTTATTTATGAGTCTATTTTTGTTCATTTATTTTGAATGACTAAATTGTTTGCTCATTTATTTTGTTCTTTAGATTCCACTTATAACAGACTGATGGTTGCCAGAGGGCAGGGGAGTCAGGGGACTGGGTGAAAAAGGTGAAAGGGTCAAGAAGTACAAATTGGCAGTTACAAAAGAGACACTCGGAAAATAAAGGACAGCATGAGAGTATGGTTAATGATATTGTAATAACTACGTATGGTGTCAGGTGGATCCTGGGATAAAGTATGTGATTGTCTAACCACTGGGCTGTGCACAGGAAACCAACACAAAATAATATTGAATGTAAACTGCCATTGAAAAATAAAAATAAAAAACACAAATTTTTGTAGCCACCCCCAGTAAAAACTGTAAGAATTTAAAAAGAGTATCTTATTACAAAAAAAGAGAAATGCCCTGGCACAAGAAAACATTTTTGGGGAAAGGAGAAATTGGGAGAGACTTTTATCAAATAATAAAGAACCAGGAGGAAGGCACGACATTCTGGTGTCGGCACATAAAAGCCTCAGGGGTTGCCTTTGTACAGTGTCTCCTAATGAACGTTACCAGCGAATCGTGGGGTTGTAAATGCACATGCTGGGGAACGAGGCTGTGCCTACACAGTCACATCTAGTCCGTGTGGGAATTTTCGTAGAAATTAGTAAGTACATTTACTTATGTGTTTTTATTTTAAAACACTTTATTAAAGTACATAGAAGAAGTGCCCATTTTCTGAGTGTGTAGAGTTGATGAATTTTCATAGTAGTACCCAGGCCCCACATCGAGTCACAGTAACAGCATCTGAGAAACTGCTCTGTTTCTTTCTAAATACGTCTCACTCTTAACATAATATCATCCTTATTTCTCAATTATAGATCATGCTTTATTTTTAAATTTATTGTATAAATTGGATCATATTGAATGTACCCTTGTGGGTCTGGCTTCTTTTGCTCATTATATTTGTTAGATTCACACATATTATGAGTCATTTTAGATTGTTCATTTTCATTACTGTATGTATTTTATTCTATGAATATATTACAATATATATATTCATTCTACTATTCCTTTTTTAAAATATGTTTTTATTGATTTCAGAGAGAGGAAGGGAAAGGGAGAGAGAAACATCAATGAGAGAAGCATCTATCAGCTGCCTCCTGCAAGACCACCACTGGGGATCAAACCCAAAACCCCAGCATGTGCCCTGACTGGGAATCGAACCAATGGGTGACCTATCAGTGCGTGGGCTAATGCTCAACCCATTGAGCCACACCAGCCAGGGCTGGCTATTATTTCTTAAAATATTTTCTCCCTTTTTCTCTCCCCCTTCAACGACACCAATGGAACATATACTAGGCTTTTTGATGTTGTTCCACAGTTCGCTAATGCTTTCTCACTTTTTTTAGGGGGTTAAATTTCAATAGTTTCTGCCTCTTTGTATTCAGGTTCACTAATCTTTTCTTTTGCAAGAAGAAAATAAATTAAAAATATCCCCCTCCCCTACTAATACCACACCCCTCTGAATATTCTACCCAATGCCTTAGACCTATGATGTTTTCTGGTATGGCTGATAGGAACAGAAGCTACTCCTGCCTCTCTGTGGGGGTCTAGCGCTGTTCCCTGTAATGTAAGCATCCTTCCAATGTTTTCCTGCCCCTCATCTTGGGTGGTTTGATCACTGATCAGTACTCTGTTCAGTACTCAAGGGGGCTCTCGACATAGTCCTTTCTCTCTGTGGTACTTGGGCATCTGCACCAAGGGTGCCCCTGGCAGAGTGGTGCACACTTCATAAACCAGGGGTCAGCACACTTTTTTTGTAAAGGGCCAGATGGTAAATATATTAGGTCTTGCAGGCCATATGGTCTCTGTGGCAACCCTTCCACTCTGCCATTAGTGCCTGAAAGCGTTTATAGTATGTAGATACATGGGTGTGGCTATGTTCCAATAAAACTTTATATACAAAACCAGGGGGCAGGCCAGATTTGGCTTATTTATGGGCTTGATTTACTGACTCTGTGACTGTCTTCTGGATTTTTGTTTTGTTTTGTTATGTTGTAGTTGCTATTTCCTGGATGGGACTTAAGACAGAAAACTTTATTCCAGATTGCAAGCAGCAAGAAGAGTATATTGTTGGGGAAACTTTTCAGATTGGTGTGCACCAACACTTGGATTCATTATTTTTTGCTTCAGTTTCTGAAATGCTAAGTAGTGAATCGTTTAATGCTGACATTTCAGCTAATTGCTCTTTAATGTACATTTGACATATGAGGCAACATATTGCAATCTAAAAATAATTAAGATAAATCATTTGCTTATATTGCTGTGGAGAAGACAACCCATTTTTCACCTCCCTCCCTTCCAGTGTCTGAAGCAGGGGCGTCCCAGTCACCACGGAGAATTGGAACTTGCCCTTCACGCTGCGCCTCCCGTCTCTGGAGAAGTACCCGGGAGCCAGGACGGAGCAGCAGTGGCAGCTCCCAGGACGCTCTCCGTCTCGTCAGACAACCTCTCCAGATGGGGCTGCACGCATGCCAGGGTCTGGGCTCCCGAATGCCTCTGGAGCGCGCTGGCAGGCAGCCAGTGTGCCGTGAAAGATTAGATTCTGTCTCCCTCCCTCCTACAGAAATCCCCCGAGGATTTTCCTCTTCAAGTTCGAAAAGACTGGCTCCGACCAGCAGCTCCAGCAAGTGGGCCCATTTGTGCGGACTATCTGGGGAATCATGGCATACAAATAGGTCATAGTTGAACGAGTGGTGTGTACAAATTGACTTTCCTCTTTCGGGGGTGGGAAACGCTCGCAGTCTTCTCTAGGGGGATTATACCTCCATATAACAACTGTCACAAGCGCACGGTACATTTTTGAGGAGAATGGGTCATTTGTTTCTCTGGGCACCTCATTTTGCGTTTTAAAGCTCGCCGATCCTATTTCAAAAGACTGCTGTGAAGTATGTTCTTTAAAGGAAGCCTTTTCTCCATTTGTGCTAAGCAAGGCGAGGTTTCCAGCTTTATTCTATATGATTCTATTTTATGAAATCTAAAGGCCACCAGTTATATTGATACAGAGGCAATTTGTCAGTTTTTTTGTAAATATAGATTTTTGAGCAAGCTTTAGGAAAATGCATGTTTCTGTATTGTGATTTTCCTTGAAGTCAATTCTATGAACAGATTTATTACATTTATGTAATTAAATAAACATTGATTTACACAGATTATGTATAATGTGTCTTTGTACAAAGTAAGCTCTGTGATTGCTAAGATGAACTTGTCTTTTTCATCACTGTATCCTTAATGGCTAGAGGTCCCCCAAACATAGTTTATGTCATTTGATATTTGTGCAATAAATGAATGAATCAATATGATTGACCTTGTGGGAAGGGGTGACTAAATAACTGTTGAAATGAAAAAAAAGGTGGATGTGTTCACAAAATAATAATAACCTATTTGTTTTGTTTTGTTAACCCTCACCCGAGGATATTTTTCCATTGATTTTTAGGGAAAGTGGAAGAGAGAGGGAAAAGCAGAGGGAAACATTGATGTGAGAGAGACACATCAGTTGGTTGCCTCCTGATGCACCCCAGCCAGGGCCCTGGCCGGGAGGAGCCTGCAACCAAGGTATGTGCCCTTGACCAGAATCGAACCTGGGACCCTTTGATCTGTAGGCCCAGGCTTTATCCATTGACCCAAACCGGCTAGAGCGTAACTTCTTTTTATAGTGTTTAAAGGTGGGGTCCTTCTCTGTTGAGTGGAGCTTCATATAATCTTTCAAGAAGGTCTATGGTGGTAAGATGATTATGGAGAATATCTCAGAACCTTCTATGGACAACTTGGATAAAATTATAATGATGGGAGGTTGGTGAAGGAGGAAGTATGCATGAGTGAATAAGACAGAACCACCTTTATTTAATGCTACATGCTTATTCTTGCTCTTTCTTTTCTAAACATTTCAAGACTCCTAGCTCAAAATACTAATTTGAATTTTGTTTTAAAAAATATTAATATGTATTAAACAGAGTTCCCATATAAGGAATCATGAGGACATACAGAAGTTCAGGTAGAGCCAGCATTATATTTATGCCATACACTCAACTCACTTCATAGAAGTTTCCAGGCTAATCAATGCATACATTCTTAGCTGAGGAATTGGGCAATTTTTTCTCTCTCATGAAGTGGGAAGCAGTCATTCAGAAGAAACTGTGTCAGGTCTCAGTTTCCAAATGCTTGTGAGTGTCAATCCTTTTTGATGATTTCTTACTAGTTTCTTTCTTTATTGACTTGTGGTTAGAAAATGTAGTTTGTATTATGATTCTTGGCAACGTGCCTTACAGATCGATATTTCTCTGCCTCGGCATGGTGGCTTTCTATTCACCCTGATTTACCCTATCGTTGATGTTTTTGGGTCCTGGTTTTAGGCAGTGATGTCAGACCCCGTACAGAAATGAAACCGAAGTTCCAGGCCACAGGCAACGGGTAGACATGCCCAGGTCAACTGATGGCTTAATTGCTTATTAACCTCCTACGACTCTTGTTTTAACCTCATTTCTGATCTTATAAGAATTTCCTAATTTATCTTTCTAAGCTCCACCATTCATTCATGAAGGGTACTGTAGATATTTCATCTAACTCTTATGTGTTTCATAATGGAATGTTTGGGTCTCTCGATGCAACATTTTGAGACGCAGATATCTTCACCCAAGGTTCATTCTCCTTGTGTCCTTAGGGCAAGGAGAAATGAAAAAAAGTTGAAAAGTTAAGTCATAAGCTCTCACTTTTGGTCCTTACTAGCTATTCAATTGGTACATAGCTTGATGGTGGTGGGGGTTGATAATGCAGGAAGCTGGAAGTTTACTGTTAAAAATACAGTAAACTTTTAAACTAGTAAACGCATTTTGATTTGTTTTCTAGTGGTCAGCTAACTCCTTTGCAAAACGAGGGTAAGAATAGACTAGCTAGTTTCTAATTTTGTTTTCAATGTTTAAAATTAGAAAATGGCATTTAAAATAATCTTAGAATTCCATTGAATTTTATATCCTTTGTTCATTATTTGAATGAATAATTTAAATTTTTTATTTTATCTTAAGAGTTAGAGTTATAAGTGCTCCCTTTTTTATTCATGTGAAATAATGTAGTCTATTACTATGATTTAACATTTTTACTTGACACCATTACATTGCAGTTTACATTGAAAAATATTGTTCTGGTCTTCCATAAATGGTGGTGGTATAACTTGAGTTGAAATTGAATCATTATCACTGAACCTCAGGTTGTATTGGTAGTATGCTTTGTATGTAATTAACATATTTATGCCCCTCATTTACAAATTTTTATACACCTTTTCCAGTGTGCATGTGTGTACCTATTTTTCAAGTTGATACACAAATAATAAACAAGGACCATAGTAACACAATCATAGAGCAATTAGGAATTTAAATAAAAATAATTTTTTTACTACTTTTTACTATTAAGGGTTTAAATGGCATTTACTGGAAGATCCACATAAAAGGAATTAGTAAACCCAATTTTTAGCAACTCAGCAAGTACTTCTCTTACACAATACAGATATTCTGCTCACAATTCTAGTGGTTTAAATTTGTTCTATAGTTGTCATTCTTATGAGAATTTTCTCCGTGCCTCCAACTTCCTTATTTCTATAAAATGTGCCTTATTTTTATGAAATGATACCTATCCCCTAGGTAAGATTTCTTCCCTTCCCTTTCCTTACATATTCATTTCATTCAGTCACCCAGGTTTGCAATACAAGTTTGTATCTCTTTTCACTTGCTCCTCTCTTCCATTCCTAATTTCTCTCAGGCTTAATAACCACTGGACAGACTGGTCTCTCTTTAAGTTCTTGGCTATGAACATCAACTAAATCCATTATTTTGTCTGGAAATGATATTGCAACTAGTCCATCCACTTTTCCACTCTTGTAGTATTATTTCTCTTTTCTCCAAACTCCAGTACCTTTTCCCCCTAGCTGAGGACCTTGCTTCCCACATCACTGGGGAAACAGAACAGTCACAAAGGGGGCTTCCCTAGCTTCCAGCTTATGTCACTCTACTTGCCACCGTACAGTGTACCTGCATATTCTACTCTGCATTCTATCTAAAACTGATTGAGTAGTTTCCATGGTAGGTGGAGTAACATCCCCCTCCCCACACCTCAATATCTATTCCCTAATCCATGAAACCTGTGAATATGTTATGCTCTATGGCAAAAAGTGATTTTACAGTTGTCATTAAGGTTATAGACCTTAAAACAGGGAGCTTATCCTGGACCACCCAAGTGGGTTTAATCTACACACACGAGACTCTAAAAGCAGAGAACGTTCTCTACCTGAAAACAGGCCAGATGTAGCAGAAGGAGAAGTCCGTGAGATTGGATGCCTGAGAAAGACTTCATGTGTTGCTGCTGGTGAACCTGGAGAGGACAGCATGACAAGGAATGTGGATGACCTCAGGAGCTGAGAGTCCCCCGGCTGTCAGCCAGCAGTGAAATAGGGCCTCAGTCCTATAACCACAGGAACTTAATTCTGTTAACCTGAATGAACTTGGGAGAGGATTCTCACCCACAGTCTCCATATAAAAGCCAGGCTGGCCAACACCTTGATGTTGGCCTTGGGATACCTCTGAGCAGAGGAATCAGCCAAATCCTTTCAATCCCCACAGACTCTGACCTACAAAAACCTCAAGACAAACAATTAGTGTTGTTTTAAGCTGCAAGCTTGTGGAAATAGTTATGACAGAAAATGAAAACAGATCCCATTTCTGCTCACTTACTCAATGATGTTGAACCACTGTAATTTCCCCCTCTCTCTTTACCATCATCAGTTTTTTCTTTTCATTAGTTCATTCTCATCAGCACATAAAATGACATTATTTCTTCCATCTTAAAACAAACAAGCAAAGACTCTACTTTCTCCTCCAGCTACTGCTTTATTCCCCTATAGTCCCTACTCTTCCCAATTTATATTCCCTACCTCACGTTCCGTTAAAACTCCTTGAAAGAGTTGTCAGTATTTGTGTCTTCATTTCCTCTTCCATTTTTCTCTTCTCACTATAATCAGGCACTTCACTCAGCCCCCTAGGGGTACACTTAAAAACTACTTGCAAGAGTCACCAATGACCACCATGATGCTATATCCAAATTCTCAGTTCTTGTCTTACTTGACCTATATCCAGCATTTGACACAATTGATTCTTCCCTCTTCTTTGAAACACCTTTCTATTCATCTTCCAAAACCCTACAATTTGATTTTCTTCTTAAGCCACCATTTCTCCTTCTCAATTTCTTTGTTTGATATTCCTTCACTTTTTTGGGTCCATACATTTTACTGTCACAGGACTTAATCCTTTGATCTCTTCTTTATCTAACGCACTCCTTTGATGTACTTATCAGGTCTTAAAATGCCTTCTATATGGCCAACTCTTAAATTTAATTCTCCAGTCTTGACCTCCACTTTGAAGTTCAGACTTGTCTATTGAAATGCATACACAGTCTTTTCCATCTCAGTGAATTGTAACTCACTCCTTGTAGAGGACAACATAACCTTGGAATTATATGCACGAGAAGTCTCTTGTGCTTGGCTATCTATCCTTTTAACCCATCTTTTACTCTAAACATTGTTCCTGCAACCAGCTTGCACAATTTTCCTGCATATATTTGACCTCTTGCACTGTACATATCTTACTTTCTTCAGACAGCAGAGCCTGGACTGTTGGCACTCATGTATGCCTCAGAAGGAGTAGAAGGTAGTTCACACCCCATGGGGCAACCCATGACCTGTGGGAGATGGTGTCAGAGTCCAAAAGTCAGCTTTCTGCCCCATAGGGCTTCTCCCAGACTCTCGGCTGATAAGGCCCAACATCCATCAGTTGTAACCAGCTGGATACTGCAATTTTATATTAGCGTTCCCCTTTTTCCTGTTTCACTTTTTCTTGTTCTCCTCACCCGTTTCCTAGGGTCAATTCCCTAAATAAACTACCTGTATAGAAACTTTTTGGTTGATATGAGAAGTGGCTTTGGCATTCAGATCTTAGGTGAATGAGCCGGATCACTCACAGGTCAGATGGGGGTAAGAGCACTGCTATTGGCAGTAAGTGGGGTGACCCCCTGACATGCAGGAGCAGCACAATGACTTTCAATGATGGTGGATAAAGACACAGGTTGATGGAGGGGCATTAACCTACGTGTTGATTCGAAAGGTAAAGAAGCAATAGCAACTATAATGCTCAAAAAGTTAGCTGACTTTTGTTCATTGCTTTAGAAGCTTTGAAAAAATTAAACGACAGGCTCGAGATGGCCAACTGTTAAATCAGGGAATGTTACGAAAGTCAAAAGTTTCCAGGGCAGAGTTTATAAAAATTTTATACCCAATGGTGTTAGAGAAATTAATGTGAATCCCTAAAGTAATGTCACAGCACAGGTTTATAGGGTTTGAAAGCCAGATCATGGTTTCTGTAGCATAGAAACCCTGGCTGTTGGAAAGGTGGTACTACAGCGTTACTGGGTTCTAGCAGACACTGAGCACTTGGCTATGGAACATCATGACTCTGATGATGTACATTATAAGTTAAATATTATCCATTCAGGTGGGCATAGCAATGATTTCTCTTATGATGGAAATGATACATTTGCAATGAGCCCCAAGCAGGCCTTGGGGTCCACATCCTATATAATAAAGTGGTAATATGCAAATTAACCCGCACTCCCTCACAAGATGGCTGCCTATGACCAGGCTGGCAGGGAGGTTAGTGAAGGATGACCAAACGACGGAACAGCAGGCTGCGTGGGGCTACCAGGTGAGCAGGGGGGGCTGTGAGGGGCGACCAGGCGGGCAGGCAGGTGAGTCCAGCAGTACAGGATTGTGAAAGGGATGTCTGACTTCTGGTTTAGGCCCAATCCCAGATTGGAGAGGGTGCAGGCTGGGCTGAGGGGACCCTCTCCCCATGCAAGAATTTCATGCACTGGGCCCCTGGTGGAAATTATATTAATATGTGACTCAGAGTTCATAGTTACTCCCTCTGGGTAGTAACTCAGTTCACATCTATGGTCTCATGGGGATTCCCTATGACCAACAGACAGAGGAAGCAATAAACTTAGGCTTGGTACTTGCCATAAATGGACTGCTGCCATACAACAGTACCACTTAGGGATAGATTTAAGGACAGCAATGGAGGGAAATCCTCCCATTGGACAGAACTGCAAGCAGTGCACTGAGTTATTCATATTTTATGGAGAGATACAATATATATGGACTCTTGGGTAGTAGTGAATAACTAGTTGTTCAGGGACCTGAGAGGAGAAAAACTGGGAAATTGGAGATAAGGACATCTGGGGAAGATGCATATTTATGGAGAAATGGGAGTAGGCACAAAATGTGTCCATCTTTGTGTCTTAAAGTAATGTCCACAAATGAGCATCAACTCAAAGAACTCTTTTTTTTTATATATATATTTTATTGATTTTTTACAGAGAGGAAGGGAGAGGGATAGAGAGTTAGAAACATTGATGAGAGAGAAACGTCGATCAGCTGCCTCCTGCACACTCCCTACTGGGGATGTGCCCGCAACCAAGGTACATGCCCTTGACCAGAATTGAACCTGGAACCCTTCAGTCCGCAGGCTGACGCTCTATCCACTGAGCCAAACCAGCTAGGGCAACTCAAAGAACTCTTGAATAACCAGCTGATTATGATGACTCATCCAGGATAGGTAAGCCAGCCTCTGTCCTCAGTCACACGATTCTTACACAATAGATCTACAAATACATGGAAATAATGGCAGGGATAGAGGCTATGCATGGGGTCATGCTGACCTGGATAGTGCCACCACTCAATGCCCAGCCTACCCACAGAAGAAACTGATGCTGAGACTACTGTGAGGAGGCCAGCCAGCCACTTGGTTGCAGTTTGATTACACTGAACCCTCTACTTTGCAATAGTTCTTTACCAGAACTGATGTGAACTCTAGGTATGGGGTTGCCTTCTTTGCCTGAAATGCCTCTTTCAGAACCACCATCAGAGAGCTTTCAGAATGCCAGATTTCCAGCATTGTTTTTTTTGCAATAGTAAAGTATTTGACAGAAAATTAACTGTTTCACCAGGTATTACAAATTAATACAGGAAAGTGCATAAGAAAATGGAAGTTGAGAGAGAGAGAGAGAGAAAGAGAGAGAGAGAGAGAGAAGGGTTTTGGTGATTGGTTCTGATGAAAATAGTGGAAGATACCACCTAGTATTGGTAAAGGTGTGGAGAAACAAAAACAAACCCAGAAAATTATAAAAATTTTTTAAATGCAATGGGAAATAAAGAGTCAAAAGTATTATTTAAATAAACAAATTTTATTGTAATTATTAATATAATAGTTTTATTTGCATTCACGCCATTCCTAACTACTATGAACTCCTGAAGAAATAAAATGTACTGGGAAGACAGGAGTCTGGATAGAAATTAGAATGGGAGATTGAAAAGAATAGGTTAGTTTCTCATCCTGACTGTGATGTTCTCTAACTGGATGGCCCGGGGCGAGTCACCTATCTTGTCTGGGCTCTAGTTTCATCCTTTGTGAAGTTTGGAGGTAGGAATTCATGGTCTCTGATGGCGTTTCCAGCTGTAAAGATGTCATGCACAGTCAAACTATTGAAGGGAGGCTCTTTCACTTGATATGTGAAACCTAATGCGGACTCACTGTGCCGTTTCTTTCCTCTGATTCAAGCCCCATGAGAACCTCTAATGAGGAGTCCAAGTGCTCAATGAGTTATACCTCAAACAACTCTATTCTTGGAGCGGCTTATCTTCACATGTTAATAAACAGGCATGAAGCTAAAGGAAGAGAAGCAGGGAAGCATTAAATGAGAAAATGGTAGAACGGTTAATCCATAAACTGAGTAACCTGCTGTTGGACAGTTGGGGTTGGACCATCCACTCTAGCTAATTGCATTCTAAATGGTTGTAGTTAGAGGAAACTTTTTAATTTTGAACTTTTATAAATTGGAGTTATAAGAATTATATATCAGAATATGGGAGAAAGATTATTATGAGCCTTATATAATTTTTGTACTAAAATCCATGGTGTGTAAAGATTATTTGGGGGTTATTTTTCCTCTTCTTTATTTATTTTACACTTATTCATTCAATTTGGATTAAATATTCTCAGAGAAAGCATGAAACCTTGAATATATTTCAGAAAATGCATTTTCGTGCATAGCTATACATAAATGAATTACTAATTAGTAACACAAATGAAGTGGGAAGTGAATCAGGATTTGTGATTTCTGAACATTCACTTAGGAATCAAAAAACATTTTTTATTTAATGAATATAAAATATATATTATAAATAAAATGTGGTTTCAGAATAACACTATATTTGAATCTGTTAAAATAGCAGCAGATTGTATATTGCCTGGCATGCGTTGGTGAATGAAAGTATGAGTGGGAAAAAGACTGAATGATTGAATGGTGGAAAGTTCATTTTTTATCAGAGTCTTTCTAGTGACTAAATTAATAACTGAACATAAAATGTCAAATCCCCCATTATAAAATAACTAGGGGTCCAATGCACGAATTTGTGCACCTTGAAAGGAACTGTGGGCTGCAAGGTTGCAGAGGGCACAGGGGTGAATCTCAACCCATCCTCCATGCCCCTGCCCCGCCCCTCCTGCCACAGCCCCTGGTCCCCTGTCGGTGGCCCTGCTCCTGCCACCACCGCTCCCACACGCTGACAGCGCTGGCCCTGCTCACAGCTGCTGACGGTGCGGAGCTATTGGGGCCAGTGCCAGCAGCAGGTGCAAGTGGGGCCGGCGCTGTCAGTGGGTGTGAGCAGAGGCTGCTGCCCCGATCAACCCTCGGGAGCAGGGGGAGGTGAAGAAGCCCTCAGGGGCAATCAGGGCCAGCAGCTACTGCTCGCATCCTGAGGGCACCAAGTGATCAGGGGCTGGCAGCAGGTGCGAGTGCCGGGCAGGACCAAAGTACGTGGGAGCAAAGTATTTTCAGTAACCACCAGAGGCTTGCCCGGATGACAGAGACCAGCACCACACCGCTCACCTGCTCCATCTCACCACAGCCAATGCCCACCATGTTCTGTGTGCATCCCCTGGTGGTCAGTGCATGTCATAGCGACCGGTTGTTCGGTTGTTCAGTTGTTCCACCATTCGGTCTATTTGCCTATTAGCCTTTTATTATATAGGATGATAACCAACCATTTTACCACCATGGATCTTGAAGTTTGAAGAATTTTGCTACTAAACATGATACATTTATTTGGTAGGCATTTTCTTTTTTCAATTTTAATAACAATGACATAGAATAATAGCATTGCCAGAAATGATCACATATTAGATTCATGTTATGTATTAGGGTAATAGAATGATTAAGAGCATGCATTTTTAATGAAGAGCCATGGACTCAACAGGATGGCCTTGGGTGAAATTTCACTTCATTAGCTGGGCAGCCTAAGGCAAGTTTTAAAAACTATTCTAAGTGTCAATTTCCTCCTTTTGAAAAGGAGGATAATAACTCTGTCAACTTTGCCATGTTGGTTTGAATGGATCAATGAAAAGCACTTAGCACAGTGTCTAGGTCATAGTGAGCTTTTAAGAAATGTTGGTGATCCCGCACTATGTAACCTGGGTGCTTGCATAGATTATTCTCAGGGCTCATAGGAGCACGGCATGGCCTAATGCCCAGTTTACAGATGAGAAAACTGAGGCCTCTTGAGATTTGTTGAGGCCAATTGAACAAAGACTGATTCAGGCCTAGAGCCAAATCCTGTTCCTTTCCTCTTGTCTCCCTCCCTTTCTCCATCCTTCCTTCTCTCTCTTCCTCTCTCCCTCCCTCCACTTCTTATTCCCTCCTTCCCTCCTTTCTGTCACCTTCCTTTCCTTTCCCCTTTTGGAGAAAGCCTGACCTGCAAGAGACAACCAGTGTTGCCCCTTTCCATTAATATAATTCCAGGCAGGATCGAAGGTGCTTGACATTTCAATTAGCTTTGCAACGGGACTGAGAGTAAACCTGCATTTTCTGTTTACTTCAGAATATGGAAAGTGGCTTCAGAAACTCTATTTCTCGCAGATTAGGAGCCCCTGCTAGAAGCAAGTTATGTAAAGGGCGCTTCTAGTTTGCAATTTCATAATTCTTAACACTTCCATTTTAGGTCAATTATTTAAACATGGCCATAAATAAGATTAAGAGGGAGGCAAAAAAAAAAAAAAGACTTGCTTATTTTTTAATGAAAAATTCTTGATTTTATGATTTTCTAAATAGTAAGACCACCAATGTTTTCAAAAGTCAACATCACAACTGCCTTGAGGCCCAAGGAAGAACAATTTTTGCAAAGATGGCCAATTTCACAGACAGCCCCAAACATTCATTCTTTTTGCTTCTGTTAAAAAAAAAAAGAAAGAAAGAAGAAAAAATAAAAAGAGCAGCCACACCATGGCACAGCCCCTCCCAACATTAACAGTGAGGTTTATAATCCATTTTCTGCCTTTTCTGGCTGCCGCTGTTCTTACGAAGGCGCAGGCTGGAGGGGCTCCAGGGCCACACACAGGCAGCCTTCCCATGTGACAGTATCTTTTATGGAGCAGAGAGAAGCGAGCACACACCCTCCCGGAGGGAGGGACCAGCGACAAAGCTCAGCCACGGAACACCCCTCATTATCCTCACCACCCCCAGAAGGGACCGGCAGTTCAAGGCTTGGCTGAGCACCAAGGAAAGTCAAAGCTGAGTAATGGATAAACACCGTGAAGTTAAAATGTGGTGACTGGAAGAAGACGAATGCATTTTTTTTAATTTTATTTTTTTAAAGTAGAACCTACTTATTCATGCCTCTGGCTTTCAGGAATGGTACCTCATCAGCCCCGCCCTCACCACTCACCACTGGCCTGTGCTTTGAGAAAACACCCTTGGCCTCCACGCGCTTTTCCAGTTGCTCCAAGTTTCTGTTCCCAGCTTCCCAGCCCTGCGCACCAGCAGCGGGCACTGCCCTTCGCTCCTCATTTCCTGAGCCTCTTCCTCTTCACTCCGCTTTGCTCAGCCTGTTGTTCCCTTCTTCTCTGCCTTCCCTCTCCTCTCTTCCCCTCATTCCATGTGCTGCTTGCTTTCCCCTCCGCTTGGCCAAACCTGTTCCCTTTTCCCTTGCAAAAGGTTTTAAGGACCTAGCTGGTTTGGCTCAGTGGCTAGAACATCGGCCTGCAGACTGAAGGGTCCTGGGTTTGATTCCCGTCAAGGGCACATGCCTGGATTGTGGGCTGGATCCCCAGTATGGGGCGTGCAGGAGGCAGCCGATCAATGATTCTCATCATTGATGTTTCTCTCTCTCTCCCTCTCTGAAATCAATAAAAAAAAATATTTTTAAAAAAATCAATAAAATATTTTTAAAAAATGAAGGTTGTAGGTTCTCTGTCTTCTACAATTCCTCTTTAGGGAGGAGACCGCATGGCCATCCTCCCCTCTCACAGGTTGCAGGCTTAGCATCCCTTCCTCAGGAGCAGCCTGGCCTCCCCCGCCAGCACCAGCAGCTGCTTTGTGGTAGCGTTGGCAGGCAGCCCTGCTCCCCTGGCGGCTCCTGCCAGGAGACACTGGTCTCTGAAGTTGCCCCAGAAGAACGCTCCTGTCTCTGAGTAGCGTGTTGAAGTGCAGAGGTTGCTGGCAAGGATAAAACCATCAATTAATCTGCTCCAAAGCTGTTGATGCTTCTCAAATCCCAAAGAATTCAGTGTCTGATGCAGTCTTCCTGAGTGTTTGAGTAAATAAATGAAGATGATCGAGCCGGTGGCAGGAGAGGATGGAACGGTATTGGAGGCACATTGCACATTCCTCGAAGTCTTGCTGAGGGCTGGCTCTACCGGGCAGAAACACGTTCTTAACCCTGGATGCCAATGCCAATGCCCTTCATTAAATTGCTGGGTTTGGGCTGCCATATTCCCTACTGTTTTTTGCTGCTGTTATTTGATGGGAATAAAAATTTCAGAATGTATTTTCTGAAAATTTTTTTTTTACAAAGCTTTAAGCTCTTTGGAGTAAAAGTACTACATGAAGCCACTAAATCAATCAAAATGGCAACACACCTTTATTGAGTATTTTTATTAGTTATACACTTCATTCCCCTCCTTCCCCCACACCAGATTATATATGACTCCTGCCTGAGGTAAACCTGGAAACTTTTTTCTTTTTATTAAACAAATAATAACTCTTTTTTTTTTTCTTATAAAAGTAGAACATGTTCATGGTAAATTCAAACAAAGAAACAAAAAACATGTTTCAGGATAGGAGAGATGAAAAGTAAAATCTTCCCTCCAGCCTCACTCCTCAGCAGTGCTTCTCAAGTGGGGGACAATTTTGACTCCCAGGGGACACAGTGTCTGGAGGCATTTAGATGGTCATCCCGGGGGCCGGGGGTTTGCTGAGAGCATTTAGCAGAAAGGTCCAGAGTTGCTGCAAAACATCCTTCAATGCTCAGGAAGCCCCCAGAACAAGCAATTAACCAGCCCAAAGTGTCATTCGGGCCTCTACTGAGAGACCCGGCCTGGAGTGACAACTGCCAGCTATGTTTTCCATAATTTTTCAGAGAGTTTAAAATACATATGTCTATTTTTTTTCACTTTTTTTTTTCCCTCCTCAAATGGCCTCCGTGTATTCCTGTTAACCTGCAAGTTGCTTTTTCCCCCTTAACAATGTCTTGGTTATTTTTCCATATCGATACATACCATCTACCTCATGGATTTTAAACTTCTGGGTCATCTTCAATTGGCTCATTAGACCATAACATATTTAACTAGCTCTCAAAAATAGATGATTTTGTTGTCTTTCATTTTTTCTTTGTTATAAACACACCTACCAGGAATGAATTACGGAAAGAGAGACCCCGCCAGGAGCGGCCTCTGCCTCTACTAGCACACTTCCGATTTTGTTGCTTTAGAAGTCAAATCCACAATGGGAGGTTGAATCAGTTTCTTTCCCACAGTTCCCAGTCCCCGCTGGACGGCAGCACCCAGGAGCGTGGGAGGAGGAGAGGAGAGGGACTGTTCTGTGCACCAGGCCCCTGTGGGGTTTATGCTGGAGACATTTTTAACGTCAAGCTCAGAAGCCAACAAATCGTGTCAGCTGTGGAAATGTTAGGCTTAGGGGGCTTGCCATATCTGAATCGCTTCCAAAACTCTTTTTTCAGGACCTGGATTAGTTGAAATATGCGAGAGATTCAAGTGGTCCCTTCGATTCATAAAGAAACAACCACTTCAAAGCCTCATTGTCTAAGTTGTTTTTTCCTGCTCTGAGATCAGGCCCGGAGGCCAGGCCGTCGACGGGCTGCTTTCTATGTCTACTTTCTTTTTAGATTAGGAAAGTGAGGTTGTACATCAGTTATAAAGAGAACATCGGATTCAAACCACGCGATGCTGCTCTTGTGGGCACAGGGATGCTCACATTGACCAGTTAAGGTCAATGTTATTTTCATGACCCCCAAAGAGGAGGCTGTCACCAGGAAAATACGCAATGATTTCCACTTTGCAAGAACCTAACTGACCACAAGTCTGCTACATTTCAGTTCTTAAACTACGTGGACTTATCTATTTCATCTCACTTCAAACAGCATGGAATGTACTTTTCTTTCAGATTAGTCTCTGCGATCTGTGTGAAAACCAGTCAAAGTTCCTAACTGGAGGAACTGCTTTCAGAAAAGAAGTAACTGCTTTAAAGAACCGTGGCTTCCCGCCTATAGAGGTTGCAGCATTTCTTTTACATATATTCATATCTGTTGTTATGCCTTAGCCTGTCCTATCCTTTCTTCAGCCTCACTGCATTTCACCCGTGGCAACAAGCAGCAATTCTCATATAAACAGCTTCCTGCCTTTTCCATAGAGATAAAAATAAAAGAGTAAAAATGACCAGCTCTCCTGTAAGGCCTCCTACATAAATAGGGTTATTTTTAAGGCTCCCGCAGAACCTTCTGTGAGTAGCTGTAGCTTGTGAGGAGCTGGTGCCGAATCGTCCACTTCCTGGTTAATGGTGTTGCTGTGCATTTTATACAGGTTTTCTCATGGATGTGACATGCAAGGCCCACAGGAAGGGTAATGAGCGGGATCCAAGAGTCAGCCATTGCTTCCTCTGCCAGTGATTCACTTCATGATGGAATATTTCACTCATTTCTCCATCTGATCAAGTGATTTGACATGAAGAAGTGGCCAAGTTTTCTTATCTTCTTAGGAACCAGAAGCTGTAAAGACAAGGCCATGGCCAAGTTTCTCCATGAGTCCTTCTGGCGGAACACTTATGCAGGCTCAGCTGTTGAAAGATGATCCAAAGAGAAAGTGCATAATTGTGTAAAGTGGATGGGACACAAGGAAACCTGTTAGAACAACAATGTGTTAGAAATGTTCTTCATTTGGCTATGAATGCCCCTTACCTTTGCACAACTTCACATTTTAGACCCCATGTCAGAAGTTTAGAAGGGTAGAAAGATTGTCTGCTGATGTCTAAGACAGAACTATTTTTTTAAAAAATCAAATTTCCCTGGGGATTAAATGTCTAGGACAGTGGTCGGCAAACTGCGGTCCTTTGAGTGTGGCTCTTCCACAAAATACCACGTGCGGGCGTGCACGTACAGTGCGATTGAAACTTCGTGGCCACATTCAAGGGGCCAAAGAGCCGCATGTGGCTCGCGAGCCGCAGTTTGCTGACCACTGGTCTAGGAGGATTCTCAACTCTGGACTCACACAGAGCTCAGTCAACCGGCTTCTCTACCACCCTGTTTTTACAAATCTGTGTTGGATGCCTTCTCTCACAGAGTGACTTGTTAATTACTGTAATATTTTATGGCAACTTCATCTAAAAATTATTTGCATTTGTTCTGTTTCACAATCCTTAGGTGATATTAAACGGCTCCAGTGGTGGGATGTCTTCTTCTTATAATTCTATCCCATATTTTCCAAAGGTGACTTGCACATGAGTTAGTCTCATTAAAATTCATGTCTTTGAGTTTTGGAGGATGATAAGGATGAAGACCAGAAAGTGTAACTCCCTGTCCTGCTTCTTGCCACCACGGGATCATCTGAAGAAAAGATCTCTTCACCTCCCACTTCAGTGCTGAGTGAACTGAGCTCTTAGCCAAACAAGAAAGGAAGTAACCTCTGTGAGCACTGCAGGTCCTCACGTCTACACGCCGAGAGGGTCGCATAAAAAGAGCATGGGCTGAGCCTGGCAGTGAAGCTATTTTTTCTAGCAGAACGATTTCTGAAAATTGGGACTGAAATTACAGTTTGCATGCTGTAATGTATTGAAATTCCCTTCTACTTTACTCTAAATAGCATTGCGCTCTATCCAATTGTGGGGATAGAACAAAACTACCACAGGAGATTTCTGAGTATCATTTGTACATGAAAATGCTGCCTGTTACACATGGAAACTTCATAACTGGGAAAAGTGGCAAACCAAGGTGATTTTAGCTCAGTTAGCTTTGTGGATTATGATTTTTATTAACAGAAAGAAACAAATTTTCCATTTTTTGGTAGACATTAAAATATGTGTATTTATACTAGTCCACATATACATACATATTAGTCAATATACTATATTTTTATGTTTATTCACACATGTTATAATTTTGCTATAAAAGCTGTGTCTTAGGACATATTCTTACAACCCTTTTAAAATTAAAAGCTTTTGAACCAAAGGAAATTTAAAAATAAATCACCTTTTTTTTTTTTTTTGCCAGAAACGAACAAAAAATTTCCATTGTCATGAAGCAGTTATGACTTATAAACATAATTATATTCCGGAAAAGGAATCTAGGGGAATTCAAATTAATTTTTTAAAAATGACCCCCAGTTTATTACATATCCTCTGAAGCTATTAGCAGCTTGCTTTCCCTTAATATGCAAATGTCCCTGTCTCCCAGATCTTCCCACAAGGTCTCTTGCATTCTGGTTTTAAGGACTTTATGATCTTTATGTTTATGTTTATATTTTGTTTTCTAACTCTGTTCTTGGGGTTCACATTACCTACCAGAAAAGCACCAGCTTTTTCAAAACCATCTGCTGTAATTAATGAGGAATCTGGTGAAGTGTTAATGTTGTTTTCAGGTTGGGGGAGGGGGGGAATATGTGTGTTGAATGATAGCTCCAGTTGATGGGAGGCATTAATACTGTTTCATTCCATGCAGGCAAAACACATCCAGCTGCGGAGGCCTGGGAGGCTCAGGGGCAGAAAAGTTTAAAAAGAAGTTTTATAAAATTCATGCAGCCTGGAAAATAAGGAATGCTAATCATCTTTCAACAATTTTGGAAGCAAATTAATTCTTAGCGAAATTACTTAGATCAAGATAGTAAGAGAAATGCAAGAAATGTTAAAATTTATTTATTTTTTTAGCTTCAGAATGCAATTTATTTCATTCCTTTGTGCTATTCTTAAGCCCTTTTTGTCTGTTGCTTTCAAGTAAATGCAATTCTCTTTATGCTCAATTAGTGATTACAATTCTCTTTATACTTAATTTATGATCCAAAGAGCAAAGTTTAGCTTTTTTGACTCATGAGGGTGTAATAGCTAGGAATATATATATTTCTTGAACATACTGAACTATATATATATAAGACATTGAATCCCAAGAGATTCTAAAGCTACAAAGATTAATACTATAAGGTATTTTATAGGAACACACAGTTTGAAGCTAGAAGTAGAGGGAACAGACAGTTAAGCAGATTATGAAAAGATTAAAATTCTCTGAGGTAGATTAAGTGCTATGATGGGCATGTGGTTATTAGGGGAAATCTAAGTTATTAGAGGAAAAAGGGGGGAATTTTAGGCCCAGAGAATATCAAAGAGAATACAAAGAGGTGAAGGAGAAGATGATAAAAATTTCTCCACTTTATACTTTTCTGAACCCTTGGAAAGTATAATCCAGGGATTTTTGATTGCTATATCCGTAATTTGACTTCTAAACCCTTAGCAGTAAAATTGCAGACATTCAGTGTCATCATGTCCTTTCTGAAGTCTTGGCAAACTTACCCCAGGATTTTTGTGGGTCTGCTATATGGCCTAGGTGTGACTGCTGAAGCCACTAGATTTCACCTTTTCTGCCTCAGGCATTTATACCTGTTGCCCTGCTGGGTTCTTTTGGGAGATCTTTTGAGGCCCCACCAGCCACTGATTAAGCATCAACCCCTTCTTTACTACAGGTAACTTCCAATGAGTCTGGCTTTATCATCTTGGTGCTATCCAAAAGACCCAAGAGCTAAACTGTCAGAGTGCACCCTGCTCATGGGATCACCACTTAGAAGGTGCTCTGTCATTCTCTCTTGAACATAGTCTTTTCAACTAGTTTCTGGCTCTTGAAACTCTGGTTGAAAAAAATGGCAGACCTTCTTTATTTTTTATGTCTTAATTTTTTAAAAAAATATTTTGTTCTTTTTTCACTCCGTTAGCTGAATTCAGGATAGTTTCTTTGGATTTATCTTTCAGTTTTCTAATTCTCTCTTTAGCTATATCTATTCTATTTACTCTGTCTATTGAGATTTTTATTTCTTAAACTTCTATTTGGTTCTTTTAATAATCTACTTTGTGTGTTTTTAATAATCTGATGTTCCTTAATCCTATTTTCAAGTCCCTTTCTTTTTCTTATTTTTTTTTTAAGATCACACACATAATTATGCTATATTCCGAATCTAAAAATTCAAATATCTGAAGTCTTCATGGTTATTTCTTGCTGTCTGTTGTTTTGGTTGACTCTCCCATTTGTTTTTTGTCTCCAGGAGTATTTTGTGACTACTTTTACTCGGAGCTCATATACTTTTTAACGATGGAAATTCATTAATGTCTAGATTAAAGTAATGCTCTTCCAAAGAGAGTTCGCATTTGCTTTTGTCAGACATCTTAGGCACACATCCTCTTTCACTGAACCACTTTAAATAAAATTCTCTGCTAAGTTTCCGGCATCACATAGGTGGGTGACTTTGAAATTTAATGGTGTAAATTCTCAAAATATTTTCTTATTTTTCTACTTTGCTCTAAGGTTGAGACAGGCAAATTTCTGGGCTGCCCATTTTTGTGGAGTGGGAAACGGGCTTACTTTTCAGTTGTCTTCAGGCTACGGTTGTGTAGCTCTTGCCCACCTGGGATGTATTTTAACCTCCAGTCCTCCACACCCCATGCAACTGGTCTGGCGGAAACTCAAAGCCTTCAGGGTTTAGCAGAAGTCCTCAGAGGAAAAGCTGGCATTGGCACTTGTCTAACTTCTGGGTTTCTGCTTTCACTTTAATTTTGGCCTATGTGGATTCCTTTCTTTTGTGCCACTTCAACAATGCAATCATAAGTCTATTTTTTTTCTTAGTTCAACATTTTAGTCATTTATATTGGCAGGGCCTTTCAGGTTATCTGGTCTATAGTTTTGCCAGAAACAAAAGTTGGCTCTAGTAGCCAATGGGAAGAGGAAAATATAATCAATTACATGGTCTTAGAGGCCAGGAGAAAAGCAATTCACAGTTGTTTTGGAGAGACACAACAATTTTTAGCACTGAAGTCAGACTGGGATTTTTCTCAGCAGCCATTCCAGCAGACACCATAGTTTTCCTGTTGCTTGGATGGCATGGTATGACCAGATAGGTGCGCCACCAGGCTTCAGAACTGAAGTCGCCTAGACTGCCAGAGCTGGGTGGGTTTTAGTAGTGAAGAAGATCCAAGAAGACAAAGGACTCTTTCCATGTTGTGTTATACTCAGTGAGCTGGGTTCCAAAGTGGTATGGCTTTAGAAGAGGTTTCTGGATTATAATGCCTACACTTTCGCTTTTTCAGACATGCTCAGACAGATTGGAATCTTTCACAGCCCAGGCATGGGAGATGATGTTTTGCTAAGTCAGTTGACCTGGAAGTGACATGGGTGGAATTGATCTACATCACTATCAGCAGTAAAACTGAGTCACGGCATGTTTCCCACCCTCTTTATGGCATGTCCAATCTCTCTGAAAACACATCTCCAGATAAGCTGAAATCAAAGATCAAAATGTTTTCTTAAAGGATTCCTTCTGTAATTGTTAACCATTTTATATTTCATACCCTGCTCTAGTTATATTTTAATTTAGTTTTCTGTGTAAATAAAACCTACAGAGTGAAAGAGTACTTACTTGATTAAATGGACTGCTAAGATTAAAGAAGTTAACCATTATTAATTACATCAAGTTTTGAATGATACTTGACTAGAAGACTTGTTTTCTAGAATAGTGAAGAGACTATATGGCAGATGAAATCCTAGATTTGTATTTACATTTAAATAAAAGTAAGTGAAAATATTAATAAAAAATCTATTTTCAAGGCAATGCTAGGTGAATATTCTTCTGAGAACAGCACTAACCAACTGGTTATTTAAAGCTTCTGTACCTGGGATATTTGAGAGGAAGAAAAACTTTATATACAAACTAGGAAAAGTTCAGTAAAATGATAATACCAATAATCAAGAAGGGATTTATGAAGTGGGAGATAAACTTCAGTTTAAAGATAAATAACTGCCTCTCAATTTCAGCTGGATTTTAGTAAAGAAACAAAGTTTTAAAAACAATTGTGTGAGTTCTTTTATCTAGTGTGGTGACACAGAACCAAGTCCTTAGAAGAGATTTCTGTCATATCTCAGAAATGACAAGAAGTGCTGCTAGGTTTCCATGAAGTCAATTTGAAAGACTGTGAAATATATCCTCCCGGATTGGTTGGCACCCCTGCTGAAGAAATGCCTTTCATATCAGATTGGTGATTTTAGCAAAAGCTCGTACCTATTTCTAAGATGTTTGGGTTCAGTCAATTTACTAAATTATACCCTTTCTCTTAATTTTTAACCCAGCTATTGTTTTGTCTCTCATACAGCATGTGTAATAACAGCAATGTTACATTTACAGTGAAGTGTTTTGTTTTTCACGGTTTCTATAGTTATTTTTCTGGTTTCTAACAATTTTTCATCCCCTAGACAAGTTCTCCACAATGACATAAAGGCTACACAGCAGGCAGAATATATAGATTCCAACCTTTGCTTCATAAGCAGGAAATTACTGTTCTTAGGTTCAGAGATTTCTTTTTGCCCCTTTCAGAAACCTGAAATCCTGTCCTGCCAGCTAGAAGAGCTCTTTTCCTGAGCAGCAGAGGTCAGTGTGAATGTTCAAACCTGTAAGTTCTAATTCCACACTTTTGCCAACATTTAAAGAAAGAGCTAGAAGACTAACCATTTGTTTTTATTATTCTTTTAAAAATATTTTTATTGATTTCAGAGAGGAAGGGAGAGGGAGAAAGAGATTAGAAACATCAATGATGAGAGGTTATCATTGATTGGCTCCCCCCTGCACGCCCCCTACCTGGGATTGAGCCCACAACCCGGGCATGTGTCTTGACTGGGAATCGAACTGTGACCTCCTACTGGCTGGGCTGTTTTCATCTTTTTATGTGTGTTTTATCCTCATCTTAGTACATGCTTTGAGAGAGGAAGGGAAAGAGAGATAGAAACATTGACGTGAGAGAGAAATATATCCTACCTATCGGTTGCCTTCTGTACATGCCCGGACCAGGTACCAAACCTGCAACCCAGGTATGTGCCTTTATTAGGAATTGAAGCAGCGACCTTTCGGTGCACAGGATGATGCTCAACAGCCGAGGCACTCCAGCCAGGCTACTTTTGAACCTAATGGTTTTTGCTATTTTAAGAGGGGAAACAGGGGTTACTAGTGATACTGAAAAACTATATTCTGTAAGTTGCATAATTAAGTAGAAAGACTTTTAAATTGATAATGTACACTAATGTGAGATGCCTCATCCATTTCATTTATGAAAGTGATCAAGTTTCCTTAGGTAGTAGTTGATTTCCAACATTATAAAATCGAAGTGTACCCCCCCCCCCACAAGCTTTGAGTATAAAGTATCAAGATTCACCTGATTTATTTTCTATTTAAGCATTATATTCTCCCAAATCATGACTTTATGTTAGTCACACAATTTAAGAATTTTCAGAAAATGTCCAATGTCACCATCCCTATTGGAAATATGATATACAAATGATCACTCATGTGTTGGTTCAGGTGCAAATGGTCTTTCGGTGCTGAATGATTGGTTTAAAGGTTTTCACAAATGAAAAGTTATAAAAATCTCTAGCATTCATCCTCTTTATTGGGGTGATCTTTCCCAGTGTGGAAATCTTTTCTCCAGGGCCTGTTCTTCCTCAGGAAGGGAGAAAGTCTACAGGGCTTGGTGGAAAGTGGAGTTTTTGTCTGCTCAGCATCATTTCCCATCTTCCGCTACTCCTCCCCACTCTTAGTGGTCCAGGTGGCAATGTCAATCAGAACAGCCTGTCCCCACTTCCTGAGTAAGCATGTGACTAAGCCTCATTATCGGAGTGCCAAGGATTGCTTCAGGAATGTGCATGTAACTCAAGAAAGATAAATAAGTGTCTTTTCTAAGATCGATAGAGAGCTTTGCTGGGCGAGGGACATGTAATTCCATGGTGATCGCTAAGCAGGGCAGATGTGCCCCTGGGGCGGAGTGACGTCATCTTGTCTGACACATGCACAGAAAAAGTCTGCCTATGATGTGAGTGAAGATCAGCGTAGCTGAGAGGTAGAAAGGAGAGAGCTCCTCTCTCTCTCTCCCTTTTCCCTAGAGTGTGAGCAACAATCAGATAAGATATTTTGAAGGTTTTATGCTAATATGAACAAATACACTATAACACAAAGAATGATTTCACAGTGTAATTCAAATATAGATTCCTTGCTGACAAAACACAAGGATGTTTGTCATTGCCCATGGCCTTGTGTAATAACTTTGGGTGCAATGCTTTCATTGACAGCTACTGTTGTGCGGAGCTGAGAGCACCCTGGGAGTCAACCTGTGGGACAATGTAAAGAGGAGCATATATTCATTCGAGGCACTTGTAGCTGTCATCTTACGTTTTGAGAGTTATGAATGGAGGTATTGTTGCAAACAGCTGAACCCTAAAGGCATTTAAGCCAGTTATTACTGCCTGTGGTGTCAGCACAAAATGTTGCAAATACTGAAATTATGATCTACAGAGGTGAAAATTGTATGTTTTATAAGATGTAGCTGCACGCCTGGCTCTGTCTCTTCATATTATTTGACAGATGCTTTTGCATATTCTCTAGAGTTGAGTGCTTGCAACCGCAATTAATTCAAAAGAGATAGCCAGAGTATATCATGCAGCATGTAATAACTTATTAATTCAGAAAACAATATGGTAATGAATATTATTTTTAATATATTTAATTATTTGTCAACACATTGTGTTCAACCTATATTATGTGGAACATAATCTGAAGACTATATCATAAAAGGCCTGCAGTCGTGATGCCATCATGGCGTCATGACCAACTACTGGACTCACCAGGAGGTGCATTGATGGGTCCCGCAGCGGCTGTGGCGGGCGGGACTTCTGGCCCTGATGGCAGGTTCGGCCTAGGGGACCCTATATGCACACTAGTTAATTGTGCGCTGGGCCTCTAGTAGTAAAATAAGTTATACATTTGCATATTTCAGGCAATGGTGAATTTTGTTGAATTGAACTGAAATGACAAATAGATTTTGGAATTTAAAAAAATAGTAATTTTACATTTCCTGGAAGAATTCTTTGATGTATTGTCCAATAATTTCTTTCCTTCTAGTAAAATGACCATCTTTAATACTTAAAGATCTATTGTTACTCTCAGTTCAGTGGACTCATTTGTGCTAAAATTCCTTCTTTTCCTCATCTTACCCAAATGGTGTTGGAACCTTTCACTTAGATAAAATTCTTCCTTTAGTTAAGCTTGACATAGGAATTCCATAACTGGATTATCCTTAGTGCTTCATGGCTTGTGATGGTAAATCACACCCCATTTCACATTTTTTTTGGTTCTTGGGCCAATTAAGAGGTATTCTCAGAATATTTGCCAAAAAAGAAGTTAGCACAAATAGGGAAAATATAAATATATTTACTATGGCAAACGGCCTCATATAAAACATGCTATTATCCACTTACATACATAGGGTGTCCCAAAATTCACGCAAGATTTGCAAATTTTGAATTGCAAATTTTGCGACACCCTATATTATGGACTTTTCAGAACTCTCTTAACTTGTCTTCAGAATATGACGGATACCTTAAGAATTTGCTCAATCTGTAACACTTGGATAGAAAATGTAGGTTGCCAACAGCCGCTAATGAAAATCATATGAATGCTGATTGTGACTTACAATAAAAATACAACATTCATTGTGCTGCTGCTTTGTTGGATCCTTGTTTTTGTCTGACAGCACAAATCCCAAGACCATTTTCCACCTGCTTCCTAAGCATGATCTCGGGAGGACCTGCTGTCTCCCACGTAGCTCACTGAAACATCCAGATGATTTTTTTTTTTTTTTACCTTAGCAACATTTCTTGGAGACTGATTGGGGGTGATTGTCAATGCTGCTTTTAGATAGTAAACAGTGTTTGTGAAGGAACAGTGAAGTTAAGATTATTATCAGAGTAAATCTGATTTTTTTTCCATTCTACTTACAGTGTCATAGATTTGTGAGATGTGGGGCTTAAACCATTGTGTGCTTAGGAAGTTGGACTAATTTTTATATGCTGCCTGAGGAGAAAATAATGTAAATAGACTAGAGAGATAAAATTCTATAAGCAACAGCCCTAACCGGTTTGGCTCAGTGGATAGAGAGTCAGCCTGCGGACTGAAGGGTCCCAGGTTCGATTCTGGTCAAGAGCATGTACCTTGGTTGTGGGCACATCCCCAGTAGGGAGTGTGCAGGAGGCAGCTGATCGATGTTTCTCTCTCATTGATGTTTCTAACTCTCTATCCTTCTTCCTTCCTCTCTGTAAAAAAATCAATAAAATATATTTTAAAATTTTTTATAAGCAACAGTGATTTGAAATAAGACATTAGTAGGATATTATTCCTCAGGATAATAATAGATTATTACAGAGCATTCACAAATACTGCATCCTCAATATTACCAAGTATGCAAAACCATATTCTAAGCAATTTATGTACAATGATTTATTTAAAATTTAGAAAAATCCTAGGAGGTAGGATTTGCTAATTGTACCCATTTACAAATGAGAAAACTAACACATAGGGAAATTAATACATTTTCCTAAGTTCACATATCTAGTAAGTCAGAGTTAGAATTTGAATCCAGCAGTCTGGATCCAGATCCATGCTCTTACCCATCAGGCTATAGAGTGGTTACGTATGATTTTAATGTGTTATAATAGATTAAGTATTATATTAAATAATTTAGCTTTGTACAGTGAGTTCTGTGGGACGAAGGAGACAGCATAAACAAAGTAAGTAGCATTAAGTAGTATATGGCAGCATGAAGATTTTATGACTATGACTAAGCCATGCTCAAGTGCTGGTAAATATGGGATCTGGTTTAGGAAAGGCCTCTGGTCTGCTTCAACAAGGACTAAAATTGGTCTCAACATGGTCTCAAAGAGTATTTCCAAATTGCTTTCTAAAGCTGTTATATTGATTTATAATGCTGCCGACATTATATAGGTATGCCACTTTCATTCCACTTTCTAATTGGGTTTTATCACTGTTTTTCTAAAATATGTGAGCCACCATCCGCTGTGATGACAATGTTGTTATTCTCCCAGTAGCTTGATAGGCCCTTTGAGTTGGTTTCATGACTTGCATGTGGTTATGTTTAAATAATGCAAATTTTTCATCTTATTATCTGTGGCCAATGCAGTTTATTTGCATTGTGAGATAATGGATCAGGATTAGGAGTGTATTTGTGGCTGTGAAACTACGCATGATCATCCTAGAACTACCGAAATACCCAAAGTCTCCTCCGTGTTTTTCTAACCAAGGGACAGATGCAATGTCACCATGAGTGTGTTAAGGTTTATGTTACCTCTTGAGTATTTGTTAATACTAATGGTGAAAATGGCAAACAATTATTTGCATATTTTATGTATGCCCTTTAAGCCTTGGTCTTTCTGCTGATAGAATTTTATGCTTATAATCTTGCTGTATATACGCTTTTGTATCCTCTTTGTTTTTAACATTTCCCATGCTGCTACAATCTTTATAATTGTTTTTATCTTAATGGCTACACAATAAACCATTGAGTTAATTATCATATTTTATGAAATTATGTTCTAATTGTTGAGATCATTGTTAAAATTTTCCCAACTTATTTGCTATTAATAAGCAATACCCAAAGCTGAGTTTGGTCCACGGGCCAAACCCTGTCCACTACTTACTTTTGTAAATAAAGTTTCATTGACACAGCCACATATTCATTTACATATAATCTATTACTGCTTTCGCATTAGAGTTGAGTAGGAACCATATGGCTCACAAAGCCTAAAATATTTATTATCTGGCCCTTTACAGAAAAAGTTTGCCAACTCCAAATTATTATTGTAATAGCCAAATTGTTTTCCTTACTTTGGATAATTTCATTAAGATAAAGTTCCAGGTTTGGAATTACTTGGCTCAAGCGTATGAGTATAACATGGTCTCAAAGAGTATTTCCAAATTGTTTTCTAAAGCTGTTATATTGATTTATAATGCTACCGACAATATATAGGTATGCCACTTTCATCCCACTTTCTAATTGGGTTTTATCACTGTTTTTCTTAATTTAATGATTACTAATAGTACATCATTGGTCTTTTTGTTTGCCTTCTTCATTATGAACAATGCTATTTCCCTGTATATTTATTAGTTCTTTTTTCTTTTGTATAAAATATCTGATCATGTTTCTTATATGCTAATCTATTAGAGTTTTATTGCTTCCCTTGTTAATTTGTATGAGCTTGTGGATGATTTTCTGACTTACGTTAAAAGAACCAGCAATGAGATATGTTGGTTGATGGCTTGCTGCACACAGATACATATAAGTCATGCAAGCATTCATTAAAGCAGATAGGGAAGTCAGGCTGATAATAATTATGAATGCCACCTTTTAAAGCGGGAATATCTGTGTTACTGATGTAAATAATGCCAGTAGTTCTTTTATTACTCTCTAAATCTGTAAGCTGAACTCCTGTAAGGAAAATATGTCTCCTTTATGTAATGAAAATATTTGCTTGTGTCGTATTAAATTTCTCATTTGTGTACGACTCATTAAAATAGGCTTCTAACTCAGATATGTTCCTAAATAAAAGAACCCCTGTTACAATAATCTTTTTCCTCAAGATGTAAAATGTTGACAAGCTGGAGTCTCTCCCATTCTGGCTGCAAAAATTAAAAAGGGCTATAATAAAAGTATAGAAGGCAAATCTGTGCCCCAAAACAGGACTCAATTTTCAGACTGAAAGGAAGAACAACCTCAGGGGAGGGGAGTGAGGAGAGCTTATGTATGCTTACTAAGAACACTCCGGAAGGTTTTCAGGTGCAGGTCTGGTGGTCATATTTTGGAGATATTAAACCAATGAATTTTAATTTCCCCTTTCATATTGGTTCCCTTCCAGCCTCCCACCTCTGCGGCTGAGCCATGAGGCGCATTGCCCCTTAGTCACACAGCTGTTTCCTGGGTGTGCAGTCAGACAATCATTTTGGAAGCCAGACTCTTTGATGGGAAGGAAATTCTATTTCAATATATATATATATTTAGCTTTCATTCACATAAAAATGTGGTTGATTATTACATGCAAAGTATAGCTGGAACTCAGAATCAGAGACAGAGTGCAATGAGAAATATTTCCCTTTTGACCTGAGGGATGAAGGAGTACAATGAAAGGAAGACACAGGGCAATAATGGGAGGTATTATGGAGAGGGTGCAGCTAGCGGTCCGTTCAGCATACAGAAATAGTGCCCAGTGCTTAAAAAGGAGGTGCCTAGAGCAGTTTCTTGTTTCCAGGCCTGTAGGAGACACGTGGGACTTTCAGATGTTTAGATGCTCTGGAGAGGGACAAAGAGGTCTGAGCAAAGCTAAGCATAGGATAAAAGTGTCGTAGTGTGTGGGAGGTTTAGTGTCCAAAGGCCCTACTTAGGACCATGGAACCTAGTAGTGCTTACCAGCTCGATGGCCATTGCACCTCACCATCCACCAACCTAGGGAGCAGATGGAATCATCAGATGGTCCGATACAGGGAGGATCCAAGGACTCAGAGGACTCTTGGTGTCAGCCAAGTGCTGTGGCTAAGAGTGCAGGCGCTGATGTCAGATGGTCCAAGCTTGAATAGTGGGTTCCAACACTAACTTGTTAGCTGCCTGACCTCAGTCCAGTTACTCATTTTACTCATTTGTGATGTAAAGATAGAGTTGCTATGACAGCTTAAATAAGGTAACATTTATAAGATATTTGAAGGGCTGTCTCACATACATAAAATCCCCAACTGTCTCATTCATGTAGGTTGTTATTCGGGAAGGAGCGTTTATTTGAGAGACTGATTCACCAAAAGAGACCATTTAACCTGTAAGAGAATGAGAACATCTCTAATAATTAGGTTTATTGCACATTGCCCAGTGGAAGATCAGTTATTAAAAAATAAAGAAGTCACATCATTTTTGTGTACCTGAAGGTAGTACTTGTGAATTTGTGACCTCTGTACAAATACATTGGGCCAAGCCCCTCCCTCGATCCCTTGAACCCCTCTAGCCATGTCTTTTCTTGACTCCATGGCCAACCTTCTGGAAAGAGTTCTTCTGTTTAGTCAAAATCTCTCCATTGCCGCACCTCATTCTTTCTCCCCCACTTCACATTACAACCCCATTTCTGCCCCATCACTCCACCTAACCTGCTCCCCAGCACTGCCCTTGTCCTACTGACTCATAAGCCCAATGAGAGGTTTATGAATAATTTTTCATCTTCTTTACCCTCCTTTCCTTTTTAAAAAAAAATATTTTATTGAATTTTTACAGAGAGGAAGGGAGAGGGATAGAGAGTTAGAAACATCAATGTGAGAGAAACATCGATCAGCTGCCCCCTGCACACTCCCCACTGGGGATGTACCCGCAACCAAGGTACATGCCCCTGACCGGAATTGAACCTGGGACCCCTGAGTCCGCAGGCCGACACTCTATCCACTGAGCCAAACCGGTTAGGGCTACCCTCCTTTTTTTTTTGTTCTTGGGCTCTGTGACACAGAGCTCTGTTGCTTTTGTTCTTCCTCTCCAGATGTTCCTTTTAGCCTCTTGTAGCCATTCTTCCTGTCTTGGTCCTTGAGAGGTTATCTTCATGGTGCCATGTTCTTCTCACTCTATACTATCCTAATTTTCCAACATATATATATCAGCAGCTATTTGTGAAGGCAAACACATCTAAATCTTAAATCCAAACCTTGTTTTTGAGGGTAGATACATATATTAAACTAGAGGCCTGGTGCACAAAATTCGTGCAAGAGTAGGCACTTGCAGCCCTGGCTTAGTCCAAAAGGTCATCTGGACGGTCGTTCCACTGTTTGGCCGTTCGGTTGATTTGCATATTACACTTTTATTATTATAGATTGCCTATGAGACGTTTCTTCTTACTTGGGCATCTCACAATTCCTCAAAGTCAGCATATCTCCAGCTAACACTGAATGTCTTAAAATTCAAATCAGGCCTTAGCCAGTTTGGCTCAGCGGATAGAGTGTCAGACTGTGAACTGAAGGGTCCTAGGTTTGATTCTGTTCAAGGGCACATGCTCTGGTTGCAGGCTCAATCCCCAGTGGGGGGCGTGCAGGAGGCAGCCAATCAATGATTCTCTCTCATTGATGTTTCTATCTCACCCTCTCCCTTCCTCTCTGAAATCAATAAAAATATATTTTTAAAAAAATTCAAATCAGTTGTTACATTATTTAACTGCCCAGCGCTCCCTATGCAAAAACCTGATCTTTTAAAAACTATAGTGTTTGTTTTATTTCTCTACCTTCCTTGATGAACTATAATCTCCTTGAGGGCAGAGATTCCTAACTATTTCTTCAGTGCCCAGCAAACGGTAGGCCCAGAGTTAGTTTTATTGAATGAATGAATCCACAGATGAGGCTAAATGAAGGTGAATGGATCTCTGGAAAATGTAGTTATGTGACAGAAGACTGATGCAGGCCTTTACTCTTCATAACCATAGGTAATTGGCAGTAGCTTAAAAAACAGTATAGCTGACTGCACACGCTGTTAGCTTACAAAATCTTTTCCATCTGATTTATGTAAACTATACATTATTTTATATTTATTACACATAATATATTATTTTACTTATTTAATGTTTACTATGTAGGCCCTTATTTTATAAGCAAAATACCTCTCCCGTGTTCCTGTGAATTTAATCTTTGTAGATGCATACTTTATAGTTTTTAGCCAGTTTTTCTCTATCATTCTTAAGTGAATATAATCATCCCACAAGGTTTTATAAGAAGCAAATATCATTGTGCAGCAAATAATAAGAACACAAATTAATCTATACATCTTAGATAAGGAGGAGGAGCCTGGGCACAGTAAGGATGCCCCTGTGCCCAGTGTTTGGGACAGACATTTGGCTGCCCTATAATTTATATGCCCTTTCATTTTCCTCAAGCCCCAGGGATTCAGAATAATTTCATCTTTGGAGGTTGACACTTTATTATTTGCTCCTGGATTTCTTTCTGCCCTGATTGGCCACAGAATGAACATTTTTTTGCTCTCTCAATAACTCTGTCCTTGATGGCCCAGTAAGTAAGTCAAGAAACCCAGCTCTTTAATAACTTTCTGATCGTTCTTGGGTGGTTTTGGAAGCTGTCTTGGGGAATCATCCAGTAGAAGTTTCAGTGCCCTTGACGCCTGTTTCTTATCCTTGTCTCTGAATAGGGATCTCCGAGCTGCCCGCTGAGGCCCAGGAGTGAAAGCAAACTTCCTTATTGGGCCTCTCCCCAGATTCCTTCCTGGGCTTCAGACAGGCCTGCAAGCTGGGTCACCTCCTTCACTCTTTAAACACACCTGCCACTCCATGGCTTTGAAGTTTAGCCCTCAAATAGGGTTGATTTCTCTCACTTATTATTTTTTAATTAAAAAAAATGACTGATGTATAATTGACATACATTTTGTTTAAGGTGTACAATGTAATGATTCAATATTTGTCTATATTTCAAAATGATCAGCACATAAGTCCAGTTAACATCCACCACCACACATAGTTGCAATTTTTTTTATGATGAGAACTTTCAAGATCCGCTTTCCAAGTTACTTTTAAATATATGATAGTGTTATTAATTATAGTCACCATGCTGTACATGACATAACCATGACTTAGCCATCTTGTAACTGGAAATTTGTACCTTTGACTCCTTTCATTCATTTCCTCCACACCCCTCCCCCCATTCTCAAGATGTGTGTTTCTCTTTCCTTTTCCTAATTAAATATTAGCTAGGCCCTGTCTAGGTTTCATGGTTCTGTCGTCTAGGGCTCAGCTTTCCTACCTTGCTGCAAGCCCAAGGCTCAGCCTCCTGGACACAGAGATTAAACTGGCACCTGTGTCAGCTTCTCATTGCCCTTCTCTCTGTCCTCTGCCCACTGCTCCAGTTTCCTCTCACTGTGGAGGGCCTGGGCTCTTCTGGGAGACTTCTCTTACTTCAGGATAGCTCAGTCATTCCTTATCCTTCATGCAGAACTCCTCTTGCCACCAGAAGCAAAAGCCATCCTTTTCCCACACAGGCTGTAAAGAGACAATTTTCACAGTGCTCTGTGGTTTGGAACAGTGCTCCTTTGGGGTCACCATGGTTGTGACAATGTTGGTGTTGATAGTGAAAGAGACAAATGAGGTGGAAATCCTATCTAATAAAGAGGTAATATGCAAACTGACCATCACTCCAACACACAAGATTGGCCACCCCCATGTGGTCAAAGATGGCCCCCATGTAGACACAAGATGTCCAGCAAGGGAGGGCAGTTGGGAGGGACCAGGTCTGCAGGGGAGGGCAGTTGAGGGGGACCAAGCCAGCAGGGGAGGGCAGTTAGGGGCAACCAGGCGGCAGGAGAGGGCAGTTAGGGGTGACCAGGCTGGCAGGGGAGGGCAGTTAGGGGCGACCAGGTTGGCAGGGGATGGCAGTTAGGGGTGACCAGGCTGGCAGGGGAGGGCAGTTAGGGGCGACCAGGCCGGCAGGGGAGGGCAGTTAGGGGCGACCAGGCTGGCAGGGGAGGGTAGTTAGGGGTGACCAGGCCGGCAGGGGAGGGCAGTTAGGGGCGACCAGGCTGGCAGGGGAGGGCAGTTAGGGGCGACCAGGCTGGCAGGGGAGGGTAGTTAGGGGCGACCAGGCCGGCAGGGGAGGGCAGTTAGGGGCGACCAGGCTGGCAGGGGAGGGTAGTTAGGGGCAACCAGGCCGGCAGGGGAGGGCAGTTAGGGGCAACCAGGCCAGCAGGGTAGGGCAGTTAGGGGCGACCAGGCTGGCAAGAGAGGGCAGTTGGGGGCAATTGGGCCAGTAGGGGAGCAGTTAGGCATCAATCAAGCTGGCAGGAGAGTGGTTAGAGGTTGATCAGGCTGGCAGGCAGAAGCAGCTAGGGGCAATCAGGCAGGCAGGCAGGTGAGCGGTTGGGAGCCAGCAGTCCTGGATTGTGAGAGGAATATATGACTGCCCGTTTAGGCCCAATTCCGGTGGGGTCGGACATCCCTCGGGGGGTCCCTGATTGGAGAGGGTGCAGGCTGGGCTGAAGGCCACACTCTCTCCCCATGTGTGAATTTCGTGCACTGGGCCTCTAGTAGAGAGATAAGATTCCAGGCCCCTCAACCCAGCTTTGTAAACCCCCAACTGGGGATCTAGCCCACAACCCAGGCCTGTGTCCTGACTGGAAATTGACCTACGACCTCCAGATTTATAGGTTGATTGATGCTCAACCATTGAGCTATGCCCGCTGGGCAGGCATGTAGAATTTTAATGACAGAAGGGTTCCAAATCTTCAACATTTGTTCAAATCAAATGAATTATTTCATTATTCAAAGTTCAGTGTATCCAATCTACTCAGCCTTAAAAGTTCTTTGTGATGATTTAATGGCCTTTTACAAATACAGGCTGGTGGGTTTTTTTTTTTATGTAAAAAGAGTGTAAACACATAGCAACCAGCATAGAAAAATCTAGCAAGAGAGGAGAAGTCACTGCCTCACAAAAGAGACCATACCTCAAGGGAAGATGAGACAGAGGAGTGACCAGAAGGATGGGTAGAGATTTTTAGGTGAAAGACTCTGCTATTTTAAGAGTTAATAGTAACCATAATATTTAAACTGTCATGAACTGTGATATCCCTCTATCTTTGGTTTCATAGGAAACTCTTCCTGCCATCAGATTCATGTATCCATGATCTAACACATATGAATTATGAACATGGTCTCCTTGGGGCAGATCTGCCTACAGGTAAATTGTTATGCTTGATTTTCATCAGCCCACTTTTATGAGTCTATACTAAGCGAAAACACATACTGGAAAAACAAGAATACTAAAGTCAAGATTTCTATCAAAATATCACGTGTGTCTAAGAGCTGAGCTTGGTAAGACCTGTGGATCTTGTTGCAATTATAGAATAATCTCTTTTGCAAGACCTGAAAAACTTACTAACATATAATGTTACACCATTTTTGGTGTGTTTACTGTATGATAGATGCATAAATGTATATAAAGTTTCTCATCTAGTTTTATTTGACTCATACACTATTGATTTCTATAACCTTCATTGTAAAAAATGAGGCTGAGAGAGGTTCAATAACTTGATTAAGGTCTTGTAGCTTGTATGTAATAGAACTAAGTTTGACACTCATGTCTATCTGGTTACAAAGATTTTGTGTCTGTATATATAGATGTATAAATATATATCCATATATATGCATGTGTGTGTGTGCATGTACATATATAGACTGCTTCTTTCAAAAATTTAAAACATTGTTTGCTTTATGTTTGTTTCAGGTGCACAGTGTAGTGGTGGTTAGTCAATCATGTACTTTATGAAGTGATCTCCCTGATAATTCTAGTACTCATTCGGCACCATACATAGTTATTATCATATTGTTGACTATATTCCCTATGCTGTACTTTACATCCCCGTGACTATGTTGTACCTTTGTACTCCCTTCACCCTTTTCACCCATCCAAACACCCCCCCCCCCCCAATCTGGCAACCTCAAGGTTGTCAACAGTACATACTGCTTAAATACTGTCTCTCCTTATTTGGTCATAACCACCCAGGAATATAGTTGTCATTATAGTGATCATGATTCAAATTTCATAGTTAAATAAGACTCCTTTGCATCTAATTTTATAAAGAGTTCTGCTACCATTCGTAATATTTTTTCATAAAATATTTCATAAGAGCCTTATAAGATTAGTTAGCATTGCTCTCTGTTTGGAGAAAGCAAGATAGAATTGCCTGAAGTCACCGTGGAGACCTGGCTAAAAGGAGGCCCTAATTACATCACCTCCTTGAGGAACCTCAGAGCCCACTTCACTGTTTACTGAAAGCGTTTGATACTAAATTGTGAAGGAAAAGCCAGTTTTGAAAATATTAATGTGAGGAAACCTATCCTTTTAGATAGAATAATGGGATTTCTAATCCTTTTTTGGTGCTATCCTTAACAGCTCCAAAAAAAAAAAAAAAAAAAAAAAACAACCCCAAAAAACCCAAACTCTTCTTAAGTGCATGCCATAAATACTTCTGGAATATTTAACCTTTTTTTTTTTTCAGGACTGTCAAATATATTTTATTAGCTAACTTGAGGAGCATGTGGGTAAACTCTGCAAAATGGCCAAAGAAGCATCATAAATTGTTTTGAAAAGTAGAATAAAATTCTGCTATTTTCACATATAATTTTTCTTGGTCCTGTATTTTACAGTTCACTGATCTGTATATAAAATAAGATAAATGCATTGTAATTTTGATGAGGCCAACACTAGGGTACATAAAATATGACTTTTTAGCATACTTCATGTTGACTGTTTTAGGTGCTCAAGGGAAGTGAAAAGAGCTTTCTGCTTATGTCATCAAACTTTTTTTAAAAAAATATATTTTTATTGATTTCAGAGAAGGGAGAGGAAGAGAGAGATAGAAATATCCAGGATGAGAGAGAATCATGGATCGGCTGCCTCTCACATGCCCCCCACTGGGGACCAAGCCTGCAACCCAGGCATGTGCCCTTGACTGGAATCAAACCCGGAATCTATCCACTGAGCCAACCCAGCAAGGGTTATGTTGTCAAACTTAAACTTCCTTCCTTTATAGCTATAATTGTAAATTAAATTCTTAAATATATAACAAATATAAGACTTAATTCTAAAAATTAAAATAACTATAAATTTAAAAAAAACTTTGAAGATAATATCGTATTTTATAAGCAAATTACAAATACAAAAAGAAAGTAAGGGATTGAAGAAATTACTTGACCAGGAGACAGGAAACCAATGCCGTGGTTAACCATTTATTCCATTTGGGCTGTCTATATCTCTTCAGAACAGTAAGATTGTATCCCAATAATATGAATTTTTATGCTGATCTTTACAGCAGGTGAACCATTTACATACATGTTATAGGCAGAAGTCCACTAACAGCAGATTTGCTCTATGTGGAGTGGAAGTGTGTGTGTGTGTGTGTGTGTGTGTGTGTGTGTGTGTGTCTGTGTTTTGGAGTGTGGTCGTTGGAGCTCTGGTCTTATAATTCCTTTTCCCCTGTGGAACATCTGCAGAATTCCTTGTAATTTTAGTAATTTAATTTAAAAATTATTATTTAGAGAACTTTTAATCCAGCTCTAAGTGCCTATTATTTTATGAGTCCTTGGTTAGCTAAAGAAGACACCCAGCTACTTGTATAGAGTTTACATGAATCTAGAGTTACCCAAAATATTTTGCTTAGAAAGTAAAACATATTCATGTGTACCATATATTCAACTATAAACCAAAGAAAACATTGGTGAATCTTACATTTTCATATGTCACTCTTTAAAATTGTTGTGGAAATGCCAGGAAAATATACATGGCTGTAGGAGCATAAATTAGGCTCACAATAATTATCACAATCAATTACATAGTTTATGTGACTAAGAAAAGGCAGGTGTGGAAAAATACATCCTTCTTGGGGGAAAAAAAATGCATTTCCCCAGAAGAGACAAAGGAATTATAATGAGTAAGTGGGCAAAGTTGTTGGTTATAGAGTCAGAACAAATATGCAGAGAGTGAAACCACAGAGGTTATGCTGTAAAACAGTGTCAGGCAAGCTGGCTTGGCAGTTCCCTGTGACGGGTGCTGTGCTGAACATCTGCTTTCAACAAAAAAGGCAAATATCACGGCACCAGCAGTTCTAGGCATTTTACCGAGACGTCTCTTTGCTCAAGCGAATGTTAGCTGCACAGGCCCAGTTTCTGCTGGAATTCTAGGCAGTTTGTTGATTTGGTCACCTCGCCGATGGCTTGACAGATCAGATGTAATCAGACTGCTTCCTGTCCTCCCTGCATACACGGGAAGGAAGACTCCTCCAAGGCCTGAGGGGATGGTCTTGGACACATTTCAAAGCTACGTGCCACAGAAAGAGAATGGCTGCATGACGGAGCACAGCTTCTGCAGTCTCACCTTTGGTGATGTTTCAGATATTTAAGGAACGCTATCAAAAACCTGGTTGCTGATGTCTGACCATACTCACTTCAGCTGCTCCTGCAAGAAGCTCTTTTCACACAAAGCAGACTTCTCCACACAGTCATGCAGACAGCAGTGGCCACAGTGAGACAATATGAAGCACATTCAGAAAACTAGGCGAGAGAAATTGTGCCATTTGACATGAATATCACCAGAGAAGAATCCCACTTAAATTTTTGTTGCTAATACACGTCTCAATTCTGCTCCATAAGAAATTTGCAGACAGTCCGCTAAAATAATCACAGCAACGCTATTAATAACAACCCAGCACAACCATCAGGATTCTCTCAGACATTGCATAGCAAAATAGTCAACTTGCAACTAAGTCTACAAAACAATCTGCAAATATGTGACCTAAAACTAACAATTAGGAGCAAACCCACTACACATGAGGGTCTGAAATTTCAAAAACATTTTATTAATATAGCCAACAAGCCATTCTCAAGATAAAATAGGAAGACAAGCTAGCCGATGATGAGATATTAGATGGGGCTGAGTCATCAGTGCGGAAACCCATTTCTGTGGTTCAAGTCTTGGTTCTGGAAGGTAGGAAGACAGGTGAAAACACATTTTCTAGGCAGCCCTGCAGCAGTGGGCTGACACTCGGGCAGGAAATGAAGTACATTCCTACACAGCATTGGTGGTTATAGATTGTGAAATGCAAAGAAATAGTAGCAGAAGAATCAACAGGCTGCAACATAGTAGGAAATGTGAACAGAGGATTGTCTCATAATCCATGAGAGAGAAAACCAAGCTATTAACAGGCCATTTTTACATATAAAATTACATAGAATTTGCCCTTTGCATGGTTCATTAGACTACCCTAAAGTATTCTTCTTCCTAATAATTATTAAGTACCAGTGGCCCGGTGCATGAAATTTGTGCATGGGGGGTGGCGGGGTCCTCTCAGCCCGGCCTGCACCCTCTCCAATCTGGGAACCCTCGAGGGATGTCTGACTGCCAGTTTAGGCCTGATCCCTGTGGGCCTAAACCGGCAGTCAGACATCCCTCTCGCAATCTGGGACTGCTGGCTCCTAACCACTCTGCCTGCTGGCCTGCTCACCCCACTCCCCTTGCTGGCCTGCTCACCTCCAACTGACCCCCCCAACTGGCCTGATCACCCACAACAGCTCCCTCACCGGCCTGATCACTGACAACTGCCATCCCATCCTGGCCTGATCACCCACAACTGCCCTCCCCTCTTGGACCCTAACCGCCTCTACTTTGACCTCTATTTTGGCCCTGCCATCATGGCTTTGTCCAGAAGGTCTCCTGGAAGGTCTCCCAGTCTAATTAGCATATTACCCTTTTAGTAGTATAGATTATAATATTATACTAAATAATTATAAAATAATAATAATTATTATTAACACTACAATTAGTAGTTATTACTCTAGATGGTTCAACATGTATAAAATTTATAATTGAGGCCCTAAGTCACCCTCCACTTTTATTAAGCCTGTATAGCCTCCATTGTCCCTAGCTCTGCCTGGAGCTACTATCCTCTATAGGGCTTTCCCACATGCAAGCTGAATCAATGTCTCACCCGTTAACCTGCCTACCCTCAGTTAAGTCACAGGTGTTTCTTTACCCCATCCCCTTCTGCCCCCCACCATTTGGACCAGCACTGGTCGAGAACAAGGTTTTCCTCCCAACAGTGAAAACCTCACAACTGCCGCTGTTGGGCATAGACTCTGTGGCTCACATTGCTGATGTGTCCATCATAGGACACTGGACAAGACTGCTGCCTTGGAAACCAGTGTAGCTGCAGCAACTGCTTGCCCCTTCTCACCTGGCCCACTTCCCAGTGCTGGCAGTTCAGAGGCAATGGGCCTGCTTGATTGCTTGAGCTCTTTGTGTGGATGAACCCTTGTATGTCCTCACCTCAGCGGCCAGGGCAAAGGTTGGGCAGGCATTTTCAGTTTCAGTAATGGTAGTTGGGCTCCCTCTCAATAGGTGCTGACTACATCTTAAAGGAAGAGAGTTATTTTGTTCTTTTTGTTCACCTAGAAGAATAAAACAACCCTTCAGAAACACTGTAGAGATGATGAAATCTGCCAAAGAATTTTTCACCTGGATGCAAGGGAAGAGTGAATTTTCTTTTCCTTTTGGCTGGAAATGTAGGAAAGCTCATTTCTGATCACAGACCAGGCACAATTCATGGCAGTAAGTAGGCAACATGGCATTCATCCCTACACATAATTTATGTATTAACCACCCGGCATATTAAGTGCAAAGTTTACGAGTCACAACAAGATTGCTCTAACTGTCAAATTAGAAGCTCAGGGTGCAATGCTCAAACAATTTTTGCTTTAAACATCATTACCAATAATAACCCGTGGGCTCTGAGCTCAGCCGGATATGTAGCTGGTGATGTGTGAGGGCGAGTGGAATGCAGCTGACTGCTCCCCAGCTCTATTAGCTAAGGATGGCTAAGCAGTAGAAGCTTGCTTTTGTGAGCTTGTCCGGTACAGGTAAGTATAATTTTATATAGCCATTTATGAGTCTGGAGACACCCAGGCTGTCTAATTAAGAATGCCCTTTTGAACAGGCTCTTTTCAGACCCAAATTGCACTTCTATTCAAAGGAATGCATAAATATACATGATAATCGACTGTAATGACAGGAAAAGAATGTGATGAAACATTTCCTGATAAAATCTAGTCTGGGCCTGCAAAGAGGATCTGGACTCCCCCTCAGTTACTGTGATTTACAGCAAAAAGGGAAATTCTAAGGGCGAAGTAATTTTGTTCGAAAGGTATAGTCTTTGTATGAAGAATAGCAGAGGGCCTTTGTGCTATCTGGACAAGGGAAAATTATAAATGTTCTCGAGATGGAAGGGGAAAAATCCCATTTGACAAGCCCACTTTCCTTAATGGCCTTTTTAGTTTCTAGGTATCGAGTCAATTTTTCAATTCCTCTTGCAAGTATGTGTTCTCCCGATTACACAGCGGTTAGCTCGGTAGGCAGCACGAAAGGACACTGTTTCTGGGCTTTCTTCCATTGTTTTTTCAGAGCATGCCTCTAGCCACACTTCCTCCGTTCTATTATGAATCTGGCACTCTTCAGAGATATGGAATGCAATTATAATGATCAAGCATCGGAGCATTTGAGAATGAATCTTTGAAACTAGACCCAATTTTAGAATGCAATTGCAAGACTTTCGGTAAACATTCCATACATTTGGAGGTAGTAGAGTTTACAGAGAACTCCTTGCCCATAATCCGTGCTATATATTAATAAAGCCCAAATTGACAGTTATCAGAGGGATAGTGGATCTGATTTCTTATCTTAAAAGTCATTCAGTGTTGAGCTTCTCACCAAAATAGCTTCAATCCTCTTAGGAAAAGAAATGGAAAACAGATACAATCAAAATAAAACTCTGGGGCAATGAACAAATATTCTCTCTGATTCAAAACAAAGGATTTCAGCAATCAAAATAATCATCGACAGAACAAATACCTTGATACTGCATTAAACAGCAAGCACCTGACAGAGTTAGTGTTTATAATGCATATTATATTAGAACTAGAGGCCCTGTGCACAAATTCATGCATGGGTGGGGTCCCTTGACCAGTCCTGATAGGGGTCGATCAGGGCCAGCTGGCCAGGGGGAGGGACTGAGGGAGGTTGGCTGGGCGTGGTAGTGCACTGACCACCAGGGGGCAGCTTCTGCATTGAGTGTCTGCCCCTCGTTGGTGGTCAGTGCATGTCATAGTGACCGGTCGACCAGTTGACCATTCATAATGGTTGTTTAGGCTTTTATATATATAGCTAACAGGCAGTCACATGCTTTACACATGGGTACACTTCCTCATAACAACGTAGGTGGTTTTAGTAAAGAATATGAAAATAATCTTGGCCAATTTAAAGGGTACGTTTTCAGATAGTCCAGATTACTTACCGAAATAGACTTCTGAAATTGTAATATGGGACTAGGCCCTTATAACTGTATCAAAATGCATTATCTTTTACTGATACCCATTCAAGTTAACTATTCATTCTGTTACAAATTTAAGAATCAGAGAGCTATGGCTTTTGAAATGGCCATCTATGGCTTCTGAGGCTCTCTGCCTTGTGCTTTAACCGGCTTTTCTCACCTTTTCCACTCCAACAACTGTGAAGAATGAATCCTTCACTTTGGAAGGCAAAGACTATGGCTTTCTGGTGCACACCACAGGCTCCAGGAAGGTGGCACACAGGGCTCATCATGCTCAGTAGAACATTAGCGAGAGAAGGTTCACGTTGCCTCACAGTCATGGTCGGAAGTGGGAAGTAGAGAATGTTTCTTAGCTCTCCCTGCTACATTCTTCTCACCTCCCTGATGCTCCTTCTCCGTTACCCTCATCTTTAGATTTCCTTTGCTCCTCACTTCCCTTCCCCAGACTTGAGGAAAGCCTTGCAGTCAGAATAACCTTCGTGTGACTCAGCATCATCAGCCCTCATGGAGGAGAGCTTGCATTTAAATAAGATTGCAGGGTGGTAGTGGTGGGATAACTTCTAAGGAAGACTTCACTATGGGAATCTATCTGTCTTGGCAGCTTTTACTCCCTAGCTCTTTATAGCATACTAGAGGCCTGGAACACAAACTCTGTGCATGGGCGGGGGAGAGGGGGGGAGCCCTTGGTCAAGCCTGCACCCTCTCCAATCTGGGACCCCTGAGGGAATGTCCGACTGCCGGTTTGTGCCCACACTTTTAACAGATGACAGTTCCATTGTTGTTTCTTTCTTTTCATGCTTAAACCCATTGGAATTAGTAGGTATTCAAAGTGTGTATACATTTTGGGGGACACCCTGTATATCTCTAGTCAGCAGTGAAAGGAACCAATGGTGGATTTGGAAGCCCCATACAGGGAATCTTGCTCACACCACGCATGTCTCCCCACTCCACTTTCTACCTTCACGGGCAGCGGGAGAATCAATGTTTTCTCTCATTGACTCGGAAAAGCATGTCCTGTCACCTGCTGCCTGGCAGGAGTGTGCTAGGCTGCAAGCGAGTGAGGCTTAGTCAGGGCAGCCTTTGCTCATGGGTGCTGGCACCCAAAGTGCACATTCCTCCTCTGCAGTCGCCCCGACTATCCCATCGTTTCACTGAGAGGACAGAACTCTTGTCCTTCTCTGGGTTCTCAACCTTGAACGCTGGCCAAAGGCACCTCAGCAAGGGCCGCCTGTGCTCACCAGGTGTGTCTGTCCACACCTGCTCCTGCCTCAGCACCTGCATTAGCCCCATGGAGGTGATCTCGTTGCTGCACTGGCCTCCACGGAAACAGGGCATCATCACTCCACTCTGTGGGGGACATAGGCATGCTGGGGTTGATGGAAGTGCAGCGGAGGGGCAGGAGGAACTTGCGTGCACCATGGTCCAGGACTGTTGCAGGTACGCGTGGGTGACAGTGCGCTGGGGACATTCGCATGCCGGGGGGGAGGCAGGGGGTGGGAGGAGAGGATGCGCGCACCAGAGGTCTGTGGCTGCGCAGATCCGCAAACCCCCATGGCGCGTCCAGGAAGATGTCAATCTGGCCTGCCACGGTGGCTGTTCCTGCGATCGCGCACCTTTTGGGCCAGGAGGCAGGACTTGTGCAGCCACTCCTTGGCTCTGATGGCCTCCAGGCACTACTTCAGCTTGGCCTGCAGGCTCCACTTGAGCGCTCATGGCTGCCACTGCCGCCATGTGGGGAGTATAGGCCACCCTCTGCTGGCCCACCTCCCCTGCCCAGAGGCTCTCCGAGCGTGCTGCAAACAGGCCCGGGGCATCTGTCTTGGGTGCTGGCAGGAAAAGGCTTGTGAGCTAACTACTGGGGTGCCTGCAAGAGTCCCTGGAAATCTACCCACAGGGAGCCACTGAAACACAATTAGTGTTCCACCTCGAAAGTTCACCCTCCCCCCATTTGGTGTGCTGCCCACCGACCTGGAGCCGCCCGGGCGGGGTGGGACGCTCTGTGCCTGCACGCACTACCCACTGGCTGCTTCGTGCCTCTGCGCCTGCACGTACTTCCCACTGACCCGGAGTGGCTGGGGTGGGGCAGGACACCTGCCTTCATCACCTTGGCAACCAAGTCAGGCGTCCTGCCCTGCCCCGGCCTCTCCGTGCCTCCACGCCTGCGCGCTGCCCACAGGCCCGGAGCGGGCAAGGTGGGGTGGAACACCTGTGTTGTTGCCACGACGACACAAGTGTCCCAGCCCAGCCGCCGCCATCTTTGTCACAGAGTGACCCTCAATTTGCATATTCCCTCCTTATTGGCTGTGGGCGCCGCCATCTTTGTTGTGGAGCGATGGTTAATTTGCATATTGCCCTTTTATTAGATAGGATTTCTTCACTCATTCTAATTCATTGACTGAATTCTGCTTCCTCTGTCACCATTTAGGACTCCTCTCCCCACATGTTATAGGTTGATGTCCTCAGGGTTCTTTCATCCCCATACTGCTCTTTTCCTTCCAACACTTTCTCTGGTGACTCCATCCATGTTCATGGATCCACCCACTTAATCTCCAGTCAGCACCTTCCTTCTGAGCTTCAGATTTATATCCATTCTGGAAATCTTCATGGAATGGATTGAATCTTTACATCGCCTTCAAATTCCAATGTTGAAACCCTAACCCCCAAGGTGATGATAATAGGAGGTGGATGAGGTCTTTGAGAGGTGATTAGGTCATAGGGTGGAGCCCTCATGAATGGGATTAGTAGCTTTGTAAAGGGTTCTGGCCTGGAGAACTGCTCCCCTTCTGCCACATGAGGCTACAGTGAAGACACTGTCCATGAACCAGGAAATAAGTTTCCACCAGACACTGAATCTGTCAACCTCTTGATCTTGAACTTCCCAGCTTCCACAACTGTGAGAAATAAATTTCTGTTGTTTATGATCCACCCAGTTATGGTATTTTGTCATAGCAGTCTGAATGGACTAAGGTACCCTCAAATCATCTTAAACTCAACTTTATCCAAACTGAATTTTTCATCTTCTCTTGAACAATCTTGCTCCCTTCTGGTATCAGTTGGTGGCATCTACATCATCACAGAGGAGAGAAAACTGAAAGCAGGGCTTACATTTTCACATGAGAGATGGTTCTTTGGCAAAGTGAGACCTGGGTTCTTGATCTTGAATGCTACCCACATGAGTGAGACCTGGGAGGAGTGAAGAGGAAGAAGGGAAACTCTTTGTTTTCTGAGTTTGGGTTTCTGGTTTCAAGTTCTGCTTGACTTCCATGGAAGATGGTCCTGAGCCCACCTCTTATTTGCTCTCCGTAACAACTCTGCAATGTGGGTTAGTTAGATTTTTGTTACTTCTACTTGACAAATGAGAAAAATGATGCTCACAGGCATTGTTATTCAGAAGCACAGGTATTAATTCTGGAAGTGAATTAAAGAATACCTAGTCTAGCCCAGTTGTTTCGAGGAAACTAAACCTCAGAAAAATTCATGTCTTTCCCTAATTCCCACAGCTGACCTGTCTTTTTCTAAAAATTGAATTTATTGGGGTGAACTTGGTTAATATAATTATATAAGTTCTAGGTATACAATTCTATAGTACATCATCAATATATTGTGTTGGATGTTCCATCATCCCAAGTCAGAACTGTGTGGTCTGTCTTTGAGTTCATTGTCAGCTGGGTGCTGTGGAAGTTACATTGACTTTGGAGCCAATTATTCCATTTCTCTGAGCTACAGTTTACTGATTTATAAAATGGGGATATTACTATTTACCTCATAAGACTGTTGTGAAAAATAGTTGGAATTAATTTGTAGCAGGCTTACCACAATCTAAATGTCTGCTATGTATTTAACAGATTATCAGCATTTTTAATTCTCTCCTTAGTCTTCCCTCTTTCTTCTCTAAGGTCGTTGTGAATAAGATAAGTATTTTTTTATGTCATGTATTTGATTTTATCCCATACCATGGAGCTATAAAATCTCCAAACCCCATATCCTCCTCCCCAATATTTTTTTCTTTTTTTTCAACTACAGTTTGCATTCAATATTATTTTGTATTCATTTCAGGTGTACAGCATATTGGTTAGACAATCATATACTTTACAATGTGTTCCCCTTGTTATATCCAATACCCATCTGGCACCATGTATAGTTTTATAATATTATTGACTATATTCCCTATGCTGTGCTTTACATCTCATGACTATTTTGTAATTATCAATTTGTACTTTTCAATCTCTTCACCTCTTTCACCCTGTCCCCCAACACCCCGTCCATCTGGCAGCCATCAACCTGTTTTCTGTATCCATGAGTCTGTTTCTGTTTTGTTTGCTGGTTTATATTGTTCTTTAGATTCCATATATAAGTGAACAATCTCCTTTCTGAACTAGGAGATCTCTTCCTCTAGCTCAGACCCTTTTTACTCCCTGTAATCCTCTCCAACTGCAGCAAAAACTCCTGGCTCCATCAATCGGGTCATCTTGATCTTCACTGGCTCCATTTCCAGCCTAAACACTACACTCCATCATCTCAATCACTCTCTTGCCACTATTTTTTAAGTCTGTTGCCCTCTTTGCTCAGCAAAACTCCAGTCCTCACTCAGCCTAAACACTGGCTTTCCCTGCTGCCTTATGGCTGTGGTGCCCTCCACTCACCCCACACATTCTCGGTCTCACCTCAGCTGGGCCCTCAATTTCCCACAATTGTTTCCAGTTCTAGTTCCATTTCCCTCAGTGATTCTTCACAGTTTTCATCTCATTCCTCAAACTCCTGACCTCACCACCTCTCCCACCCCTTTCTGAAAATGATGTTGCCTTCGACTCTGCTGAGAACATCAAACTCATTCCTGTGAATAATCGCCAACATCAGCTGAGTGCTGACTGCGTGCGGGACATTGAGGCAAGTCCTTTATGCACATCGGCTCTTCTCATCTCATCTTCACCAGAGCGTCCTCAGGGAGATCAGGGCCTTGTTGCTACATTTGGGGGCGGGAGCAGCAGAGGCTAAGAGAGGTTGGGTGATTTACCCAAGGTAGGGCCAGCGAGGGGATGATAGCCAGGACTCAGACCCTTGTGGGTTATCTCCAGAGCTCACCTTTTCAGCACCAAACAACAAACTCTTCAACTTTCTTTCCCATAAACTACAAACTTATCTTCATTAATTAAAAAAAAAATTAGGTTTTAAATTTTTTCTCTGAGTTATTCATGCACATAATTTAAAGAGATAACCAGTCTTGAACGCCCAGCAGTCCCTGACCTTCTTATGCTTAATTTCCTCTTCCCCAGAAAAAACCACTTTTAGGTGACCCTTTGGGCATGTATTACATATTTATAAATATCAGGCATATGTTGCTACTTACTGATCTGTCCATTTCAGCCACTTTCTATTGCCTTCCCACAATGAAATATGAGGATTGAGCTCTTGCACAAAGCAAAACCCCTTCCCCTGAACACATATAGCACATTTTCTTTCCCTTCTTGTTCCCTACCAGTGATATTCATTTGAATATTGTAAAATGTAAATGCTAACCATGACTAAGTCATGGGTATATCATAATTACTTTTCCTTTCCTGAACATGCTGGTGTAAGACCTGAAACTAAGGCCCAATATTACTTTGATGTGATGCCTTGACATCTGGTGAAACCAGGAGGCCTCAAAGGGTCTGATTACGTTTCCTTTCCCCACTCTGCTCTCATGGATACTGTCCCCCAGCCAAACAACCCTCCTTATCAAGGGAACCAGGTGTGGGCCCTGCCTATCCTTGAGTAATAAATTTCAGTTCCCTGCTGGCACTTGGAATTATTCAAACAAACTAATCACATCTTCCTGCGGAAACCAGGGGTCACCTTGCCTCTTGGTACTACTCAGAGTGCTTCCCTCAGCCCCTGGTGGTGCCCTCTGTTGCTGTGTGCAACCGCTGTGTGGCCCTGCATGGCGTGTGGTGTCCTCCACCCCAGGCTGTATCTGTTACTAAGATACCATTATTGATCTCATCTGCCCAGTGATAGCTGTCTTGTGTTCAGCCACCACATAACCCTAGGATGGGGATTCCTCCCTCACCAAAGGGATGGACAGGAAGCAATTGAAACACACATCTCTCTGTGTTTCCAGGACTGATAATAATCTAGTTGGTTTTCCCTATCCTCTTCCCAGTTGCATGAATCTCTCAACCCTTAGTGTCAGGTTCCTCTTCTTGGCAAAGCATCTTCTAGGAGTCTCTGACCTGCTCCAGTCTGGCCGGGTTGAAAACTATGTCACCTTTTTTGAGATCGAGCACATCTGAAAATGTTATTCTCCTACTTGATAGTTTGACCAGGTTTAGAATTCTTGGATGGAAACTATTTTTCGTCAGAATTTTGAGGCCACTTTCCATGTCTTTTCCGCCCCAGCACTGCTGTTGTGAAGTCCAAACCATTCAAATCCCCAATCCTTTATATGTGACCTGTTTTTCCTTTTCTCTGTGGAAAAAATCCCTCCTTCTCCTCAGTATTTTTTTCCCCCCTGATGGATGGACCTTCTCCCCACTTCCTTCTTTTAATTGACCAATGAAATGTACCAGTAGGTTCTATTTTTATTCATTGAACTTGGCACTTGCTGGATGTTTCTAATCTGGAAACTCATATCCTTCAGTTCTGGAGAAATTTTCAGTCTTAATTCATTTTATGATTTTCTCCATTTCATTTTCCATTATTTTATTTTCTCTTTCTGGAACTCCTATTGGCTCTCTTGAATAGTTCTCTAATTTTCTTATCATTTTCCTTTTATTTCCTATTTTGTATGTTTTCTAGATTTCTTCTTAATTCTAGACTTTTCACCTTATTTTTTAAATCTTTTTATTGAGTTTTCTATTTCTATTTGTGTATTTTAAATTTCAAGGTTGTTTTCAGTGTTCTTTTTTGGGCCTCTCTGTGCTGTTGGTGGTGTTTTATTGATAGTGGGTTTCACTGTAGGGTTAGTTGGCTGGCTATTTTTTTGAAGAATCCCCAATGTCAGTATTCTTTTTTCCCCTATGGATGGACCAGGTCTCCAGGGAAGGAAGGCTTTCTCAAACTCTTGCCGGGAGGAATACCCCACAGTGACAGCATATGAATGAGTATTCCTCTGATCTGAGTCTTCTGCAGATAGGGAGATGTACTATTACATTGGGCTATTTTTTAGCTTTCTCCACTGCTAACTTTCTCAATTTTGCTAAGTCAGTTACCATTCACCCATCTACTTTTTAATTTCCAAAATTATACTAGAATTTAATACCTTTTATATATTAATAGCTTCACTGTAATCTACATGGAATTTGGGAAAAGGTTGAGCCTATTGCATGTGTTTAAGTTTTGCTTCTTTATTTCTATTCTTACCCATCCTTTGCTCATTATCTCTTATTTTAGTTGAAGTCTTTTCTAGTCTAAGGCTATTACTTCACCTAACATTCAAATTCCATGTCCTTCTGTCTATTCAGCGGCATTGCTCCAGCTGTCACCCCTTCCCTATCTTGTACTTTTGAATCTGTATTGGCTCTTTCCTGTCAGCTATAAACACGTTGAGATCATTCCATCATTAGACATTCCTTTGAACTAATACCTTTCTCATGCTCACTCCTATCTTCCTCACCCTCCGGTGTATACTGCTGCTTCTTTTTACAGTCAAGATTTTTAAAAGCATTCCCTGTCCTTGCTATCTCTACTTCCTCTGAGCCCAATTACAACTCTACCCATCAAAGAAAGGGACTTCTAATAAAATCCCCAAATGACTTCCATATTGCCAAACCAATAAATACTTTCTTCTCTTAAGTTTACTCTACTGTTCTATGGTATTTTTGACCATGTTGACCTTTTTATTTTTCCTTATTATTTTTTATTTTATCTTTAAAAGGGACTTTAACCATAATAAAAGTCATATGTATTAATTATATAAGATTTGGAAAATAGAAAAAGTATATGCAAGATAAAGAAAATCTCATCTCTAAATCTACCAAAATGAAATTAATACCTATTAAACTTAAGATGTTCCCTTCTCAACATTTTGCTGAGTATGTATTACTTGCACAATTAGATACGTATTTTATATAGATTCACACAAAGTTGCACATTCTAATTTTAGAAAAGGCTCCATATCTCTATATCCGAAGGCCTTGGGTATCTCTCTACTTATATGTCTTCCAAAAGACTCAAACTTAACATTTTCAAACAATTTTCCAGAAAACTGGTTACTTTTAAATTTTCTGTATTAATCAACAAGTAGTATTACTACTCAACCAATTGATAAAACCAGAAACCCAAGTGACTTCTTCACTTTTTTTCTTTTCTGCACCTTTTGCATTTAAGAGTCATGAAGTCTTTGAATTCTACCTCTTCAACAGTTCTCACTTAGTTATTTACTCCTTCTATAATAACATCATCACTTCAGGTTAGGATTTTACCCTTTATGCCTGAATTATTGCATTCACCACCTAATTAAAATCCTTGCCTCTCTTTTTAACTATTATTCATAAGGCTGTCAGAACCATTGCTATAATGAACTTGCCCAAGCATGTCATTAACTTATTTGAAAATCCTTCAACATCTCTCCATAATCTGATGAATAAAGTTCAAATTCCTTTGCCTAGGACTCATGGCTTTTGTGTCTTTCAGGGGTGTCTTGCCTCTTTCTCTAGCTTTATTTGTTTAGCCTAAATCTCTTTGATAATGAAACAATGGGCCGTGCTCCTCCTTTCCTTTGAAGCTTTCTTCACTCTATTCTGTTTTTCCCCTTTTTGTCTAGCTAACATCAACATAATCTTCAAAAGTATGAGCATCACTTATTCAGAGAGACCCTTCTTTATCTCTGAATCTAATTTAGTAGCCCCTCCTAGGTGCTTCTGTATTAGCCTTTGAAGGTTGCTATCCCATCACTGCAACAATGATTTACTTTGCTGCTTCATCTACTAAAATATGTATATTTTCAGAGTCAAGACTATATATAATTTGACTTTGTATTTCTAATGCCTAATCCAGTACTTGACCAAAGATAGACTCTCAATGTTTATTAAAGGAATAGTTCCCATTCTGATCTTTACTAGAATGCTTTGTTTTCATGGGCAGCCCTTTTTTACTTTACAATTCCTTTATGAGTATGTGAAAAGAGATTATTGTGTGGGTGTGAGGGGAGAGCGGAAGGAACATAGAAATTCATATAGGTCATCATAAAGGATTATTCCAAATTACCCTGATGGGTTTCTCATTCCTGTTTTTACGATAGGGCTAGAATCCAACCAAAGTGTAGAAGTAGGAAGAGATGGGAAGTTACCTCATTTGAAAGTCTAATGCAATGAATTGTAGGTTTTCAAAGGGAAATTGTTGCAGCGTAGTATCATTAAAGTACTTTAATAGATAATTGTTTGTTTGGATTTGTTTGGGCATTTCCTTGCCAAATTACATGATATGGCAATAAAAAGCCCATCATTCAAAAGTACACACTTTAAAAATATTGAATACTAAAAAATCACATACAAGATGCCCTACTAATGGTTGAGCTGCATTAGTTTTCCATGGAAAAGTTTTCTGTCTGTGTTTATACACAAGGCTTCTTCATTACAGGGTAAGGCGCATTTTCCTTCTATGGTGTTTCTCTCTTAGTTTACTGTAAGATTATATAGTAAAGCATTTCGCATTGAGACCTGTAATTTCCTCAATTGTATTACCTCAAGATGAAGGTTACCTGGCTTTGGAAACAAGATATCACATATGTTTCTTAGCAGTTTGTTGGGTCCAAATCATAATACACGATTTTATTGACTTCATTTTTTAGAGCTGTTTTAGGTTCACAGAGAAATTGAGAGAAAGGTAGAGACATTTCTCATATATCCTCTGGCCCTACACATGCACAGCCTCCCCCATTATCAGCATCGCCTACCAGAGGGGTACATTTGTTAGTTGAAGGGCCTACATTGACCCATCATTATCATCCAAAGTCCATAGTTCACATTGGGATTCGCTTTAGGTGCTGTCCATTCAACGGGTTTGAATAAATGTATGATGACATGTATTCCTCATTATGGTGTCATACAGAATAGTTTCACTGCCCTAAATATCCTCTGTGCTTCACCTATTTATCTCTCCCTCTTCCCAACCCTTGCAACCGCTGATCTTTTAACTGTCTCCATAGTTTTACCTTTCCCAGAATGTCACATAGTTGAAATAATTCAGTATGTAGCCTTTTCAGATCATCTGTGTCTTTCATTCAGTAATATGTATTTCGAGTTCTTCCATGTCTTTTCATGGCTTGAAAGCTCATTTCCTTTTAGTACTGAATCATATTCCATTGTTTAAAAGTAACCACAGTTTATTTATCCACTCAGCTACTGAAGGTCATCTTGGCTGATTCCATGTTTTGGTGATTATGAATAAAGTTGTTATAAACATTCATGTGCAGGTTTTTGTGTGGACAAAGGTTTTCAATTCCTTTGAGTGAATACCAAGGAGTGTGATTGCTAGATCACATGGTAGGAGTAAGTTTAGTTTTATAAGAAGCCACCCACTGTCTTCCAAAGTGGTTGTACCATTTTGCATTTCCACCAGCAATGAATGAGAGTCCCTGTTGCTCCACATTCTTGCCAGCATTTGGTGTTCACAGTGTTCTGGACTTTGGTCATTCTAGTAGGTCTGTACTGGCATTTTATTGTTGTCTTAGTTTGTATTTCCCTAATTTTTTTCTCAGGTAGAGTCATACAGTGTTAGAGACAAAAGGGATCTTAAATTTGATGTAATCCGGAGATTCTCTATCAGGAAATGGGGAATGAAGGTAAGGATGATTTGTATTAAAAAATAAAAGAAAAACATCCTTAGCTCTGGCCGATGTGGCTCAGTTGGTTGGGTGTCATTCCATGCACTGAAGAGTTGCCTGTTTGATTCTAGGTAGATGGATGTTTCTCTCTCTCCATCTCCCTTCTCTCTCTAAAAAATCAATTAAAAATCTTTAAAAAAAACACCTTAGAAACTTTTATAAGACATTGATTCCTGACTTCTTGGTTTCTAGAAGTCTTTTAATTGGCAGGGAGAACCACTCAGGCCTGAGTGTTATGTTACACACACACACACACACACACACACACACACACGCATGAATACATACGCAAACACTTCTAGGTGATCATAATATCCTCCCTTCTCTGAGGTGAGAACTTTTGACTTAGTGTAGCTTTTATTTTCAAGGAAACAGTGACTTGTCCTGGGTCATGGAGCATATTAACGGCATAGCCAACACTAGAACCTTGATCTCTTGCTATTGACAAAGTGCTTCATTTCTTACATGCACTACTTTTCCGGCCTGCTCTCAGAACCAGATCTTCAGCTCTGAAGAATCTAGAGGAAGCCTTAGCCTAACTCTGAGGCACACTACCACATTCTGCTGGAGAAAGTGTTCAGATCTCCTACCCTCACTCTTTCCACAAGGCTTCCATAGTCTGAACAGCTGGTGAAAACTCCAGAGAATGATTTCTCCAAACTAGGGCGAGGGTTAGAGGGAGCACTGAAATTCTTATTATTTTCCATTATACCTTTGAATCTAGGGAGGTCTTCAAAGAAGGAGCAAATCTACCTTCCAAAGAATATTCAGTTCTATTTGTCCAAATGTGGTTGGAGAATTAGCTAAGTGGCCTTTCCTGCTAACTAGGAGACTTCTAGGCCTGCAAATCAGTGTTTACCACCAGGCATCAGAGAATATAAACAGTAATTCTGAGACCTGACATCAGCAAACAGGGTTGCTGCCTTGCCCTGGAAAGCACAGGGACCCTTGTAGGAAAGAAGGGATCATGGTGAGCGGTGAGGAGAATTTTGCCCCACAGTAGTCTCCCTCCTAAGGAACCATCTACTTGGCAGAGAGCACGCCTGGAACTGTCTAAGTGTGCAGGCTGCACCTCTCTCTCCTACCCTTTCAAACACTTTCCCAAGTATGTAAAAATGAAATACTGCCTCCCCAAGATCCTGGCTACAAGAAGAAAACCAAACCAAAACGTCACTCAAACATGTCAGAACCCAATAGTGGGTGGGAGGGGTGCATATGATGGGGAGTATAGGCTGTGTAGCCTTCATCTCTCCACAGGAAGCCAGACCTTTAACTGCAGAGAACTGTGCTGGGGAGAGCACACCCCATAAAAAGGGGGCAGGAGGGAAGGGGACATGTGACAGCTAAGTGGTCAGACTCCATTCAGCCCAGGATAAAAGGCACTTAGGACTGGCTCCATCAAGTGCTGCACATAAAAGACAACTGCAGACTCAATGGGCTGGGCTGGAAGGCAGCAGCTGCATTTTATGCCATTACTGGGAGAAGCAGAATGTAGACCTCACATTAAACTCTTCTCCCACGCCCAGCACATATTCACTAACCATGTACACACCTTCACTAACCATGTAAAACCATATAAATGCCTTTACTTTGGGCTAAAAATTAATAAAGCACTAAGTGACGGCAGAGCAGGGGAAGTTCTAGAGTTTGCCCTAGCGATGCAGGAAAACAACAGATGGTTGAAAGTTTGCTTATCCTGCTCACAAACCGCATGGAGTAAGGCAGCAAAGCTGTCAGTTGAATTTTAGGAGTTTTGTTTTGAACAACTTGGACTTAATTCAAATGGTGTTTCAAGTTGTGTGATGAGTTTGAAAGCATATTACTGGACTCTCACTCCCCATTACTTTAGCATCAGAATAGGCAGCTGTTGAGTTTTTTGGAACCATTGTGCCTGAAATTATGGAGCAGAACTGACTCCGAGGCATCATATACTGGTCTTACCTGCTGTCCTCTCTGACTTGCCAGCATTAATGAAGGCTGGTTTTCCCCCTGGGGCTCCCACATATTTTCTCCTTCTCTGTCCCTCTTCCAGAAAACTGCTTCCCACCTTCTGACCTGGAAAGAAGAATGACTTGAACCCAGCTCTTCTCCCTCTAATTTACCTTTCTGTCCATGTCATCTGAGCTTCCTAGACAGGAAATCTTTTCTGTACTCAAAAGCCTTCAATGGCTCCCCTTTATCTATACTAATAAAAAGGTAATATGCTAATTAGACTGGACATCTTCTGGGCATCCATCCTGATGTCCTTCTGGACAAAGCCACAGTGGTGGGGGCCGAGGCAGAGGCTGGGGCAATCAGGCTGGCAGGGGAGGGCAGCTAAGGGTGACCAGGCCAGCAGGGGAGGGCAGTTAGGGGTTATCAGGCTGGCAGGCAGAGGGGGTTAGGGGTGATCAGGCAAGCAGGTAGAGGTGGTTAGGGGTGATCAGGCAGGCAGGCAGGTGAGCGGTTAGGAGCCAGCAGTCCTGGATTGTGAGAAGGTGCAGGCTGGGCTGAGGGAACCCCCTCCCATGCACGGATTTTGTGCACTGGACCTCTAGACCTATATAATAAAGAGGTAATATGCAAATTGACCATCACACCCTTGCACAAGATGGCTGCCCCCAAGTAGGCACAAGATGGCTGCCACAAGATGGCCGGCAGGGGAGGGAAGTTGTGGGCGACCAGGCCAGCAGGGGAGGGCAGTTAGGAGTGACTGGGCTGGCAGGGGAGGGCAGTTAGGGCCAACCAGGCCAGCAGGGGAGGGCAGCTGGGGGCAACCGGGTCTGCAGGGGAGGGAGGGCAGTTGGGGGGAACCAGGCCTTCAGGGGATGGCAGTTAGAGGTGACTGGGCTGGCAGCGAAGCATTTAGGCATCGATCAGGCTGGCAGGGGAGTGGTTAGGGGGTGATCAGGCTGGCAGGCAGAGGCAGTTAGGGGCAATCAGGCAGGCAGGCAGGCAAGTGGTTGGGAGCCAGCAGTCCCAGATTTGAGAGGCATGTTCGACTGCTGGTTTAGGCCCATAGGACCGGGCCTAAACCAGCAGTTGGACATCCCCCTAGGGGTCCCAGATTAGAGAGGGTGCAGGCTGGGCTGAGGGACACCCCCTTCCCCCACGTGCACAAATTTTGTGCGCCTGGCCTCTAGTTTGTATAATAAAACCCAAATCTGACCCATCCTCCATTCCCTGCCCCCATTGCCTGTCACCTCTTTGCCTTGGTATCTTCAAACCTTGTTTTAACCTAGTCTCTTCTCTGGGCCTTTTCTTCTTCTATTTCCAGTTTGTGAAACCCACTTTCCCTCAAGGCTGTTTGTGGAAGTCCTGTTCACTGCTTGAAACTTTCCTTACTCTAGTCTTTTCCAGAAGGAAAACCTCTCCCTCCCCTGTTCTCCCATTGTACCGTGTTAATAACTCTACTGCAGCACTTTCTGTGTTATAGTTATTGGGTGTATCTCTGACCCTCCCTCTACACTGTGAGCCCTCTAAATAGATCAGGGGTGAAGGATATTGTAAGAGAATAACAGGAGATGACAGGTTTATGAATAGGAGTGAGCAGGATTGCAAGAAAGTAGAAATCTCTCACATGCCACTTCTTTGGTTTTTAGTGGTTTTTACAATTCATTTTATAGATAAAACCGAATATTTCCAAGGCTTATGATTACTAAAACTAACATTTGATGTACAATCAAATGTTCCATTACATGTGTAAATATGCAATGCTCAGCTATAAGTACAGTACTTCCATAAAATATCATCAGATATTATCCTAAATTGAGATATAAAAAATTAAATGGCTAAAAATATCCAGAAAACCCTCCAAAGGGTTCTATGTAATCACTAACTTTTAATGTTTGAAGAAAGAGTGGAAAAGCATCAAAACAGGTAAGATTAAGTACAATGGACTTTAACTTCTAGATATAAAGAATGCCTTGTCACCTGCTTAAGTTCTTTTGCTTAAAAACAGAGAAATTTGTACTTGCTGTTTCTCAATATTTATTTATGCAGATGAGACATGAGTCACAAGGTTGTAGCGATGAACCCTGATTTATGACAACATCAAAAAATGGCTAAAAATAAGTGTGTCTCAGGATGATTCAAAGTGCAATAAGGGAATTTCCAATGATTTGGTAACAAATGTAGCAGCCCAACTCCATTTATTTTTCCAGCAAATATTCCCAAGGAGCATGAAAAACTGACAGCTGCGTAATCAGAACAGTTAATGTTTTCATGTTAGTTAATTCAACCTTTTGTGTCAACAAATGAAAGCAATGAAAGGAAAGCAAGAGACCGTGTAAGTAATAGATCAAGTTTGTGTATAAACAACTTTGGAAATAAGATTTCCAATATTCTATTGGTAGTCAAATATATTCTAGTCATTAAACCTAATTGCAGAGAAAGATACAATAAACAACAGGACGAGGCTATGATCTTGGTGAGATAGCTATGTGAAAATTGCAAGTGGAAAACCTGAGAGTTGAAAATAACATATTATTGAATTCAGCCTCCCACCTTGAACAAGAATCGTCTCCAAAGCACTCATCTTGGAAGTAGACTCCAGCCTGTTAAATACAACAATGGAGGCTCACTGCCTCTGTCTTGGTGTCCTAGGGCCACTGTAACAAATGGCCATACATTTGGTGGCTTAAAACAAACAGTAACGATGACCTCCCAGTTCTGGAGTCCAGAAACTTGAAGGTATTCCCTAGAGCTTCATTGTCTACAGAGACCCTAAGGGAGAACATGTTCACTCCTCTTCTCCTTTTAGTGGTGGCTGGTTTCCTTGGCTTGTGGCCATAACACCTTAATCTCTGATCTTTGCATTAATTTAGGACTTTACAGTAAGCTATCTCAGTCCCCTTTCTCCCCCCTCACCCCACCAAATTGATTTATTTGCAAGCCTGGTATTCCCAACAAAATTGTAAACGCCCAGAGGGTAGGCATATGGTCTCATTTCTTTAGTATAATGGTTAAGAGGTGTTTAATGGGCACAATAGACATTTAGTTTTTCCTATTTATGAGCAACCTGAGAGTAGGTGACTTGTAAACTTTTATAATTTTGCTGAAGCAGGACTTTTCTAATTATACAAGTTGGAGAAGCTCTTGAAAATAAAAGTTCCCTGAACCATCCCATCTTCCAATCCTAGTTGACTTAAATTTTACCAAAATTAAGGGGTTCCTGTATATTCTTTGATCAACTTTCAAATATAAGCACCCTTCCTACCCTACTTCTCTGCCCTTTTCTCTATCACCTTTTCATTGTCTCATTGGGTTAACTGCTGGCCATCATTTAGATGATGTTTAAAAGTCTGTTCGCTGGTACCTCATGTCTGGATTATTGGGTTGCATCCCTTGCCACATGCTCTCTCCAAACAAGGCCCATTACAATATGCTGTAATTGCCTCCTTTCTTGTCTCTGTACCTCATGCGATGACTGTGTACCCAATGCAATGCCTGGGTCTGCCTGGTTCACTTTTGCACCTTTATGGTGCAGAATAGGTTTATGACTTAATAGGAGCTGAACATTATTTTTTGAATGAACATCGAATCAATCAATTAATCATACATAAATAACCAATCATAGTTTTTTTTAACTTAAGTAGGCAATGTAAGACATTTGCTTATTGAATGTTTATTAACTGTGTGATTGTTATCTGAATATTTCCATTAGGAATTTGGTAAGATTCTATTGAAAAGAATGAAACCACATACTTGGGATTTTGCTTATTTTTTCCTCTAGTACAACTGAATCAATTTTTTTCTGCTCAAGTCATAACTATTAATGCACATAACATCTTAATTATTCTTTTGTGCTTTTAAAAAATAGTACTTATTTCCTTTATTCTATGACATAACATTTTTCTTTGCCTACTGATAATGGGTGGTGGCTGGAATTTCTAAAGAGCTAAGGCTTATCTAAGCTGAGTATATCCTGAGGTGAATAACTATAAAATATATGTCCAAGAGAAGTGACTCATATTTACATGGGTGGTAATGCGGGCTAATAAATGTGGGAGGTAGGCAGAAAGGGAAAGAATGCTGTAGGTATTTTCTTTTTGATGTGTGAGTATGAAAGTTTTTATTGCCAAGATCCTGATGATTAGTGAGTTTACAGGAAGTGTACAGAGTTATAAAAACACTGTGCTAAGAAAATGTGTGGCTTTTCTTTCCTGAACTGCTGACATGACAACTGAGTTGCTGAAACTGGTAAGGTACGGCACGTCATAGCAGTAAGAGGTTTGTATACAATACATACATTCAATGTAAGAATGAAAAAGTTAAAGACTTTTCTCTTTAGTTAATAAGTAAAACCAGAGTATGGCACCAAAGCTCAGGTTTCTGCAGAGTTTATGACATAGTTAGTGAAACTGAAAGTAACTTACAAGTAATTGTACCCAACCCAGAAGAAGGCGTTGAAATGAATTTTCAATGCTTGTGTATGACTTCAGGAGCAGGTACTGGAAAGAGGGTTAGAAACAGCAGTGCTACAGACTGTCTGCAGACCCTCATCTATGAGATTACGACAATCGAGGACAGTATTCAGCTAGGTTTGACCAAACGATATCTAAATCAAAATGTCACCACATCACTTATCTGATACTTTATTCTAAATTCAATCAAAATAAATGATCAAATAGTTCGCGCCTATGTATCGAAAAAGGATGGGAAAACTACAATGATTACCTAAATGGGAGAAACAAATAATTATCTGGAATCCAGACCTCGAAAACTACTTTCAAGGAGAAAGATTCAAAAGCTAATGTAGAAAACTCCATCAGTTGCCAATTTCATATGCTCTGGGCAAGACCTTATACAGTGAACAGCATATGGTAGGCAACAGATTGGGTGTTTGATGTGAGATAAAATGTATGTTGTGGCCACAGAATGACCCTTACATGTTACCTTGCCTACTTTTCACTGTTTTTTCATATTTATTGCTTTCACTGTATGTATAGCACTGTATTTTCACATGTGTTCCCTGAGAAGTGGGTTTTCATCTTTTGTAAAAGTGTTGATGAATTATTCCCTTAAAAGTTTTTAAGTGATTTTTTCCCTAATATATACCCTAAATATGTTGGTCTGTGTTTTTATAAACTGGAGACCCCAAAGCTTTTTTTCTCTCCTGTGAGTGGAGGAAGACATGTGGGTACAGAAGTAGGAGCTGAGGACAGGGAGGCTGTCACTCAAAAAGTATACATCAAATGCTATGAATTGATGGGAGGGCACACCTAAAGGTTTGAACTTAATGGGCACAAGATAGAACTTATGGTTATAAATGAATATGTTTTCTCTGTACTGGACAGTATACCATATACTACATATGTCTTAGTAGTTTAGCACCCACTAGTACCTAGAGCGAAAACTGACATGGGTGACTGACTCTCTCTAACACCTAAACTCTCAACTTATTTATTCGTGAACTGGAAATAACATCCGTGACCTCATAGCATCATTCTGAGAAATTAAGACTATACTGGACATAAACAGGTCATAGTTTATGCTCTCTCAATGACAACTAGTATCAAAACAAATATTTCCAACTATGAAGCCCTCTAAATAAACTAAATTGGCTTTTCAGGCAGATTTTCCTGACATTGGAGGTATTTGGGAGGTTGTCCAAAAGTTAGACACCTGGTTTTAGGAGATTTAAAGAGTAGGATTCTGCAGCCAATGATGTTCACCCCATCAGCATGAGGCCGATCTGAGGTCCGCTTGGGAAGTGGGATGTGTTACCAGGACGTCCCCTACAAATGCTGAGCCTGCCTGCCTCAGACTATTCATTGTCCATTGATGGCCAGAAGAGGCTTTGCTCTGGATCTGACCAGCTGGGAATTCGTGTGTTTCTGTTCTGGGCTCACATGTCTGGTCCTCATCAGTAAGTGCCACCTGGCCTTCACTGTTACCTGACCTGCTGTTGCAGGTGACTTTGACGTGTCTTGCTCACTGGTTTCACTTAGGAAAATCTGGCATTTTTATTTAGTTCATGCCCTTAGGGCAATGACCCTGTTGCGAACAGCTGCCTCCTGATTTAAAGGGTGCCTAGAAATTTGAGTTAGGACGGGCTCTAAGAACTGAAGGCAGTGTGCAATCCTCTAATTCAGTGGTTCTCAAAATGGGGTTTTTGGATCTTTCTCAGATGTGTTCTTAGGGATCCCTGAGTCCTTTACAAGCATTTTAAAACAGTGTTTGAGTTTATGGTAACCTGAAAAAATTGACAGAAGCATATTCTGCCTTATCCCAGTGGCCATTTTGTAACCGAATCCCATTTCCATGCCCGTGTCTGGTCTTATGTCTAAAACCAGACTGGTTTCTACAATGAGAACGTTGAATTTCCACCATGTTGGGATGCGGCTGCGTTTGAGGCAGCACAAAACGACAGCTACCATGTGGGTCCACCATTGTGCTCACAGCAGAATTATGGTTCCAGTTGAAGAGACAAAAATGATTTCTCTTTTGAGATTAAAATTGGCAATTAGAAGTACTTTAATTCTGAATGAGCTAACAAGAAAATAAAAGAAGTTGACCTTAAATGTGAAAGCTGCTATTACATCAAAGAAAGCCAAATGAATGTTATTCTTCATGAGGTTCTCCAAGTTGAACACAAAGTGTGATCAATGTAAGAAAACTTGACTCATGCGCAAACTATCTTTGTATTGATACGAATGAAGGATGCCCAGGATTTATTCCTTTCCTTCACTGGTTTGGTGGTAGTGTGTGCCAAAATTAGAAATCTTTCCAAGATCTGTAAGAATTGAAAACTCATTTCAGATTATTATCTTCCTGATAGATTTCAACAGTAATTGAAATGGTTTCACACTTCATGCAGATTTCAGTAATCCCACCATGATTTCCTTATCTTTTTAAAAATAAACTTTAGGTTAATCCTGAGGATTTTTTTCTTTCAAAGTTTCTCCCACACTATTTAAGTTGGAGAACCACTGCTCATGGCAAAGATAGGAACAAGCTAGCTATTTAAGGGACTCTTCTGTCCTTTGCCTAATTTTTTGATCTTAATATAGCTGGACATTTGGAAATCTTTTCTTCTCTACATGTCATAGCTGTATTGCATTGAATCATTTCTGTGTTATAAATTTACCTTCTTAAAATAAAGACTGACAATGGCAAAAGAATGAGAGGATAGCTGTTCTGCTTTGGAATGTGGATTTAGAGGATTAAACTCAGACATTTAGACATAAATTAGCTATCTGACCTCAGGCTAAGACCTATTTCCTAGCAACTGTGAACTGGGAGGAAGCTTGTCAGATATCTTCTTACTTTCTGAAATAGCCAATGATCAGAGACAGCAATCTGTGGCTTATATTATAACACTAGAGGCCTGGTGCATGATCCCTGTGGGATCGGGCCTAAACCGGCAGTCGGACATCCCCCAAGGGGTCCCAGATTGGAGAGGGTGCAGGCTGGGCTGAGGGACACCCCCCGCCCATGCATGAATTTCATGCACCAGACCTCTAGTATATAGATAATAGCTTACTGATAGCAAAGCTTGAATTATGTCTGTCTACAATTTAGTCATAGCCATCAAATTTATTCCAAGCATTATACATTATATTGCTGTCTCATATTTTAGTTACTCCATAAGTAATTTATGCATTATGGCATAATTTTAATGCAATTAATTACATGGGAATTTTTAACCTCATAGCAAAACAATTTACAATAGTTTTAAACAACCTATGACAATTTTATGCCCTTATATTTTATAGTAAATAAAATATCCATGTATCTATGAACATATACATATTTTGTATGAAAAATGATCTTTTACTTTATGTCATGGTGGAATTTGTAAAAGCTTTGTTGACACAAAAAAATTGAGAAGCATAGTATAGTAGATACTCATGATTGTGTTGGATGATAGTCTTTAATATTTAATCTTGCCCATGGTTAAGATTCTAAGTGATGGTGAAGAGTTCCCTGGGAAGAAGGAAGTAACTTGATGTCATAACAAGTTATGTTTGTTGATAAAGCATGGTGGAGCTCAAAGGGAAGGCTCTAGCACCTTTTATCAAAATAAATCAACTGACAACAAAAGTTGAAGGGTCCTTCTGTGTACCACACTTTTCTGGATCATTTACTTGGCTTTGCCTATTTTCTCTTTTCTTCATACAGCCTTTTTATGGATTTGCAGTCTACAAATGCCATGTTTTAGGTACATTTACAAATTATTTAGCCTCTTTTTGTAGAAGATAGAAAACTCTCATGCATTCAAAATATCTTTATTAAGTATATATTATGTGACATCCACATGTCAGAGGCTAGAGAGATGATAAAAAATAAGGAACTAAGTGTATTATGAGGGATAGGGACACAAAAATATCCATACATATGACACTTTACATGGCAACTCAGAGTTCTGTCTGCATTATTATAGTACTCTTACTGTGTCTTGGGAGATCAAGCAAAGCTTAATAGTGGATATTGCATTTTGCCTAGATGTCTGAGATAAATAGGAATTTAACAACAACAACAACAAAAAAACCCCCAAGAAAATGGGAAGATTCCATCCAATTACAGGCTAGAGAGTATGCAAAAGCATCAAGTTTTTTAAATTTATGATGTGTCCAAGGAACTAAAAATGGCACAATGGTTATTTTGTCCTTCTTTTGCCCTATAAGAAAGAGAGATTAGACCAAGAGAAAAGAACAAGCATGGAAGCATAGAATGTATTTTTTCTTTTTTTTTTTTTTAGTAATTCAGGGGGAGAAGAGAGGATCTGGATTTTGAAAGTAAGTGAAATAGCTCATTTCAATCAACTTTAAGTTTTGGCCTGTGTAGATATATAGAAGAAGAAAAAGAATCACATTTAGGGAGGTAAACAGAAAGAATCAAAGTACAGAAAAAGGTGACTGATTATTAGGCACAGCAGAAACAAAGTATTTATTATTGAACCAGTAGCCCTGCACACAAATCTGTGTGCCAGTAGCTTTCTGCCGCCCTCCAGTAGCTCTCTGCCCACTGTCCTACCCTCCTGTAGCTCCCCCCGCCTCCCCTCATAGCTTGCTGCCCTGCCCCCTCCTGTAGCTCTCCACTGCCCGCTTGTAGCTCGCTGCCCCACCCTCCTGCTGATCCGTGATCAGGTCATTATGCGGTCGGTCATTATGCTTCATGGCGTAACGACCATTTGTATATTACATCTTTATTATATAGGATGATACTATTGAGTATGATTTATTGAGCACTTACTGTGTAGCAGATACTGTGTAAGCATGTTATTATCTCATTGAATCTTTCCTGTCTCTTAATAAGTACTACTCATTTAATAGGCATTATTCTTCTGTCCACTTTATGGAAAGACAATTGAGATCAGCAAGATTAAGTAAGTAGCCCAAGTTTATATATTTGTGAAGAGGTAGGGACAGTATTTGACCCCAATGGGTCTCCCTCCAGAGGCATAACCACTATGCATATCACCTCTCTTACTCACATTTTACTAGGATGACTGACCCTATAAGAGGCAGACTCAGACTCTTTGTAGCTATGTGGATGGGATAGTGAGGCAAATCACGATACACAGATCAAATACAGAACAAAACGAAGAAAACAAACAATGGCAACAAACTTTTGTAGCAGAATTTGGACATTGATTTAAAGAAGATTTGGTTGAAGTTGTCCCAAAGTGATGTGATGAGGTCAAAACAAATCAAGTTATTCTAGCCTTAAGGTTTTGGTCAGAGAGGGAAAAAAAGGCATCAGAGTTTTGTAGTGATTATATGCTCCATGGAAAACTGTTTTGTAGTAGGGGTGATATTAATTATAATCTGTGACAAAGATCTTCAGAAGAAATAAAAAAAATGCATACATATGTCCATGCATTGTTATGTTTCGGGCATTGCTAATCTCTTTCTCTTCCTTTTAGCCATTTTATTGCAAAAAGACAAAATCAATTTTTTTTCATTCATGCCTAGATTTTTTTGTTATTCTCTTTCTAGGCCATCTTTTCTTTTGTATATTTTCCCCTGGTAAGTAATATACCAGTATATTAATAAGCCCCACATCAAAGATGTGTACATATATGGAATGCTGTAAGGAGCTCTATGTAGGACAATAAGAATGTTACTCCAGATGACTGGAGATGGTGAGGGAATTAATGGGAGGTGAGTGGTTTGTTCTCTACTGGCGAGAATAACGGAGGTAGCCAGAGGACCTGAAACCTTGGGAGGCTGTCTTTCCCTGTGTCAGGAGGGATGATTGAATGATGTATTTTCTTAGTTTAAAAGATATTTTCTATAAATTCAGGCAGTTTACTTATCGGGGGGAAGCCAAATTATTACTCAAGATGCAGGTTTGGGGGTGTCATATGCCCATTTAGGTCAGTGTGAACAGGCCTTTGTGGGCACATGCTATGCAGCTTTGGGGATTCTGCACCTCCAGAAAGTCACTGAGAGGAGGTAGGAGTGAGGAATGTGCTGCCCGGCTCCAATGCATTGCTGCATTGGACTTAGATTGGACTGGGGTGAGGTAGGGAGTACAAGCAACCCAGAAACTGGTCACAAATAACAAATACTCTTTCCAAAAATAGACTATGTATAAAAATCAGAGTAAGTCTTTTGGATCTTGCAGGGCATCATGGAGATGTTGAGGAGGAGAAAGAGAGGGGTTTGCAATACAAAAGAGAAAGTTCAGACCCCATGAAACGAATAGTAAGGCTACATCTATGCAGGCCATACAAAGCAATGACCAGGTATGCCTGTCATGATAATCTTAAACAGTATCAAAGATGAACTGGCACTTTTCTCAGATTCCTGGTGGTCCAAAGACAAAGGTTAAACAGAACCACTTAGATGATTTTTACTGTTTGGAAGGAGGAAACACACCAGGATGTCAAATGTTAAAATCACTTTTCATCACAGTGCAAATGGAAAAAACGCAGGGAGGGGCAGACATTGCCCGAGAGAAAAACGGACTGCCACAGGACCTGGACGTCACCCTTCTTTTCCTGGTTTGTTAGAAATCCTCAAAAGTTCTTTTTCTTTGACTTTGAAGACAATGCTATACTCCCAGGGGTTCTAAACATTTACTTTAAAAACACCCAGAAATGTTTGAAGTGTCCCAACAACTGTATTCTGTATATATCGCCAAATCTGATTTTGCCAGACTCTGACATCTTGGTTACACTGAGGATTCATCCCCAATAAAAATATACTGTAGATAATAGATTTGTAGCCACGTGGTTTCAGTTTGTTAGTGTGAGGCACTGAACAAGTACAGAGCAGATAAGGAAAATATACATTTGTCAGGGAAGGATTCTTTTCACATGGCCTGTCACATTCTGAAATGGAATGCCATTAATTTCTCCGCTTTCTCAGTTCAGTAGGTTTATTTTCTTAGAATCTACTCTCCGAGTTAGCGTTAAGGAACCGGGTCCAATTAAATACCATATTGGAAGTAGCTCAATAGACAGCCTGACTAGCATAAGCAAAAATTATAGCCATAGAAGAAAACTCAAATTTGAGAATTAAAAATAACAATAGCAAGAAAAGAGTCTTATGTATCACTGAGAAAATGCGGGCTCATTATTGTTTAATAGTTTAATGATCTCACTGGAGGGAGCATGCTCCTAGGACATGCCCGGGCAGACAGCTGTTCCTTTCACAGCTCACACGGAAAGAGATACTGTGAGATCCTAAAAGGCAGCCCTGGTTTTATTTGGACCCAAATTTAGTGAGTGCTATTATTGTATTGCTCTCTGTGGTGAAATTAAAAATAAAAGGCATACTTTGTTAGTCTTTGAAACCATTTCATATGGATATTCATTGGAAGGTTTCAACATACTGCAGTTTTCAATGCTTTTCTTAGGAGATATGTTAGAAAGCCAAGAGTAAAATGAATCCATTTTATCCCAGCAAGCTGTCATAGGGATTATTTACATTTTGAAATAGAAAATAATAGAAATAGAAAAATAATAAATCCCTTTTTATTGTTCAGTATAGCTCACCTTCATTAAACTCAATGTATTGAAATATCAATCAATCCAGCAATTGTTCGTTACATGCTTCAGGCTATATGAGCAACTAACAAGAAACAAGATTAGGTGTCTATATCTACACTAATAAAAGAGAAAAATGGTAATTGGCGTACGACACTACCCTTTTCATTGGCTAATCAGGGTTATATGCAAATTAACTGCCAACAAGATGGTGGTTAATTTGCATATGTAGGCACAATGCAGGGAGGTGAAAGGGAAAGCAGGAAGAAGCCCCCTGCCACTGACAGTGATCAGAAACCCAGGGGGGAGCTAAGAGCTGGGGGGCAGGGCAAAGGCGGCCCTGGGGCCGCCTTTGCCCTGCCCCCCAGCCATGATCGGAGAATCAGGTGCCTTTTCCGCCCTGGCCAGTGATAGCAGGAAGTAGGGGTGGAGCCAGAGATGGGAGCTGGGCACTGTCGAAGCTGGCAGTCCCAGGAGCTAGGGGTCCCTTGCCTGGGCCTAAAGCGAAGCCCATGATCGCGGGGCCGCTGCAGCTGCGGGTCCCCGCTGCCCGGGCCGGATGCCTCAGCCAGAGGCGTTAGGCCTGGGCAGGGGCGGAGCCTGCAACTGCGGGGAGCTGGGGGTCCCCTGCCCAGGCCTGACACCTCTGTCGGAGGCCTCAGGCCTGGTCAAGGGGCCAATTCGGTGATTGGTGATTGGAGGGTGATGAGGGTCAACTCCTCTGGCCGAGGCATCAGGCCTGGGTGGGGGGTTGGGGGTCCCCTGTCCAGGCCTGATGCCTGGGCCAGAGGCATCAGGCCTGGGTGGGGGCGGAGCCGGGGATTGGGGGGATATGATGGTCCCCTTGCCCAGGCCTGAAGCGTGGGTCAGAGGCCTCAGGCCTGGGCGGGGGCCAGAGCCAGTGATCGGGGGGAGATGGGGGTCCCCTGTCCAAGCCTGACACCTCTGGCGGAGGCGTCAGGCCTGGGCAAGGGGCTGATCCTGCGGTTGGAGGGTGATGGGAGTCAACGCCTGAGGGCTCCCAGTATGTGAGAGGGGGCAGGCTGGGCTGAGGGACACCCCCCCCCCACACACACACACCCAGTGCACGAATTTCGTGCACCGGGCCCCTAGTACCATATAAAAAGCCAGCAACCGGAGCCGTAATGACCAAAATGACCAGTCACTATGACACCCACTGTGGCCAGCGAATCGGCCGGATGGGGGTGGGGCCTGCCAGCCAACCTCCTGCATTCCCCTCCTCCTGCTTGGCCCCACCCTATATTGCCCCCGAAACCCCAATCAGGGGCAGGGTCAGCTGGCCAACTGCCCACAGCCTCTCCCCCCAGCTGGCCCGGCCCTGGGCCCCAATCTGGGTGGGTCGGCTGGCCAACCTCCCGCCATCTCCTCCTCTGGACAGGCCCAGCCTGACCTGCTCCAATTGGGGTCAGGCCGGCCAGACCCCACCCATGCACAGATTTGTGCACTGGGCCTCTGGTGTTATATAAGTCATTGATTTTTGTCCCTAATGAATTCAGGTAAAATTGCATATTAAAGTCACACAAACTACTGTTAAGTCATTTTTAAAAGGTTAATCCGCTTGGGTTTGTTGGTTCAAAGTACCCACCTATTGCACATGAGCAGAGATCACACAGGTTAAGTGTCTTGTTGCTAGGAGCTTGATAAGAGCACCACCAAGCTTCCCAAGCCACAGTCTTCCTACCCTGGAAAAAAAATCATAAAATGTCAATGTCAATGTAAACATGAGGATTAATCTGTTAAGAATGGTTCATGATATTTATTTTCTTTTGTTATAAAATCAAGATAAAATGGCATGGTCACTAATATAGCCAGCAAGAGATACATTTAAGGGTTAAATGAAATAAATGACGTCCTTTAAAAAGAAATATTTTTTTTCATTGCTTTGTAGATTTTGAACCTTGGATTTTTTTAAAATAGTAAAACAATATGTGTGATTTACTTCCAAAGTACATTTACTTCCAAATTTTTTTTTTTCTCTATTAGTACTTTTAAGAACAGAAAAGCAGTAGATCATCCTGGGAGTTTCTGATCAATATAAGCATTTCAAGTCACATTGTTAGTTTTTCTTTATTGTCACAAAAATGATTTTCAGGACAATCCTTAATTTGAAGACTCTAAATTTTATTATCACTTACTAAAACAGTCCCCCCACCCCGCCCTCCCACCCAAGGAATTTAGTTTTCAAATATATTTCACAGTTCAATCTAGACAAAGGAGAGAAGCTCCAAGCTGTAATGGAATTCCCAACTTCTTTGAACAACCTTTTCTATTGTCACGTTTACATCCCTACACAGCCTCAGCAGGCATTACAAGTCCTCATGGTCTCAATGCTAGTTTCTACAGAGCACGTGACAATCAATTCTCCTGTACTGGGAGGATATAACTCAGTCAAAAAGCATTCAGCCACAGAGGACCTTCAAGATGAAACGATATTCCAGATGCCAAGTCTTACAGTGAAGTACAAAACTAGGGATGAAAAGGCCCACCACAATGCCCATCCTTCCACTTTTATGTTGGCCCTCACTGTTAGCCTCCATTCCCTAATCCCACAAGCAGAAGGAAAAAATACAAACTACCGCGAGATTATTCTAAAGTGTTCTAAGGGAAAATTCCTTTCTCATTCTCAAATTTTGTCAGACTGGTAAATCTTGAAACGTGATTTCACCCGCATAAAACATACAATTCCATTTATAGTCTGAGATCTCAAGGGTGTAATAAAGGAAGTCACATATTTAAAAATGGTCTCCTGTCACTTCCTGCTAGTCAGACGCTGGACTTCAGAAGGAAAAATCAGTCACTTAATATTTTACCCTATATTGTACTTCTAGACTTAATGAGATTGTATGATAAATTCCAGTATTCTTTATTTAATTTTGTTTTCTAAGTACAATCTAAGAAGTGATTTTTTTTTTTTGACGGCAAGACATTGGCTTTATGAAGAAGGTATTTAAAGTTCTCTATGAAAATATCTTATTGGTTGTACAGTTTTTATATATTTTTAAGGATTGCTAGCATCTCATATGTGCAGATATTGTAATTATTTCCCTTCTCAAATACAGTAAATGTAGAAGTTGTATGAAATATAGCCAATCAGTTAATATTCTATAATGGAGAATACTCTTAAAGGTATCCTTTGGTTCTCATTAGGGCTATAGTTTCTATTGGCATGTTACTATAAAAATGTTGACTATTGATTTGGAAGTGTACTAAATTTATTATATTTACCAAAGTAAAAAATGAAGACAAAGATGAATGGAAATAATTCAAATCCTTATATATCTTTACTTCAATATGTAGATGTTTTCAGCAAAATTCTACTTCCCATATAACTGTTTCAAGTATTCACTTAAAATTATAAATACATTTAAAAGTTGAGTTCAAATTAATGTTGTTTTCTTACAAATCACTGGGGAAAATAAACCTTTTTACTGTAATTGCTTATTTTACCCAGTTATTCTAATTATTTATAAAAATTTCAGCTGATAGGCCAAAAAGTAAAATTCATAATTGCTTCCTATATACTAAGTCTTATTGATTTATGTCATTTATCAATAGAAAGTGTCTATTTCCATTTTGTATTTGTAATTTTGTGCTTATGATAGGCAGTGAAAATTCAATTAGTTAATTTTTTTTATAAGTGAAAAGGACCTGGTGGTTACTTCCAACCATACAGATAAAATGTTAGTGCAATTTATCTGACAAAAATTACAAAAACCAAAATGGTCTCATGAGAAGAGTACTTCATTTGGTAGTTGCTCATCTGTCTTTAGATTAACATTATATTTTCTTTAGATTTTATGGCTTGACAGATAGTTAACCTGGGAGATAGATTAGGCAATAGACTCAGCCTGAATGTCTTTTATTTTTGTCTACAAATGTTTCATCAGGCTTTGTCATAAATGCTTCTTTCATTTTGATGAAGCTTCTGATAAAAGCAAAAAAAGGTACAATGCTATCATTATAAATCATTCCATTTTTTTCAAATTATTGATTTTAAGAGAATAACTTTTATTGGAAGAGAGCCATACAGGTAGTTAAAATGAATTAAAAATTTTGGTATGAATTTTTCATTAGGATGATTTAGAATGTGATTTTTTAACTCTCTCAAAGACCCTGAATTGAATCATATGTACTATTTTCAACTTCTCATTTAATTAGAAAATAAGATTGATCCTGGCTGACCCATTATTTAAAAAATAATTTATGTGTGTGTGTGTGTGTGTGTGTGTGTGTATTTGGGGGTACTATAAGCTTTCAACCTCTAGACCTGAAAAATTCACTTTTTTTTCTATTCTTAATGAGATAGCTAGTCCCGACTTGTAGAGGAAGATGATTCTGGTATTTTTTGGAAAGGAAATACTCTAGAAGGTGGAATTTTTGGATATCTCTAAATCTATTGTTCAAGATTGAAAAGGGAAAACAAGCAACAGAATATCATGGTTTTTTTTTAAAAAATAATAATAGATGAACTGTTTGTCTTCAATGGACTGTTATACAGTACACACCAACTCATGCACTTATGAACTATGTTTATTTCCAAATATAAAATAGATTTCCATTCTTTCTCAGTGTTATGAAGAGCCACCACACTAAGGCTTGAATTTTAGGGGAAGACCACTTTTGACAATAAAGTCAGTTTTGAAGCTTAGTTCTTCCCACATTACATAATTGCGAGAAAAGGTTTTATTTAGTACATTAAAGGCAAGTGACTTCAGTCAGTGAGCTCTAATGGCTGAATCACCCTCTCAATTCTCTACAAGAAGTTCTTTACCTATTAATTGAATGAAGGATTGAACAAAGTAAAGTTTTTTTTAAAAAAATTATTATTGTTTTATTAAATAAAAATTGCAAATTAAAAATAAAATATAAAGACAATATGAAAGAGTCCCCTTTAATGTGTATTTTAATAAAAATATTTAGATTTCTTTTATCCTATTCCAAGTTTTAAGTTTACCTTTCATGTTCTCTTCAGAGGGCTCTTGAATAGTTGCTATAATCATTATTATTTGGCAGGATTTAGAGTACTCCTGGTAGAACAGAACACCTACATAATATCACTTACTCTTGGTTCTATGGGAAGGGTTGCCACGGTCTGAGCCTGTGTTGGTGTGTCGGGCCCTAGCAATGTAAATAAACAGATATCTTTACTTAATTGTTGCAGAGTCAGTGAGAAGAAAAGGAATCCAGGTTGAGAAGGGAAGTAAAAATTTGAAGCCGTCACAAGGCTTGGTGGAGAAACCAAAGAGAGATATGAATCATGAGGTCAGAGGCTGGGATGAGTTGAAGCAGGATAGAAAGGCAGAATAAAATGAGTCAAAGGCTTAAATGTTATAGAAGCAGGCGGTTGAGCCACAGGCATTTGTCAGTTTAGGTGGTAGTTTTGCCCCTAAATAGTTTCTCTGTCAGGGTGACCAACTGCCCTGAAAGGAGGGTTAGGCAGGGTTAATTATAATCCATGCAATCATTCTTTGTGTGGCTGATATAAATAACTAATATTTCCTAGCACCACCATGAATGGGCTATGTGGGGTGTGGAGAGCTGACATTGGTTAGAAGGCTCTGAATTGCTTTGTGAAACAAATGGTAGTGGCTTTAGGTTTTTAAAATAGAGTAAAAAATAAGAGTGTTAGAAAGGAGGGGTAGGGCATTCTACTGAGGGGAAACTGAGGGAGGGGCTGGGAGTGCGGGTATACTCTGAGGTGTCTGAGGGAGGAGGAGGAAGTAGAACTCACTGGTGTGGAAGCCTGGCTGGTTTGTTTGACCCACACCCAACTCCCAAGCTGGAGTGATTTTATGTCTTCCCAGCTGAACTTGGGAGGTTTAGTTCAACCCAGGTTCTGATATCGTGCTGGTTCCCAGAGTTGGGGAAATTGAATTAGCGTTTGACCAAAATAAATCATAGCAATGCTCTTTTGCTGATTTCCGTATTCCCCTACTCTGTCTCATGGAGTTTCCAGTGTGCGACTTCTATGGAATAACTGTGTCTCTGTTATTCCCGGGTCTCTGGCTTGTTGCTTTCTGGGGCTGGGGCTGAGCCTCAGTAACTCCAGTTTGGACTTTATAGGCACATGTGATAACCAAAAGATGTTGACTGAACATTGTGGGTACTTTGACCCAGACACAAAAAGAGGGTGGAACTTGTTGAATCATCTCCTTCTAGAATAGTTCAAAAGTTCCAGCAATCCTGGATAATGAAGGTAAGGCTTTAAATAAGTGATTGCATGCTTAGCATTCTTCTTCTTTTTTTTTAAAATACATTTTATTGATTTTTTACAGAGAGGAAGGGAGAGAGATAGAGAGTTAGAAACATTGATGAGAGAGAAACATCGATCAGCTGCCTCCTGCACATCTCCTACTGGGGATATGCCCGCAACACAGGTACATGCCCTTGACCGGAATCGAACCTGGGACCTTTCAGTCCGCAGGCCGATGCTCTATCCACTGAGCCAAACTGGTTTCGGCTAGCATTCTTCTTAACAAACAATATTTTACAAACAAAATTATAATAATTATAGCTACAAAGATGCCTCCCAGTATCTCACTATCCTAATGAATTGACTTAATTTTTCCATTTTCTTTTTTAGTTTTTACCAATATATAGACATCATCTTTACTTAGCATCGCAGAGATCTAAATAGAAAATGTAAAGACTTGTATCATCGTACCTGTTATGATCTTAATATGTCCTCCCCAAATTTACACATTGGAATCACAAGCCCCCAAGTGATGCTGTTAGGAGGTAGGACATTTCGGAAGTGCTTAAATCATGAGGGTGGAACCTTCATGAATGGGAGTAGTGCCTTATAAGAGGCTGCAGAAAGATCCTTAGCCCTTTGCACAATGTGAAGGTACAATGAGAAGTAGGCAACCTGAAGCGGGTCCTGTCCTAACCGCACTGGACCCTGACCTCAGACTTCCAAACTCCAGAACAGTGAGCAATGAATCTCTGTAGTTTACAAGCTCCCCACTCAATGATATTTTGTTATAGCAACCTGAACAGACTAAGACATTACCCAGCACGTTGAAACAAAAGTAATTAATGAAAGATTGCTACCACCTACCGAACTAGCTGGTGAGTACTATAGTTCCTAGAATTCCTATTTTTGTAAGTGAAGTTGGACCTCCTCTGTGAGAAAATGATTATTTCACTACCACTGGTAGAAAAATTATTGAGAAGTGTGGACAGTCTCTGTTCTGTGCATTGCAAATATATGATCAATTTTACTTGCTGCTTTGATCCCCAATATTGCACAAGTTCATCTTAAAACCAGATCCCTGAGGTTTTATTTACCCCTTTATTCTGCCCTTCCATTGGGGTTTTGAGAGACTAGAAAACAGTCTCTCAGTAAAGGCAGTGCAGTGATGCTCAACACAGGTTGGGCTGTGAGGAAAAGGTTACTAAACCCTAGAGAGAGGCGCTGTTGCTGTTGTCATTTTTTAAAATAGGTATTACAAGATCACATCCCAATATTTGAATTTGATAATTAGGTAACTTTCAATAATGCACATAAAATTGTTCTAAAATATGGAAGAAAAAATATAATTTTGGTGGTAGAGCTCAGTCTGGGGGATAGGAAGTGGGACTAGTTTTAAACAAACTGGTAAATTAGACAAAACTTGACTGAGTCAGCTTGCTCCTTCTTATTCTTCTGCTCTTCCTCCTCCTCATGCTCACTGATAGAGTATGCTCCCAACTTAGAGAGCTTCTTAATGAATTAGTTATCACAGATGTTTTAAGGGCGTACTTACTAGTGTCTGGAAGGGCATGCGTTTTGTAAGAAGAACCTCAGGGGAGAATATTTAGCCCAATGAGAAGCTCTCCAATAGCAGAATTTAAGAGCTGCATTCCTTGAAGGGGAGGTATTTGCTGGACTAAAGGCTTCCTGGACAATTACACCATCAGAGAGCATAACCACTCAATATGTATAAAGACACCTTGAAAAATATTCAAGATCTTTGGGCAGGAATTTGAGTAGATAATCTCAAGATTTAGAGAAGACTGGAAAACAGGAAATTGCAAATCATCTTTTTTGAAAGAAAGGACAGTAGTGTCTGCTCTGTGGTTGCCCTGTGCTGCTTACCTCTCCTGAAGAATGAAGACAGGAATTTAGTGGTTACCTGAAGCCATCAAGGTAAATATTTCTCTCCAGGGATTTAGCAAGCAATTAGGTGAAATCATTTCTTTGGACACTTCTGACATATTGGGACTTGTTGGTCCTCTTAACATTATGTTTTTCTTCAGCAATTGGTTTAGCAGGTCTCCTAAAACTCTCCCCTTAAGGGTCATTCAAAATTCTGTGCTCATGACTAAGGCTAAGATTACATGAGATCACTGGCAACATCACTCAGAAGTCCTAAACTCTACTGGGGTGTAGAAGCATGGTGAGGTTGGTTCTTTGTCCTCTAGGGTCTTTGGATCATGGAACGTGCTTTGGTGATTTTGGCATATATATAATAATAATAATGTAATATGCTAATTAGACAGGACAGTCAAACGACCTTTTGGACATCCTTCTGGAAGTCCTTCCAGATGACCTTCCAGACAAATCGGGGGCTGCGAGGGCTGAGCCCCTTGCACGAATTTCATGCATCGAGCCTCTAGTAAAGAAATAAAAACCTGCAGTGTTTTTTTTTTTTTTAATCACTTTGGTAGTTGCTAAAATAGTACATAATATAAAAATATATTAAAGAAAGTAAAAACAGTAATGTTATTTACTTTTATAAACGAATTTACCAACTTATATTCATTGGAATTATATATAAGCATTAATAGACTCCTTAAGCCAACATTCAAAGATTTTATTAATTTCCTTTTCTATAAACTATATTGACATAATTAAAGCTATACCATTTAGAAAGGTACTTATGCATTCCATCAAGTAGGACCTTTTTCTCTCACTAATTTTGTTTTAAGAAGTTAGACATTTATATGTTACTGTAACAGTTAATATCTTAAAAAAATTTAAATAAGAAATGTCTACTTTTAGAAATTTCTCTTTTCTTGTCTGAAACTGCCATAACCACAATCTAGTGAAACATTGCTATAAAAGTTCATACCATTATATTTGGCTAAATACAAAACCTTTAGTTAGGTTGTACTGAGTATCTAATAGTCAGCAAACTTATATCCACTGATAGCTAATGTTTCATTGTTAAACATATATGGTCTTGTTTTTATTTGCCTTCAAAGGTTAAGTGCTTTGTTCTTCATAAGATTTTCAAACACAGAATAAATCAGGTCTTACCTGTCTGCCAGTTAAATTAGTGGCAAAAATAATGAGGAGTAATTCTTGACTAGACTTTGCAGTTGTTCATTGCTGGCTCAAATGATTTTTATGTCTTTCTATATTCCATAATATATTCTTGCCCAAAGGCATTTTCCTCCCTTTAGAAAATAATCACTAGTTCATTTATTTCCAAGACTTAGCAATCCACAAAATTATGATTAAAGATGTGGAAATTAAATGCATATAAGAGGTAATGCTGCCTTTTGCATGACACTTCATGGCCAAGGAGTGTTTGTTTGTATTCTCTTCAATCAGACAGTAAGGTCCGTTTTAATGCATCCGTGTGGTGAGCTGATGACATTCTTGACCTGAGTGAAAGGCCTGTCTGAGAGGTTCTCTTTGTTCTGTGTGGCTCTGTCCTGTGATACTCGGCTGTTCCCTTTAAAGTGGAGGCTGGCATAATGGACGGGAGAGAGGATGGCCTGGTGTAACCTGACCGACACAAGTGCTTTGGTCTTGATTGGGTTGGACCCTGGGACGGGCCTTTCTAGATGTTACTATGTTAGTATTATATTGGATAGGAAGAATTCGATTAGTTTGGGAAGGAATTTGGTTACTTGGGGAATCAATAGCTCCTCTGGACATTTTTGTAACATGTTGAGCAAGATGAAGTTGCTACTTTTGCCTCCCTCCATTTATAGACACATGACTCTATAAAGGGAAATTTAATCCTTATGTTTCTGATTCCTTTACACTTAACTCATCAAAATGTTGTTTTGTAAGAGCCCTTTGAAGTCAAGGAAGCCTTTTAAGTCATTTTTTATGAGACTTTTTCAAGCCTCTTTTCTTAGGAACAGGAAGTGGCAGTTAGCCAACAGTTAACAAACTCAAACACCAAAAGGTTCAACTTGGGTTTGCATCTCTGAACCCACGAGTGTTTGAATGGACTCTTGACATGACCCATCTTTGCTGTATCTGTAGTGCCAATAGCCACCATAACAGTCCTAATTACCAAGATGACGCCAGGATCCCAACTGCCTGCCAACTCCCAAGTGTTTCTCTAATCAATCCACTTCAGGCTAAATTATGACTCATTTAACTTTAAAGGAACTATTTTATTACCCAATCGGCCCAGCATTTTTGTGTGTGACTTTTGTGAGGGCCATTTAAATTGTCAGTCTCACAAAGCTAGCTAGCTAGAACTTTGAAATCCAGTCACAAGTAAAATTACCCAAGAAGTCAAGTTCATAGGACAGGTTGAGTGTTAATTGACCATGAAGGCTTCTACCCTCAAAGACAGAGATTGTTTCAGCCACTCAATTTTTGAGTAAAGAAGATAACGGACAATTCTTTAGAAAAGAAAAATGCACATTAAAATAAATAGAGCATCTGGCTTCAGAAGTTCTCACTTGATTTATATTCAACAGTTGCTGTAAGTATAAACTAGCCTCCATTTCTCAGGAAATTTAGAGGCCCCCAAAGCACAGTTCTGTTGTGGTAGTTCCCCTGGCCTAATGCATTTGAGGTGACTCTGTCCACTAGGCTTTGGAATCTCCTTGGTAAGAATTAATTCTGCAATTTGCAAATTATGCAACGATGAGTATGCCAAATAGTAACGTGTTTGAAAGCTCTAATGTAGTCTCAAACATAGCACAGAAAAGGGGGAGTGAGAAGTAATTCTACCAACAGGAGTGTGTCAGTAATCAGCATTGTTTGAAAGCAAAGAGAGACAGTATCTGGTTAAATTAAAGATGAAAACTCAGTGTGTGTGTGTTTTTTTTTTGTTTTTTTTTTGCACTTATTCAGGTAGGTGCTTTAGTTCCTTAGTGGGATTTTAGTCTTTAGAATGACTCATTGTGTTTAGCAGGAGTTTTCCCAGATGTCCATGTCAGAGTGTCTTCCTTCTCCATCCTCACTTCTAACCACACCTCCATAATGCTCTCCCCAGCGTGGGACATGCTGAGAAACTTGTACACAACCTTCAAAACCCAACTGCATGTGCTCTGTGACAGCTGCAAGTCACTCACTGTGAGTGATTGATGCATAGGGCCAGGATGTGGCTTACAGCTCATCGCATGGCTGACTGTGAAGAGCTATGTATGTGGCCTGGCTTCAGAGCCACTGTGAGAATTCTGAACTCATCTGAAGACATTCTAATAATATTTTTTAATCCAGAAATGAAAAATCTAGAATCTAGTCAATTGCTGAGAGCAGCTTGAAACATTGTGCCCTCAGAGATTCTCTGGACAAGGGATGTGACTTAAGATCTAGGTTACTCTGTCCGATATTTTCACAACCCTCATGCTTAGCTAAGGTGGTCCTAGAGCAGTGGTTCTCAACCTTCTGGCCCTTTAAATACAGTTCCTCAAGTTGTGACCCAACCATAAAATTATTTTCGTTGCTACTTCATAATTGTAATGTTGCTACTGTTATGAATCATAATGTAAATATCTGATATGCAGGATGGTCTTAGGCGACCCCTGAGAAAGGGTCGTTCGACGGCCAAAGGGGTCATGACCCACAGGTTGAGAACCAATGTCTAAAGGGTGTTTTAAATTAGCAGTCATAACCCATTAATTGGTCATGAAATTAACTTAGAAATGAAATACAGCCCTAACTGGTTTGGCTCAGTGGATAGAGCGTCGGCCTGCGAACTGAAAGGTCCCAGGTTTGATTCCGGTCAAGGGCATGTACCGTGGTTGTGGGCACATCCCCAGGAGGAGATGTGCAGGAGGCAGCTGATCGATGTTTCTCTCTCATCGATGTTTCTGACTCTCTGTCCCTCTCCTTTCCTCTCTGTAAAAAATTAATAAAATATATTTTAAAAAATGAAATACAGTAGAACATACCAGTGTATTTTACATAGTAAGAGTAAGTGTTGTTCTATTAAACTTTTTAAAAGTCTAACTGTGCTGTGGAAGGGGGTGGGGGAGTGTGGTGTGATATGTGCTGGGTCTTGATGTAAAATTTATTTCTTACTCTGGGTTGCAGTAAAAACAGTCTGAAAGCTGCTGTCTTAGAAACTCTGAAGCAACCTGGAGTTTGGATGTTGATCAAGGAATTACAACCACCCTGCAATACCAAACAGCTAAACTGGGACACCCTCAGCACCAACTCGTGTGGCTTTTGTATGTCATGTGGCTGTTACCAGTGCCAGCTCTCATTATTCATAGACATGGAAGACAAGAATATCTCGGATAATTGACAAATTTCAGATTTATTTGTCTAATTTTACTCACTTTTCCCCTTAATTTGAGAAACATCTATTGAGTATCTATTCGTGAACTTTCTAGATGCTAGGGAGATAACAATGTAAAAGTCAGACTCTAAACTCATGGAGCTTAAGATATTTTCCCAAGAAAGTCTTATAGTCCTGAGTTATAACTCCAGCTGTTAACCTTCTCTGATAAAATGGGTAATAAACAGAAATTGGTCAAATAGATGAGCAACCTAAAGAAAAAAAAGGGAAAATATTGAGCCTGGAAAACACATAATTAGCCCCTGGGAACTCAAGGTAATTGGGAAAATAATAATAATGTCACACACAAATCTGACTTCCTAAGTTGGCACCCCTCCCTAAAAAAAAATAAAATCTTTAGTTCTATCTGTGAGTCCGGAATCCTGAGTGTTGTCAGTGAGGCTATTGTCACTGGATACCCTGGAATTTCTTCCTCCTGGGAAAGAAATGAGACGCCCACCAGTTAACTCTGATTCTGACTTTGAATTCTTCTCTGGGAGCAAAGATAATGTAACAAGTTATTTTGCCCCTTGCTGTTTATCTTTCCCTGCTTCTCGTTGCTCCATGTTGCATTGTAATGTGTAAGAATCACCAAGTAAAATCCCTGCAGCATGGTCAGTCATAAATATTCCATGTTTCATCAACCATCAACGCAAGGAACACAACATACTTTTTAAACAAAGTTCACATGCCATTGCCTTTAAAAAAGGCTTCCATGTTTTGTTTACACTGCAATTTCCAAAGCTGGCAACATCTTTCCTTCCTGCTCCTCGGTGTATGAAAAGCTTCCCATGTAAGTCTGATTGTTCTGGTTGAAAATATTTATACTAGTACAGTCTCATGTGTACCCAAATACTGTTCTGCAATAGGATCCTACAGGGTAGGGCCTTAATAGTTTCCATTTTCTTTCAGTAAATTTAACTTGTCTCACTATCATATAATTTAGCTTTAGGATCCGTCCCACTGTCCTGCAGGAAGTCTCCTTTTAAACCTGATTATATACTTTGAGAACGAAGCTGCCGATCTTTCCCCGAGTTGGCATTTTTTATGGCTGCTCCCCTCCTTCCTGGTGGCAGATTTTGGATGACGCATCCATAGCAACAGTTGTTTTATTTATAAGTAAACTGAAGAAGAAACTTGGACTTTGGCTTGCCGGAGCACACACAGCCCAGCCAGGCTGCAGTTGCAATTATGTCCACTGGTGGTGATGTGACTCAGGGCTTATCAGGATTTCCAAAGAAATCTGTTCCTTGGGAGGAAATTTATCAGCCAATACAGCACACAGTCATGTGGCAATGACTATTCTCTTAAAGCAAACTTTAAGTTTTGTGGTTAAAAATAAATTCAAACAGGGCTGAACTCATGGGTAATCTGAGTCTACTCAATGAGTTCAACAACAAAAAGTGTTAAATGATGCAGTCACGTCAATGAATACACAGACCTGTATTTTACAACTCAAGGTCCACGGTGGACTCCATCATAAAGCGTGCTGAGCTCTAAGGAGTTGGCTGACCAGCTGAGCAAAGGCTGCTTTGGGAGCTCGGGGGCAGAGTGCACAGGTGTCCACAGGCCCGCCTCAGACACAGGCGGGAGTCCAGGAAAGGCTGTTGAGGATTTGTTGAAGAACTATCTATGCCAAAGTCCGGGGATTTTTTTTAATGTTCTAACCAAAAGCTTCCTTTATTCTGAATTTTAACAACCCAACTATCTAAAAGAACTGCATTTTTCCCAGGCTTATGGAATGCAAGAGGGCAAACTTCCACGTTGCTAATGAGAGAATAGGATGGCTGTCTAACCAAAATAATTTAATGGCTAAGAACCATTGAAAGAATCTGGAAGAGTCCTACACGCACATAAGTAATTTTATATAATGTTTATCTTCCCCTCCCAGCTGCAGTCACTGCAGATCCCAGGCTATTTGGTGCTGATGGACTCCGCCCAGGTGACCAGCTAAGCAGGCTTTGCAGCTCGGGATCCTGGCTCCCTCCGTGCGGCCTTGGGGGAGCCTTGGGCACGCTGATCTCAGCCACCTGCAGGCGAGTCCTGCATTTTCCTGACTCTCACGTAGCTTAGTGTTTGTCCTCAGGGGACTTTGCTTTCCTCCTGTCTGGACTTTAAGGTCACTTGCCACCTTCCTCTTGGTACCATCCTTTGCTCTCTGATAAGCACTCATGGACCCTGACATGGACGTGAACCAGACCTGAACAAGCTCGCGTTCCCCATCCCTCTGGGACCTCAGCTCTGAACCAGCAGAGGGAATTTCCCACAGTTCCCAACCCCCCCACCCCCTCCCTGGCCCGTCCCCCCTACCCCTGGCCCCAGCTGCCTCCACCTCTCTGCTTGGCTGGGTCCCTGAGAGCTCAGCCTGCTGGCCCCCATTCATTCAAGCTCATAATGTTGAATCCCAGATAAATGGCCACTTGAACAGAAAAAGCATTCAGCTTGCTTCTGTATTTTCCCAGAGACAGACTGACGTACGATCGAAGAAATGAAGCATCACATTCAACTCAACGCCGCAGTGGGTTCCTCACTTGGAAACGCTGCCCAAACATCCCCTCTTTGTCGGTGATGCCAATGAGCAAGGCGGAGGATGTGACGCTTTTCAGAGGAGCGTTGCTGCTTTGCAGGGAGCGAGGAGCCCTCAGGACGATTAGGAAATTCTTGCTTCAGGATTAGGAGTCTAAAATAATGATTCAGATTTTGGTTAGGGAAAAAGTCAGATGTAATTGATATCCTGTTGTAATTTGGTTGACAAGTTATCCTTCCTATACATTTTATTTTTCCAAGAGAGAATTTTGTATTTTCCCATTGGAAAACACTGATATGCAAATTAAAGACAACGTTTATTGTCTTGTGAACCTACTTTCTCATTTGAGATTATCAGAGCAGAATATGGTAAAAAAGCAATGCAAGCTTAAAAAAATGTGGTCCCAAAGAGAGATGTATCATTATGCGACAACTCTGAAATTGATTCTCTCTTTGGTATACTATTATACTATTCCCCACCTCTTCCTCCCTCAAAATAAAAATAAAAGTAAAATAAAATCTAACTTGATCCATTGCTCAGTTGGTCTTTGGAACATTTTGGGCTTTAATTCTCAAAATGTAGGGTTTTGATATTTCGAAAAATAATGGTCATTCATCATTTCCAATTTGGAAATGTCTTAAGATTATTTTTGAACATTAAATGATTTTAATATCCTTGTAAGAAAAACACCCTGTTATACCAGTATTTTAGGGTGTCAGCTTTTTTTTCTGCCCTGATGAAATATTTAGGTAGTTTCTGGCCAGAGAAGATCAATGGAATAGGGCTGAACACTTTATCAATATAATGAATTGAGATTCTTTTTATTCCCAGATCACAGTGGACAGGAAGGGCTTTTGCTCCTAAGAAGTGAATGTTTAACAATTAAAAATAGCTCATAGAATGTGAAGTCACTAAGCAGGCATCTCAAACATGGGAGTGAGAGCATTGTGACTTGCTTTCTGTGATAAGACAGTTCCCAGGGACATCAGGGACTGGAATGGGACGTCAGCCCGACCCTCTTTCTTCCCCAGAGGCGCTTATTTTGGGAACGCTTACAGATGATAAAAGCATGTTTGCACACTATATGCCTGGAAAGAAAATGCAGTCTGCCCGCTGTGTTCGTGGCAATAAAGACAGTACTCTCCTCCCTGCAAAGTCAGGATGCAGTCTGTGGAGAAATCAGATTAGGAGCTTCATTAGCCTCTTCCATGCCTGGCGGTGAGGTCTGACCGGGTCAGGCTCTGGGAGGCCAGTGAGAGACCCCACAGCTGCAGGAGTTAGCGTCAATCAAGTGGAGTGTGCCTGGTGGCTGATTTGAGCGGCTGGAAAGACCGCAGCGTGTACTTGCTCCTTTTCCTGTCTCCCATTAATCCCCGGAATTGCTCGTGTCTTGTATATCCCAGAATGGGAAGTGCCCGCTTGGAAATTATTTTAAGGTTAATTGCTCTCAGGGGACAGTCCTCTGTCGCCGTGATCCTGTAGCTACCCCTCCACACTGACATCATCCTTTCCCACGGAATCTAGAAGCAAGGCTGCCTCTAGAGACAGAGGTCAGGCCTGTGGCCTGGAGGCACGGCAGCCTCCCAACAGGGAGGAGCTTGCTCTGGCCTCCCTGGCCTCCCGTCCCAGGCTACAGGTTGGCAGGGGAGACCAGTGGGAAGTGGGACGTGATAGGTGGGGGAGGGTAGCTGCAGCCTCAGGCGTCTGCATCAGGGTATCCATAACTCCACCTGCTTCCCTTCTCATGCACTGTCCTAGCAGACTGGACCTGGGATAGGAATTGAGGCTCCGTCTGGCTCTTAGCACAGACATCCATTGGGGTCTAGTCATGGAGAAGGACCACCTGCCCTGCTAATCAGACAACCAGAAACTCCATTTGAAGTAAGTTTTGGGAGAGCTGGGGAGTGTATTAAATACCAGTGTTGATTTTTATGAAAGCAACACATTGGTTTGTTTTCAGTGCCCTGTAGTTGTGGCCTATAGACAATCAGAGCATGGCTTGTGCAGTGCCTAAGCTCTAAAGGAGAACGACTGTAGCAAGAGAAGAATTCTCTTGGCTCCTATGTATTTAATGTACCTTGTGGCCCCTTAAGATACACATACTTGTAAATAGAACCTTGTTTCATCCCTAACGGCAACTACATTATCTGATGGCCTCTATCTTTGTAGAAAGAGTTGGTCAACTCTGGTTTGAGATCCTGCCTCTCCTACTTATTAGATGTATGTCCTTAAGTAGTCACAGTTCTGAGCCTCAGTTTCCCCATCTGTAAAAACAGGGGTAGTTACACCATTTAAGAAATTATTGGATATACTATATTGTGCTCATTATATCTACTACAGTGCAAGCACTCAGTAGCTAAGTAGTAGGCATAATTAATTATTATTCATTAAAATCTCTGTACTTCATCCTCCTGATAAGCATCACTGAGGCAGCTTGCACAGCTCTAGTTCCCACTCCTTTCTTATCCCCCCTCAGGCTACTTCACAGACCACTGAGATGGACTCTCTAAGCTCATGGTTCTTAGTCCTTTATTGTTGAGGAATCACCTGGAATATTTGTTAAAATGCAGGTTCCCTGGCCCTACCTACAGAGGTTCTAATTCTGTAGGTTTGCAAGAAGGCCCACAATTGCATTGTGGAAAGCATCCCACACATGTTTGACTCAGGTTATCAGACTGAACACGATTTGGAAAAGAAGACCCTATGCGTGAAATGCCATGTTCACCTGAGCCTTTGGCATCTTGTGATGCTGCTACTTGGCTATCATTTATCGAGTAGCCAACTATGTTTGAAGGATCATGACAAGGTCTTTATACACATTATGTTATTTCATCTCAACAAGAGTCCTGTGCCACAATAATTTGTGTCCTGGTTTTATGTTGAGGAAACTAACACTGGACTATCCCAGATAGCTCCCTCACTCACATGTCTGTCACCTGGGCTGAGATGACTGGAAATGCTGAGGGCTGACTATTGCCATTCTTTATTTTGCATCAATCATTTTTTTGTTTAAGCACACAAACACACAGAACTGTACATATATACATGTACACGAATGTATCTCTAAGCAATACTGTATTACATTTGTAAGACAGATTCCAATTGATATATGTTCTACAGTTCCTTATTTACACTGATATTTAATACTCAACTGAATGATTACAACATGTATCTAAGGATAAAAAGGACTAAGAATAGTATGTGTTGAGTGAGAATTTAATTTTTAGAGCAGCATTATTCTGGTGTCAGTTTAGGGAGTCTTCCTGAGAGCTTCCACATCAGGCAGGATTTTGAAAGGCACTTTTTGATTGAACACAGAAGGGGATTGACAAGCATCTCTTCGCCTGGGTCATTATCATAGCCTGGTGGCTTTTGAGCGGGGACTTAATCTGGTCCAGTTCTCTGCAATGAACCGTGGAAGTCGCCAGCAAGCTTAGGGTCAGGAGGCAGTCAAGTCCACTTGCCCATGTACAAGATGGTGTAGCGATTTCTTTAACACATAATTAAGTTATCCATTCCCTTGTCGGCATACATTTAGGTTGTTTCCAGTGTTTTTGTTATTAAAAATAACGCTGCTGTGAACATTTTGAACACGTGTTCTTGTGCACATGGGGAACTTTCTCAAGGAAATAGACCCCGTGGTGAGTCACAGTGCCCGTGCCTCTTGGCGTGTAGTAGGCAATGCTGGCTTGTTTTCCGGAGGACCTGTGCTAGCTGCCACTCCCTCAGCAATGTGGTAAGACCCGCTGCTGTGCATTCCTGCAATGCTTTGCTGTTTCTGGCTTGTGATGAATGAACAGACCCCTTGCTAGACAACTTGGGATGTGATAAGAGAGCTGACTAAATGCAACATTATGGAACCCGCACAGAATCAGCATTAGGGGGCTTCAAGGAAGAGCTTGGTTTATCTTTTTTTTTTTTTTTTGTATAAATGCCTTGCAGAATGCTGGCACTTACAGGGTTAACATGCTCATGTTCACTTGGTTGTAAAATTCTGGCCCTCGAATTGCCTTTCTCTGGTTGGTGTATGTTAAAAACCCTTAAAAGGCCTGTGTGCATTGTAAGCTCTCCAAAATAGGCCTAATTCCAACCTATCAGATAGGGCCTTGGGCGGGTTTATACTAATGGGGTTAATGGCTGAGAAGCATATGCAATGCTCATATAAACAATGAGGTTAGTACATCAAAACAAAAGTGGAGGGACGCTCGGAGGCCAAGTTCGTAAGAGAAGACGTAAACACACAGAATCTCTGCAGGCCTTTACGTTCAGTAAAATTCCAGATACATGTACACGAATTGTGCAGTGACTTAGGGGGAACCGGATGCAGAACAGCTGTCTGCCTCGCTGAGCAGGTGCCGGTCCTCAGCCAGTCCCTCCAGTGGCGGCAAACTGAGGTCACTGGGAAAGGCAGCTCTTGCTCTTCCTGTCACTTGCCCATCATCTGAAAAACGATGCCGTGCTGTTCTGCAGGGAGGCAAACACGCCTTCACGGAATCGCAGAAGGATACGGAGAACTCACAACCCTGGGAAGGTACATGTGCCCTTTACCCTGTGTGCTACTGCATTTCCAGAATGAATCCGACTCAGGCCGAGCCAGGCTCCAAGCTGCCTTCTCCGTGCCCGGCAGCGTGTGGAATTAGGTGGTGACTCAGCTTGTCTTAGAGAGACAGGGCTCCACTGCAGAAAGCCAGCCTGCCGCCCGGCAGCCCTCCGACCTGAGGCACGGCACTCAGCCACCGAGTGGATGGCAGGAAGGCCTCTCTGGGAGGCAGCGCAGAGGCAGCCAAGCTCCCCGATGGAAATAGCATCCAGTTCCATCCAAGACATTGCTCGGGCTTTTCTGCTATGTGCACAGCAGTGAAGGGAGCATTGCAGGGGAGACAGGAGAAGGAAGATGGGGCGCTTGTTGCAAGGGGCTCGCAGTCAGAGATGTTCTTTGCTTCAAAAGGGAAGAGAGGCGAGAAGAAAAAGAAGTCACATTGATTGTGCAGCTAAAATAAGCCTTCACCTTCCTTGCTTACAAAATCATCATCTACTAGTACAAACACCAGCGATTTTCAGATAAAGATGGAGAGCAGGAATAAAGGAGTAGGTATGTTTGTGGGTGTATTTTTACCAGTGAAGAGAGAAAAGGTGTAGAACAGACATTGTTCCCGAACATGGAGAGCTGGGGGAAGTCAGGCCTCTCATCCCCAAGAGATGTCTCTGGGGAAGTGTTGCTAGCTTCCGGGTGTTGACACTGCGGTGGGGTGAGCTGGACCAATGTCAGCCCAGAAAGATTGGAACAGCCCGTGTGTATCTGGAAGCAAATACTCCACAGATGGAGAGAGAAGTGGGAGGTTAGCTCAGACCACTTGATTTTAATTAAACAGCTTTCAATTCCGTGAGCTTGGAAAAGGCAAGCAGAGCTGATAACGTCCGTGTGACTTTGACTCTATTTCTTTAGCACTGTTTTTCTTTAACTCTAGTTTTCTAACCTAGGTCAAAAAACAAGAGCCTCGCCTATTTGTGCCAACCCTGGCTCTATGCTGTGGTTCCCTTTTCTAAGGAGGCTAGTGTTCCTATGGCCGGGACCAAGCATGAGGTCTCTGAGATGCATAGACTCATAGGAGGGAGCTTTAGTAATTGTTGGCTTGGGTCCTCAGAGAGGGTGGATGTGGCCTGGATGTGCTGTTTAGGGATGTTTGAAGGAACACCGTTGAGGGAGGGAACATGGTTCCGTGGTTAGGGGAACAGACGGACTGGGGCACCGCCAACCTGCTCCCTCCATTGCCTCCAGCGCTCGTGGGTAGCACTCAGAGTGCAGATATCCAGGGACATCGTGAGGCCAGACGCAGGAAGCTTGCCAGGGCCCAGGTGCACACAAGGTTGGGGGTGGACTGGTGTGTTGCTTAGAACTAACGCTGGCTCAGGTTCGCTTCCTCCTGAAGGCTTTCTCAGACTCTGGGGAAGAAAAGAGAGAGAGAGAGAGAGACAGTCTCTCCCTCTTCCGTCTTCATTCCCAACCTTATTAATGCCTCTTCTCCCACTTCAACTCAGATTTTTCTTACTCAGAATTGATTAGCCAGAAAATGTAGTAATAGCTGTATTGACATTCTAATATTAAACATAAAATGTTGCCCTAACTGGTTTGGCTCAGTGGATAGAGCGTCAGCCTGTGGACTCAAGGGTCCCAGGCTCGATTCCAGTCAAGGGCATGTACCTTGGTTGCGGGCACAACCCCAGTAGGGGGTGTGCAGGAGGCAGCTGATCGATGTTTCTAACTCTCTATCCCTCTCCCTTCCTCTCTGTAAAAAAAATCAATAAAATATATTTTTAAAAACCCAAAAAAACAAAAACATGAAATGTCTAGACCAGTTGTCTTTAGTTGGAGGCAATTGACCCATCAGGGAGACATCTAGCGATATCTAGAGATGTTTTGGGTTGTCACAACTGGGGAAGGGGTGCTGGCATGTAGAAGGAAGATGCAGCTAAATGTTCTACATTGCACGGGACAGCCCCTCACAATTAAGAATTACTGGGTAGTGCCAACGTCGAGAATCCCTGATCTAAGTGAAGACTTGACTTTTGCAGACAGAAGCCTGGAATGGTTGAGTGAGGTTGGATGAGGTTGTGCTGCCAGACCTACTTTTATCACGTTTGCTTTAGACTTTATTCCATTGGCCATTATGTATTAGCAGGTAGTTTTTATGATGTTTTTATTACCGAGATTTTTCTATCACCCTGATTATATTTTTTCTTTTTAAGAAAAGTTGCTAATTGTACTTGTGAGAGGCATCTTGGTTCTGTCGGTGATTGACGTTGAGGTAGAATGAAATTTCCTACCTAGCCCTGTAATCTAAATTCTCTTTTTTGGGTCTGTGTGGAGAATATCCCTGTCTAATAATGATCTCTTTTTTGCTCCCAAGGAGATTATATCCTCATTGAGAACCAAAAACATATTTAGAGGGCTATTGCTTGAATACTTATTCTATTTTTTCAATTTAATTAAAATATTTTTATTTGTAGTACCATTATTCATACCATGAATACATTGGCTCAGTAAAGTGAACCAAACAAAAGATTTTACTTACAACCTGCAGAATGGTCCTACACCTGACTTGTCTACTCTTCCCTCTTGCTCTCTGAGAGTAACCACTGCTTCTTGGGTGGATGGATTGATGGTTCATCCTACTGGGCTGAACTCCATCATTTTGTATGTGGCAGAGATTTTGAGGGTTAGTGAAGATGCCCATATATTAGTTGACCTTGAATAGAAAGCACTCTTATTGAGAAGATCCTTAATTTTTTTTCATCTTTAACATATGTTTAACATCTTTAACATGAATGTTTTTAGGGGCTGTGGATAAAATAATTAACTATCTAACTAAAATATCCAATTAATGTAGTTCTATCTGCACACTTAAAATCTAATCATTACATAATATAATCATTGAGAAGCCCTTTTTCCACTTCAACTTTTTCAAGACAATTGAGTCCAGCGTACCCCATGCATCTTTAAATAGTGGATCTTCATCATCACCAGAGCTATGTTTGAGCTCTCTCCTATCATAGTCCATGATTTTTGAGAAGTGGTCTCTTTGAATTATATATGATGTTGTCACTGGAAATGTCACCCCATCCCATTAATGTCCACTCACATAACATTAAAATTACTTTCTTCATTTATTTTAAGTGTATATTTATAATGTTCACATGTAATTGGTCATATATCTCTAAAATAATGATTATATTTGTTAAAAATTTTAAAACAAATTCTGCAGGGTAACTTCTGTAAGCATCTAAAACTAGCCGTGATAAAGGTCATTATGGTAGAATGTATCTGCCTACAACCACACGCTGTTGTTCATAATAGAGTAACAGAGATGGCATTCTTTAAGCTAACTGACTCTAAGATCTGAAATAGAAGGTGGTTTCCTCCTTTCTAAGATGGAACTTTTAAGGGAAGAAATTTCTGACCTTAATACAGTGGGGCCTTGACTTACCAGTGTCCCAACTAATGAGTTTTTCGAGATACGAGCCATCTCTCGGCCGATTTTTTGCTTTGAGTTGCGAGCTAAAATTCAGGTTACGAGCCAGCTTCAGATACCCCACCGCTAGTTGGTGCAGCGAATGTCACAGTGAATGCCACAACATCAGCCCAGCATCACGTATCATTGTAATGGTGAAAATTGATTTGACATACGAGTAATTTGAGTTACGAGCTCCGTCACAGAACGAATTAAACTCGTAAGTCAAGGACCCACTGTATTTGAGTGCACAAAGCATGTAAGTGTACATCTATCTAATTTGTTTCATGAGGGGCGATTATGAGACTTATACTAAGCTCTACTATAAATTGGATACACTGAGAAGAAGCTAATTTTATAGTAGGAAGCTGGTTTAAGCAATAAAACTACATATGTTCCTATATTTTAAATTCTAAACACAGTTAACTTTTGCTTAAATAACTCTTTGCAAAGTTATTACCTACACTCATTCTAGCCTCTGTTCCAATCCCTAAAGTGGAGAAAAGACCCTTACTTATTGCTTAAATAAAAGCTCCCTGAATGATGGCCACATGGGAAACCACAGAGCCCAGGTGCTCGCTCCTATGACTTCATCCTGGAAATGCCACATGTTTACCCCCAGAGAGGTAGCAATATGTTTCTGAAATAATATGCAAATTAAAAAAAAGTTTTAAGGCACAAAATGAATAAAATATTAAGTCAGAGGACGCGGTTTCCAGGTGTGTACCCAAGACAGCTTCTGACAAATGTAAATATTTTCTGAGTAATTACCCTTATTTTATGATGTGTATTCTCAAGGTCATTTAAACAACATAAATGCAAATAAGGCAGAATAAAGAGAATTCCACCTGGATCTCAATCTCATCACCACCATTTAGCACCTGGGTGATCTTGGATAAGTCATAGCTTTTCAACTTTCTTTACCTCTAAGGATGTTTCTGAAGGTGAGTGCCAAAAACACTGAGATAATATACTTGGAAATGCCTGACACACAAATGTCAGGTACTGATTAGCAGAAGTATAAAACTTTCCTTAGTTGTATCTCTGATTGCCAATCATTTATTCCTACTATTTTAATAGTAAGGGTGTAGAATTATTTTGAGGGGCTGCAACAGTATTCTATATTTATAATTTGGGAAAAATATATAAAACTTTGCTTTCAAAATCTGGAACAATGAAAACTAATAATGTATAACCCATTTCAGGCTTTTTCGAAGTGCGGTTACCCCTGGGTCCAATGTTCAACAAAGGTGGGGCTATAGAGGTTGGCTTCCAAGTTGTGGAGAGCTTTGTTTCCTGGAAACTTTTCACACTAAGGCATTCCTTGTTTTTCCCCTGCCTATGACTATATCTAAATCAGGTCAGAGTATAAACTTTGACCAATGTGCTGAGGCTTCTGGACAAGATGACTGACTAGCCCAGGAGGCTGGCTCCCCACCCTGTGCTCAGCTTGAAATTCTACACAAGCAGCTGGGAGGAGGATGGGTAACAGAATCCAGACAATGACTCTGTGGCAACAAAGGAGGTTAAGGACATATTCTGAGAGGTGAACTGCAGTCCAAACCTGGAGAGAACCAGATGCCACTAATTGAGGATGCTATGAAGACGAGCTTTCTAATTGTCCATATCTCTTCATCCTTCATTGCCCTGGATGGATCATTGTTTCCCCAGTGCCCTGGAGTGAGGGGGCATAGCAGCCCCATGTCAGTAAGAGTGAAGGAGGCAGTTACATGACAGTGCTGGATGGGAGCACTACAGTTACAATCTCAAATGGGAGTCTGAACCCTCTTCTTGTTCAGTGGATAAGATAATTACAACAGAGGGAATAAGATCCCAGAAAGAGCAGTTCCTGGGCAGAAGTAATTGGGAGTTCAGTGAGAGGCAGGACTAAGACTTGGGGTAGAAGTAGAAGCTTCCAGATTTGCAATAACAGATGTTGTCTCTCTAGGTCATTTTCATGCCTTCTACATGTAACCAGTAGAAAAGCACATGCAAAGTGTAAGCTTTTATCCCTATTCCCAAATAAGTACTACTAACCAGGAAGAAAAATAAAAAGGTACCTGAGGAGGAATACTAGCTTTTCAAAGGAAAAATATATGTACTGGAGAACCTTATCAGATGGGGCTGAACTATGGCCCAGAGGAATAAAAAGTTTAAAATGGGTATTTTTAGAGAGGAGGAGAAGATATTGCAAGTATGAAGCAGGAATGACCAGTGAAGAAGAGTCAAATGGGGATAGGAAGGGAACATGTAATAGCAGAATGGATATAGCAAAAGAACAAATCAGTGAGATCAAGGATCTAGGTATGAACTTCCTAGAAGGTTCAATAAAGGCATGGAAGGATGGGCAATTTCAAAGAACAAAATTATATAGAAAATATAGAAGGATAAAGGTCAACTTTGTCCTATTAGATAAAGCTAAAGGGAACAGAATTTGTGGTTGTTGTTGTTGAAATAGTGGCTGAGAAAGAAAGAAAAATAGAAAAATGAGGTCAAAAGGGCCCAGAGAGCACCAGACTACATTGATAAGGAAAACCTAAAATCATGACACATTATATTTAATTTAAAATATCAAAGACCACATTTTAAAAGTATCTAGAAAAGAAATAGACACTTTGGCAGCTGCTGGAGAGACACTGAATCCTGTGACTGAGCCTTCGAGCCCATCCTCCCCCAGGTGAGCCTTCAGATGAGACTGCACCCGATGGTCACAAACATGGACTGCAGGCTTTTGAGAGAGACCTTGAGGCAGAGACACTCAGCTAAGCCACACCTGGAATCCTGACTCACAGAAATGGTGAAATAACTGTTGGTGGTTTTAACCTTTGGTGTAATTTGGTATGTAGCAGTAGATAACTAATGCAGACAATTAAAATAAAATAAACAGCAAGCTAAAGAGAAATGTTCATGATTAGGTGCTTCAAAGTGAGAACTATGATTTACTTAGTGTCCTATGGGCCAAATAAATAACCAAAAACACACACAAAAAATCTCATCACATTTTCATTAAGACCTTGGAATCATTGGGTCTACTTGATCTAATTGTCATGAGGCGTGGCAGATACTGTAGACTGACTCATGAAATACTCATTTAAACTCCCTAATTCCTTGCCTGTTTGAACCATGAAGCTGAAAAAAAAAATATTGAATTTCCAGCTTTTCTTGCAACTAAAAATAATCATGAGCATAGTTCTGGACAACAATACAAAGGCGAAGTTTCCCAGGAAAGTTTCACATTTCAGATTAAAAACCAAATTCTTCCCAGGGAAAGCGTTTCGTTTGGCCTCTTCTGTTCTTTCTGCCTTGAACGTGAAAGTGATGCTTAAAAGTGCAGGACATGATCATGGGGAGGAAAGACCACATGCTAAGAATGGTGGAGTAGAAAATAAAAAAACTCCCCCCCCACCTACCACCCCCTCCCCCCCCCAAAAAAAGAATGGTGGAGTAGGAAGCTGGAGGTTCTTTGGTTCCTGAAAGCATTGTTGAGGTGAAGCATTAGTCTAGACTCCTTGTTAAAGTGTCAAATATTCCACTTATTGTCTAAGCCACAGTGGTAGGATGTTCTACTATTCACAGCTGAGTGTAGTCTTAACTGAAACCCGAGAATGATTTTTTTTTTTAGATTTTTGTATCAAAATTTCTTATGACATATAAACTTAATTTAAACTGGATACTCTGGAGGAGGCATACATTTCTTCAGGTTATGCCAGTCATTAATGCATAAAATGAGAAGAATTTCATGATGTTTATTCCAGATACCATTTTTGCTTTAGCGGAAATTTAACAGAAAAAAAAGATATGAAAAATTAGTCAAGAAGTACTGAAGACCTAAATCTTCCTTTGGTGTTGGTTTACTTGTAGAAGGTCCAATGAACATGGACTGAACTGTACCTGATTCCAGAAGTTTCAGATTCAATCCAGGTATATGACTGTGTTTAACTCCAGGCTTATTAAATGGAATTCCTGTGACTACCTGAAATCTGGTGTGAGAATGAGACCACTCTAGTATAACGAGTCCAGCTCTGTTTTACCTGTTACTTTTGGTTGCTAAGGAATATATGCAAGTTATAAATTTAGGGTAGCATCCAGCACTATCCAGAAAATGGTACAATGATGGTCTGAGAGTCCAATCAATCTCCCTGTTTACTCAGGGTACTTGTGGCTTGAAATAGAAACCAACTCTGGCTGGTTTCAACAGAAAAGATTTTATTAAAAGGATGCTGGGTAATTCACAGAATTGCCAGACTAAATGGAGAATCAGACATGGGAAACGGGCAGGAACCGAGGGAGGCGATGAATATCAACCACAGCCAAACTTCCACTGGGCCAGTCTGGCAGGGATGCTTTTGTTCATCACAGGGGACAATGCACGCGTGTGCTGGTCCTGGATGGTGCCACCAGCGCAGCTCTGGGAACCATCTCTGGCTCGACTGTGTTGGAAAGAGAAATGTTCCCACTGTCTCTGGAACAAAATTGTCCTCTGACCCAGCTTCTTTGCTCACTTGCTCCAAACTCTTGGGCATCAGCATCTGACTGTCTGAACCCAACAATAAGATTAAATAACAATTTTAAAAAATGAAAAGGGGACTAGATTTAACACTTACTCTGTTCCAAATCATGTCTAAGTTACTCCCTTATTCCCAGATTGTTTTATTAAATATGGGATGGTGGAAGAATAAGGCAAACAAAATAATTTAAAAACTATGAAAAATGATCGGTTGTTGAATAATTAAATAAAATAGTCAAAGAATGCCAAAGACTTCAGTGTATTACGCATATAGAGCAAGAATCTAAAAGGAGACTAGTGCATCTGTTGGAGTGATTTGGATCTGAGCACAGTGCTGATGCAGAAAAAATAAACAACTATCTTAATTTTCTCCTCCACCCTGTTTCAGGCAACTCAATCGCATGAGTTTTTAAAATCCCCACGGTGACTGGGCATCCAGACTTATTTTTTAAAAAAATACAATTAGATTAAACAATTTAGAAACCCATGTTACCCTTTTCCCAATACCCTTGCACGGTTATTTATACAGTTTAGTATCTTTGGCAAATTGCTTGAGCTTTTAGTTTTACTTCCTCAAGACATTTTCCCTTCCTTTTGGTTAATTTTGAATTAAGCTTCTTTTATTTTCCAGCACTTCATTTAACTGAGTTCACATGGTGTTCTGAGTAAGAACTTACTGTTCTGTCATCTGGATGACTCCTGTTTGTGTGGGAGAGTCACAAAAGTTTTTACCAGAGAAGAAGCTTGACCAAGTTTGCATTATTCATGTGCAAAGCCAATTCACAAATGCTTAGAGTTGGAGAGAAAGAAAACCAAGAGTTTGGTCTAAAGGCCTCTCTGTAGACCTGAGGAAGACAAATAGCCTGGAAGATTTTTGGTGTCAGATCTGAACTCTAATCAGTCAAGGAGCGATATTTGCAGAACTGGGTGGTCAAAACAGCACCCTAGGAATTTTTTAGAGTTGCATTCTGCAATAGAAGAGCCTGAAAGACAATTCAAAGAAATGCTCACCCTCAAGCATTTTTATGCAAAATTATGCAATTCAGAGAAAAATTGGAAACAGCTAATTTCTGGGAATTTTACACAATGAACTAACTGTGGTGTGATCATTATTTGTGTTAACACCATTAAATGTTTTCGGAAATTAGGTTTGTTTGACTAAAACCAGGATTCTTTCTTTCCCCAAATGACTTAGGTCCTCTCCATACGTGTTCTCACAGTATTCCTTCATTGTGTTAATCACATATATAATTTCTTTATTGTCTATCTTCCTCCACTAAGTTTGTACGTTTTAGAGGGCAGGAACTAGTCTACTTTGTTAACTCTGTGTTCCTGTCACCTAGCAAATGCTTGGCACATAGTAAGTCCTTCATTATTTGTTGATTGATTGGCAAATAGAATCTTGGAGACAAATGAGTTCTACTTAGAAAATTTATCCTGAAGATAGGCACTGAAAGTAGAAGGCAGAGTAACATAATTCTTCTAGTTAACTTGGTCTCATTTCTTGACTCCTCAAGGCTCTTGCTAGTTTTGACTCACTTCCATGATTCTATGTCTGGTTTGTGATTTTCCACTGCAAATCCTTGGAAACAACTAACCCTTGTGTCCAATAGACTTTGTATAAATATTTATTATTTAGACTAGAGACCCAGTGCACGGATTCATGTGCTGATGGAGTCCCTCAGGGTAGCCTGCAGCGATCGGGATGGAACCAGTAGTTTAACGCTGCCTGCTGCTCCTGCCTGCCACTCCCTTTCATCCTGGCTTGCTGCACTTGCTGCAGGCTCACGCCCAGTCAGTTATGATCAGGAGAGGCTCTTGCTACCACAGTGGCCCTTGCCAGCCATGAGCCCTGCCTGTTGGGTCAGCTGAGTGGCACTCCCACTGTGGGAGCACACTGACCATGAGGGGGAAGCTCCTGCATTGAGCGTCTGCCTCCTGGTGGTCAGCACCTGTCATAGTGACCAGTTGTTCCCAGTTGTTCTGCCGTTAGGGTCAATTTGGATATTATCCTTTTATTATACAGGATATTTACCTTTTTATAAAAATAATGATTTTCTTGGATTGAGCATCTGGGCAAATAATGAAATGATGCAACTGGTGAAATAATGTCTACAAATAATTAAAAAAATTATGTCCCTTTTACAATATTTATACTTTACTCCTTATGTGGTTCCTACAGAATACATTAATAATGGGATGCATATGTGTTTCATGGTTGCTTATATAAAACTAGAGGCCCGGTGCATGAAATTCATGCACTCAAGGGGGGGGTCCCCTCAGCCTGGCCTGTGCCCTCTTGCAGTCCAGGATCCCTCGCTCCTTACCGCCCGCCTGCTCGCTGCTCCTTACTGCTTGGTTGGCTGCTCCTTAGCACAGCCACAGAGGCGGGAGAGGCTATTGCCACTGTGCTTGTCAGCTATGAGCCTGGCTTCTGGCTGAGTAGTGCTCCCCCTGTGGGAGCGCACTGACTGCCAGTGGGCAGCTCCTGCATTGAGCATCTGCTCCCTGGAGGTCAGCGCGCATCATAATGACCGGTTGTTCTAGTAGTTCTGCTGTAATGGCCACTTAGGCTTTTATTGTATAGATTAGACTTGATAATCTGAGAACAAAATAGAATTACATTAAAAATAGAATCAAGAATAGTGAAAGAAGTTAGGTCACTTTAATAGCAACAATTGGTGCCTGTAAGACAACATTAAAAACATGCTATGGCTATTTGCCATATATTGAATGCAGGAGCACAATGGGGTTTACACATTTATTTATTTTTGAAGTTCACTTTAATGAGCCTTAGGATGGGACAAGGCACCTTTAATCTACTGTCTTTTAAGGCAAGCCCTTTGGATCACAAATTGACAATAGCATGAAATGGTCTCAATAAAGCAAAAATTGATTGGGTTTCAATAACATTTCATTCAGAAATTCTTAAGGTGAAATTGATAATTTGGTGAGTCAATATTAGTTGAATGTTGGGATATCATGGATCTCTTTTTATTGGATTTTGAGAGCATGGAGAACAGAGACAGGTAACCATATTCTTCTGAATTTCCTGCTTGTGACAAGATATAACCATGGAAATATTGATCTGCTAGGGGAAATAGTATTTTCTCAACATTACAAAGCTGTACAGAGTCAAGAAATAGAATAAAACCCATTAATACCTCTCCTAAAGGTTTTATATTTCTTTAACTGCTAACTCAGTTACTCTAGTAACATAAGGGTGAACTCAGCAGAGGTTTTTTCCTCTAAATTATATTCACAAGGATCCATTAAGATAGATTTCACTCTCTTGGAAAAATAGGAAGCTTCTGAAAACTATCTATAGGTTTCTTTTTGAAGAACATGCTAGAGGCTCTTGTGATCAGCCACCTACAAACTTGTGATAGTCCTGTCAAACCAATTTCAAGGTGAGACCTTTAGAGAATAGTTGAAGAAGTGTTCTGTTAGGATAAAGATTTAATTCCAAAAGTGAGATGACAAAGACCCACAATATCAAAAGATTCAAGTAGGGCAGCTTACGTCTAACTTAAAATGGGAATAGTAGTGTCAAGTATAAAGAAAAAAATGTAACTGTGCTTAATGCTTTGTATAATATAGACATATATGGTTCTGCTTAATCTGTTAAATGTACATATATTTAACATGCTAGTCATATATGAGGTCCTAGAAGTGGTTTTCATCCTTAAATTCTACGTATGGTAAAAAACACATTTGGGCTTTGCTCATGTAAATGGAAATGAAGAAATGAGAAAATGAAATGGATAACTACTTTTAGAAAAACTGATTTTTATTTGAATCGATTGGAAAGTGACACGATTTCCCTACTTTTCTTGATATATGTAAAAAATGTTGAATGGTAAAAAATTCTCAAAAGAAGATGAATTTTTCCTGCATCTATCAGTTTGATAAACAAATTCTGAGGATAAAAGTTTAGTATTCTTAAACATCATTTATTAAGGAAATTTTCCTCTGGAGTTCTTCAATAAGTTGTAAAAGTCACAAGAGGTTATTTAATGTCAGGAAGCATAATTCTTAAATCTCAAGACTTTTGCTTAAATTTGGATATGCAAAATATTCTGCACTGATACTGTAATATTCTCTATGTACAATTAGGAAATAATTGAGTACATTCTTATTATAACTTGGTATTCTTCAATTTAATTTACACACAATTTATTGATTGTAGATTAATGAGTCTTGGTCATTGTTTGGCTTCACATATTTCCTCAATATACTTTGCCTGAGAAACCACTTTATAATGTAATCCACATCAGAAATGCTACCGATCCCATTATAGCAGCTGGCCCAAGGTTCTGCACACATTTTTCCAATGTGCAGTGAGGCAAAGGTAAATGAAATACTATACAGTGGATAGATTTGGCATGGGATAAACCCAAAGTCCTACTGGGGTATGGAAAAGCTTCAGGCTGGGTCAAATAGGAACTCACAACAATCCAATAAAGGAAAGATAAATTTCACACAGACAGTCCCCAACCCCTCTATTTAATAAAACTTTAATGAAATTCTGTGGCATGATTGGGTTGGCAGTGTATAGAGTATCATATAGTCTTTTGGGAATTAATTATTCCTAAATGTGATAGGAAGAAATTTCCTTAGAGCTTCTGTTTTCTCCAGATAGCTATAAAATGCACTATGCTTGATTACAAGGAAGTGCAATGACTTTTCCATATTCAACTGTTTCTTAGGCACAACTCAAATTTTAGCCAGTCATGGATTCCAGCGACTAGAAAGGGGATTGCATATGAACAGCACTACAATAAATGTTTCCCACTTCTTATAATTATAGAGTAGTAGAATGGACAGTGATCACAAAAATACTTTGATTGGTTGATACTTTACTTAATAAGTAGTTGAAATGTTAAATAAAAAGGTGTGTGTGGTAACTCCTAACGTCACCATCTTCATCCCCTTTCATATGCCCAGTAGATATTCTGTTTCTCATCCTTTCTTTTCCCACCCAAGACCCAGATTTGCACCGTTTGAAATCAGGTCTCCATAAACACATCTGAGATTAAGGGGAAAAGACAAGGAAGTGGGGGTTCCTTGAGACTGTTGTCTTGATTTTTGGACTGAGATCAAACTGTTCACCAACTGTTTTCCTTCAGGCTGTGGTCCAGTTCCCTGTCGGAGTGGCCTTTCAGTGGAAAGCCAATTTGTGAAAACACAGTGAGAATAAAGCAGAATGTCTCTGAAGGCTTGTTTACCTATCACAGTGGTTCTAAAAATGTGATCTATGGTCTTTGCGGGTTTCTGGGAGTAGCTTTCAGGAGATCTGAGAGTCAAGACTATCTTCATGGTGATACTAAGGCATTATTTTCATTTTTCACTAATATTTACACTAGGAATACAAAGGCAATGATGGGTAAAACAGCTGGCACCTTGGTACAGATGAAGGCAGTAGAAAGTTGTAGTGGTAGTTATTGTAATCTTCACTGCCATACACTTGCATTAAACACACACACACACACACACACACACACACACACACACACACACACACACACACACCTAGTTTTGCTTAAGAATATTCTTGATGAAACAGTAAAACTTATTTATTTTATTAATCTCAATCTCTGAGTACATGTCTTTTTAATATTTGGGTGGGAAGAAATGAGACATACACATAAGGCATCTCTCCTGCTTACTGAATTATGATTGTCCTGAGGAAAAGTCTTCCAGCAATTGTTTGAGTTGCAGGTTAGTTCATGGAATAGAACTTTTACTTGAAAGAGTAAGTTACAGATGGACTACGGCCAATCAGAGTTGCATACTTGGTACACATTTTTTTAAATGAATAAAGTGATTGTGGCCCTTCAGGGAAAGGAACCAATAATGTTTGTTGCCAGTGAAAATCAGAATTTTGGAAATCTTGTGTCTGTCCCTGTGAACTTGACTTTCTCCCTAATACTTAAAAGCTTTTCTATGGCAATATTAAACGTGATTTTTAAAAATATTAACTAATAAAATGTGTCAATATTTGGAAGATTTATATATCTCATAAATTAATATTTTCCACATGGAAATGCATGACATTACAAAATCATGCCTAGGAAAAAATGCATTCAAATTGTAAGAGGGAGCTGGGAATTTTACTATACCAGAGTATACAGAGTTCACTGGTATGGTTTCAGATTCCACATTGCCACTATCCTTTAAAAACTACCAATTGCAAAAAAACAAACAAACAAAAAAACCCAAACAAAAACAAAACAAAAAACAAAAACAAAAAAAACAAAACTACCAATTGCCAAATTTTGGTGTAGCAGTAAAAAAGACCATCCATAATGATCTTAAAAGGCAATTAAAATGCTCATCCCGCCCTGACCAGTTTGGCTCAGGGGATGGAGCATTGGCCTGTGGACTGAAGGGTCCCAGGTTCGATTCCGGTCAGGGGCATGTACCTTGGTTGCGGGCACATCCCCAGCGGAGGGTGTGCAGGAGGCAGCTGATCGATGTTTCTTTCCCATTGATGTTTCTAACTCTCTATCCCTCTCCCTTCCTCTCTGTAAAAAATCAATAAAATATATTTTTTTAAAAATGCTCATCCCGCTTCAGATATGAGTGAGGATGATTTTGTTAAACCAAACCAGTTTTTCAGCTCTTCTATTGTCAGACTCTACAGAGAGTTGCAAAATGCAAAATAATGCCCTTCTTCTCATTATTTTTTTGAAAAAATATGGCTATTTTGAATGAAAAGATATTCTATATGTTAACATGCATTAGGTTACTATTACCTTTAAATAAATAACAATAAATATTTAACATATTCTTGTATTAATTTCTAGCACAGTTAGTATGGGTAGATACCCACATAAACAAAAGTTTCTGTGATCCTCAGTATTTTTTAAGAATGTAAAAGGGATGTCCTGAGACTATGAAGTTTAAAAACTGCTACTTTATCCAGATATTTTGGAAAAAATTTTAGAGTAAATTAAACAAAAAATTGTCTCATTTTAATATCCCACAATGTTATCAAATCTGAGAGCAAAGAATTATTTTGTAACATTTCATTTTTTCATTCATAAACCAAATTTCATGTCATTTACCACAAAATTAAGGTACATATTTTTCTGTTAAGTTCCAAATGATTTCTATAATTATCATTTTGTAAGATAATATGTAATTATGCAAATTACAATGAGAAAGATATCATAATCAATAGACTAAACAAATTGTCTTTGGAGGTAGTTTTTATTGGTTTGTTTGTTCCCTTGTTTAAGTCACCTATAGTAGAAACTATGGGTGCCCAGATCCCTTTGCTGTACTGGGGCTCCCATCCTCCACCTGTATGGCTGTTGACTGCTAAGGGCCCACAGCTTCAGTCTTTTTGAAGGATTGCCCAGGAGGTTATGTGTCACTCTTGGCAGGTGACTGCCAGTGGCTGACATGATATATATATATATAATGCAAATCGACAGGAAGGCAGAACGACCAGCTGGCTATGAGGCACACTGACCACCAGGGTGCAGACATTCAATGCAGGAGCTGCCCCCAGCCCAAAGGCCCCAATCGCCCCATGGGGAACTGGGAACCAGGGGTGGGTGGCGGCAGCGGTGGGCGGGGCCAGCTTTCAGCAGCTGGGGAAGATGGCCCTGGTCCTAGGCCAGGCCTAGGGACCCTACCTGTGCACAAATTTTTGTGCCAGGCCTCTAGTGTGGTATAAAAGGCCAACCCTTGCCTCCAAGCAAGACGTACTCTAGGCAGGACCTACTCTGTGTGCAACTTTTGTGTTCCAGAGTTTTTCATGGTTCAGGCTGAAGCTAGATCACAACAAAAATCACTTCTTTTTGGGTTTTTCTCTTTCCCTATCCTGTCCACTCACTTTCCTTCAGATTCCTCCTGGAATCAATCCCTCAGAGCCTGGGACAAGCATGCTTGTTTTAGATACCCCACCTTTGACATCCACTTTAGACAAAATTTCATTTGTTCTCAGGGGTGAGGGAGTAGGAAGCGCAGATGGTGCATTTTGGGTACCTGCGTTGAAATCAGTGGAGTGAGAATGTGTCCACTACAACCATCATCCTTTCATTCTATCTCCTAATGATAACTGTAACTTTATAACCTAAATTTCCGTTGTCATTCAAATGATGACTATAGGGGTTCATTATAAAAACAAAGTATAACTATTCAATCTGTGCCAAGGTGCCAGTTTTGCCCATCGTTGTTTCTGTATTATTAATATAAATATTAGTGGAAAAGGCAAATCATGGTTCTGAAATGGAATAATTTGTTCCCCCAGAGACATTTAGCAATTTTTAGTTGTCATAAATGGGAGGAAGATGCTATTGGTTTTGTTGGCTAGAGGCAGGGATTCTGTTAAACATCCCACAATGCAGAGAATAGCTACCTAAAACAAAGAAGTATCTGACCTGTAATTTTAATAATGCTGAAGCTGAGAAACTTGATTGAAATAAAAAAAAAATCTGATACAGTGTTATTAATGGAGTAAGGCCTTTCCATAAAAACTATTTGGTAACTCAGACTTTATAATACTTGTCCCCTTTAGGAGAAGATATAATAATGTATGTTTTCTTTTCCTTGTCTAAGCGCATAGAAACTCATGGGATAACATAATCAATTTCAACACCCCTACAATCTGCCCCTGAAATTGGCAAAAGTAATGAAGGCAGAAATTCTGTTAGCTTCAAAGTTCTGGTTTATGTCAAATTAATTTGACTAAAATGATGAGACCAAAACTTTAGGCAAGTACATTTCTCATTTCCTTATGTTTTTAAGACACAGCCCTGGAGAAAATGTTGAACAGGCGATAGCTTTTACTCTCAGAATTTTATGGGGCCATTCTCAGCACTGAGAATATTAGCACGTTTAGCACAAAGCCACTGTGCTTACAGTAGTTCATGAGATAATTGCCTTTGAGACCTTTCTGTTCTGGTTTAAATAAAAATGAATACTTTGAAGTGCTAGGATGCACTTAATTTTTAAAGAATAAAACATTCATATAAATCAATTAATCAATTAGCCTTTGCCTTTGACCTTGAATGGCTCATACTGACTGCCGAGTATTCATCATGGAAAACATGGACTTTTCATTTCTTTTCATTGTTAGCAGGGCTACTTGTTGCAGCCAGATATTTTTTTTCTCTAACTTGTTTTTGTCATGGTGATACGTCCACTGCATGCTATCCTTTTTGACTCAAGGCATTTTCAGATTCTTTGAAAAGAAAGTTGTTTCTTCACTCTCCCCCACCCCCCATAAAAGTTCTTCTAATGATTTGTCCTCACTCGGTTCTATCCCTAAATCTGGGAGCAAAAACTCCTTTTGGTTTGCTTGTTCATGAATGTGTTTATGTATGAATGGTCTCACTTTTACCACAAAAGACTAATTGGCAATGGGCCTTTTGGCTCAAGTGTTTGTCTTTTGTTCTATTATCTGTCCTGGCCCAAGTTCAAGCATGTCCTTTAGCATCTCCTTCTGTGATGTGTCCTGTCTTTGCAGGTAAGAACTCTAGGTGTCTGGTCTTAAGCCAAATATTCTCACCCTGAGTAGAACTGGCCCCACAAATGCCTTTGATCCTGTTCTTAAAGAAGCTCGTCTTCACCGCCTCTTGTTTTACTGTGGATTACATATTGCAAGGGTTTGGGTAATGGATAAAGCATGAACATGTTCCAGGCATTTTGAAAGGAAATATACTCTGTAAGAATTGAATGGTGGTCACATTTCTTTCCCCTGCAAGAAATTTTTCAGTCACGGCCTTTCAGCAAATTTGCAAAGAAAAGACGATAAATACAAATGGAGTCATGGTTATTTCAGCGCTTTGAAATGTCTTTTTTTTTTTTAAAGCAAAGGTTTGCAGCTTGAAACGTTGACAATCTAGTATTTTCCCCCTTAATCTCTAAATATAATGGGTTTCTGTAGCACTTTCTAGTTCACAATTCAGAAATGGATTAGAGACCATTACATTTCCTGTATTATTTAAAATGTGCATTGGTGATACAAAGCTTACCTGTACTGGTCATGCTCCTAGCTATGATTTATGTAGTAATATATAAATTATAGGTGTTCGTTAAGGTTGGAATATTAGAAATATTTTTGTAATTCTAACAGTATGCCATTATGGGAATCATCGATAAGCTGTATTAGAAATAAAGTGTATTTCACATGGATGATTAGCTATGAACATTTGAGACAGACTGCGTCTTTGTCATATTGTACAGTCTTCTCTCTCACCATGTTTAGTAACGAATAAACTTTACTATGTAAAGATTTGTTTATTTAAAAGTCAAAGCATGGCAATCTTTCCAATCCATTTTCCCCAGCAGCTTGTTGATTTGGATATTGCTTATTTTGCAGTTCTTCCTCTTTTCCCTCCCCGACAAATGATCAAAGGCAAATGATGGATGGTTGCTCAACTTCTTATAAATGCAGCCTGTTTTAGCACTTTTTCATACCTGACTTTCATCGCTCGTGTTGATTGATGTTATGTTATTTACCAGACAGTGAGGGGCTACGAGTTTCTAACATTCAGGGTGAAACATGTGAGGCAGTAGGCAAGGCGGAGATGTCCTGCTGGGGCAGGTTAACGGCCCATCGTGAACTGTGCACGCTGGGAATGCTTCCTATCTTCTGAGGCCAAGTTTACGTGTGGGGTAATTTTTCTATCCTTTTGCAGATTTTCATCTTTAATTGCCTTCAGTTTCTTTAGAAGGGTGGATGATTGGTCTTGAATGGTCTGCCTGCTGAAAACACCTATACATAACTGGTATTTAGGAACCAGATTCCTCTTTCTCTTTCCCTGTTTTGGCAATATTATTGCATATCAGCACCTACCTAGTATTTGTGCAGAAGGGAGTAAATTTGTTGTTTGTACTGCAGAGCCAGAGAACCATCTACTTCACTGATGTTCTCTGAGGACTTAACATAATTTTGGTTACGTGCTGAGAACAGAACTCCTAAGTGCTTTGCGGTTAAATGAATGACAGGCAATGAACGACTTAAATTCTAATTTGTCAGTCTCACTTTGTCTTTCCATTTTGAGAAAATGAGAGAGGGCATCAAACATGTAGTTAAAATATGATGTGTAGACTCTGGATTTAGCTTTATAAATTGTTGTTTGCTTTGGTTATACCATGATTACACCATGACGACAGAGAGATGTTTGTGAATCAAAGCAAGGAAAAATAGAAAATTTATGTATGCAGGTTGAAGTAACACACAATCTTTTGATGGGGTAAGTGTTGGGAATAACAGTTCCATTAGTCTCTACTTTGTTAATCTAGAACTTTGAATTTCTTTATAGTCCGTTTTCAGGTCATATTTTAGTTTTATGGTGTGTTTTTTTACGATAACAAATTAATTGAGCATTAGAAAACATCATTCATTTTTGGATGATATAGCATTTCATGTAATCATGCTTAGATTCTTGAAACCAAAGCAGTACAAACAAACCAGAATTTCCATAAGATTGACATAAACGAATGAAATATCATTTGTTGATTTTTAAATGAACTTCAGATTGGTTTGATTTTGGGTAGGAGACCCTTTAGTAGGCAGGCTAAACAGAGCATTTGCTGGTGTTTCCAAGAGTTTACAACAGAGAGAAATTAATATTTAGTGTGCCACTTCACAGGCATGCACAGATTTAAAAGCTGCAAAAATACTGAAATAATCTAATATGAATTTATCATCAATTTCACAAAATGATGAAAATTGGTTTTGTTCTGTTTTAAGGAAATACTATCATAACATAATGAACTGTATGCAACATTAAAGCAGCATTCTGTAAATAAATTGTCAGGTATGTAGTTACAGGTTCAAAGGACTAAAGACCAAGGAACTTCCATACAGTGGCTAAGAATTTATAACAAGTTCTAACAGCATTGTAAACTGCTTAAAAATACTTAATGAAGTTGCTAGATTTATTAATGGGCACTTTTAAAGAAAAATTGGCAATAAAACAATAGCATTTGTTTAAACAGAAAAAAAAATCTCCTCTGCATTCCTTCTTTTGAAAGGAAACAGCCGCGTTATGGGTGTTCTCATAGTTTTATGTTGAAACACGGCACCTTTTCAAAAACTGTCAAGTTTAGTGTTTCAAAGACATGTTGAAGAAACAAGACAGCAGGTACCTAAATAAATGTGCTGATTGCATAAAAACTGCTTCTAGTTTTGTTTAGGTGATGTTAGAGCTTCTGAATGGAGTGTGGTTTTAAAGGTTAAATATTCAAAGGCAAAGTTTTCCTTTTAGAATAATGTATATAACAAGTGACCTTAAGGATTTCTGTTGTCTAGGTAACAATTCTGGTCAATTCAGAAATGTAGTTTAACCCCCATTCTTTAAATTTCTAAACAAGAGTATTACAAATATTCCAAAATATTATCCATTGATATAAGAGATTACAGTTTAAGTTTAGTTACTTTCAAAATAGAAGAAAATTGGGTTATCAAGCAAAGCTGGTTCTTAAAACACCCACTATATTTCCACAATGACATGAGCAACCTGAAGAGAAGTAAAAAACACTGTTCTTTCACTCAAGTAACTTGTCATTTAATTGATAGCATTAGATTAGTATACAAAGCCATTAGGGAAATAAATTAGTAAATAGTCAAGTAGTAGTTAAAGCTTTGAAAAATATATCTCAGTGATTCTATCTGTTGTATGTCGTCTAGGAAGCTCAGAAGATCATTTTATGTTCAGTTGATTCTAGCTTGACTTAAAAATTAAACAAACAAAAATCCAATCAACAATGAAAGGGGGTCCCTCTACCCGTTGGCAAAACAAACAAACAAGCAAACAAAAAATCCCAACAATAGAAATAACAACAAAAAACAAAGTGCTCAAACAAATGACTGGAACAATTTTAAAAATTGAAAGTTTGTGGGCTTGTAATTAAATTTAACTTGACTAAAAATAGACAAAAATAATCTCAATGGACAGGGTTATTTCTAATGAGGTTAAATCCACTAACATAGAATTGACCATTTTAATGTGTATAATTCAGTGGCATTCAGGACACTCACGATGTTGTGCGCCCATCAAGTCCATCTGGTGCTAAAACATTTTCATCAGCTCCAGTAGAGATCCCGGACCCATTAAGCAGTCTCTTTTCATCCTGCTCTCTTTACAGCCCCATCAACAATGAACCTGCTTTATGGCTCAGTGAGTTTACCTAGTCCAGACATTTGAAATAAATGGAATCATCTATAATAATAAAAGGGTAATATGCAAATCAACTGAAGGGCCGAACAGTGGAACAACCATCCTGACAACCATGCTATGACAACCACTGGCACCAGGCCAGTTAAGGCTGGTGCTATGCAATTGGTTGGGGGTCCCGCCATCGCCCCATGATCACCTTGCAGAGGGAGGCCCAGGCCACAGACCTGTGGGCTGCGGTGGGTGGGCAGGGCCTGCTTCTGTGGGTGATTAATTGCGGTACTCCTGCACTGCAAGAGGGCACAGACTGGCTGAGGGACCCACCGCTCCAGTACACACATTTTGTGCACAGGACCTCTAGTACACTATATAATCTTTTGTGTCTGGCTTCTTTCACTTAGCATAATATTTTGAAGGTTCATCCATGTGAAAGCATTTATCAGTACTTCATTCCTTTTTATGACTGACTAATATCCCATTGCATGGATAAGTCATTAATAGACAGATGCTTTGCAAATATTCTCTTCTATACATCGTTTTTCACTTTCTCGATAGTGTTCTTTACCACATTGTAATTTTGATGAAGGCCAATTTATCTATTTTTTTTTTTTAGTTGACTGTGCTTTAGGTGTCCTATATAAGACTTTATTGCAAAATCCAAGGTCTTCAATATCTGTTTTTTTTCTAATTTTGGAATTGTTCATTTTTAGTCCATAAAAACACAAATGCTTCTTGCCTGTTGATCTTGTAACTTTGTTGAATTTATTAACTCTAATACATTTTTTGTGACCTCTTTAGGGTTTTTCTACATATAAGATCATGTCATTTGTAGAATGAAACAGTTTTACTTCTTTCTTTCCAATTTGGATGCTCTTTCACTTCTTTTTCTTTTCTTTTCTTTTTGTTTTGTTGTTAATCCTCACATGAGGATATTTTTCCATTGATTTTTAGGGAGAGAAGAAGAGAGGGGGAAAGACAGAGAGAAACATCAATGTGAGAGAAACACATCGCTTGGTTGCTTCCTGCAGGAGCCCGGACCAGGGCCTGGGCCAGGGAAGAGCTGGCAACCAAGGTACATGCCCTTGACCGGAATCAAACCCAGGATCCTTTGGACTGTAGGGCGACACTCTATCCACTGAGCCAAACAGGCTGGGGCTCTTTTTCTTGTCTAATTACACTGGCTAGAACTTCCAGTACAATGCTGAATAGAATTACTAAAAACAGCCTCTGTATGATTATTGATTAGAAAGTTTTCAATTTTTCACCATGGATATGATGTTTGTAAGCTGTGAGTTTTTAATAAATGCCCTTTATCAGAATGAGGAAGTTCACTTGTATTCCTTGTTTGTTAAATGTTTTTTATCATGAAAGGGCGCTGGATTTTTTTCAAATGCTGTTTGTGATCACTGGAAATGGACACATGATCCTCCCACCATTCTATAATGTGGTGTATTGTATTGATTGCTTTTTGTATTTTGAACCACTCTTACATTTATGGGACAAATTCCACTTGATCATTGGTTATAATCCTTTAAATATGCTTCTGGATTTGGTTTGCTACTATTTTCTGGTGTATTTCACATCTATATTCATGAAGCATATTAGTCTATGGTGTTCTTTCTTTGGCATGTCTTTGTCTGGCTTACTATGAGGGTAATTCTGACCTAATAGACTGAATAAAGAGATATTCCTTCTTCTTCTACTTTTTGGAAGAATTTGAGAAGGATTGGCATTAATTCTTCTTTAAATGGTTTGTCGCATTTACCAGTGTCATCATTTTTAGAAGTTTACTTTTATACGTGGGTAAATATTGATAATTAAATTGAAGGTATGAAAATTTAAATGAAAATGTTTGGGATTTGGCAATAATAAAAAATTCACAAACACTAACCCTTTCTGCCAAAACAATGGCTCATACCACTTTCAAAATGAAATGATATATTTAGAAATATAGGAGAGGGGGATAAAAATAATTTTATGCCATAGACAAAGCTTAACTTCTATTAGGTAGACTCTACACATATAAAATATGTTGACAATATGAGGTAGTTATCCAAATAAATAGGAATATAATTGAGAAATGAATGTTATAATCTATTCAGACATCTACCTTGATTTTCCATTTCACTTAACCATACACAAATAATCAGAGTTACTCTTAATTGGAAGTTTGTTTAAACTAGAAAGAGAAAAATATTTTACAGTTTATTTTCTCAGTTAGATTCATTTTTTCTGAGATGTCAAGTTAATGTTTTTAAAAAGCTTATATATATATATATATATATATATATATATATATATATATATATATATATAAATATATATATATAGTTGGTCATATGTAATAGTTGGTCATTCAGATAACAAACTAACTAGATTTGAAAATACAGAGCTATGGTTTATATGTCACATATACATCTCCTAGATACCAATATTGATATTATCATCGTGAATATTAGTTTCAAAAGAATGTTTGAAAAGACGCATGGATAGTAATGCTTTCAAGGTTTTGAGTGATGATGGTGGACAGCCATTAGAATAACACAACTGCATACCAATTTATTTTTGAGAGGGTGGAAATGGTATTAATGTTCCTGTCAGAATTAAAGAGATACATAAGCACAGACCAACCTTTAGAGGCAGGAAGTTGGTAATTTTGCCACCTCTTAACATAAGTATACCATACGAAAAGCAATATATGCCTGCTTGAAATTTCAAAAATGTAAGCACCCTGAATTGGCATAATGTTTTGGTTACTGGCAGCCCTTTCAGAGGAAAACATTTAGAGGTAGCTCCTGGGTGAATTATACTAGAATTTCTCAAGATAAGGGATTTGTATCAGAAGGTTTGGCTTACTATGACATTTTATGTAGTATTTCTATTATTAAAACAACTGTGAATATCTTTTGAGCCTTTTTTTCTGGTTGTTACCTAGTAGTAACATATGTCAGCCCTTGGACTTTAAGGTATTTATAAACCAAGACTACTCAGTAGTTGAAATGTCTGGCATACAGGCAGGCAAGTGTTCAGTAAATACGTATTGAATGAATAATCTTATAGTGAAGACAAAGCATGAACTGGACAGAATCAGTAAATTTTAGGGTCATGTTATGAACTATGACCATTTAGATCTGAAATCTTAACTTGCCTAGACTTAAGTTTCCTTGAATTAAGGAGTTGGGTTAGTGTATTTCTTAAGTCCCTCTAGCTCCTAAATCCTATGACATAGGTTCAACACTAGACTTGTTAGTACCTTTTCAACTGAACTCAATTCTCAATGTCTTACACCAAATCTTATAAGAAGTAAGGCATTGAGTGGTCTTGCTATATCACCTGGATTTATTTTCCTTACTTGAATTGCTATAAATGTATTAAAATTAATCACCTATAAGTGCAGGTACTATACTCAGACATTTTCTAAGTATCAGACATGGTCTCCACTCTCAAGGAACTTATAATCTAGTGTAGAAAAAAGAAATTTACAGAGTGAGATAAAAGGAGATTTACAGTTGTTTGGATGGAAAATAATAATGCTGGAATAAACTCTGTGCCTCATGTACTCATGACTGTAGACCTACTTTTGCTCCACCCTGCATACAAAATGATGCAACTAACACAAGGAAATAGGGGGAGATGGACATGTTTCATAATTTCTTTGTTGTGAGTCTAGACTTAGTTGAAACTTGAAATTAGTAAATTACCTATGAAGAAGGAAATAGCAGAAGCTTTAGACAAAAACAAAACAAAGCAACTTTGTGAACAGAAGTAAGGAAACTTGTATTTTAAAGAGCATACCCATTTTTCCCTGAATCCATTCTAAACCCTTATTTTTCCTGTCTAATCTTTCTCCAGATAAAACAGCCTTTAGGGCAGTCTGTCCCACATTTTTATATTTATGGTCCCATTGAATCATAGCCACGATTTTTTAAAAATATATTTTTTATTGATTTCAGAGAGGAAGAGAGAGGGAGAAAGAGATAGATACCTCAATGTTGAGAGAGAATCAACATTGGCTGCCTCCTGCATGCACCACACTGGGGGGTCAAACTCACAACCCAGGCATGTGCCCTGACTGGGAATCGATCCATGAACACAGGTTCATAAGTTGATGCTCAACCACTGACCCATGTCGGCCGGGTGCCATGATTTTTGTTATACCTTTCCCCTATGCACTTAATGTTTCCCTATACACTTTCTTATGTACTAATGTTTTCCTTCAATTGATTTACTATTTTTACTTAAGCAAATGCATTTGAGAAGAAGTTTGAGTAGAAACCCAAATCATTATATATGGAGATGATTATCTATATATATATAAAAGCCCAAGTGACCGTCTCAACTGAACAGATTACCGAACAGGCTGCATGGGCGACCAGACCAGCAGGGGGGTTAGTGAGGGCTGACCAAATGACTGAGCAGCAGGCTGTATAGGGCGACCAGGCCTGAAGGGGGGTTAGTGAGGGCTGACCAAATGACTGAGCAGCAGGTTGCATGGGGCAACCAGGCTGGCAGGGTCGTTAGTGAGGGCCGACCAAACGACTGAGCAGCAGGCTGCTTGGGGTGACCAGGCTGGAGGGGATGCAGTTGGGGGCTATCAGGCCAGCAGGGGGGCAGTAAGAGGTGACCAGGCCAGCAGTGGATGCAGTTAGGAGAGACCAGACTGGCAGTGGGGGCAGTTGAAGGTGACCAGGCCAGCAGGGGAGGCAGTTAGGGGCAATCAGGCAGGCAGGCAGGCAGGTGAGCAGTTAGGAGCCAGTGGTCCTGGATTGTGAGAGGGATGCCCGACTGCCAGATCAGGCCTAAACCAGCAGTCGGACATCCCCTGAGCGGTCCCGGGTTGGAGAGGGTGCAGGCTGGGCTGAGGGGACCCCTCGCCCCCATGCACGAATTTTATGCACCAGGGCTCTAGTTATAAAAATAAAAGAATTGCATTATTTTATTTCTGTGTCCTGATGCCTTCTTGAAGCTTCTGCACCTGAGACCTGCTCTTCTGTTTATAAAATGGAAACTTACCATACACTTAAGGAGGTTATTAAAAATGTACTGTTCCCAAATGGAGACTTCCTCCTAGAAGAACTCAGAACTAATGAGAAGCACTGAAAAAGAATGGCAAGAGGGTAACTGTGGCTGTCCTCTTACAATACAAGTCTGTGTTTATGCATATTTCTTCTGAAAGGAAGACACTGCTTATCTTCTGGGGAGGCTGGAGGGACCATTGTTAATAGTCTTTCCTTGGCTTTTGTCAGATGTTAAACTTGCAGAGATAATTTGTGGTTTAGTGACTCACAGATTGAATATCAGTATTAGGGCTACTACCAGTCAGGTTTTCCAGGAAAATATCATTGCATTGGACTCTCTACCTGAAGCTGAGTCAAATGGGAAAATGTGCTGTTTAAATTCTTTTTCTTTTGTCATCTGTGGTGAATTTTTCCAATGATAAAATGAATTGATTTTCCTGTGTAATCTCTGACAGCAGGAGAGGTCAGGCAATAAATAGAGGAAAACCAGGAGCTGAATGTGATTTGCAATGCTTGCAGCTCGCAGATAGCAGTGATAGAAATTTGGGCTTTAAATAAATACAGTTTACAAATTTAATTTTGTTGAAAGCAAGATATACCCATACTAGTAGGTCATAAATAACTATCCCAACTACATTTACTAGCCCCTGATCAGCAAGAGCCCCCTTGCTTAGAAATAGCTGTTATTCTTATTTAACACTAGTAATCACCAGCTGGGAACTTGAATTCAAGTCCAATTATAATTGTTATCATCATTGTTATAGAATAAATTAAAATATTATCTTATTTATTCAATTTGCCTTTCAACTCAACTAGGTGACTCACATACATTATATGGTTTAATTTTCACTAAGGCTCTGTGATATAGATATTATCTTTATTTTTTACAGATGATACAATAAACCCTCTTAAGGAGCTTGAAGAAACAATTTATATCAATCTAGCAAGACACTTATTTCTGTTTATTACCTAGGTATCTTTGAGAAAGAGTGAGCTCATAAATATTGCATAGTTACATGCAAAGTCATAGAACATCTCCCACATGAGAGTCCTAAGTAGTTCTTCCAATCCTTAATATTTGGTAATAAAATGCAAATGATAACAAGAAAAGGGCCAGGGGCAATTTAATTATTATTGTTAATAACAAATTATAAATGTTTTCTATAGAAAGCAGCATATTAAGAATTGCAGTCATACGTGAGATGGTCATCAACCATTTTTCAGGATGCCACATTTCAAGTGGAGCTATTAATAATTCCATTTCTTGTGTATTTCAATCTCATTTCACAATGTGAAATTGTTAAGAGATATACATTTATCAAATATGGTGCATAATATTACTTATTTGTCATTACTTCCCTCAGTACATAGGATTTTTGTTGCATGATCAATAGGACAGTCTTCTCTTGAGAGAAGGCAGCTAATCTCCCTGCCTAGTTTGAGGTGGGTGACATAAAAACATTAAAAATTTTTCTCTGGTTACTTTTCGTTAATCATTGTTTTTTCTTATCTTCAGACCCCTTTATCAATAAGTCTGCTTCTTCAATGTGGCCTCAAAACATGAATGTTTACTGGCCCATCATCCTATGTAATAAAAGGCTAATATGTAAATCAACCTAATGATGGAATGACCAGTCACTATGACGTGCACTGACCACCAGGGGGCAGATGCTCAATGCAGGAGCTGCCCCTGGTGGTCAGTGCACTCAGTCAGAAGCTGGGCTCACTGCTGGTGAGCACAGAGGCATTGGCGGGCATCTCTCCCACCTCCATGGCAGCGCTAAAGTGGTCCGACTGACGGCTTAGGCCCCGCATCCCCCGAGGGCTCCTGGACTGCGAGAAGCCACAGGCCTGGCTGATCCCACCCTCCAGTGCACGATTTTCACACACCAGGCCTCTAGTATTTAGATAAAATAGCTGTTATAGTAATGTAACAAAGTGACCTCAGTTTGGTCTGGACTCAGAAATTATTTTTACCTCATATGAGGAGAGACTAGAAAAATGGTTCATTAAAAATTATAAGAAATGACTTTGTTAAGAGAAGTGTATTAGTCAGGGTTCTCCAGAGAAACAGAGCCAATTGGATTTGTATATATACAGAAAGAGATCTATTTCAAGTAACTGGCTGCTCATGTGATTGTGGAGGCTTGGCAAATCCAAAATCTGATGGGTGTGACTGGAAGGTTGGAGGCTCAGGAAAGAGTTGAAGTGTGATTCCAAAGGCAGTCTACTGGACAATTCTCTCTTGTTCAGAGCAGTCAGTCTTTTGTGCTATTTGGATCTTCAACTGATTGGACTGGGCCTACCCACATTACAGTCTACTTTACTCAGAGTCCACAGATTTAAGTGTAAATCTCATCCAAAAACACCCTCAGAGAAACATTCAAACTAATGTTTGTCCAAATATCTTGGCACTGTGGCCCAACCAAGTTCACACATAATCAGCCATCACAAGGAAGAATCCATCTTTGAGGTATATTTTCCTGGAAAATCATTTTATAGTTACATTTAGAGAAAATTCTGATGTGGAATAGAGAGGTTTGAAGTGATGCCTCCAAAGAACTAAACTGCTCTGAATTCTATTGTTCAAGGCAATCTCCACAGATTTTGCTTTCTTTTCAGAACTATTTGTTTTCAAAATCTAGATTTAGACGGTCATACGTATTTTTATTATTGCTTGTTCTTGGTCTGTGTGTCTTGTCTGTCTAGCTAATGTTTGAAGTCATTGTTCCCTGGAGACTGAGAGCCAAGTATCCCAGGGAGGTCCTTGGGGGGATGGTGGTATGGGACTGCGCCATCTTTGTAAGTTATCCTTTGTGTTACTTTCCCCTATTGTAGGAACTTCAGCAGATCCCCTTACAAATAACAGCCCATTGTTGGTTGTGCTGTGGAGGTTTAAGTGGGAAGGACAACACTAGGTGGAAATACTCCCTGTGAAAGGTATTCCCTGGACAAGAGTATAGTGGATGCAGATTTTGGATTGAATCTTCATGTTTTTCCAAAATTCATATGCTGAAATTATAACCCCTAACATGATGGTACTAGAGGTCCGATGTATGAAAATTCATACACTGGAGGGAGTGTCCCTCAGCCCGTCCTGCCCCCTCTCACAGTCCGGGAGCCCTCAGGAGCGGGAGGCAACCCGGTGATCAGGAGAAGACAACGCCCCCATCACACCTCTGCTGCTGCCACTGCTGGCCCTTGTTACCTGAGCCTCGGACGGCCCTGGGAAGTTGGGGGGCTGAGGGCGGTCTGGCTGCACTGTGTGCCTGCTGCCCCCTTGGCTGGGCTGAAAGACTGTGGGACTCCGATGGGGCTGAGGGGACTGGGTGCCGCCATCTTTGTGACAGTGTGATGGTTAATTTGCATATTCTGTCATTTTTAGATGGGATTAAGAGATAAGGCCTTTGGGAGGTAATTAGTAATGAAGGTGAAGTCCTCATGAATATGATTAGTGGCCTTCTGCAACTCAGGAAGCAAGCCCATCAAACACCAGATCTGCACGCTCTTTGATCTTGGACTTCCCAGTCTCCAGAACTGTGGGAAATACATGTTTGTTAAGCTCCCAGGCAATGGTGTTTTTGTTTTAGCAACTGAATGGGTCCAGACAGCGCAACAGTGGCGGTTACAGGTGTAGCTGACACATTCAGACATTGAATACATCTTTACTATATTTTGTCCCCTCTGCTTTAGGAAGAGCACAGGGGACAAAAACAGAACAAAATAGAACACAGTGTCTATGCTCAGGAAATTTGAATTCTAATGTGGAGATACAGAGAATAAGCAAACAACAAAAAAAGTCAAAGAATAATGAGTGCCGGGAAAGAGAAGCAGAGTACTGTGGTCAGCATACTAGAGAGGCGCTATTCTAGAGAAAGTAATTTGAATTGGCTTCTCTCAGAAAGAGAAGACATTGAGTACAGACTTAAATGAAGTAAGGGAACGACCTGTTGGACTATCTGGGGCAAAAGTAAACTGTCGCCGAAACCGGTTTGGCTCAGTGGATAGAGCGTCGGCCTGTGGACTGAGGGGTCCCAGGTTCGATTCCGGTCAAGGGCATGGGCCTGGGTTGCGGGCACATCCCCAGTGGGAGATGTGCAGGAGGCGGCTGATCGATGTTTCTCTCCCATCGATGTTTCTAACTCTCTATCTCTCTCCCTTCCTCTCTCTGTAAAAAATCAATAAAATATATATATATATTTTAAAAAAAGTAAACTGTAGATGCAAAAGCTCTAAGACATAATAATATGTCATAATGGTAATGATATGGGGAAACAAGATAGTGGAGCCTCAAGCAGCACTTTGGATGGGAGATGAAGTAGACTTGTCCCCCACCTCCCCCACCTCAGGTGGTGCTATGTAACTAAGTGGGAAGGTCTTTTGTTTTATATGGTTTTGTTGGGTTAGTAAGGGCAAGTGGGTTAGGGATCACCCTCTCATGCTGGATCAACTGTAGACTTTACTGAGAAATCTGCTCTGGAAACATAAGTGAGAAAATAAGTCACCCTGATGTCAGCAAAGGCTGCTTTTCTGAAAGTACACGCTTACCGACCAATGGAAAGTGTCCACCGCCCAGCAAGACTGGTGGTTCAGAGAGAGAACCTCCTGGGATTTATAGACATGGCCTGTGTGTGTGTGTGTGTGTGTGTGTGTGTGTGTGTGTGTGTGAGTGTGTGTGTCCAACATCTTTTTACAAATTACAAAATTCGGTACTTTCTTAAGGAACAAAACAAATCGTGGCTCTAGAAAACTATTTACTTGTATTTTGCTCCATATCTCTAGTGCATCTCCTGCATCTGAAAATCACAAGCATCTTTCCTTCAGATCTGTCTTTGGCTTATTACCCCATAAGCACTGAAAAGTCCAGGCTGTTATTACTTGCAATTGCGGGGCAAATGTCAGCCTCTTTTCTATTCTGAGGGGAAATGTGCAATGTGGAAAAGAGGTCCACTTTGGCGCAGGTTTATCTTAACCTAAATTGAAGGGTTTTTGTGAAGATTACTGAATTGATGTTTTCAAAATTCTTTGGCATCTTCAGATAAAAACACAAGGGTTATTTTTACTATGATGGTAGTACTATATTAAGCAGACTTTTTCATTCTTTGCTATTAAATTTACTGGGGTGACAGTAGTAATAAAACCATACATGTTTCAAGTGTATAATTCTATAATACAAGACCTGCATACTGCTTTATGCCCTCACCACCCAAAATAAAGGCTCTTCCTGCCACCATTTATTCCCCCTTTGCTCTCTCCCACCTCCCTTCATGCGTCAATCACCATACTGCTGTCTTTGTTGTGTGTTTTAAAAAAATATATATTTTTATTGATTTCAGAGAGGAAGGGAGAGGGAGGGAGAGAGAGAGAGAGATAGAAACATCAATGATGTGAGAAACTCATTGATCGGCTGCCTTCTGCATGCCTCACACTGGGGGATCGAGCCCGCAACCCAGGCATGTGCCCTTAACTGGAATTGAACCTGGGACCCTTCAGTCTGTAGGTCTATGCTCTATCCACTGAGCCAAACCTGCTAGGGCTTGTTTGGGTATTTTTTTGAGTTTCAACCCCTCCCACCTCCAATGGAGCAGTTGTGGTTAAAATGACACATGTTCTCACTTGTGAGGTTATGAGAATATTTTGAAATATTTAAGATTTTTAAGGTAAACTATGCATGCATATAATGCCTTATTAAATTTGGAACATAATTTAGGATGGGAGATAAAGTAAATATCTATTTCTGCCACTTACACCATGCTTCAACAAAGAATTTTCTTGGCCATTGTGCTCCGTGAATCTGAGCTGGGATGTTTCACTATATAGAACATACTGTAGTTATCAAATGAGAATTCCAATAGGATAGAACTGTTCCATTCTACTGCCTCTCTAACCACTCCAAAGTTTCTTGATGCATCCAGCTCATGACAGTAAAGAGAAGAACACGCACCCAGAAACTAAAAGGCAGCTTTAGGAAATTATGTACATTTTATCTATTAAAACCTTTTAACCTTGGGGTTTGAGAAAACTTTCCTTTTCTTGTCTTTTAAAGCTGTGTTAAATAGTCACGTTGACCCACTTAATTAATCTTGAGCATATTATGCTGTGTTAGGTAAGACATACAGAGAAAAACAAGTATTGCATGATGTCACTTATTTGTGGAATCTAAAAAACCAAACTTATAAAAGGGGAAAATAAAATGGTGGTTGGGGGATGGGGAGGAAGGGCGGATGTTTAAAGGCATACACTTGCAAAGAGTAGGAAATAAACCCTAAAGATCTAATGCACAGTGTAGTGGATATAGCCAGCGATATTATATTGTGATCATCAAACTTGCTAAGAGACTAGCAGGTAATGATTCCAACCACGAATAGGAAAGTTTGAGTTCAAAATCCATTGCTGGCATATTCAAGGGATAGGAGGTGAAACTTCAAGCCCTAAATTGTAGGTCTATTGCTGTGTGGGATCTCTTCCTTTTCCCTTCCAGATACCCTCTCTACCCTGCTCTGGAGTTTGACCAATGGGTTGCACTTCAGTGAGTCTCTCTTTACTTCAGACTTTGAGTTGGGTCCAACCTATAAAGAGAGTGGAAGGGAAGCAGTAAGCTAGCTACGCCTCTCCACAAAATTTCTCTCTCTCGCCTCCCATCCCAGGACCTCTGTAAGCCTGGAAATGGTAATTGAACACCACCATTCCTACCTCCAGAATACTGCTCTAACTCTTATGGTTTCCTATCATCTTGCCCTCACCTTATAAATAGTCCCTTTATTACACTTTTGGCAGATTTATTGCCTCCCCACTGACTGCTTGATACAAACTTCAATCACAAAACTTCCTACTTATTTGGCCCATGAGCTGATAACATCTGTTATGCATCCATTGTCTTTGAGGTGCACTACTTATTTGCAAGATAATCAGAAAATTTATCATCATCATGGGACAGGGGAGGAAAAACAAACATTAATTTGTTCAAAAGAGTAAAATTAAACATGGTTTTAAATACGAAATTAAGATTTTCAAGAAAAACCTTAATAATATGGTGTTGGGCACAATTTATTTCCAATTTCAAAAGCACCTTAAGCACAACCATACCTCATGGTTCAGTTGAGTTCAGGTGAAACAAAGATCTGTATGAGAAAACATCTTCAATCAAAGAAGCTGATGGATAGTTCTGAAGAAAGGGATATTAATATCTACTCTAAAAACAGATATTGACAGCATAACTATACTATAATATTGTGATATGACAATATGGAAACAATAGGCAAAGTAATTCTATTCAAAGTGATTACGGGGCCATTCTTCACTTACCCATTGGCCTGGAAAAGATCTTGAGACATAGGGCTACCTTAAGGATCCCAGACACATTAATAGAATTTTAGAGTTTGCTTAAAACCTAGAAAATATTATACACTGAGTTGGTGTGATCTGATATTGCATACATGGTAATTAGGTCTGTTATGTTTGATCCAAGGAAGGCTTTCTGACACTGCTCAACTGAAAAATCTTGAATTTTTCGAGGAATGCCCATTAAATTGTATAACACTAAAATACAGACTTAAAAATATATACCACTTATCTAGTGTATTTCTTTTCTTGAACCTAATGATTGGGGATATGATTCTAGTCTAGTTCTCATTATACTTTTGTTGTAGAAAATAAAATATGTGTATTCATAGCACTGTGGCATCTCAGTCAGCAAATGAAAATGGGACTTCTCAGGTCCTCCTTCTGAGAGGAAAGTCAGCGGCATTTTCCTTTGAAAATGGGACTGTAATTGAAACAGGATATTTTTCTTCTACCACAGGAAGATGAGGGCTGATATTTTCTAGAGCTAAAACAAGTACTGATAGTTGCTCTAGTGTCCATAACTTTACACATTAAGTTTCTTTCTCCTGTGGCAGGAAGCAGAGAATATGTGCCACTAGCCAATGCCCGCTTGCTAGAGGCAAATATCTCTGCAAGTGCCACACCTAGACCCACTGTGGCACCTCCCTGAGAAAATGCTCCGTGGCCTGGAGTCCCCAGTCCTTCCTCCTCTGCACAGTCCACTCCAGCTTCTCAGTCTGGCAAATCGGTCCCAATGGCCCCGAGGACAGAAGCTGTCATTTGGTGCTTTGTCTCTGGGTATGCCAAATATTTCTGTGATGGCCTTCTCACACTGCATTTTTATGTGTCCATTTCCAGACCACACTGTAAATTTATTCATGGGACTAACCCTTGTCTTTGATGATGAGCAAACTCATTAGCAGGCCATATTGCTGAACTATTCAACACGACTCTGCTTCTCATTTATTTGCAGAAGAAATAGAGTAAAAGAACTTGTACTGAGTTGGTGAGGACCAGAAATTTGACAGCAGCGTAGTTCTCAAAAATGTCAGCTGACAAAGAGAAACTATGTCTTGTTGCTGATTGTATCCTCAGACAACTGTATGTCCACTGAGCACCAGTAAATATTTGTTGACTAAATTAAGAGAAAACAAAACAAAGGACCCCCAAACGTTTACATGTATCTTGCCTATAAAAGCCATCAGAATTTCCACTAAAATAACAGTTTTTAGCCATTTGCTGATTTGTGCTTTCTTTCAAGCTTTGAACATTTCTCCGGGGACAGGTTCACTTTCCTTTCAATATATTTATTTTTTTTATATTGAAATTTGGGGGTGGGGTCCCTCGGCCCTGGCTGCACCCTCTTGCAATCCGGGACCCCTCGGGGGATGTCTGACTTGCCTGCCTGCCTGATCACCCCTAACTGCCTCTGCCTGCCTGATTGCCCCTAACCGCTCTGCCTGCCTGATCACCCCTAACCGCCTCTGCCTTGGCCCCTGTGGGTTCATCTGGAAGAACTCTGGAATGATGTCCGGAAAGTGGTTTAGCTGTATGGTCTAATTAGCATATTATTCTTTTATCATTATAGATTAAGAAAGAAAGCAGTATACGTGTGTGTATGTGTTGTGTGTATTTGTGTGTGAGTGTATGTGGAGTGTGTGTGTGGTGTGTGTGTATGGCATGTGTATGTATGGTGTATGTGTTTGGTGTGTGTTTGTGTGTATGGTGTGTGTGGTGTGTGTGTATGGTGTGTATGTGTATGGTGTGTGTTGTGTGTATGTATGTGTTGCATTTGAGTGTATGTGGAGTGTGGTTATGTGTGTTGTGTGTGTGTGTTGTGTATGGTGTGTGCTGTGTGTATATGTATGTGTTGTGTGTGAGTATGTGGAGTGTGGTTATGTGTGTTATGTGTGTTGTGTGTATGTGGTGTGTGTTGTGTGTGTTGTGTGTGAGTGTATGTGTTGTGTGTATGTGGTGTGTGTGTTGTATGTGTTATGTGTAGTGTGTGTATGTGTTATGGGTTGTGTGGGGTGTGTGTGTGTGTGTATGTGTGTGTGTGTGTGTACACACAGTCTGTCAGAAAGGAAAAGCAGTTCTTCCCTTGATCATACTGAATTCACTGCAGAGTCCTGATGGCCACTCAGTTGACATCTGTTTCATGAAAGCAAAGGAGCGAGCAAGGTTGTCCCCATCTCTGTCTGCAGGGCTTTCCTTCTGCGTCACAGAGAGTGGCCTCCACTTCCGCGGCCCTTCCAGCCGATGGGCATTTGTTTTCTTCTGCTCTTGGCTTCCTTGGCGAAGCCTCAGGGTTGGAAGAAGCTGGGCGTGGGGGAGGGTTTGCCCCTGAATTTACGAACTGTCCATGGGAGGAACTTAAGTGCTGCAGTTCTCCAGTCACCATCGCTGATACAGGCAAAATAACCCTTGTGATCACCCCACAGTCCATAAAATGAGTGCCTTTTAATGGTGTGGGCATAGGAAAGGAAATATTAAGTTAATTGGACAGGCACCCAGGTGAGGTCTCAGTAGTAACTGCCTGTGCGTTGCTTTGACTTTCTCAGACGTTGTTGAGAGAACTCCCAAATATATTCTTGGCAAATGTGATTTCTTTCTTTCATTTCTTTTTTTGTTTTCAAAGCTCACCCCTGCCACTGAACCTTAACAATGACATTAAAAGGGCTATTTTTTTTTTTCATTTTCTTGTGGCCTCACTGAAAACTGTTTGCTCTTTCGTAAGATTGCAACACTTGGCACCAGGACAGAGGATTATGGCGACTAAATTCCAAGACTTCTTTTATGTACTTACTTCAAAGCAGGCTTGTATTTTCTTAGTATCCTTTACTAGTAGATCAGTCACCAATAAAGTAGAAGAGGATAATCCTGACCAAATTAAGAGGCGGTTTTCATGGTATATCTGATAATGCCCTTTACAGATAAAGGGCAATATGCACTTAAAATAATCTCTTAAAACTCTTTCTCCGAAACTTTTTTTTGGATCAAGTCTTACATTACATTTCCTGTATAAAAATCTGTAGTGTGTATAATAAAGGCATAAACTCCCTTTCCAGTGACTGCTCTGTCCAGGCTTCTCATTTTATTGTATTCCTTCTGTTTTATGGACTTTACAACGCTGACTTTCAGTTAACCTTGTGGCCCCAGGGCTAACCTTTTGATTTAAAGGTTTGACACTTAGAACTGTGTGGATTCTGTAGTTGCCTAGCGATCCAGCTAAGGATTCGGGGGACTCAGTGTGAGGAGGACGTGGAGCTTTCAGATCTGATGCGGGCGACCAGCTTCTGGCCCCACGGGGTGCAGAGAAGGTAGCACCAGATCGCTGGGAGTTTGAGTGTGTTCCCTGAAACTCCGTGATGGGGCCAGGGAGCTCCTCTTCCAGGATCAAGTGATGCTATGGACGCACTTCCAATAGCATGCAGCCCATTTCTCTAAGCTTTTGGCTGAGCCATGCATCGGAGACCTCCCATGTAGCCAAGCTTCTCTCTGCCCACTCTGCATGGTGGGTGCTAATGTGTTAGGGCAGGTGCACCCTGAACTGTCTTCATGCTCTCACCCTCTGGATGCTTGACTCTTTCCATATTCCCTCAACCCAGGAGGCTTCTTAGGGCTTCCTTCCAGGCTCTGCCTCTTTAACCAGTCAAATAATTCTCACCAACACCTCCTACTTATTTTCTCCTTACTCTTCGATTGTGATCACTGATCCAGTTCTGAAGACTAACCCCCTTTACCTCCCCATCAATTCTCTCTGCTATTACACCAAGTGTAAAAGTCTCGAGAAATGTCTATCCCTCAGTGGATTGATTAGACCCAGTAGCCGTGTCTCCCTCTGTCAATAAATAATTTGTAACCCCACGTCACACAAAGACTGATGTCTTCTCTAGAAACTCTTGTTTTCCTAACTTGCCCTGTCAGCTCTGTCTCTAGGTCTTAGCTTGATTCTGAGTTTGATCCCTGCTACTGAGAAAATGGTGCTCTGTTGATACTCTTATCACTTCCATTGTAAACTCATGTGTAAATTCAAATTTATCTCTCATTTAATACAATGCATTTAACATGATATATAGGTAGAAGGAATCCATAATTTGAAGGCAGAACACTTGAGTTTGGGACCTAGCTTAACTTCTTGCAAATTCTGTTCTATAATCATTGAAAGTGAATAGCATTACCAGTATGACATGTGTTATCATAGTATTTTTGTAATGTTTTTCCTCTTCCCTTTTATTCTCCTTATGAGGGCTCTAGGTCATCTATTTGTGGAAATACCAGACATGTCTTTGTAAAATACTGCTTTGATAAAGTACTTGCCCAAAGTCGAACTTCTTGGTGTAATGCTTAAGAACTACCACATACTTATTCTAAATTCTCTGCTCTCACCAGACCTCATTTCTGAGCCCAGTAAGGAACTGGGATAATTCTCCAGTCATACCTCCGCTAACTGCCCTCCTTTTGCCTATCTTAATCTAATCTATTATTCAAGTCCCCAAGCCCCATCTTACCTTGATTTCCCAGATATCAACGTATTCATTTCATTTAATAACAAATTGAAGCATTCGCACCACCTAGAATTTTGCCTTGTTCATTGTCTAGATGCCTGAATTATGTTAGTATTGTATTAATTGTTTTGTAGCCCACTGATTACTGCTTCACAATGTATGCTTAAGAAAACCTTCATTTTCTTTGCCTTGGTTTTCTGATACATAGAATGAGGAGCATTTCCTTTTTCTTTTCATAGGTCTTCATGAGATTTTATCAGTTAATGAAAGCATTATGAAAGGTTTCATTTTTTTAAAATCCTTACCTGAGGATATGTTTTTTTATTGATTTTATAGAGAGGAAGGGAGAAGAGAGAGAGAAAAATGGATCCGTTTCCTCACATGCATGCCTCAAACTGGGGATTGAACTCAGCCTGCAACCTGGGTATGTGGCCTGGCCAGGAATCAAACCTGCAACTTTTCTGGTGTATGGAGTCAAGGCTCCAACCAACTGAGCCAACTGACCAGGGCTGAAATATTTCTTGAAGAAAGATTAATATACATATTTATATTTGGCTGCCAGTTTTATTTTTCTGTTTCTTCTTATTATTTATATCAAACTGCTTTTGAGAAATTTATTCTTTTCTCAGATTTAAAAAAATGGAACAGACTGTGGAATCTCAGAGGGAAGACTGGGGAAGGTGGGTGGGTGGGAAGAGATCAACCAAAGAACTTGTATGCAGATATGCATAACCCATGCACACAGACAATAGGGTGGTGAAGGCCTGGGGCTAGAGGGGCGGGGTGGAGGCAGGTTAAAAGAGGTCAATGGGGACAAAAGGAGGACATGTGTAATACTTTCAACAATAAAGATTTAAAAATAAACAAACAAAAAACACGGTATTAATTAAACAAATAATTTTTCAATAAAAGGTCAAATTGTGATCATTGTAGTGTAGAGTAAATCAGAACTATGCATGATATGAAGTTCTTTCTCTGTTTATGTGCATTTCTTATAGTAAAAAGGAAGGAAAGGAAGAAGGGAAGGAAATAAGAAAAAAGGAAAGGAAAAAGTTCTAAAAGAAAATGATAAAGAATTTGCTAGCAAGCTTTAGAGGAGCTCATTTACTCAAATTGTGAGTTAAAAACAGAATATTTTATAATAGGACCATATAGGTCTCAGAAACCTAATTGCATCTTTTGTCCTGGAATTGAGTAGATACAGTGATGCCTATCTGTTTAAATGCAGCCTTAAAGAAAAGAATTAAATTGCAGCTGAGTAACAGCACCCAGTTCTTAAAAACCTTATTTTCCCCAAGATGAAAATCTTTTCTATTCTCCCAGCAAGCTTTCTTTATCTGGTGACCAATGAAGGAAGGTGATGATTTCATACACTGAAAAGTTATTGGGGAAATATACATTTCAAATGGAAGGCCTATAAATAGGATTAGGTTTGTCTGAGCAAAAGGAGTTTCTCTTTTCTGAATCCCCCTGCTCTAGCCCTGATGCTAATTTTGGTAAAGGGAGGCAATGTATGACCTCTTATTCTCTTTGGGTGTCTGGTTCCTTCTGGAGGTAAAGTTCTATGATTTTATGCAATAGTGATTCTCAGCCTGGTTGGGAAATCAATATTTATAAGAATCTGATAAATGTTATGAATTGTCTTCCCCATAAAAATTTATATACACAGAGTGGCCAGATTATTATGACCACCCCATCAGTACTTCGTCTTCAATACTGCAGTATTCAATACTGATTCTTCTTGGCATTGACTCCACGAGACGTTGAAAGGTGACGAGAGGAATCTGACACCATGCCTGATGAATAGCACTGTCCAGTTCTGTGAAATTTGATGGTTGTGGAACCAGCTGCCTGATGGCTGTTTTAACTTCGTCCCACAAATGCTCAATTGGATTGAGATCTGGTGATTGTGGGGGCCACCTAATCAAGGTAAAGTCTCCCTCATGTTCTTGAAACCACTCCTGCACAATACAAGCACCATGGCATGGCACATTGTCTTGTTGGAAGAAGCCATCTCCATTGGGATATGCCATCAACATGATAGGATGAACTTGATCAGCAATGATACTTAGGTATGTTATCCTATTCAGACTTTGTTCCACACCAGTGGTTCTCAACCTGTGGGTTGCGACCCCTTTGGCGGTCTAACGACCCTTTCATAGGGGTTGCCTAAGACCATCCTGCATATCAGATATTTTCATTATGATTCATAACAATAGCAACATTACAGTTATGAAGTAGCAACGAAAATAATTTTATGGTTGAGTCACCACATGAGGAACTGTATTTAAAGGGCCAGGAGGTTGAGAACCACTGTTCCACACGGATTAAAGGGCCCAAATCATGCCAGGAAAACATGCCCCAAACCGTACACTGCCCCCACCAGCTTGAAGGGTTGTACTCATGCATGTGGGGTTCATGCTTTCATGCTGTTTCCGCCAAATTCTCACTCTGCCATCTGCATGATGCAACTGGAAACGTGATTCATCGGACCACATGACTTTTTTTCCAATGCTCGACTGTTCAATCCTTGTGTTCCTGTGTGAATTGGAGATGTTTTATCTTGGTAACTGCAGACAGCAAAGGTGTTCGAACAGGCCTTCGGCAGTTTTGCTGATACTCGCTCCATGGCTCCTAGTGCCAACAATCATCCCACATTCAAAGGCTGTTAAATCACGTTATTTACCCATATACTGTCGTGGTAAACAACCTGCTTCCCTATTTATAATGGTCCGGCCCTCTAGCAATTTCAGTGCGAAATTATAGCTAATTTGCCTACAAACATCAAGTGGTCATAATAATCTGGCCACTTAGTCTGTATATATATATATATATATATATATATATATATATATATATATATATATATATATATATTTCAGAGAGGAAGGGAGAGGGAGAAAGAGATAGATACATCAATGTTGAGAGAGAATCACTGATGGGCTGCCTCCTGCACACCCCACACTGGGGATTGAGCCCACAACCCAGGCATGTGCTCTGACCAGGAATCGAACCATGATCTCCTGGTTCGTGGGTCGACACTCAACCACTGAGCCATGCCGGCCCTGCAAAATGTACTGTTTCTTAAACAATAAGTATATGTATGTAATTATGTTCATATAATTATGTTAAGTACATATGTTTCTTTTCTTTAAAGCTGCCAGGTGATGGTGACTTCTGCTGGGTGAGCAGTCTTTGTGCAGGTTTTCATGGCAATCAAGCCCGCCAGCGTGGAACCCAGAGTCTGCCAAGGCCCTGGCGCTCCCTACGCCTGCATAGGTGGGATGCTGGCATCCTGTCCAGTCCTGGGACTTTGAATCCACAGCTACTCTTACAACAAGACAGGGATTGCTTTGCCTTTATTCTGGAGGCACAAGTGGGAGCAGCATTCAATGTTCCAGACCAGCCAGAGCTGTACTGTCAGTGGTGAAACATTGTGTCTGTCAGCAGTGGGGTCCAAGCCAGTCTCTTCCTGTGGTCTGATTTTCATTATTGTTTTGGATGCTTAGTTTCACTTGGTTTTATAATTGATTTCTAGGCTCGACAGTATTTTTCCATGAAATTCAGCAAACTATCCGATATCCTTTCAGTAAATTTCTTTCCTACTTAAGTTCACTGAATTGGTTTCTGTTGTTTACAATTCACCTAATACACATAAAGGTAAGAAAAAAATGTAGCCTATAATTTCAGTGTTTGAATGAATCTCCTTAAGTCATCTATGAATTTTGCCTTTCTCATTCAATCCAGCTTTGGGGGCTATTAGGATAGAGAAGTAGCAGGGAGGGCTGTGTAGGGAGTGGCTGTAGGGCCAAGCCTCAGACTGGCAGGTGGTAGCACCACAAACAAGTCCCAGCTTGGAGGGCAGAGCCCTCCTAGCATAATTAAGCTTGACCTTATAGTCCTCCCTAGTTCCTTCCTAGGTAGCTAATGGGCTGTGGGAGTGCAGCAAGTGCTGCCAAAACAAGTTGAAACTCATAAGAACATTGTAAACATGTTGACCACTTCCCTTGTTTTGCTTTTTGTGCTCTGACTGTAAAATAAAGCTTCGGTTTTCAGGCTGAGTCACTGTTTCCTCATCCAGGCACAGTGATCCCACCTAGCTCCAGCTGTATTCTCTGTGTGTCTTTAATCCTTCACCACTCCTCCTCAGGTTCACCCTTGGCCATGCTGGCACGGCACAGAACTAGTTAAAAATGCCTCTCTGAAGGACATCAAGTTAATTGCTAAAGAATTAGGGGTCTGAAAACTTGTCTTCTCATTGTATTAACATAAGGTGGAGAGTCATGAGCTTGTGCATATCAATTCTGGACAGTCAAGTTTATTGAAAAAGCATACATTTATAATCCCAATTTTATTTACTTTAAACTTTGGTTCTCATTTTTGAACTGATGAATAGGGCAACTCTCTCTTCACTGAACAAAGTAAGTCAAGGAGGGAGCTTCGTAAATTCATCCTTTGTAGTATGTAATGAGGATATTTTACTAGTGAAGGATAAAAACAAAAGGCCTGATATGTGGGTTATCAGGGGACTCGCCTTCATCTGATCCAGGTCTCCCACACTGAGTCTTTTCATGAAGAATTTTAGAGGTTCTGCTCCGTATGTTAGTCTGCCCAATATATTCCACAAAGATGAATTATAAGTGTCCATCTCAGAGTGTCTACAGAGCAACAGATGGCTTGCAGTTGAAAGCCTGACTTAATATATAATAACATAATATATAACATACTAGAGGCCCAGTGCACAAAAATTTGTGCACTCGGGGGGGGGGGGTCCCTCAGCTCGGCCTGTGCCCTCTCGCAGTCTGGGACCCCTTGGGAGATAACGCCCTGCTGGCTTAGGCCTGCTCCCAGGTGGCAGAGGGCAGGCCCAATCCCTAGGTGCAGCCCCTGGTTGGGCTCAGAGCAAGGCCAATTGGGGAGATGGGGTGCCGCCCCCTGTCATGCACAGAGCAGGGCGGATTGGGAGGTTGTGATGCCACCCTCAGTCACGCTCAGGGTAGGGCCGATTGGGGGGTTGGGGCACCGCCCCCTGTCACACTCAAGGCAGAGTCGATGGGGAGGTTGTGGTGCCACTCCCTGTCACGCACAGAGCAGGGACAATCAGGGGGTTGAGGAGCTGCCCCCTGTCACTCACAGAGTAGGGCCAATAAGGGAGTTGGCACACCGCCCCCTGTCACACACAGAGCAGGGCGGATCAGGGGGTTGGGGCACCGCCCTCTATCACCCACAGAGCAGGGCCAATCAGGGGGTTGTGGTGCCTTCCCCTGTCACGAACAGAGCAGGGCGGATAGGGAGGTTGTGGCCCCACCCCCTGTCACACACAGAGCCACCAGGCGATCAGGGCGTTTGGGCGCTGCCCCCTGTCATGCTGATCCCAGTGCCGGGAGGCCTCGTGGCTCTGCTGATCCCAGTGCTGGGAGGCATATTACCCTTTTACTATATAGAATAGAGGCCTGGTGCATGGGTGGGAGCCAGCTGGTTTGCCCTGAAGGGTGTCCTGGATCAGGGTGGAGGTCCCCACTGGGGTGCCTGTCCAGCCTGGATGAGGGGATGATGGCTGTTTGCAGCTAGTCACACCCCCTTCAGGGTGGGGGTCCCCACTGGGGTGCCTGGCCAGTCTGGGTGAGGGGCTGAGGGCTGTTTTCAGGCTGGGACTGAAGCTCCCTACTGCTCCTTTTTTCTTTTTTTCTTTTTTATTCTGGGCCAGCTTTAGCTTGAGGCTTGGCTCCAACTCTTAGGCCTCCGCTCCTGAAAGCAGGTATCTGGTTTGTTTCGGTTCTCGAAACTCTGTATCAACTCCAGCTCTGAGATCCCAGCTCGCTGAAAGCTGGTTTCTGGGGTTTTGTTTAGCTACTATTATTTGTTACAATGTTTGAAACTGCAGGCTCAGAGGCCGGCAAGGCAGGCGGGGAATGTTGGTTTCCTCCTTCACTGAAGCAAGCAAGCCTCATGTTAGTTTCAAGCTGCCTGGCTGCCGGCCGCCATCTTGGCTGACAGTTAATTTGCATATTGCCCTGATTAGCCAATGGGAAGGGTAGCGGTCGTATGCCAATTACCATGTTTCTCTTTTATTAGTGTAGATAACACATAACATGTAATATAATATAACATAATATAATGAGCCTACTATATATTTGAGTGGTCAGTTATGCATAGACATTTGAACATTTTGTTAAAATATAAATGACTGACACTGAAGCTAAGAAGATGAATAAACAGTGGAGTGTGTGCTTGTGTGGCTAAAAACTTTTCTCTTCAGTCATCAAACCCTCCTAGTACTATGAGGCAATCATTCCTAAAAGTATTATTCCAGAATAATTATTCCAGAATAACCAAGAAATGAGAAGGTATGGGATCCAAAGAGTAAGTGAGCTGGGCAGGTGAGATGACTTCAGAAAATGGAGACCAAAGAAAATCAAATCTTGGTTTTCTTGAACCCCTTTTGTGGTTTCTCATGTTTTGATTGCGTGTTTTTTTTTCAGACAGTCCAAAAAAAAAAAAAAAGTTCAAAAGTAGACTTTCCTTTTTTCCATTTAGAGGCCAGTTTCTTTTGAAACACAGAGACAGCATGCTGGCTGTACTATTTGCTTATTAAAATCCACTGTTGTATCGCAGCATCATCTTTTGTGTTCACTGTACTCCTTGTCTGCCACCAGCAAAGTCAAAGTCACTCCCAGGGGCAGCAGAGGAAGCTTTTGGTGAGAATGAGTCATTCTGGAAATAATTTATCTTTATGGCTTATGTTAGTCTCCAAAGTCAAGTCTATTCTCCAGGTGGGCATTACGCAGAGCAGAGCAGACCTTTCCACTCAGGCTGGAGTTGAGCGGTCCTCTCCATAAGGGAGTGTTTTATGGCCATTTACACTTTTTGTAAAATCAGGACACCTGTTTGAAAGAACTGAGCTGAGGGTTCACAACACAGAGTGTACTACATGGAAAACAGTGCAGATCACACATATACCCACATAAACTTCTTGGTACCTTAAAGCCACAGCTTTTTAAAGAGGCTAACCCGACTTTCAGATTTTCTAGTATACATTGCATTCATTTTAATAAGCAGTTATTATAGCTGAATAAATAATTACTTTATAGCAGGTGTAACGGATATCCTGGGAGTGGCATCAATGAAAGTGTTTTATCCCCACTTTTCCTGTGTCACGATGAATAATCAAAGGCAGAGCTTAAAGGAAATAAATGAGTTCCATTAGTGAAGCAAATGGAAGCTTCAGTGAGACTCCATAGCAGGAATGAACTAGCCTAGGTGAGAAACAACAACTTCATTGACGTGATTTGTGTGAAATGAGTGACTAAACCAAAAAGAATATCTGAGTCCGCCCGGGGCGTCTCCCTCCAGAGGAGCCCAGGCGTGGGTTGCTGTTCTCTTTTACTGGTTGGCAGGCACACAGGGAAGGGGAAGGCTTTCTCTCGTTGTAATTTGTGACTGCCACAGAGGACATGACTGAGAAATTAAATAGGTCAACTAGGAAATTTCTCAGACTTCTATGGGTCTAGATGGAGGTAATATTTAAAATTAAAGACTACAATCAGAATGTGAAGGTATTGATTTTTCAAATGCCTGCAGCTAGGAATGTTGACTCATATTTTTTTTAGAAGATTAGGAAGTCAAACTAACTGTAATAGGAATTTACTAGTTCCCAAAGGGACATTGGTAAGTAGAACTTGATGCAAAATATCAAAGTAAAAGGAACCATCAATCAAAGTACTGAACTCCGAAATTACCAAATTACCAACCTTTTCTTTGGTTATACACATATATGTGATTATATCTGAATATATATATAATTATATATATCTGAATGTATATATACAATCAGATATACTTTTTATATAATAATATATATTTGAATATATGTATCTTTAAATACATATTCTTAGAAGCAGTTGACAGAATCATAGAATATTTGCAATATTATAATTTATAGAGGTTTTTAAGAGTCACATTATCACATTATTTATCTTTCATTTTGTAACAAAAACTAAGGCCAGAGAATTGAGTTGAGTTGTTTAGTTTCCATAGTTAATGGCCAGGGGTAATGCTTCTTTAAAGTACAATTATGATATTTGCACATCAATGATACTCTTTATGCCTCTCCTTGAAAACTTCAGCTTAACTCACTGTGAAAAACACATTTTAGTTTGGCCTCAAATTTAATCTCTTTATCACCAATATAGAGGACATCTGTGTCGTCATGCGGAGTAAAAAGTTAATAGAAATTGCTTCTGAAGTTCATTTACTAGTTAGTATGCATATTCAACCTTCATTATCTTGCAAGTAAAAATGTGATCATATTAACATTGGCACTCAATTCTAATTACTCCAATGCCCACCTGCCCATACAGAACCTCAGGGCCAGTCCCTTCCCAAGCAACCTCAAGGATCCTCAAAACGATGACTTACTCAGGAACACAGCTCTTAATGTTCTTTTCTTCCAGATTCTTCTTTGAGATCTGCTGTTCCCAAGTCCAAAGCTGCTGCTTTAAGATGCTGCTGTTATGTTCCGTGTTCTGTGCCAAGCAGGGCCACTCTCTGTGGCTACTCGCTGTGTGACCACTTGGGTCCCAGGGCAGTACTTTTAAAATGTATTAGAGAGAGAGAGAGGAGAGAGAGAGAGATCTCAATTTGTTGTTCCTTTTATTTATGCGTTCATTGGTTGTTTCTTGTATGTGCCCTGACCAGGGATCAAATCCACAACCTTGGAGTGGGACGATGCTCTAACCAACTGAACTACCAGGCCAGGGCAGATCCACATAACACCTTCACACACTTTGACTGAATCCTTGAGAACCAGCACTCAGATGCCATTTTTCTACTTCCTTTTACTCTCTCTTTGTCCCCCAAAGCCTTCCCTTTCCAGAAAGTATTATCAGGCAAACAGATATTTGCAGAGGAGGATGGTGTTGCTTACTCATCTGCCACCTTTGCTGAAGGTAACTGGCAAGATGACTTTTCAGGGATATTTTGAGATACATTTTACTTTCTGAGAACAGGCACTAAAGATGGGTCATCAACACTCTAATCATTTCTATTTGTAAGAAATTAAGAAATACTTACAAAAAATCTATTAGTTATTCCAATAAAAACCCATCTGTGCTCCTAGTGCCTCTCTTGCTGTAAATCCTAAATGGACCCCAAGCCTTTTTCTGAGCTGTAGACATGGAAAATGATAGTTGGCAGTTGACGGTCATCAAAAACATTCTCGGAATGCTGTCGCAGCATTGGGCCCTATTACTGTCATGTCTTGAGTGGAAAAGGAAGAATCATAGTATTTCAAAAATGGATGAGAACTTAGAAATAATTTTGTGCAACTCCATTGCCTTATAGATAAAAGCAGTTGTGAAACAATTTGTCATTGTATACCCAATTTAGAAGCTTGCAATATTCTTCTGTAAAATGAAAGCATGCTATCAAATAAGGCACTATTCCTTGCAGACACCTACATCAGCACCGCGTTTCTATTCTGTTTAACCCCTGCACTGGTGGATGCAGTGGTAATTCCCACCTGGAATTTATAACAACCCCAGGTGCATTTTAGACTCCATCCATGAAGTTATTGAAACATCTCAAAAGGAATTCACATTTCAGTAAAGAATCCCACAAAATATTTTCATAGTAAAAGAATATATTGCAGTAAAATCAGACTGCGTAGATAAAGCAGCTCCTAAGATAGTGGGATTCTTAGAGCACTGATACAATTAGTTGAAGTCTGAATGAATAACTTGAGTGGGTGAGGAGAGAAAATAAAATAATTTAATTTTTAAGAATAAATGCAATAGCATTTAAGTTTATGAAAAGTCTATCAAGATGTTCAAAATCAACTCTAGCTGGTTTGGCTCAGTGGCTAGAGCGTTGACCTGCAGACCAAAGGGTCCCAGGTTTGATTCCGGTCAAGGGCACATGCCCAGGGTTGTGGGCTTAATCCCCAGTAGGGGTGGGGTGCAGGAGGCAGCCAGTCAATGATTCCCTCTCATCATTGATGTTTCTATGTCTCTCTCCCTCTTCCTTTCTCTCTGAAATCAATAAAAATATATTTAAAAAAAGATGTTCAAAATCATTTTGAGCTCAACTGATTGCCTTGTTTCCTTTGTATCATGTGAAAGCAGCCCTGCTTTTCATGGCTCCCCATGAATTTCCAATTCCTTGTCCTTTCTAAGAACCATCTGTTGTATGTAAGTTTCCACTGGATCTGCCATAAACATGTATGTGGGAAATTCATCTTGAGGAAAGCCTCTGCATAATAAATCCCTGAAACTCTGTGCCACCCAACACATAGTTACTATGTTTATTTTGCTGAAGATCTCTTCTCTGACAAAGCAGACGCTAGCACACTAATTGTTTCAATTAATTAAAAATGTGAAAATTGTTATTAAAGCATTAGTGGTCATCTGAGAGCTCAAGATGGTAAGAGCTCTTTTCTAAGGGATTGAAAAATCTCTAATCAAGCAAGCAAAAATGGTCACATGAACTGAAAATAGACAATATTCTTCCCATGAGTCAAATTCAGATGATGGAGATGCACTAGGGCAGCGATTTTAAACCAGTGCACTGCAAGAATCTTTAAAAGATGCAATATTAGTCAGGGGCACTGACTTCTTCTCCCTTAGATTGTCAAAATTTTTTAAAAAATGACAATAGCCAACATAACCATAGCTATCTGGTATGAATGAATCGAAATCATACCTATTTTTTTTGTCAGATCAGCAAAAATTATATTTTTTGGTGTGCTGCAGAATTTAAATAATTAGTTTATGTGCCATGAGATGAAAAAGGTTGAAAAATCACTGCACGAGAGAGATTGTATTGACATAGCTTATATGAGGGCCATCAAGGTACCATTGACCAGAGGCAAATTGGTTATAATTCACTTGAGAATGTTGTGGTGCCTGTGTTCATTGTCTTGTGAAGTGGCCTTATAAAAGCAAACCGGTACCCTCCTGGACATACTTAATAAAACATTCAAGCAGGCATTTTGGCACGTCCCTTTGTGACAGCATTAAACAGAAAGATATTTTAAACATTAATTTTGATGAATGGCATGTAGGTAATGACCTTGTTCAATCCACAGAGCCTCATCCACAATAAAAGCATTGGCTATGAGAAAATTTATTATTGTAAGATGGAAGTCATTGTTGCTACATTGGACATTTATTTGCCTCAGTGTGTTATTTCAATTATAGAGAGTTTTTTTTCCCTAATTATAAAATTAATACATGTTTATTGTAAAAAATTAGGAAAATACAAAAGAAAATATAAAGGGAAAATAATTTTAAAAAATGACTTGACTCTAAAAAAACCCACTATTTCTATTTTGATCTAAATCCTTTTAGATAAAATATGTAGATATACATTTATTTTTTAATTTTATATGTATTTAATTTTATTTTTAAAATTTAAACAGAACATACAATTGTATAATTTAGCATTTGTATACAGTGTATTTAATGGAAGTATTATGTGAATCCTATATAATAAAAGCCCAGCGACTGAAATCGTGGAATGACCAGCATGACCAGAGACCAGAATGACAGCGGCCCCTCGCCCCTGCCAGCCCTGCCACCCAGTGGGGACCCCATCCTGATCTGGGACCCCCATCAGGGCAGGCTGGCTAGCCCCCACTAGTGCACTGGGCCTCTATCCTTTGTAATAAAAGGGTAATATGCAAATTGACCCTAATGGTGGAATGACCAGAACGACTGCTTGACCATTCACTATGAAGTGCACTGACCACTTCTTGGTTCCTTCCCCTGGCCAGCAGGCTCTGATCGCCCAATGGCAAATGGGGAACTGGGGGTGGGTGGTGGCAGGGGGCGGGGCCAGCTGCAGGCAGCTAGGGAAGATGGCCCTGATCACAGGTCAGGCCTAGGGACTGTACCCGCACACGAATTTCCTGCGCCAGGGCTCTAGTTAATTATATAAAAAGATAATTTATTTCTCTAACTATAATTGGGCATTTATGTAGTATTTCTTTTTTGTTGCTATTATGAGTGATTCTTTGATAAACATTTGTGTACTTAAGTCTTATTAGTCCCTTTTTAATTATATAAAATTTAAGCATACCGCATTATGATTAGGTCTTATGTCAACTTCCTAGAAACAGATATTTGGATAAAAGGATGGGAGAACTGCCCTGACCGGTTTGGCTCAGTGGATAGAGGGTCCCAGGTTCGATTCTGGTCAAGGGCATGTACTTTGGTTGCAGACTCAAGGGTCCCAGGTACGATTCCGGTCAAGGGCATGTACTTTGGTTGCGGGCACATCCCCAGTGGGGAGTGTGCAGGAGGAAGCTGATTGATGTTTCTCTCTCATCAGTGTTTCCAACTCTCTATCCCTCTCCTTTCCTCTCTGTGAAAAATCAATAAAATATATTTAAAAAGAAAAAAAGGATGGGAGAACTATTAAAACACTGTATATGTACTAAGTGGACACATTTGTAGGTTTTATTGGTTTAAATTGCTGTTTTCTCCTCAGGTTTCTCTGCCACTCTCTCAGTCAAGTAAATATCTCTATAACTACTCTTTAGACTACTTTCACACCAAATAAAATGGCTAACTTTGATGTCATTCACTTCAGCCACTTGGACACTACAATTGCATTCTTTTTTCTGTAGCTACTTTCATGTCTAAAAGTTGGTATTTCTTCAGATGTTATAGTACCAATAGTACCTTTAATAACATGGTAAGTTCAAAGATGTCTTCTGGGGCTACAAAAGAGTTTTGTTATAACAACTTTTCATTTTAAGAACACCAAAAAAATTAAACTACTGAAATATATATGAACATATGTATATATAATTAACAAAGTATGTACTTGTAGGTAAGTTATGGTTCATGGTGGGTCTTCATAATAACATCTTTTTTGTGTAGCAATTCATAAAACACTTAGTGTACCATATTTCATTTACTTATGGCAATAATCTTTCAGAGGCAACATAATTCATATTTTATAAATGAGGAAATGGAGGCTCAGGGAAATCAAACTGTTTGTCTTAACGTACACAGCTTATTAGCAGCATAATCAGAGCCAAAATTCAGTTATTTTTTTGCTGTAAATCTAACATTCTTTCTACTACATTCTACTACCTTATGAATTTGATATTTTTGAAGTTTTTAGTATTGACTACAAATAATAATTATAGTAAGTTAGTTTTAAAAGAAAATGTTTTAAAGGGTTTTGTCAATTTTTGATAGACTAAAAGCCTCTGACTTTCAGAATATCATAAAAACTGAATTACGTAAATGTTGAATAGTTAGGTTCTGTAATATTGAATCACCATTTCCATCGACAAAAATGTATCAATGCCTTCTAATTCTCTTATTTTACATCCCATTTTCATCAACAAATCTGAACTGCGTGATGTGGTGCAAATTCCTCTATGTATTTGGTAGCCCATTGTGTTTTGTGCCATGTATCCAACAACTGCCACCACCTCCAACCTGCAGAAGCAGATGCCTTATGAATTATAGATTTTTGCATAACAGAACTCAAGGGCCACATGTCCTTTTGGACTTTAATAATTCAGGAATTATCTTCTACAATTAGAGTAGGACAAATCCACCTTACATGGCAAAAGAAGAAAAGGTAGGCAAACAGGATTAATTTGGTTTATTCAGAAATATTTTAGTAGAGGTAGAAATTAGAGTCTACCAATTTCATCCATCAGTATAAACACTGTATTTCCAAGACAAAAAATTAGGTATACATGACAAAGATTTGCTTATTTTATTTCCATTAATAGTAAAATATAGACTCTTTTGCAACCCAGAAATCATTTGCTGTATATCTATAGAATATAAAATGTCATTCAGAATATAAAATGTCTCATAGTAGTGTGATTGTTAATTTTATGGGTCAGCTTGACTGAGCCAAGGGAACTCTAAGCTAGTTAAGCATTTTTTCCTTATTGTATCTGTGAGGGTATTTCTAGAAAAGATTAGCGTTTGAATTCATGGACTGAGTAAAGCCGATGGCCCTCCTCAGTACTAGTGGGCATCATCCATTCCATTGAGGGCTTAATAGAACAAAAAGGTGGAGGCAGGTTAGATTTGCTTTCCTCCTGATAGCTTGAGCTCAGACATCAATCTCTACTCCCTTTGATGCTCCTGGCTCTCAGGACTTCAGACCCAGACTGGCATCTGTATAATAAATTCTCCAGCTTTCAGGCCACCAAACTACACCACTGGCTTTCCTGGACCTCCAGCTTGCAGATGGCAGACTGGGGGACTTCTCAACCTCCATAATCATGTGAGTCAGTACTATACATATATACACATGCATATGTGTGTGTGTATATATATATATATATATATATATAAAATAATACAATAATTAAAAAGTAATAATACAAGAATAAACTCTGTGTTTTGCATATTCACAACTGTAAACCTACTTTTGCTCCACCCTGTATATACATGGAGATTTAACATACATAGTAAAGTATTTAATTAAAACATTATATATATTTTATTAGTTCTGGTTCTTAAAGAGCCCTGCCTAATCCTATCTAATAATAGACAAACATGATAATTGACCATACCTTCACTACACCTCCCATTGGCTAATCAGCACGATATGCAAATTAACCTCCAACAAAGATGGCAGCTAATTTGCATGCTGCAGGCAGGGCGGGACAGCACCATCCTGCCTGCCCTGCTGCCATCAGGCCTGCTATCTGTGACCCAGGTGGTGGGCATTCGTGTATGACCAGACCCGGGGTGGCTGGGTGGTGCAGCAGTGATCAGCCAGCCTGCCCGGCCTCCATCCGGGCATCCTGTGTGTGACCCACCCGGGGCATCCCGTGTGCGACCCGACCCGGGGTGGCCAGGCGGGGCAGCAGCGATTGGCCAGCCCACCCAGGCATCCCGTGTGCAACCCGACCCGGGGCGGCCAGGCGGGGCAGCAGCAATTGGCCACCCTGCCCGGGCGTCCCTTATGCAACCTGCCCAGGGCATCCTGTGTGCGACCCGACCTGGGGCGGTGTCCCAACCCCAGGATCGGGCCTGCCATGTGCGCGACCCAGGGAGGCGGGGCAGGCACCGAGGTATCGGGCCTGCCATCTGCCACCCGGGAAGTGGGCCTAAGCCAGCAGGTGGTTATCTCCTGAGGTGTCCCAGACTGTGAGAGGGCACAAGTGGGGCTGTGGGGCTGAGGGACACACCCCCACCTCCCCTCCCAGGCCAATGCACAAATTTTTGTGCACCGGGCCTCTAGTACAACTATAAACACCCTGACTTGGTGGTTGTGCTGGGTTGAACAATGATCTCGCAAAAAAAAAAAAAAAATCAAAATCCATATTTTAACACCAGAAAACTTTCAATGACTTTATTTGGCTAAAAGGACTTTGCTGATGTGATGCAGGTGAGAATCTCGATCTGGAGAGATTATCTGGGATGATGCTGGTGGTCTCTACTGCAATCACAACAGTCCTTAGTAGAGAAGGGGATAAGGAGATTCTATTACAGAATGCACTGTGGTGACAAAAGCAAGATGGAGGGAGGGTCACCTGCCAAGGGTAGGGGACACCTGCTTCCAGAAATGGGAAAAGTAAGAAAATAGATTTACCCTAGAACTGTGGTGGGCAAACTGCGGCTTGCGAGCCACATGCGGCTCTTTGGCCCCTTGAGTGTGGCTCTTCCACAAAATACCACGAAATACCACATGCGGGTGCGATACAGTGTGATTGAAACTTCGTGGTCCATGCACAGAAGTTGGTATTTTGTGGAAGAGCCACATTCAAGGAGCCAAAGAGCCGCATGTGGCTCGCAATCTGCAGTTTGCTGACCACTGAAGAAGAAACCAGTCTCTAGAAGGAATCAGCCTGCTGACATCCTATCTTCAGTCCAATGAGACTGATTTTGGCCTTGTGACTTATAGAACTGTAAGAGAATACATTTCTATTGTTTGAAGCTACTAAGTTTGTGGTCCTTGGTGATATACAGCAACACCAGAAAACTAACACAGTAGTGGAGCCTATTCTGAACTTGTTCTCTTCTCTTCTCCATAAAATCCCTATACTCTGTGTCCCTTAGGTATTTCACATGATGCATTTGCTTCTGGACATCCCAACCCCTTACTCTGAGCACTCACCCTGACAGGAAGGCATGTGGATAAAGCCAGGTAGAGGTCCTGGAGCTTGGTGAAAATTTCACTCACAGCTTCTGGAAAGGTCTAGGGGGAGGCAATCAACAATCTGTGGGTCCGGCTGGGCTCTAGGCAAGCCTGCCTGTGGGAGCTGGACATGGCATTCTGCTCAGCACACGCGGTCAGTGGCCAGTCCTCAGGAGAGAATGATACAGCCTGGGTCTTGGCAGCTGGTCTCCTGCTCATTCATGCATATGTATAAACAAGCAGATGATGGATAAACCAAGAGCAGAAGCTACATTCTCCAGTGAAATTCCCCTACAAAGTGCAGTAAATTCCTGAAAACATTTGATCAAAGGAGATAGACAGCCAGGATGAGGAAGCCCAGAAATTGCCCAGGGAAGGAATTTAGCATAATATAAGAACGGGTTTGGGGTATTATTTTAACAGGCAAGAGGTGGAAAAATTGGTATAACATCTGAAGTCTGAAGTTTGGACATCTACTCTTTATTTATCCTGGGTCACATCCTTAGAATCCTCACAGGTCAGAACTGACAAGACAATGGCGACCCTGAGTTGCTCTCTTGTGAAGCAGGTTGGCCACAAGAGGCTCAGTCCCACCAAGGTAGAAATACCAACTCTCACTTCTTTATTGGTAGCTTAAGACTTGGTAAGTTGTTTCATAAACCAATACATCTCAATGACAGCACAGATCTTCATTTCTGATCATAGTCTGTTTATCCGAGGCTGTTCTGATTTTGGCTTGACTCACCTCTGCTCTGCCTTGCTTCCCTTTGAGTCCTAATTCACTTGAGGTGACTCTGCTGTAGATAATTCTGGTAGTGCACATACTGGAGAGGGCAAGAACTGAATGGGTATACCAGTCTCTGGGTCTCGGGTCCCTGGGCATTTGGAATTATTGCCAATGGTTATCAATCAAGATATGCCAAGGAAATTGTCATCATTTATAGATTGAATAAATAATATATGTCATTTACTTGTGCTACTAATTTTCAATGATACAAATTTAATCTTAAATGCTAATAAATTAATATAAATCCATTACTGTTCTGTTGTTTATTTGTTCCCCAATTTGCCATAGTAAAAGTAATAGTACCATCATGTGGCTAGTGGGAAATCAAAGAATTCTTATTCCTGCAAATTTTTTAAACAATAAGAATAGGCAAACTCTGATACCTTGAAAGAACTAAATGTTTTGTTGAATAAATGGAGCCATAATTTTCCTACAATCTCTGTCCACAGAGATTGGATGGATTTTGTTCATTCATGAACATGTACATTTGGGAATTAGCCTATTTTATTTATTTCAAAACCATTTGTTTGTCATCAGGTAAGTGTGTCTTTTAAAATTAAGACATAAAAATATATTTTTTTTCTGCTTAGAAAAACTGTACATATTCTTTAAAATTTACAGATAAGGAAAGGGGGAGGGATCCTTTTAGAACTTTTAAAATAAACATGCTTTTATATATTATTTGTAAAAAGAGATCTTTTTCTAGACTCTATTTAAAGCCTGTTGTCTTTTTTCTTTCATTTACCAACTTAGGATCGACATTTTCCCATGAGAAGACATGTTCCAAAAATTTAGAATTCCTTACTAACTCATTTTCAAAGGAATCTGTGATGGAGGTAAATCCAGGCTTCTAAAGAGAGGAAGGGAATTCTTATGTTTCTCTTTGAAATCATGCCTGGAAGGTATGGCAAGCTAATGTGACTGCACAGATATTTTTTCAAGCATAGCTTCCTTCCAACTAAAGAATGATGATTTCTTGCCTTATGTCACATCTATTTTTATGCTCTTTAGTCTTTGTCTGTAATTAAAACCTCTTTAGTTAGGAGCTAGAGAATTCACTCTAATTTAGGATTCATTTAAAATTTACTGGAGTGGACTTAAATTCTAGTCTTTCACTGCTTGTGTCCATGTACTAGTGTGCTTTAAAAAATACATAGCTTCCTATTCCTAAAAAAAAAAAAAAAGTTCCTCAAAAGCCTATTGAAAAGGCCCTGAGGAGTGCAGAGATATTAAATAACATGCCAGTATTTTATAGATTTTAGTTTAAATGACATAGGACCATGTGAAGCAAATTTCCTTTAATAAAAACACAAGCTTGCAAATTACAGACGCTTGTTTCTATGGGCTATCACCCCAGGAAGGGCAACCTACATCTTTGTAGGATACACTTCAGACTGAAAGAACAATGACATGGACTCAGGGGAGAGTAACAAAATAATTAAAGGCTTAGAGAAGAATATCTATAGAGCAATTGACAATTATATCCATTGCCTTTGGGAAAGTGGCTATTAGGTGATTACAAACAGTGTTTGCAACGGTAAATACATTTTGTGTTGGAGGGTGACCAGCTGTTCACCAATGTGGTGAATGAAGTAAGAACTGAAAGCCTTAAAATACTGACTTAGGCTATACACTTAAAATGGGATTTGGGGACTTTAAAAAATAAAACCAAAGTCATTTCTTAGAAAGACAATGAATTTGATGGAAAGAACATTGACCAACTGGAAGTCAATAGGTCTGAGTTCTCTTTGGGCACGGCCACTGACTCACCAGGCCATCCTCCATCCATCTTATCTCCCTGGCTGAGAGCTGACTCACCTCAGCATGACTGATGGGACTGAGGGATCGCTCATGTGCACCTTCCATCAGCCCTCACACGCTCTGATCTGTGTCATATTCTTATCCATGTGGCAGGCACTGTCAGCTGCCTTTTCTAACACTGTCTTTCCCTTCCGCTTCAGAAACAAATCCTGGTATTTTTATCTGGGCATATTTTTTTTTTTCCTAGAAAAAAACCCACACAAAAGCCCACACTTCTGAGTTTTCCTGTGGCTTACCTAGTGCAGTGAGTAACTAAAATCAGGCGAAGAAAGTGGAAGCAGACGAGTTGCAGGGACTTTGAGAAGGTAGCTTACAGGGAGCTCACTTAGTTTTAAGGGGCCCTTTTGTCTTTCTTTTTTTTTCTTTTAGGCTCATGACTCAGATTACCTAGTTTAAGCTTTAGAAGCCACCTTGCACCAACAGCTGACCTTGACAATCAAAGCCATTGTTCAGAGGATGGAAACACCTTGGGCTTCCCTTAATGACACCCCGGAGTCCCCACATCTGTCTTGGAGGCCTGCTTTGTGCTGCTTTTTGATGGAGAGAAGTTCCTATCTATCGTCTGTAAGCACCGCTAATATTTCCCCCGAGGGGCAGCTATGTCAAATCCTAACTGATGCGGTCAATAAAATGTGATTGCTTGTTGTTTTAAAATATCTACAGCTAACAATTATTTTACACTTAATAGATGTCAGACACTGTGCTAAGTGTTCCATGAACATTGTCTGATTGGATTTGCACAGTAAGAATACGTTTGAATTAGGTCTTATTATCCATAATTTACAAATGAGGAAGTGTGAGCTTAGAGAAATTAAATAGTATCCAGAGGTCATGTCGCTCAGGGTGACAGATCCTGGGTTTTACGGTAGGTTGGGATGACTCCAATACCTATTCTCTCAGTCACTGTCATCAGCTTGATACAGTCATTATTTCCTACGGGTGAAACATGCACAAGAAACACACTCGGCTAATATTTCCAAGGATTGTCAAGACACAGACCACATGCAATCCAACCTGGTCCCTGGACAAAATGAGGAAGCAAAGGCCTGGCAAAGACCCATCGTGTCTACTGAACACAGGTAATGACGACACCAGGAGGGAAGGGGCGCGCTGCTCCATGCTTGCTGGGAACACAGAGCACAGCTCTCGTGGGAGCGGTGGGCCAGGCTCGCTGTTTCTCTACGGAGTGGGCACTCCACGGAGCACATCTTCAAAGACAGCTGTCCATCACTCTCTTGGCAAATTTTCATTCTTTGGAAACCTTGTTTCATAGGAAAGAAATAATAAAACAGTGCAGAATGAGAACACGAGTGTTTATACAGATAGCATTCATTTAATTCATTCGGTCACTAATCATTTATTTAGAACTCTATTGGAAAGCTGTCCTCAATTTTTAGAAGTGCACAACTTTGAAAGCCTCATGCAAAGTTTTAAACGAGCAGAAACCCTTCCCCATCTTCCCCATTTCCTTCCCCTCCATGTCAAGTCTTATCTGAAGTTAACAATACTCATATGCCACTTTTTCCATTTTTAAAATACCCCACATTTCCCCCATCTTGGATGGAAAGTGGATGGTGCTACCCTCCTGCTTTAGGCTACTAGTGATGAAGGATCTATTGGCAGCCTTGGAGGGCATTGCTCACTGTCTCTAACCTTACACAGCACACTCTCTCCCTCCACTTACTGCCCCAGGAAAGGAATGCCCTGCCTGGCTGGAGGGAGCTTAGGAAGTCTGTGCAATCCATGAGAGCCTTTGGAAAACATCTTCCCAGGTGGCAGAACAAACATGTAGCCAGTCACTACATTGTTTTCCAAAGAGCTGGGTCCTTTCTTGCTTACTAACTGGCATTTAAAAAACACTAAACAAAAAACAAGCTATTGAATAACTCTCTCTTTTTTTTAAAAGATACCTGTTGGGGGGTGGGGAGTGGAGGATGACAGTGGGTATGTGTGGGTGAGTTATTAAACTGTGGCTTTGAAATCAAGGTCAATTTTCTTTGATAATAAGGTGTGTGTAAATCAGAAAGGCTGTGGTTGCTACAACAGAAAAAAGATTATAATGGATTTGGTGGTTTAATTGTGCTTATGTTCTTTTTTTCTTTCTTCCTTTTTTTTTTTTTCTAATAACTGCATTCTTTGAAGGAAAATATCAAGTTCTGTTTAGGTCTTGTAGAAAATAATTTTAGAAGACCTACTACGTACCTTACTTGAGTATTTCTCTCCCCCTGCCTTTTCTTTTGCCATTGCCCTATAATTCCCCTGCTTCCCTGCCAGGATGATACCATACATAGCAGTGGCGTTAGCTCAAGCTAATAAGGCAGAGCTGCTAGACTCCAGGGCCCGTGGAGTTCCAACTATAGCCCCTGTATCCAGTTCCACACCGGCCATCACTTCCAAGTCTGTTATTGCCATGCCTGCCTGATTACTTCTTCCTCTGGGCTCCTATAGCAATTGGTATGTAACTCTATTGTAGAATTTATCAAATTGCTTAATAACTAGCTGTTTATATGTCTTCAATGCATATACATTTTGGTGTCAGGGAGCACTATTGCAGTAAAGTTTTTGTTCCCAGTGTCTAGAAGAGTGCTTGGCACATAGTAGGTGTTTAATAAAATTTTATTGAATGAATGAAAGCTCTCTAGTCCATAGCCATCACTTGCAGCCAACGCATTTTAGGGTGTAATTGGATTTAACATCTGGTCTTTGGAAGTAGTTAGTGAAAGCAGTCCAACAGTAAGGGAGTGCGACACTCCACTCTCTTTAATAAAATAAAGTGGGAAAACATTTAGTGTCATGTACAGGAGTGCGTTCAACCCAGAGAATCGCTTCCTTTTCCACAATGCTGTCTGGATGTGATGCCCTAGCTCACACTGGGTTGACACCAAATCCTTTTCCTCCATTTTCCCCTTCTCGGGTGCTCTTGTTAAGCACGAGGCCAAAGAGAGAGCTGGGTGCCATGTTCCCTTGCACAGAGCATCTCTAATTTGAGTGTGGACCACCAACCCCCATCAGTTCTATCAATGTGTACAGTAAAATCCTTGCTAGTGCCTTTAACTTTGTTTCCTTGCTAGTGTGTACAGTTAAATGTATAGCTAAATCCGTGCTAGTGCCTTATCTCTGGGTTTTTAAGAAAGGGAGCACTTTGTAGGTGTGGCATTGCTTCTGGGAAACCGTGGCTCTGAGTAAGCTAGGGTTGCTCCTTGCACTGCTGGCAGCTGTTGGCTCAGAGAATGTCATGCTTGCTGAATTAGTCATGTCTCTGCTTTGCTGAGTCAAGCTGGTCTAAGAGGATGCCCAGAAGGCTTCGTTGTTGTGGAAGCCATGAGTGCACACCCATTAGGACAGAGAGATATTTATTTATTCCACCAACTTCCGGGAGTGCTGGCAGCTGAAGGATTGGCAAGCCTTTGCTACAACTCACACTCATACTTTTCTATCTACCAGATCCTACTCTCTTGAATTCTCCAGGGGTATCAATCTTGTAGGAACCTACCAATAAGCTTCCTGCCTGTAAATCTCCATCTCAGACCTGTTTTCCAGAGAACCCACCAAAGATGGAGAGCACCTTGAACCTTCCTGTGTATTGAGACTCAATGAGGGAGTTAGAGAGTAAAGGAGGGAGGAGGGAATCCAGAAGTCAATCCCATTTGGAATCCTCACAATTAGCTCTGCAGGCTCATGCTCAGCCTCTGGAACTGACTCTCAGCCCATAGTGGGAGAGCTCTGGCCTCAGCTATAGCCAAAGTCCCTGCCTCTCACAGGCTAAGATTGTTTAGTCAGGGCCATAGCAAATGTCCCGAGCTGAGGCCTATAAAGCATTTACCAAAATCCAAATCTTTACAAACCACAGAGAGAAATAGAAAAGCAAAGTTTTTAACATCAAGAAAACTCAGGTTTCAAATCCTTGCTCTTGTAATCATGGAATCAAATATATGAGGTTACTTATTTCACCTTTCTAATTTTCAGTGTCTTTGTCTGGAAATAATAATAGTGAAAACCACCTCAAATGATCATTGTGATGTTTAAGACAGAAAATTTATGCAAAGCATATATCACAGTGTCTAACTTATAAGAGTACACAGTCTCTTTTTAATTGAGAGATTCTAGCTCCTGGCTTAAATACAGTATACCGTTTGCTTCATGTTTAAAGACTTTGTGGGATATGTTTAGGAATCCTCATCTCAAATCAGCCAAGTTTTTGTGACTTTTATTATAGAGAACTTGTCTTTGCAGCTAACCAAAAATCTCTGTAGCAATTCGTGCCCTTTCTGCTTTATCCTTTCTTTATATTGATGTTCTTCTAGCTTTAACCTGGAGTTATGAAGCCTTATTCAAATCCTCAGTGAATTAACCAAACTCCAAAGAGACTATTCCCTTCTCTGTTCAATGAGTTCTCTCTTTTCTGGAAAAAAAAGTGCTTCATGATGAAACTCATGAAAACCAATTATTTATCTTTGGTTTTCCTCTGCTCTGAATGCTGTGACTTTTAAGGCAATCAAATGTTTTCATGCCAGTTAATATCCACACTTTTGATAGAACTCTATAGTTCCCTTTGTTGTAGCTTAAGACTTGCTTGGGAACATTGTTTCTGTGCCCATGAAAAAGGCACATGAGTGCCAAGCCCACATACCAAATGCTCCAATGCCTGTCATTTCAAGGAGACGTCTGTCTAGTCCACCGGGCAGGATACACAGCCCCTGGGATCCCACGTGAGCAAAGGGAAGCCCTACTTTCCTTTACTCTTGGGCATGAGTTGGTTGTGGTCACAGGCATCCTCACTGGGGTCACCTATCTCCCCAGGGCCACATCTCCAGGGTTCCCCATTCCCTTAAAAAATTATGTATTGGTTTCAGGTGTATAGCTTAGTGGTTAGATAACCATCTACTTTATAAAGTGTTCCCCTGATATTTCCAGTGTCCCAATTGGCACCATACATAGTTATGACAATATTGTTGACTATACTCGAGGCCCAGTGCATGACATACACGCACTGGTAGGGTCCGTAGTGGCTGCTGGCTGCCAGCCGGGGCCTCTCTCCCTTCCCCTGGCCAGCCCCGTCCCCTGGTCGAACTCCCGGATGAACTCCTGGTCGAGGGGACAATTTGCATACTATGCTTTGATTATATAGGATTTCCTATGCTTTATTTACTTCCCCAAGACAATGTTGTAACTACCAATTTGTGCTTCTTTATCCCTTCAACTCTTGTTTGTTTATTTATTTTGTTCTTTAAATTCCACATATGAGTGAAATCATATGGCATTTGTCTTTCTCTGACTGACTTGTTCCACTAAACATAATACCCTGTAGGTCCATCCATGCTGTTGTAAATGGTAAGATTTAATTCTTTTTTATGGCCCAATGATAATCTATTGTATATATGTACCATCGTGTTTTTGTTTTTTTTTTTGTTTTTGTTTTTTGTTTTTTGTGTTTTTTTTTTTTTTTTTTTTTTTTACCTACTCATCTATTGATAGGCACATGGCTTGTTTCCATAGCTTGGCAATGGCTATCACCAATGAATTCACAAATAACAAGTGTTGGCAAGCTTGTGGAGAAAAGGGAGCCCTTATGCATTGTGGGTGGGAGTACAGGTTGGCGCAGCCACTGTGGAAAGCAGTATGGAGCTTCCTCAAAAAATTGAAAATGGATCTGCCTTATCACCCAGTGATTCCCTTCTGAGGTTTGATCCGAGGAAATCCAAAACACCACTTTGAAAGGATATATGCACCCCATGTTCCTCATTCCCTCTTAAAGGTAGATCCACCTGGGCTGCTTCCTGACTGAGAGAGTTATGAAGACATTGGCATTGTCCCAGGGCACCGGGCTGGAAGGCCGCTTCTTCCCATCCACCCAGCACTGCAGACTGGCTGGCGTCTCCTCCTCCCAGCATGCTCCTTTTCTTCTTTAAAGATACCATATATGTGACTTATAAGGAAGTCAGACGGGTAATACCTATGCTAATATCTTTCCGGTGAGATGGCAAATGTAGGAGAGATAAGGGTTAATGTTTACCTTATAACTCAACTTTGGAGTCTTTATACATGTATTTATTTATTAGCTCTTGTCCACGTGGGTGGGGGTGAGGGACAGGAGGGAAGTGGGAGGAGAACCCAGTGCGGACTCCTGCAGAGCGCCCTCTGCTGGAGCTCAGAGGCCCTGCTCTAGGCTGAGCCACAGCAAGCTAGCTCTTCCTTCAGACAGACAGGCCTCCTGTGGGCTGTTCCTGTCCCGCCTCCCCCTCCCCCAGTCACCCCCGCCCCTTGCACCCCAGATGTGCGGGAGTAAGCTTGTTCTCTCACTGCCAATGGGCATTTTTAAGCTGACTAATTGTGCCTCTCCTCTCGTGTGTGTGTGTGTGTGTGTGTGTGTGTGTGTGTGTGTGTGTGTGTGTGTAAATCACAACTGGAAGTGGGGGAAATCTTCATTTTTAGGAAGTTAGTTTTTTTTCTCACAAGGCCAGTTTGTGCCCATTAGTCACGGAGAGGAGGGCAATTTGAGCAAATGATCACATTTAATTAGAAAAAGAATGAGGCTTGGTTCATCATGGCAATGGGCACTTTGAGTGATTAAAATTATTTTAGAAAAGCATTGACTTCTTTTAAATTAAAATATGCTCAGAGCTTATTTATAGTTTATATATATATTCAAATAACTTTTCTGTTACTCAGCCTTTCTCATTTTAAGCCACTTGTGAGCTAACTTTTCTATTTATGCTGGAGGATGTTCTGTATCTCAGAATAATAATTGGGGATGCCCCATAAATACTTTACATTTATGAGACTTTCTCTCCCTAGCTAAACCACATTTCCTTTGGTGGGCTACCTGGGGAAAAGCAGAGCAGAATTCTAGAGGAAGCAGTTCTTGGCTTTAACTTCTTTATGTTCAGCAGCCTTATTATTGTTGAAATTCCCCAAATTAAAATGCAAAAGTCGGCTTGGCTGGGCTCGCTTACTTAACCTTAATAAAATATAAGGGTCTGTTTCATTAATCTGAAACACACCAGACACGGTGCATGAATTTTATCTCCCGCTTCGTCCTTTGTATTTCAGAATGATGATGATAATAATAAAAATCCTCGGATTTGGCAGCCAGAGGGTTGTGTTCTCTTTGTTTCTACCATGTTCCTATGCAAAATGAATTTCTCAGACAGACTAAATGCCTTCAGGGGCAAAATTCCTATGATCCTCTCTCCTGGAAATCTTTAAAAATAGAACAAACTTTCATTTGTCTGGGTGTGGTTTCAGCACAGTCTGTCTTTGGCGAGAGCTGGTTTAGTTGACCTATTGACGTTGCTTTAAGCTGTGTGATCCCTTAGGGGGAGAAGTTTCCCCCTAATCCTTGCCAGATTTAATTTATCCCAAGAATTCATGTTCTTATGGATGCAGTAAAACAAAAACGGGGTGCAATCTCCTTTTCCATTGTAAAGCAATAAAACAGTTTATTTCTCAAATTAGAGAAAGTCAGATTAAATCAGAAAAATGTCTGATGTGTTTCCCCCTTTTAAAACTTCTATGGAAAGATAGTGAAAAATGATAAGTCGCATGTTACTGAAGACAGTATGTTTTCAAACAGCTGGACCAGACCTGCAAAATGGAGCCACATGTTACATCAGGACCCCCTTCACATTCCTCACGTGACTTAGAGGCTGGGAACCTGGTCAGAGGAGGGGACTGGGGACAGAGATATGGTCACAGCCTGTGTCAGCCCAGGCCCGGTTCTGCATACATCACCCCTCCTGCTGGCCTCCAGACACTGTGCACAGGCGTGAGTTCTCTGCTGCCCAGTCTCTCCCTCCCCACCCTACATTGTTCAGAGTGATTATGTCATGAAAATTTTCATTTCATATTTCTAAGAAATGCCAAAAGAAAAGAATAGTGTTATCATTTCAGGACATTGATCATCAATACACATAGATGCAGAGAGGCATCGTGGTGAGTCAGTGTTTTAAAACTGCATTTTATCCATAGTCGAATTTCAAATCATACTAATTCAGGCATTTGCCAATTCCTTTTCCCCTTCTTTCTTTCAAGAGGGAATCTAAAGTTTGTTTTAAACAGATGAGTTTTATTGAAGTACTAGAGGCCTGGTGCACGGATTCGAGCACATTGAAAGGAAATTAATTAGGTGGCCAGCCACACCCTGGAGCCAACCTCCTGTGGTCCCTCCCTGGCCGGCCGCACCTAGGGTGGTGCTGGGGCTCAAAGGGCATCTGCGGAGTGAGCAGGGCCATCTCTCCTGTGGGGTTGCTCGGCCTGGCCTGCGGGGATCAGGCCAAAACTGGCAGCCCTACATCCCCTGAGGGGTCCCGGCGTGTGAGAGGGCACTCTGCAAAGTTGCTGTTGCTCAGCAGCTCCTGCGTTAAGCGACTGCCCCTGGTGGTCAGTGCACATCAGACCTACCGGCTGGTCAGCTGGTCACTTAGTCTTTTATATACATAGATTATTTATTTACTTACCTGAAAATGCAGGTATGCATTCAGATCAATGTTTTGTAGTGAATTAATGAAACTGTCATCATTCCTGCAACCCAGTTTTAGGGTGTTCCCATCACCCCAGTAAGTTTCCTGTGCCCATTTTCAGTCAATCCCCTCTCCAGACCCAGCCCTAGGCAAGAAATGACTGCTTTATACTCTATAGATTTGCTTTTGCTAAAAGTTTTATATAAATCAAATAATCCAAGATGGGGTCTCTTTTGAATGCTTCTTTCACTTAGCATAATGTTTTTGAAGTTCATCTGTGTTATAGCATGGTTAAGTAGTTGTGTCTTTTTATTGCTGAATAAATATTATTCCAATGCATGGTATACCATATTGGGCTTTTTTATTAACTCACCAGTTGATAGATGTTTGGGCATTTTCCAATTTTTGGCTATCATGAATACACTGCTGTGAACATTCAGGTACAAGTCTTTGTGTAAATGTCAGTTTTCATTTCTCTTGAGTGTATGGCCAAGAATGGACTTTCTGTATCATATGATAAGTTTATATTTAACTTTTTCTAGGAAACAGAAATAGTATTTCAAATTGACTGTATCATTTTACATTCCCTTCAGCAATACTGAGGGTTCAATTTTTCCTTGCCAATGCTTGTATAGCCAGCCTTGAGGGTATAAAAGGTATCTCATTGTAGTTTTGATTTGCCCTTACCTAATGATTTATGAGGAGCATTTTTTTGTGTGCATATTGGACATATATATATCTTATTTGGACAAATGTTTATTCAAATCCTTTACCCATTTTTTAATTTGGTTGTTCATTTCTTTATTATTGAGTTGTAGAATCTCTTTATATATCCTGAATAAGTTTTTTATGATGTATATCATTTGAAAATATTTCCATCATCTGTTATTTGTCTTTTAATTTTAATGGTGTCTATTGAAAAACAAAAGTTTAAAAATTTTGATGAAGTCCAACTTATTAATTTTGTTTTATAGATCATTACTTTAGTGGCATATCTAAGAAATCTTTGTCTAACCCAATTTTAAAAATATTTTCTTTCATGTTTCCATTAGAATTTTTAGTTTTATCTTTTACATTTAACTCCATGCTCCATTTTGTGTTGACTTTTGTATATGGTGTGTGATTTAAGATTATTATTAATCTTTTATATGCACTTTTTAGCATATGGATATCCCATTATTCCAATATCATTTGTTGAAAATATTATCCTTTCCACACTGAATTTCTTTGGCTCTTTATCAAAAATCAATTGACCATAAATATAAGGTTTCATTTCTGAACTTTCTATTCTGTTTCATTGATTTACATGTCAGCCTTTATGCTGATCACACTGCCTTAATTACTGTAGCTTTATGGCAAATTTTGAAGTTGGGTAATGAAAGTCCTAATACTTTATTCTTTGTTTGTAAATGAAACCAAATCATTAGCCTAATATTACTCCTTCCACTATAGGCCATGGTTTAATTTCCACTCCTGAAAAAACAATAATGAAAAAGGGGATCGTCTTTGGCTCTGTAAATGTTAGGCTCTTTTTATTGACCCTTGTATAAGTTAGCTTTTGCAACATAATAGACCTTAAAACTAGTGGCTTAAAAAGAGCAACCATTTATTTAGCTCACAGCTCTACGAGTCAGCAATTTGAGATGTGCTTAGCTGAGGATTTTTTCTTCCACTCTCTGTGATGTGTCTGTGGTCAGCTGCCAGTCATCTTGGCAGTTCTGCCTCTGGGGGTTAACTGGATGTCAGTGGGAGCAATGGTGGGTGACTGGGCTAGGTGTTTCTCATTATCCATCTGACTGGCTTGAGCTTGTTCGCATGGCAGCAGGGTGTCAACAACATCAACAGGGAAGGCTTTTCAAGTCTACTATCTCTCCTTCTCTAATTGTCCACTGGTCAATGCAAGTGACAATGCCATAACAGAGTCAACTTGGAAGAGTTCTACTGAAGATGAGTACAGGGAAGTATGGACAAATTGAAGGCAAAACTGGAGTCAATCCACTACAGTTTTCAGCAACAGGGAAGAAGTAGCTGATTTGAATGTGAAGAGAACCAAGTTTCTGGTGAATCAAACTAGTTTACCAAACCAGCTATTTCAAAGCAATAGTTTTCGGTCATTGAGACTTACTCTATATTCTACAAATTCCCAATCCATACAGCCCCACATCCTATTCAGTAGCTAACACTAGAGACTAGAAACTAAAGTTAAAGAGAAACAAAATGGTTCCTTATGATTTTCCTTAGGATCATAAAACTTTGGGGAAACCAAAAGAACCCCCACTATTTCCTCAATAATCACAATTGGGAACCCCAATTCCACCCCTTCCTAACGTAACATTATTTACTTTTAGAACAGGGTAATTTTAGAGATCTTAGTAGTCATGTAGCTGATTCTGAAGGTTGAACGTTGAGCTGCGTTGAAGGTGTGGTGCTCTTTGCATGAGGAAGTCCAAGCGTCAGAGCATCCTGACATTAGGACACACTAACTCCTGTATGAATGACCACATCACACAAGTGTTCTCCAGTAGTTTTCTGGAAAAAAAAATACAAGCAGTTACCGTGTTTTTAGTGGGTGACAAAGCATTATTTCCAAATCCAAAGTAGTCAAAATTAATTCTCTGTCTGTGGTGTGGATCCCCATCTGCATTAGAGTCTCCGCTGCCATGGTTGCTATGAGAACACCTGAGATATTTTAGCAAAGAGGTGGGATTGAAAGTAGAGGAGAGGAAGGAATCTGAGTAGTCTGGGCACTGCCCCGTAAGTATTGGTGACCTGCTTCCAAGCTGTAGGGTTTGGTGGGTAGTTTTAATGTTAGTTATGGATTAAATATACTCTTTGAGACAACCAGGAAAGCCCACTGTCAGTGGCATTATATTAGAAAAAGATAATTGAGCAAATAGTTTTACAAGTACATTTCCTTGGCAAATTGAGCTTAATCTGAGATGTGTTTATTTCAGAATCTATACTAATAAAAGGCCAGGCGTCATGCCCAGAATGCCCAATTGACCAGTCGCTATGAGGTGCATTGACCACCTCTCTGTCCCTCCCCACAGCCCACAGGCTCCTATCGCTGGATGGCCAATGGGGAACACCAGAGTGGTACTAGGGACTGGACTCACTGGGTGGCACCAGAGCGGTACTGGGGACTGGACTCACAGGGCAGTGGCAGTCGTGGAGTGTCATGGGGCAGCGGCAAGCAGCATCGCAGAGCGTTCCGGGGTGGCAGCGAGCAGCATCATGGAGCGGCGGACATGGCTCTGATCGCAGGCTAGGTGATTTCCTGTGCTGGGCCTCTAGTATATTAATAAAAGCTGAATCTATATGAGAATTTAGATAGACTCTTTTTAAAATACATCTTTACTGTTGAAAGTATTATAGATATCCTCTTTTTTCCCACCATTGACTCTCTCTACCCTACTCCCACCCCCTCTCCAGGCTTCACCACACTACTGTGTTTTTAGCTAAACCAACCAATTAATTCAATTCCATTCCGGCAATGCAAACAAGGCTTCTTAATTTTCTCCTTATCTGTCAAGCTTTTGGTTAAAATGATTACTTTAGTATATTATGTTGGGATCATGGATATGGAAGGTGACCGATGAAATTTAAGTTATTGCAAGTCCAGATCACTTCAAGTGCTGAATAAGAGAGTAGTTTCTTAGTGCTGATGGTCATAGTTGTCATTATATAAAGAAGCTTCTGAGGAAATGAAGGCTTGCCCTTGGTCAGAGATGGGCATAACTCCTGCCTTCTAAAATGATACTTAATTGATTCACCTGCAGGCTTCAGACTCTGTTTAAATAGGTGGATGAAGCAAGAAAGATGATGCCTGACAAAGATGAGTGGCTCTGTTAATTAAATTAGCAGTGGGAATTTTACTAGCTTTAATTAGTGTAAAATAAGCCACAGAAATAAAGATAGTAATTAACACATGCTAATCTGATTAGAATCACAATATGGGTTATAGGCTAATTGACAACACAGAGTCTGCAGGGTAAGGCTGGGGAGATACAGAGACCTGTTTGAAAGAAGCGGGTAGCCGCATAGGGCACCCAAGCGTGGAGCTGCTGTTGTCTGATGGACAAATCATTTGGGGGCATTAGGCCCGATAAACACCTGAGATCATGGCATTGTTGAACGGATAAAAGCCTTCTTTCTAAGAGAAGGGCTTTAAAATACACAACCCTCTGCAGTGAAGGGAACTAAATCTACCAGTAATTCAGTGTTTTTGCTAGCTGAGCAAGATTTTCACCAGTATTGGCCCAGTCTCTCAAAGTTTCAAATTTATGGGAAGTCTGTAGTTGAAAGACGGCAAGATGTCTGTGCTTTTTCCCTCCAGACGCACACAATGAAAGCAGAGTCCCTGGGACATATAGACGCAGGATGTCCAAGCATCTTGTATGTTGAGAGAAGTGCTGTTTTGTTCAATTCAAGACAGTGCAAACCATACCAAATAAATTTCCATGTAAATCCTCTCCAATTTTCAGTTCCTTGGTCTGAGCATAGAACTAATTTTGGTTTATGAGTGTAGAGAGATGGAACTACCCATTTCTTTCCACCCATTCCCAGTCCTCCTCCCCCACCCCCCCCCCCCCTTTTTCTAGTTTGTCAAAGTTCCAATCACCTCAAAGCCTGGATGCTAAAACAGATCATTGTCTTCATTATTTTCTATGTGAGTATGCAGTGCATTGTCGATGAGGTTTCCATAATATTTAGATAAGTCATAAACCCACAAAAACCATAGCAAAACTTCTCCACCAAAACCAATCATAACCAAAATTCTTAGAAGGGACCCAATTATAAATTAAATTAAAATGGCATAGCTTATATTGACTTAGGCTTCTAATATTTGGCATCGACTATTTAAAACTTTTATTCCTTCAGTGTGGGCTTATTATAAGAATAGATTTTCCTTCAGTTTTACAAATGCTGAGGCATAAGAAGAAATTCATTTTAAGTGGCCAGTGTTATGACAGAAGGTTATGGCCATTTCAAATCAAATCGTTTTTAAAAAAATAGACATGTTATTGTCAATTTGATGGCAAGATTTAAACCACAATTGTGTCACCCTGCCTATTGAAATGATTTAGTTCAAAATAAAACATTATTCACTACAGATTTTTCATTAATATATCTACTGAAAGAAAATAACTTTCTTTGGTTCTTATAGCCAGAAGACCAAAGGGTGATGTGAACAATTGCAGAACTATACTTGAATTGAATTTACTAATTCAATCACTTATATGCATCTAATTCATTAATTGTAATTTATAATACATAATTTATGGCTCTCACAAAATATAATGTGAAGTTCAATTTCAATTGAACTAGTATGTATTTGGTAACAAATTTTTTTCTCAACTAATTACAATTTTTTGAGAACCCAGAACCCAGCATTATTCTGTCCAGTGTGTTTGATATCCTTTTTCAAGAATTATATATGATGTGGAGGCAGATAGGATACTTGTCTTCCTTAGATTTTTAATAGAAACATACTGATAATATGTTTTCAATAAAGACACTTCAAGATACAAACAATTACTAGGTAGAACACTGGCTCTCCTCTAAGTCCAGAGTCTGTTCTTTTCCATTCCTCCTTCCTTCTCAGTCTGAAAGCCTTTAGATGGGGTTGAGCAAGATAGTCACCTGCAGTGACATGTACAGGTGTTGTTACTTGAGCGGGTTGTGGATGTCTGTGTCCACTAAGGTGGGTTACTAAAGCCCATTCAGAGGAGCAGGGTTTCTGCACTGGGAGGGGCAGGTGGGATGCTTGTGGAAGCCCCAGTGAGGGTGTTGGAGTCAGGAGTGGCGAAGACTGACTCCTTGCAAGGAGACAGAGGCCCTGGTGGCCCAGTGATGTGTCTAGAAGGGGGAGGAGGGGAAGAAAGTCCACATGTAGGACATGGGGAATGAGTGTGGCCTGGCCTGGGGAGTTGGAGCTCCCGTGGGTGCAAAGGGCAGGTGCAAAGCTTGCCAAGGTGTATCAGAGCCCAGGAGGGAGGAGGAGGCTGCCTGTGTACCGGCACTGGTGGGATGCCCCACCGTGGGTCATCAAGCCCGAGAACTGGGTGAAGAGAGCATCCTGATGGAAGGCAAAGGTGATGGCAGCAGCATGGTGCATGGGTATTGGAGCCGAGGCTGTGTGTGTGTCAGTGTTCAGGGAGCGTAGCTGGGAGAGGTGAAGAGAGCAGCCACATGGAGATTGGTGGTGGGGGTGGTTTCGTGGGAAATTGGTTACTCTCAGGGGACTAAGTGAATAAATAAGTATGATGAAGATAAAGAGAGACGGGTTTCTCATTGTAGAAGGGAGATAGCGGAAGGGAGAAAACCGGAGCAAACCCTATGGTGTTACTTTAGAATTCAGGTATGTTCTGAAGTCATGGTTTTCAATATATAGAAATAGATATATACATATTTAAATACATATTGATATGGGTGCATGTGTGTGTACATATACATGTGTAGTATGTGCATGTATATACGTGCATGCATTTACTAACTCTGTCTAGAGAGAGGGCCTGAGAAGTTACAAAATAAATGTGAGGCATTCATTGTGCTAGAAAATAAAGAAGCACTCAAAGGATGATGGGGGCATACCAAAAGGACATAGAAGACAGGTGGCCAAAGTGGGGACAATTTTAATATCAAAATAAATGATACCAAACCTTCTCCTTATAGTACCAACTGATAAATGTGTAAGGAACAAGAAAATCATTTGGAAGCCACAATAACTCAGGCAAGGAGCAGCAATGCATGCTAAAATTAGTGGTAGAAGTTTGTTGAGGAATGGGACATTGTCTTACAGTCTCTTCACAAAGGGACAAAGAGTAACTACAGTGAAAGAATTTGGCAGGCAGCAACTTAACCAAGTTACCAAGGGGAAATTACCAAGTGGGACAAAGCAAAATTATGTAGCACCTGAGAATGTGCATGAGGACACAGCATCACATTTATGATATTCCTGCCCCAAATATACAACCTCAGTGTAGTCATGAGGAGAAATCAGACAGCCAGAATAAAGGACATCCTTCTACATAACTGGCCTGCAGTCTTCAAAAGTGTTAATGTTGTGAAAGCTAAGAAAACTTTGAGGATCTATTTGAGATTGAATGAGATGAAAGAGACCAAATAGGGTCCCAGATTTGGACCTTTTTGCTAAAACACATATTCCTGGTCAATTGGTGAAACTTGTATGTGAATTAAATGGTAGTAATATGTTAATACTAAATTCTTTATGTTGATTTTTAGATTGGGGCTTTGTAGGAAAATGTATTACTTGTAGGAAATACATTCCAACATATTTGGAGGCAAGGAGGCATCAAGGCAGCAAAACCGTTTTGCGAAGTTTAAATCCTTTCAAAGGAAAAAAGTAAGTCAGGATTCTAAAACAGGCTATTTTCCAGGACTGGCTGTGTTATGATCTGGCTGTTCCCATTTATTCATCTCTTAAATGAGGAATAAATTATCTTAAATCCCCTACAGACCTCATACCTAAGGTTCTCAGGTGCCCATCAAGAACATTGTACTTAGGGGTTAGGCAAGAATGAGACAAGTGGTAAAAAATCTCTGTGGTTGCATTCTGTGAGAATTGGCTGAAGGAGTGTGAGGAAGGAAAATGCTCCAAGCAAACAAGTTAAGGAATGTTACACAACAGGAAGAGACAAGAAAATTTCATTTTTCATTGGCAGGTTTCTTTCTTTTCTTTTCTTTTCTTTCTTTCTTTCTTTCTTTCTTTCTTTCTTTCTTTCTTTCTTTCTTTCTTTCTTTCTTTCTTTCTTTCCTTCCTTCCTTCCTTCCTTCCTTCCTTCCTTCCTTCCTTCCTTCCTTCCTTCCTTCCTTCCTCCTTTCTTCCTTCCTTTCTTTCTTTCTTTCTTTCTTTCTTTCTTTCTTTCTTTCTTTCTTTCTTTCTTTCTTTCTTTCTTTCTTTCTTTCTTTCTTCTCTCTCTCTCTTTCTCCTTTCCCTCCTTCCTCTCTCTACTTCCTTCCTTTATCAAGCTAACAGTTATTAAGCATTTTCCATATTCAAGGCACTGAATGAAATACTGTGGGGAGTAAAGGCAAAAAAATTAATTTCTGCTCTCGAATTACTAGTATTTATAGTTCAGTAGGAAAGGAGAGACACATAGACAAAAACAAAACAAAAGAAAACCAATGAACAAAAAAGTTTGATTAAACTAAATTGTTCTTCTGCCACTCTGATGGTTATGAAACAGGAACTTTAGGGGGATATAGGCAGGCTTAGGGAATTATTAGAATTGGGGTCCATGGAAAACACAGGGCTACAGACTGGGAGAAGGTACATTTCCATAACACAAGGAAGCTGGGGGCAGCTACATTTCCATAAGACAAGGGAACTGGAAGTAGCCAAGAAAGGCCTATATTTACAAAATAAAGAAGGAGGAAGAAAGCCCAGAAGGAATGGAGGGACGATGAGGGAGGAGGGCCTCAGGAGTCACCATAGTAACCAATTTGAAAGGGAATATTGACCAATCAGAGAGGCTATCAGGGAACAGGAACTGCAGCCATAAACCATGGAAACAGGAAGTCCGGGAGATTCTTTCCCCCTCCCCTGTGGGAGTCCGTTCTGCTGGACGCTTTTCCTCTCCCTATGTGGGCGTCTGTACTTGTTCTTCAATAAATCTCCACCTTTGCTATACTACCCTCTGTCTGTAGATTCACTCTTCAACTCTGGTGGACAAAGAACCCAGGTTCGAGTCCAAAAATTTCGTTTCAGTTAGAATTGAATCAACCCCTTGATCAACAATCTTCACCCCTTCCCTCCCCCAACACATCCTTCCCCACTCTTCGGTTTTTATGGACTAGGTGGCCTGGGCCAGCTTTTCATTGACGGCTATAAATATTATCAGGGAAAGGAAATGCCTGAGTCAAGCTAGCAGGACTCCAGAGACTTTATCTGCCTAATGACTACAGGGATAAAATGGAATTTATTTCTTTGATTCTTAAATCTTAAGAAACTCTGCATTCCCTTTCCTATCACAGGGAAGGCTGCAATTTAACAACTTTTGTGTGAAATGAATAATTTTATTAGCGTAAAATTGTGAAATACAGTATGAATTGGGCTCCTCTTTAGGATGCAAACTACCTTTGTACGCTGGTAAAATATAGAGAATGTGCAGTAACATGCAATATTGGTTCTATTATAATATTCTATTATGACATTGTATTAAAATGTCAGTGAATTTGTATGTATGCCACTGAGAATCAGTAAAGGAGTTAGTCCTTAAAAATCCATGTTATTTTCTTCATGGGTAGTTTGGGAAGAGACATGGAAAATATATTGCTTGAATAAAATATGTTTTCTTAAACGAATTTCCAAATAAATTTCCCCTAATGTGCATCCTTGTTCATTAAGCCTACATAAAAGGGACTGATGCAGCCATTAAGTGGGTTCAATGGCCCTCTGTTCAAAGTGCATGCTACTTTCCAACCAATAATGTGTCCATTGTCTTGGAAAATGCTAATTGTTCCATTGATTGTGATATTCACATTCCGACACTCCAGCTGAGCACTCCACAGCGTCCCCGTGATGACAGAAAAGAGCGTGTTGCTTGATGCCCCGTGATAGCAGGTCCACATCGATCTCAATTGTGAGAGGTTGTTTCAGGCCATGGTTGTTGTCCTAAATGTGAATGGCTCGCACCAGAGAAGGGCAGTGCGAGATGTTAAATTATGCTTATTCTTTTCATTAGTGAAGTTGCCCAGATTAAAAGATGCTGAGCAAGGCAATTACATTTTGCATGTCTATAATGGATTCCGAGAGCAGCGGAGAAAGCCAGTGTGGCATGAGCGTGCACGGGGCCGTAGGAGTTGGGAACATGATTCTGGCCCTGCCCTGGCCCTCTTTGACTTTGTGATATTGGAGAGTTATTCTTTGGGATTTCATCTAAGAAGAAAGGATTTGGGCAAAATACTTTCTGAATCCCTTCCAGCATTTTTAAATATAAAATATCACTATGTCAGGTTTCTTGCTTGGTACTCAAGTGAATATGGGAAAAACTGACAAACAACTTCCAGCTAGTCTTTCATCAAATAGTTATTAAGTCCCTTTTTTGGGCTAATAGATGTGCTTATACCAAAAGTACATTGATTAATAAAATATAGCATGTGTTATCAGGAGTTTGTAATCTAGCCCAATACTGGGAGACTAATGATAAAATTAGCAAAGCAATGTTATAATAAATCACAATGTAACTAAACATAATTTAAGATCCTGGATTTGATGCTGAATCAGAAAAAAAAAATGAGTGCTATAATGAAAATTGTAGGAAAACTGTATTTGAGTGAATGTTAAATTTACTGAATGTAATAATCATTATCACAGTTATTTAAGAGAATATCCTTGTTTTTAGGAAACATGCTGAAATATTTGGGTTACAATATCTGCAATTTAGTCTCAAATCATACAGCAAAATAATATATTCACAAATATACACACATACATATAGGTATATGTCTACTTATATTTGAGAAAGAGAGAGAAAGCAAATGTGTCAAAACGTTACAATTGTTGAAAGTCATATATATTGGTAGTTCTTTATGATTTTTACAACTATTCTGAAGTTTTGAAAAATTTCAAATTAAAATAGAAAAAAAAATGTGATATACTGCTGCCGGAGTGCACGATAATTACATTCAAGATAAGTATAATAGCTAGTCCAATGAAGCAACATATTAAATTATATTATTCTATAAGTTTGAGGTCCTAAGATGACACGTCATGTTGAAAAATGTCCAATGATTCTGAAAAATAGCATTGATCACACACCTGCCCAGGACCAGGTCTGGGGTGCCATGATCTCATTCAGCTCCTCAGCCTCTCCCAGCTCATTGAGAAGAGGTTATTCCGAGGCCCGGAGTGGTTATGTAACTTGCTCAAGGTCACATATTAGGCAGCGGAGCTATGGAGTCAAAATCACATTTTGCCAAGCAACTGCCTGCCTCACCTCTTCTCTATACTGCCTGTAAAAATGGGTTAAACTCAGGATGTTTCATGTTCGACTGCTTCATTTCATTATTTTTGTCTACTTTTTCAATTTTTATTTGGAATGAAGATTCCAAAAGAGCCCAAATTATTGCTTGATTATTAGCGAATTAGTCAAATTGAAATTTTGCCTATCTGATTTACTGTGATAGTCCTAATTATTGTGATTTGTCCTGTCATAATGATGATAAGTGACTATAAATGATTTGTCTGGTCATTGATTTTGAAGACTTTCAGAGCAATCGGATCTGCTAGGTGCAACTTGGATCTTTAAAAATGTTATATATTTTAGTACAGGTATCTTAAAGGAAATAATAACCATCCAATTTATAATAAAACTGACATTAAAATACAAAAAGAGTGATATTGAGCAAACCTTCTGCATGCCCTCATCCCAGATGCTTTTCTCACAGGAACAATGTCACAAGAAAGACCCACCTGAGGTAAGACAAGATTTCTTGTGGTTTTTTTTTGTTTGTTTGTTTTAAATATATATTTTTATTGATTTCAGAGAAGAAGGGAGAGAGGGAGAGAGAGATAGAACTATCAATGATGAGAGAGAATCATTGATAGGCTACCTCCTGCATGCCCCCTACTGGGGATCAAGCCTACAGCCCAGGCACATGCCCCTGACCAGAACTGAACCAGGAACCCTTCAGTCCACAGGCCAATGCTCTACCCCACTGAGCAACCGGCTAGGGCAAGATTGCTTGTTTTGAGTTTAGGAGAATAGAAGACAAGGCACAGTTACCTTGTTAGATAAAGATATTTTGGGGAGAAAACTGAATACCATAATACGTTTAGAAACATTTTCTAAAAGAGTGCTTTCCAATTAGAAAAAAAGAGGTGACCGCATAGCATAAGATGAGAGAGGCTACTAGACTTTAAGATGGCAAGCTTTGGATTCTGCAATTTGGCATAAACCAGTCCTGCATTTTGTTCCTCTAATGTTTTGTTTTGTTTTTCACTGTGAAATTCCAGCCTTCAAAGCTGAGCCCGACAGGTTATGCTCTGCTAATCTAGCCTCTGGGAAACTGTCTTCAGTTGAAAAATAGCAGCACATCTATGAGCTCCCTCTTGCTCTCCACGCTCATTCATCTCAACCACGTGGCAACGGAGAAGTCCAATGAGTCACACGGAGCGCCTCTCACAAATAACTTCAACTTGGAGTTCTGAACAGTGACCTTTAGGTTCTTTATAAAAAAGTTTCATTATGTTCATCATGAAGCCTAATAGAAGGTATTTTGCATTTTGAGAGGAGGAATTATAATGTGAAAAAGTTTCAGACTCTAAGTGATTTCAATGGTAATCGGAAGAAATTTCTTCTCAGAAGTAACATAGAGGCTCCATTGTGCATCATCCCAATCAGAAATCTTGCACAAATGTCCATAATGCAGAGTGGTGCCATGAATTCTTTATAGATCACGTGTTCTTTATGAGATTCTCCCGTGACATCTGTAGGCTATAACATGATGTCGGCTTTGGTTGTATTGATTTGGTCATTTACTAGATAATGTTTGCCTTATTTTCTAATTATTCTATGTGTGCAAGTATTGTTTCTCCTCAGTTGTGAGACATGCTGGGACCTCAACAGATAGGGAGAGAGAAAACAGTGTAGTCAGAATCCAGGCTAAGGGGATTCTCCTTGTCGAGAGCTGGTCTCTGTGTGGGGAAGGCTGGTGTTTCACACAGTAGTGCCCGGGGAACACTGGTGACTCTGATGACAACCAGGGTTGGGTTCTTGTCCCAGAGATTTAATCTGTTGAACAGGAAATCAAGCAGGAAAGGGGTAGGAGGGGTTAGGGAGTGCTCACAAGAGAGGGGTAGGAGGCAGTTAGGGAGTGCTCTCGCCTTAATTTCAGAGAGTTCTAACTTTAGGGAGGGTCCCAGCTCCTGGTACAAGGACAGAGGGAGTAGGTCTAACCTCTGAGGCTAGAGGGTTGATAAAAGCTTTATGGGTTCATAGTCCAGCCCAAAGAGCTACATTTCAGAGCGGAACTCCAGCCCCAGTGGCAGGAATAATAAGTTTTCTCAGAAAGGCAAAAGGTCAGCCTTAGGAGAAACTGAGGCCTTATTCTAACCCTAGTGGACACTGGATTATAGATACAGGGTTAGGGGCAGAAAAATAAATTCATTCTCCTCTGATGATAGTCCTGGGCTTCATTGTCAATTAGATTTGTTTAAGTGCTTGGAGAGGCTAAATTTTAAAATAAAGAATCATTGGTACTGGGTAGCCTTTCAGCAGGCGTGAAAACATCTATCTACACTAATAAAAGAGAAAAATGGTAATTGGCGTACGACGCTACCCTTTTCATTGGCTAATCAGGGCTATATGCAAATTAACCGCCAACTAAGATTGGCAGTTAACTGCCAATAAGATGGCGGTTAATTTGCATATGTAGGCACAATGCAGGGAGGTGCAAGGGAAAGCAGGAAGAAGCCCCCTGCCACTGACAGTGATCGGAAACCAAGGGGGGAGCTAAGAGCTGATCGGAGGGTGATGAGGGTCAACTCCTCTGGCCGAGGCATCAGGCCTGGGTGGGGGGCGGAGCCAGGGATTGGGCGGATATGATGGTCCCCTTGCCCAGGCCTGAAGCCTGGGTCAGAGGCGTCAGGCTTGGGCGGGGGGTGGAGCAAGTGATCAGAGGGAGATGGGGGTCCCCTGCCCAGGCATAATTCCTAGGCCAGAGGCCTCAGGCCTGGGCAGGGGCCAGAGCCAGTGATCAGGGGGAGATGGGGGTCCCCTGTCCAAGCCTGACACCTCTGGCGGAGGTGTCAGGCCTGGGCAAGGGGCCGATCAGGCGATCGGAGGGTGATGGGGGTCTACGCCTCTGGCCGAGGCATCAGGCCTGGGCAAGGGGCAGAGCCAGCAATCAGAGGGGTCTGGGGGTCCCCTGCCCAGGCCTGATGCCTGGGCCAGAGGCATCAGGCCTGGGCTGGGGGCAGAACCAGTGATGGGGGGAAATGAGGGTCCCCTGCCCAGGCCTGACGCCTCTGTCAGAGGCGTCAGGCCTGGGCAAGGGACCGATCCTGCGATTGGAGGGTGATGGGGGTCAATGCCTGAGGGCTCCCAGTATGTGAGAGGGGGCAGGCTGGGCTGAGGGACACTCCCCACCCCCAACACCCAGTGCACGAATTTCGTGCACCAGGCCCTTAGTATATATATATAAAAGCCTAAGCGACCATTCAACAATTCAACTGTTCCACTGGTAGCTATGATGCCCACTGACCACCAGGGGGCAGATGCTCAATGCACAGGCATGGAAACATGGAACAGACTGATGAATCTCAGAGGGAAGGGGGGGGAAGGGGAAGGTGGGAAGAGATTAACCAAAGATCTTATATGCATACTAGAGGCCCAGTGCACGGATTTGTGCACCAGTGGGTTCCCTTGACCTAGCCTGCAGGGATTGGGCTGAAACTGGCTCTCTGACATCCCCTGAGGGGTTCCAGATTGGGAGAGGGAGGAGGGCAGGCCGAGGGACCCCACAGATTCGTGCACCAGGCCTCTAGTCAATTATAAGAGTTCAAGGATAAATGTATCTATTTCTGCCTCTGCTCCCAGAGCCTAGCACAGTATTAGTTCAAGACAGATGCTCAGAGGAGGTATTGAGTTGATATTTATGAATTGTGCAATGTGGTTCCCTAAATATTCCCAGGTATCTTGTCTATTTAGGATGGTTTAGGACCAATTCATACTAAAGACATAATTTGTCCTCTTAATTTTGAAAATGGTCTTTAAAAATATTTCCTTTTAATGTTATATTTACTACTCTCATAAAATAATATCAATCTTCTTTAAAATTAAGTTAATCCCCAATACTTACTTCTCTGCATGTGTGGATTGGTTACTAAGAATTCAATCATGGTGAGGTTTGCCATGTGGAAAAATTAACATTACTGAGGCCATAGTTCTGCAAAGTTAAAAGTTAAGATACTTCTGTCTTTATTACAATGAGTTATTTTTCATAAATCCAAATGATGCTACTAAAAACTAGTGAAAGAAGTGCCCCTTGAACACTACCAGTGGGGATTTGTCTCATGCTATTCACATTCCCTCCACTTGCTGGTCTTATGAATATTGGGTGGACTTATAGTTAGTGGTTAATTTTGTCATCAGGGGATAGTATAGGGTGGGACAATAATTAATAAGTAATAATACAGGTATAAACTTGTGTTTTGTGTACTCACAACTGTAAACCTACTTTTGCCACACCCTGTTGCTTCTTTCCACTGGCTCACATTAACAATTCACAATTAAGTACAACCAAGCATATATATTTTCCATTTCCTTCCTCCCTCCCTCCCTCCCTCCCTCCCTCCCTCCCTCCCTCCCTCCCTCCCTCCCTCCCTCCCTCCCTCCCTCCCTCCCTTCCTTCCTTCCTTCCTTCCTTCCTTCCTTCCTTCCTTCCTTCCTTTCCCCTTGAATAGTGGCTCTGTGAACCAGGGTTTTCTTTATAAAATCTGCACTTTCTGAAAATTCCTTTACATATATGAAACCGATACTTTTGGCTAAGAACCAACAATTGCCATTGCATGAATCAGATTTACTAGTTTCTAAACTAGGTTTCTTTGTTCCTTTTTTAAAATATCACCTATCTTCGATTTGCAAACCATTGATAATGTAAGTACTTGTTTGAAATCTTTATCATCATCTACAACCAGTAGATTTTCATAATCCCTACTGCATGCTTCTCTCCTTTTGGACTGTTTATTGTTATCTAATTAAGTCCATTGTCAATCTATACAAAAACATATTGCTTGTTTTTGTTTTGTGGGAGGCATCAAAAGTTATACCAGAGACTGATTTCTGTCTTTGCCAACAATTTATTTAGCATAAGTTTGCTGTGGGAAGGCATATAATTTCACAAGACAATTGCATACAGGGTAATCTTTAAGCCAAATAAAGAAATAACGTACTCCAAACAAATGACAGATTAATCACACCACTGTTCCAGGTGAGGGGAGATGGGAGGAATGAAGTCCAAATTTTAACAGAGGTGTACCTTTTATATGAGGAGGCACTCAGGAGAGATGGCAAGCAATATAGAAGTGATTTTCTGCCAGCTCTACAGTAAAAGTCCCCTGTTGCTAGAGCACATTGCTAGGGAACTAAGACACGAATGTGGCAGGTGTACTCATCTCTTCACATGCACTGTGGTGCTTATCACCACTATCTACAAGGAGCACCTCTCTAAAACAGGACTAAATGCCCCAAGGATCTTCAGAGCATTTTTTAAGGTTAGCAATGAGTCTCCTGGCTCCAACCACAACTCTTTAATAGTCCTCTTAGGATTTATCATCTAAATGTCCCCTTGCTGTAGTTGCTTCTCCACCTGTTCTTCTGGATAAGTCCCGAGTGGGCCCCTCAGCAGCCTTGTTCGGCTGCGGAGATGCTTGTCAGGGACAATAGATAAAGAATGATGACATTCTGGCATGACTGACTTTATTTTTATATAAAAACAACTTTACTTCTAATAAAAACCAAACCACACCTTTTTTTTCTGTGTCATATTCATATTCAAATGGATTTGAATCATATTAACCTATACACAGCCAAGCTAGATATCTTAACTACTCTGTAACAGGTTTCCTACATATCAACATGTAGCAGCATAGCTTCATGAAATTAAATACTCAAAGGAAAACTTTAAAAAAAAATCAGGCAAATATCCAAATGTCTTATAAATTCCCACATTTATGGCATTTTGTGGAGAAACTCTCCTCAGTGTTTAAGGTCTTTGCCCTTCACGTGAAGATGCCATCCATATAGATTCTTCTGAAGTCTCCCCAATGTTATTCTGTATAAGACACTGAAGACGAATGCTGCCTCTCCAGAAATATGATGTAATTAATGGTTTAAAACTGATCTTTCTCATTACCTCATCTCTTACAATGTAACTACATTTACATTTATATGGGCATTGTGTTCTCAACGGTATCTTCAGATCTGTCTCATCAATTACTTAACATGGCCATTAAGCCTATTATTAATTTAATACCAGCAGAAAGAAGATGAATAATTACCAAGCATTACCAATTAATACGTACCTAAGGCCACAAAGTTATCTATATCTATATCTGTCTATCATCTATCTATCTATCTATCTATCTATCTATCTATCTATCTATCTATCTATCTATCTATCTATCTCTGCCTACCTATCACTTCCTCATAGATGATATTGCGTTAATATCATCCTAAAACTTGTTTCTCTTGTTTAAAATCATATTTTGGCCCTAACCAGTTTGGCTCAGTGGATAGAGCGTCAGCCTGTGGACTGAAAGGTCCTGGGTTTGATTCCGGGCAAGGGCATGTGCCTTGGTTGTGGGCACATCTCCAGTAGGGGGTGTGCTGGAGGCAGCTGATCAATGTTTCTCTCTCATCAATGTTTCTAACTCTCTATCCCTCTCCCTTCCTCTCTGTAAAAAAATCAATAACATATATTTTTTAAAAAATCATATTTTATATGACAACATACCCAGCAGTTGACCTTGTTTAAGCATCTCTTTTAAAGGGATACTAAAATTGTCACAATTGTTATTTGAGTTGAATTCAAATTTATGTCTTTACTAATGCCTCAAGGAGTTATATTGTCTCAGGGTTTTATAAATTACTCTTATAAAAGTGAAAAATAGTTAAACTTATACCACAGCATACTGAACAATACTTAGCTTATTAAAATGTTAACATATATATATTAACTTAATTTATAAAAATTATATATGTGATTCATATAACTAAACATATATATGGCCAATCATCTATATATGCATACTCTTGATTATATATTCAACACATATTTACCAAGCACTCACTGGATTCCAGGCACGGTGCCAGGACAGGAAATATAGCATGAACAAAACATGGCGTCTGCCCCCATTGATACTGCCAGCACCAGGTTTTCTGTTTCTAACTCCCGTTCCCTTGGAAGACATCACTAATCAACAAGGGCACTATGACTGGATCAGAACTGGCATGGGGATGAATACCTATTTGCCATCCCTGGCTGGGTTTTTACATGTATATGTAAATGTTTCACCCTAAAAAGCCAGGCACAATAGACAACAAAAACCTAAGTAAAGTTTGACACAGATCATTAAGAAGAAAATTACTGATTCAAATTTAATTTTATTTGTGAGAACAAGTTACACGATTTTGGGTGTCTTTGCAGAGGCTCTTCAACAAGATCAAAAATCAAAAGGTTGAGCAAAGCTGGGAGAGAATTTTGTGAGCTCAAATTCTATGTAGAGGTGGCAGGAAGAGCCACACTCCCCATGCGGAGTGATAGCTCCTTCACCCTCATGTAGGCTTCTGAGGGGCTCTTTCATAAACAACTTGGCAGATTTACAGTCAAAGGGCACAATCACAATGGAAAGCCTAAGTGACTTGCATGGAGGAGGAGAACTCTGCCGCTTGGGAGCAAATGCATTACCCACAATGTAAGTCAACAGGGGAGGAAACACGGGGTAAGAGGGCATGAAACTGATGCCATTTACAAGTAAATCTTGCCCAAGGGGTTTTGCTTCCAGGGTAAGGGGACTCAAGTGGTAACAGGCTAAAAGGTACAGAAGCTGAAGTGGGATGAGAAGCTAGAGACTCAAGGAGAGACACTGCCCATGTCACAAAGTTGCAATGGATGGAACCTAAAGGAGGGAACTTCAAAGAATGCACAAGAAAGCCAGCTTTAAACCCACTGCAAGGTCTAGAAAGCATGACACCGACCTATGGATTTAGGCTGGGGAGGAACAGAGATTTAACTTCCAAACAAGTCAAACTTGATTTAATTTTATCTGGGAAAGGAAATTTACATTACTTGGGATCATATTGTTACTTAAAGTTGCCATAGGCTTTCTATTATCTAAGAGTGACCAAAAAGGTTGTATGAATGTCTTCATTGTCACTCAAGGGCAGGGGATGGACTACAAGTAATGAATGGGTTTAATGGGACAGAGGAAAACAAAAACAAAATGAATAATTTATTCACTCATTTATTCCACATGTATTTATTAAACACCTACTATGTGCCAGGCATTGTTCTAGGTACTGTATATATGTCAGTGAAGACAACATATTAAAAAAATCTCCTGCTTCACAGAGGTTTATAGTTAGGGCATGTATGGTTAATGTCCTGGAGGTGTGTACATGTAAGCATACATAGACTTCGTGAAAGATAATAAAGTAAATCATCCAGACATTGTACTTATTGTCTATTACTTTTTTCAAGTGTTGGTGAGACTCTCTAAGCCAGTGATGGCGAACCTTTTGAGCTCGGCCTGCCAGCATTTTGAAAAACCCTAACTTAACTCTGGTGCTGTGTCACATATAGAAATTTTTTGATATTTGCAACCATAGTAAAACAAAGACTTATATTTTTGATATTTATTTTATATATTTAAATGCCATTTAACAAAGAAAAATGAACCAAAAAAATGAGTTCGCGTGTCACCTCTGACACGTCTGTCATAGATTCGCCATCACTGCTCTAAGCTATATATGGCCAAAGGAAATGTTGTGTTTCTGGTCCTCTCTGTTGACTTAATTATATGTGAGGTTGTCCTTTTAGTTTCTATGCTAGTCTGCATTCTAACGGTCATATTCTTGTTTCATGATTGCTAAACTGATTATAGAACTTCTCTATTCTGTCTGTGAAGTTCAACTTTCCTTATGTTATGTATATAACTCAATTTTTTTTTTTAGAATTTTCTGCAATGTTACAAGTTTTGGCTTAAAATTGTTTCTGTATGATGTGTTACATAAAAACGGGCCATTTTCCTGCTCTTTAGTATGCAAGATCATTGAGAGAAAAAATTGGATTCTAGTGATAATTTTTTGTGGGTTTCCCAGCAGGGATGAATGCGCAGGATTTGTATTATATGTGATATAGTCAGGTTCTGGGCTGGTAATTTACTTTGGCCACTCTTGAATACTCACACCAATCATCCCTAGGCACCTACCAGTACATTTATACACAACCTGACTGGATCCTATTTATACAGGACTAGAAGAAAGATCATTTTGACTTACGCTGGGAGAGAAAAATGTTCATGTCCAATGTTCTTCCACTGTGTAAAGTCTGTATAGCTGTCTCTCTGAAAAGTTTGCTATGTAATTATTTTTTGCTCATCTATGTGTGGTGGGTCAGACACAAGACTGTTGGAGTGTAAATTTTAAAGTTGAAAGATTTTTACTATTTAGTGGAAGGAAAATGAAGGCATCTTTTATGAAAACATTAAAGTAATTATTAATTGGTATTTAAAATAATAGATTTATGAAACATATAATGTTTTAAATTCTACCATTAGGTATTTACTTCCTAAATAACCTTTTAGAAAATATTATGCCAATTTACTCATAACATTTTAGCTGTTGCCTAGTTTTGATTCCATAAACTTCTTGGAACACCATGTTGATGTTCTTTATGCTGTCATTAGACATTTTTAAGTTTTAGTTCTTATGTGTAAAGTAAGAGCCATTCAATGTTTAAGTTAATACAATTTAGCCATTATTGAAAGCCAATTTGGCTGAGCAGTGTTTATTGTATTTGGGCACTTCCACCTGAGAGTAAAGAGAAATAATCTCTTACCATCAGTTTAAGTTAGTTCAACAAAAGCATTCTTGCTTTCTTGCTTTGTGAACACAGTACTAGTTTTTGTGTTGGCTAAAATGTAGCACCTGCCTTCAATAAATTTATCATCTAATGTGTGGTGAGAAAAGATATATGTAAATTTATAATGCACACTCTATAATGCATAGGATATAAATGTATAATTTCAACAAAATGTGTTTAGAGCTGTGGTAAAAACACACAAATTATGACCTATGTCATTCTAATTTCTTTTAAAAAATATTTTTATTGATTTCAGAGAAGAAGAGAGCAAGGGCAAGAGATATAGAATATCAATGATGAGAGAGAATCATTGATTGGCTGCCTCCTGTACACCCCACACTGGGGACTGAGCCTGCAACCTGGGTATATGCCCTGACTTGGAATCGAACCATGACCTCCTGGTTCATAGGTCAATGCTCAACCACTGAGTCACAATGGCCAGACATAATTTCTAATCTTTGCTTAATTCCTATTAATATCAGAGTGAGCACTTTGACATGATACAAGAGGTTATAAGAAAAGGTTTCCCATAGAATTAATAGTGGGATACCAGAAAGATTATACATGCTGATGTAGTATATGTAAACTGTGAAGTGTGAATGTTAGTCCTCAAGAAATATGTGTTAATAAACAACATATATTAAATATACTGATTAAAACTCTGATGAATCATAACAGAAAATGCTCTAAAGGCATTAAATTGAACTTTTAAAGAATTACTACCTGCTTGAACCTTTTTAATTTCTCACTGCTCCTAATTTATTATGTACCACTCACTAGTTTTTGAAATCACAAGAGTATTTTAGACATTTAAAGAACACATAACTAGAGACAAACTAAGAAAGTGATAAATCTCTCTTCCTACAACAATCCAGCCTACCTTTTTTCTCATCTTAATTGATAGTTAACTATTATACACAAGTAAATCTGTGGAGACATTGTTATAGCACAGTGCCTAATTTCAGAGTGTGTATTCACACAAAATTATATACATCAAAACATATTTCAGGAAAAGAGAGTATGTCGGCCTGCTACCATAGAAGATATTTACATAGTAAATGGAATCCATACACTCAAGTCGGGTTCTCAGGGCAATAGAAATCTATTTGTTTTGGGGCCAGGAGACTTGAGAACTTAAAATATCTGCAGACCTTGGCTTCATCTAAACATCCGTATTTTATAAACTATAATGATACATACTCTCAGTTTCATGAGTAAAGTTAAGAGACTTTTGGATGGGGGGACCCTGTAGAGATTGAAGTTAATGTCATCCACAGACTTTTGAAACCATGCATTTCTACCCACAGAGCATAAGTAAAATGGAAATTTTCAGTTGAGTGTGTGGGTGAACATTTCAACATAAATAATATTACATCAGATGGGGCTACTTTAATACGTATTGCCATATCTTTGTCCTGCTCACTTTCCATTTTCTATTTCTATTACTTCCCCTCCCACCCCCCCCCTCATGGAAACAGAACCAGAGAATCTGAGAGGGTACTATATGTCTGTGCAAGAGATGGGAAAGGGAAGGAACTGAAGTGTAAGGGTGGTCCCAGGAGAGAACAGAGTCCAGTATAAACAATAGGAAGATGGAATCATACTTTTTATTTTTACATATTTCACGGTTGATCTTGAGTTCTATTTTTAAAGAGCCTTTGTGGTATTCCTTAGATCTGAACCAATGGAGCAAATGTTTTGAGGGATGTTCTATGTATAGTGCATGTAAATCTTCATTCTTGTACAAATATTTTTAAAACCACTAGCCAGCTGACTACGTGTGGATCACAGTCATTATTGCCACTTTCCCAATGTTGGATGAAAATATGAAGTCACTTGATGCTCAGTCATCTGGACTTTCATGCCTCCTTTCTCTAGCCTAGGAGATATTTTAAAATATGATTCATTAACCTAAAGCTGAGAAAATATTATTAAGCAGCTCCTAAATAGTTTTTAAGAAATGTATATTATAATGATTCAATGCTACTTTTCTCATCTAACCCTAAAACACTTTCTTTTAGCCTGTTGTTGCCAACAGTTCTTTGTATATAACATTTAAGCAAAGGACTATAAGAAGGAAATGTGAAATTAGTTGTAGAGATAAAGGCCATTAATGTAGATCTTAGTGGTTTGGGAAGTTGGATGTTCTGGGCACATTCTACAGGTAGAATTCTGTTAGATGGAATCAAACATCTCACAAATAAACTATCCCTAAATATATGTCAGTTTTATAGGGAAAATGGCTAGGTTTGTGGAGATTCAGTTGGACAGAGGCTCATTTGGGTGCGTATGCACTCACACAGAGAAATAAACTCGTCATCTGAGCTAAGTTTTAATAATAAGACTGTGGAAATATCTTTGGAACATATAAACATTCTTTGTAGAGGACGTATTCATTTTCCATGCCTATTTAAATTACTCTCTTGCAAAGCATTCGGTAGACTTTCTGGACATGCAGGATGGTAGATAAAAACCTAAATTATATTCTAATATCTTTGGAATGTGCCTATCTTGGACATATCACAATCACTTCAAAAGAAGTAATTCATGTTGCCTCATTTGGAGCTGTGTGATGTAAATTCTGAAGCTGCACAAATTGACCATGATGGTTATTACAGTATTAACATCGCTGTACATCCCTTTAGTTAGTTTACATGCTTAATTAATCATGTTTCATTTTCTCTCTGGCTTTTAGAGCAGTTTCTCTGACTTTTAAATTAAATGATTGGTGAAAGTGAACATCCTCTGAGGACTCACGACTTCTCCCATCTTTACAGAAATTCCTTCTCAGAAGAGACAAATTGGCTCCTCATTGAAGCCAAGACCGGCACGAGTGGGGCTGGATGTGAAAAGTCAATGCTGACAGCAACTTCAAGATCAAAACTTTTGAAGGATGTTTCTGACACTTACTGTGTGGCCTATGGGACTGTACTTCACCTTTCTTTGCTTCATTTCACTTGTCAGTTAAAAAGGGCATAATCTTTATATCTGCGGTGGCTTGTAAGTCACTTTTCGATTTTAATGAACACTTTCTTCATATTAAAGCAAGGCTGCATTATTAACAAATGATACAGTCACGGGGAAAACTCCCTGCCTACTTGGGGAGCCCAGGGGACAGCTTTCTCGCCCATCATTCTGCTTCACCCCTTTGCAAATCCATCAGCCTTGGACCGCACTAAAGGTCACTACACAGAGGATTTGCAGACTAAGCCCAAAAGGATCAAGTCCTGGATTTCAGTCTACCTACTCAAAACACCTCTCTAGTCCCCAGAAGAAATAAAACCTGGAAACACTTAGGGAAGAATAAAATCTTATTTTTTATTGAGAGCCAAAATGCTACCCACAGCATCTGCTTCCTGGGACATAGCATTCAATAACCACACAAGAGAAATCCGACTTTGGATATAACACTCCAGGTTCACAAATGTTCTGAGAGTCTTCATCACTGTGAACAGCTCCAGAACCAGTCTCCTACAGCTGTTTCTTCACATGGAGTGATTAATTAGACTCAGAGAATCTAATATTTGAAATATCTAGCCATTCATTCCTTTTCTTACCTTCTATCTAGTGTTCCCACTCTAATGGCGAATACCAAAACGAAAGATCTTAAATCCAGATCTGTCAATTCTAATTGTCATTCACAGAGCAAACATATTTTATGGAGGCAAAGACTTGAACAAAAGACTAACATTAGATTTGGGAACTATTTCCCTTAGGATCATAAACTTTCTTCACCTTATTATTAGCCTACATTCTTTAGTGGTAATGAGTATTACTATGACTATTGCTGTCAGTCCCATGACTTCAAATTTATTTATTGCTTCTTATGTAGCACCAAGCACTGAACTAAGAGTTTCACGTGCTGCACAAACCCATCAGGTGGCCATTGTTATCACCCTCCTTTAATAACTGTGTAACGAGGTTAAAAATACTTTTGCGATCTCACCACTGGGAACTGGGGGCAACAGCATTCAAATCCAGCTTTCTAACTTCAAAATTGTGCTCTCTCTTAATTACTAGTCAACATCCTGTCTGCTAAATAACACAATGCAGTATTTGTTAAATATCTTTTATACAAAGGTTTGCAGATGTAGGATTAAAATCATTTTATAGAATAGATTTTTGATGTAATAAAAATTACCAATGTATTCTGCAAACTTTATTGTTTAAAGAGTAGAAGAAACCATTCATCCTCTCCGTGAGCAGGAGTGAGTATTGCTCTCCTTTTTGCAGTTTTCTTCTGCCAAGTTGCCTCAAATCTGTAGTTTCTGTGTTTAAAAACTCCAAGGAATTCTCTAATCTCCTGTGGGGACAGGAGGAGGAGCTGGGAAGAATGACATATTGACTATGTGAGAAAGGGGATTGAAATGATAGACACAACTTGTCAACATTATCTATTATTAATTATAAATACCCAAACATTAGTCAGACATTCTCTTTTTTTCTTTATTGATTAAGGTATCACATATGTGTCCTTATCCCCCCAATCCCCTCTCCCCCCCACTCATGCCCTCACCACCCTGGTGTCTGTGTCCATTGGTTAAGCTTATATGCATGCATACAAGTCCTTTGGTTGATCTCTCCCCCTTCTTCCCTTCCTCCCCTATCTTCCCTGTGAGGTTTGACAGTCTGATCGATGCTTCTCTCTCTCTGAATCTGTTTTAGCAGCACAATTTACCATAGCTAAGATTTGGAAACAGCCTAAGTGCCCATCAGCAGATGAGTGGATTAGAAAACTGTGGTACATCTACATGATGGAATCATTTGCAGCGGTAAAAAAAGAAGGAATTCTTACCATTTGCAACAGCATGGATGGAACTTGAGAGCATTATGCTAAGCGAAAGAAGCCAGTCAGAGAAAGATAAATATCACATGATCTCATTCATTTGTGGAATATAATGAACAACATAAACTGATGAACAAAAATAGTCAGACATTCTTTTGTGTGTTTCTCAAAATGTAAGTTTCTAATAATTTACTTTTAAAAGAAATTGTTATTTTCATTTAAGTAACACATGCATATAGTAAATACTTAAATAATGAATACAAAAGGAGATATAGTAGGAAATTTTTATCTCCTCCATTCATCTTTCCCCATTCTCTAGAATTACTGTCTAGATTGAAAGACATTTGATTCCTTTAGCTCATTCCATTGGTGGCAGGCCTTCATATCTCTCAATAATATGCTTATGAGGCCAGCACTTGACTTTTTAACTGCTGACATCTATTTCCATCCTATTATAAGAAGCATGACATGAATATAATTATTTCACAATTTGGGCTAAGTCAGCATAATATAATATTGGTCACTGATGAATTAATTATTCTCTAGAAAACTAGTACATACTTTGGAAAGAGAAGATGGCGGCGATATAGGCCGACGCGTCCCAGGTCGTGTCCGGGAGCAAACGGAATGAGCAGCTGAAACTAGTAACACCCACACCGAATTGGCGAAATTGCTCAGCTGGTGAGACGGTTTGCAGCCGGGAAGAGCAGAACTCCCCTGGAAAGGTAAAAAAAAAACAGGGATTTGGGCAGGAAAGTTTGCCAGACCTCTGAGCCCAGAGGGTCGGAGGGAGACCGCGTGGCAGACAGCCGCGTCCCTTGGGACAGGCACAGCCCCTGACGGGGGGGGGGGGGGGGGGGGGGGGAAAGGAGAACCGCGGGATTCCTGGCGCCGCCAGGGAAATTGAGAGCTGGGTTCTGTGATCACGGAGGACTGAGCCTAAAGGGGGCAGCCTGAAGAGCTGACCTGACCATGCAGTCCCGGTAAGAGAAGAAGCTTACAGAAACCAAGCCTTCCCCGTTTCCGTGGCCGGCGTTTGTTTGTCTGTTTTCACTGAATCCTGTTCATGGGACATTTCGGATACAGACACTCACCTGTGCTGAAGAGAGGGAGAGTGTGCGGAGGAGTGGAATCTGGGGAGAGACTGGGGAGAGAGGGGGAGCTGGGAGAGGTGGCAGCGAATTGAGTGCTGAGACACCCCTGAGCCCAAGACTGGGGCAGCCATTCTCTCCAGAGAGTGAGACTCCTCCCCCCAGCCCCCAGGCAAGGAGCACAGCCACACCCAGATTCCACCCGGTGCGAGATCAAGGATTAAAATAACCTTATCAGTCCCTGGGAGTTAACAGGGTCTGGCCTATAGAGGGATTTTCAATCCCAGCAACAACACAGCGCCGGTAACTATTACGCAGTCAGCTCTGGGCAGTGAACTTCCACTGGACAGAGAGGCCCTATAGCCTCAGAGGCCAACCCCAGAACACTGCCACCCAGAGGCTGACCCACAAACTGACTCTTTGCTAAACACAAAATAAGGCAGTCTGGGAAATAAATGCGGCCTGCTTTACAATAAGGACTGTGGTTTACAACACAGAGGAACAGTATATCGCAGGGAAACTCAACACTCTCCTGAATACCTGGCAGGTCTAAGGCGAGCCACACTGAAGAATAGAAGAACCGAAGGACCTTCACTACTGCAATTTTTTTTTTCTTTTTTCACCTTTTAACTAAGAAACCAATTTTTTTTCTTTTTTTTTTCTTCTTTTTCCATCAACTGATTTTACCCTTTTAATTACTTCCTTCTTATTTTTAACCAGTATTATTACTGCTACCATTTTACCATTTTTTAAAGTGCCATTTTATTTTCTCTTTATTTTATTTTGGGATTAGTGTTCTCCATTCTACTTTCATCGTTATATTATTGGTAGTTTCTAGTTTGCATTCATCTCCAGGGAACTGTTGCTGGAATTTGTTGGGATTAATGGCTGTTCTATAGGAGTATTCTCCTCATATAAAAAGTCTCTTCCCCTCTTCCACTTCATTCTCTCTTTTCGCTCTATTTTTTTTCTTTTCTTTTCTTTTCTCGCTTTTATTTTCCCCCCTCCTTTTTCCCAATTTTATTTTTGCACTCCTTTTTTTGGTCCCTACTTTTCTTTTCTTTTTTCTCTTTTATCTTTTTCTCTTCCTTCTTCCTTATCCCCTAATTCTCTTAATTCGGGTGGTCACCTTTATTTGGGGTTATTAATATCGTGAATATATTTGTGTATAGTGCCTGGTACGTGGTGCCTTGTTGTGTTGTATTTTGTGCCTTTAAATCAACGCAGCAGATCCAAGCAACAGCAACCTCCTGAACACCACATCCTCTGCTGAGGAACAGCAGCTGTACGTGAAACCTCGCCCCACCAGCCAGAAGAGCCACCACAGCTGTGAACAGCACCCACCAGAAAACTAGTACATACTTTGTATGTTTTTTTAATATAAAATTTTCTTCTTAATTTTCTCTATCTCTAGAATGCTTATTCTCTTGAATTCTTAAATCAATTCTCAAATTAAAAAAGATTATTTCATCTTTTTAATATGCATTTTTAGAACTATTCTTTTCTTCCAAGCTTTTCTGTTTATTAATTTTATGTATCCATTTTCAAGTACCATTTCATGATGGTTTTCTAATGGTGGTCCCCTGATCAGCAGCATCAGCAACACATGGGAGGTTGTTAGAATTGCATATTCTCAGACTCTAACCCACACTTACCACTGAATCAGAAACTCAGGGAATGGGGGACAGCAATCCAATGTGCTCTGAAGTTCAAGAACCCCTGACCTTGAGAGTTCACAGTGCAGATGATAAAAAATATAAAAAATTGTACTTTATAATTATGTTATAAATTACAGTACAGGGAAAGAAATAAGGAGCAATAGAGGATGTGACCAAATGTGTGCATACTAGACATCAGTAATTTATTCAGGTACTTAGTAAGTTATATTAAAAGTGATGACTGGAATCGTTATATATTTTTCCAAGTGGCTAAGACAAACTTCCATTCTTGACTATAATTCCCCAAAACCAGACTGTTGGACAATGCTCAGAAATGACAACATGATGTTTGCTGTCTCCTGGAAAATTAGAAAAGTGAATACTTTTCATTATAGGTCAATGAATAAAGATAAATGCCAAAATGAGATCTTAGTTTAAGCCTGGTGTTCTTGTAGCTTTCAGTCAGAGGAAATACTGAGACTGCTGCCTTTGTCCCTCCTGAAAACTCGTGGGGAGGTTCAATAGCAATGGAATGACACCCCTTTGGTGCTGAGTATATGCTGGACAGATGCAAACACTTTCCATCACAATCTCTTACCATTGCTGAGGGAAAATTGCATTCTTGGCTGTTTCTCTTTTAGTTATACATCAAAATTATATTTCCTTTTTACATATAGTAAAAACCTCAGACTAAGAATATGGAGAATAGAATGCTTTAGACGCTGTGTTGTTTCTTAATAAGCTGGGCATCATTGGGAAAGTCACTGCTCCCTGGTCCTCATATTTTTTCATCAGCAAAAGAGAAATTAGATTGTATGGTCCTCCAGCATCTAAGATCCTGAATATTAGTGATAAAATATAGAAGGAACCTAAACATAAGAAGGCGCCTCCAGGACATTGGTTCCCCACTCAAGTTGGAGAAACTCCAGAGCCCACAACATTCTATCCTCTCGCCTTTGGGAGAAACCCATGACTCACAACTTGTCTTATCTTTTTTATTTTCCTTCCACAGCAGGGTCACATCTCTTGAGCTGCATCTAATAAAACTCATGCCAGAGTGGCAGTCGGCTGGGTGGTTCTCACCGTGGAGGAGTGACCAGGTCACCCCAAGGGTTCTGCTGTGGCTCCTGGTTAGTGAGGAGGGTTGCAGCTGGAAGGTGCTGGCCTGACTAATCCTTAGCATTCTCTACAAGGCAAGCTTTTAAATCGACTGTGCCATGCTGGCTGAAACTAGGAGGGCAGGCAGCACCGCCCCAAGCACACTTCAATCTCCTAATTTGAAAAGCCCAGGATTATAGAGGGGAAATGTGATGTGGTGATATTTCTCATTAAGCTCTAGGCATCTTCGGACTCATAATTTGAGTGAGAAAGATGCAATTATTTTATAGCCCAATGAGCTCCAGATTGTTTATTCTACTCAGATCTTTGTTGCTTTGCCCTTACTAATTTAATAAGCAATCTGTATCATTAATGCAGAAGATAAATAAGCTTTATAGGGAAGATCTAAAAACTGAAGTAGTAATATAAAAAAACACCGAGAACACAATTTATTTTTCTCAGTGGCAGATTGTATTTTCTGCCACTTCCGCATAAATGAGACAATATGGTCTTCTGAAAGCCAGAAATGGCGAAAGAAAATGGTAGAGTCTCCACTGACTGTACTACTGGGGCCACGGTAACTTGATTTTTTAAAAATGTAAATTCTTTATTGTTTAAAGTATTACATAAGTCTCCTTCCCCGACCCCTCCCACCCCATTGACCTCTTCCAGCCGCTCCCACCCCTCCAGCACATACCCTCACCCCGCTACTATTTGTGTTCACTGGTTATGCTCATATGCATGCATACAAGTCGTTTAGTTGATCTCTTACCCCACCCCTTCCCTTTTAGGTTGGACAGTCTGTTTTATTCTTCTATGACTCTGGCTCTACTTTTGTTCATCAGTTTATGTTGTTCATTATATTCCACAAATGAATGAGATCATGTGATATTTATCTTTTTCTGACTGGCTTATTTTGCTTAGCATAATCCTCTCCAGGTCCATCCATGCTGTTCAAATGGTAAGATTTCCTTTTTTTTATAGCAGCATGATATTCCATTGTGTAGATGTACCCCATTTTTTAATCCACTCATCTGCTGATGGGCACTTAGGCTGTTTCCAAATCTTAGCTATGGTGAATTGTGCTACTATGAACATAGGGGTGCATATATCCTTTCTGATTGGTGTTTCTATTTTCTTGGGATATGTTCCTAGAAATGGAATCACTGGGTCAAATGGGAGTTCCATTTTTAGTTTTTTGAGGAAACTCCATACTGTTCTCCACAGTGGCTGTACCAGTCTGCATTCCCACCAGCAGCGCACAAGAGTTCCTTTTCTCCACATCCTCGCCAACACTTGTCATTTGTTGATTTGTTGATAGCCATTCTGACAGGTGTGAGGTGGTACCTCATTGTTGTTTTGATCTGCATCTCTTGGATGATTAGTGACTTTGAGTATGTTTTCATATGCCTCTTGTCCATCTGTATGTCTTCTTTTGAAAAGTGTCTATTTAGGTCCTGTGCCCATTTTTTTTTTATTGGATTGTTTATCTTCCTTTTGTTAAGTTGTATGAGTTCACTATAAATTTTGGAGATTAAACCCTTATCAGAGATAACATTAGTGAATATGTTCTCCCATGCAGTCTGCTTTCTTGTTGTTTTACCAGGAGCGACCATTGGAGAAGGTAACAAACACGTGGAAACATCTGCAATACTTTCCCTTACATAGTTTGCCCTAAACACATTGCTTCTGCTATGGAAAAATCACTTTTCTGAAATAGCATTTAATTAAAAAACATCTGTTCCTTTAAACAACTGTACATTGAACAATAACTACATTAATATGAGTAAAGCCTCCAAAGAATAATTCTTTGGCATCATTTTCTTTGAAAAGGTCTCTGGGAGCCATGCCAGGAAAATACAATAAAATTTACTAGCTTAAAAGTTGTGTCCTTTCTTCCCCTCTCTACGTATCCATCGTTTATGCAGTTCTTTTTTTTTTTTTTAATCTTTATTATTTTATCGGAGATTTGAGAGCCTTCTTTTAGTTCATTTGAAAACTGCCTTATATTTTCAGTGTTATTGCTCTGTTTCAATGGTATGATATTATCATCTCTTTGCAAAACCATTCTCTTCCTTTGAAGTTGATTCCACACATTTCCAATGGCCTATATTTTCAAGATAGTGATGCAAACCCTTCATCACTGAACTTCACAGGGCTCTCACCCCCGCCCCGCTACATTTCTTCACATGATCTCTTCCTCTCTGTGAATCATAAGTCATGAGGAGGCAGGGCCATCTCCAAAATCAATTCCTGGCAGAAGAGAAAGGGCCTCCATGCATCAGGAAACCATTTCAAAGGTTAACAGTTTATCCAAGGGCATTAATTAAACCTCTTTAATAAATAACGATTCCGTGCTGTCAGAAGGTGGAGTGCATGAGGAGACAATTCCAGGGCTACAGCTTCCCTTGCAGAAAAGAAGCAAAGCTCTTCACAGGGAAAGCCTATTAAGCACATTCACTTCCAGCTTGTTAGACGTAATAAATGAGGAGGAGAGACAGGCAGCGGAAGAGCCTTTAATTCAAGGAACAAAGGGCGTCTTCTACATTCTCTGGAATTGTCTTGTCTCTGAAAAATTCAAAGAGCACCAAAGATAGGGATAATTAAGCAAATGATTGATACCAAACCAAAGATGACTTTTTAGGTTCATTTGCTATCAATTTCCTTCAGGGAGAGTTTCTGTTTATTCCTTCTAGCATCGATCCCCACGTATGAGATTAAAAATGACACAGCCTTTGTTAAACTGTTTAAAAGAATTAGAAA